>NC_135665.1:16993536-17716870 GCF_964188315.1 Podarcis muralis
ATAGGCTTTAAATATTGGGGCACACTGCTTTTGCTTTCTCTTTCGCAGAGTGCATCAGATCACCAGCCCGCCCGCCCGCCCTGTGTTCTGGTTGACCTTGCTTTGCCTGTCATGGGGTCGTCTGCCTTGGTGCAGGGGCCTAGTAGGAATTTTGCCATTTGGCTGATTGGCTGGTGCCACTTGGTTTTTGCCTACTGCGTAGCAATTCATCACAACTTGTAAGGTTGCGGTTAGGCATTGGTTATAAAAATTGGTGGAGGAGGGGTCAGGATAGGCTGTGCCTGCCCCTCCAATGGTGCTGGAAGGGAATTCCATTAAAGGAATCCTGGGGCTTGCCACGATTTCGTCCAATCCCTGAAATGGGACCAGGGCCGGCAAGCCTTGGGGAGCTGGTTGGGTGAGCGGTGAGGGACTGACGCTCAGCTCAACTGATCCTTAACATTGTTTTCCCTTCACTGGCTTCCGATGGAGTTCGGAAAGTCAGTTCTGTCCAGGGGGTGGGGGCGGGCAGATAGTCATAACCAATGTCTAAGCAACCACTCACAGATTTTGTATTTTAATAAAGTTGTGGCCAAAATAGTACCAAAAACCTTAAACTAAAATTACGTGTGATTTCTGAATTATTTTGAGGGGTGGCTTGGGGACCTACACACGCAACAGACTTCAGTACTTCATGATCGGAGCCTCCACTTGGTGTTTGGAGATTCCCCCCTCAGCCTACCCCAGACAGCAGCCCACCACAGTAAGAAGGGTCACTGAAGCCTGGGATAATTTTTTCAGGGGGTCAGGGGGCTGGCACTGGACGGAATGGGAAATTCCAGCTAATACTAGCCCCTTCCATTAGCTTTTCTCGTGATCCAGCCCAAGGAAGAGCATTGAGACTGCTGGGTATGATGGTAGGTCATAGTTATGAGGCAATAGTTATGAGTTATGACTTTGTGTCAGTGCATCCTTACCATACATTTAAAGGGCATTTAAAGTGAATGGCTCCCCCCAAAGAAGCCTGGGAACTGGAGTTCACCCCTCGCAGAGCTACCATTCCTAGCACTCATACAGTCATACCTCGGGTTACAGACGCTTCAGGTTGCGTTTTTTTTGGGTTGCGGACCGCCGAAACCTGGAAGTACCGGAATGGGTTGCTTCCGGGTTTCAGTGGTCGCACATGCGCAGAAGCGCTAAATCGAGCTTTGTGCATGTGCAGAAGCGATGAATCGCAACCCGCACATGTGCAGACGCGGGTTGCGAACACTGCGGGTTACGAACGTGCATCCCACACGGATCACGTTCGCAACCCGAGCATCCACTGTACAGTTACCTGGATTCATTGGGAGGGAAGTAATTTGCTTTAGATGGGATTGTGCGGACTGCACATTATCACAGATGGTCAGGACATTGGAATTCTTCTTCTTCTTTGGCAATCACTCATAGCCGAGTAAGATTGTCTTCCATAAACAAGGTTTTAACAGTGAGTCCGTTAGTGACCGTGGAGGCCAATTCTGGATCCACACGTCCTTCCACAGTGGGGACATAATTATTTCACTATTAATATATTTCTTCTTAATTGTATCTCAGTTCATTACTTTGATAAAATGCATATTTTGCTATGTGCAAATGGCTTTAGATACCTATTAGGTCCATAAATTACCATATAGCATATATTCAACACAAAAACCAGCAATCATTTGTTGTTGACAAAGGACAGCTGGATATAGAGGGTGAGTCTTTTAAAAGAGACCCCGTGGAACATGTGTACTCTGTATCCACTTGGTCTCTTTTAAAGGACTCACCCTGTATAAAGGGCCCCATTACCTTCAGTAGCTTTGGGCCTCATCAAACCTAAATCCAGCCCTGCCAATGACCCATCTAGTGTAGCATTCGGTTCTCACAGTGGCTAACCAGATTCTAAGCAAGACTGGAGCACTTTTGAATGCATAAGCAGCTGCCTTCTTTTAAGCTTGTAACTTGCCACCAGCCTCCAAACTGATAATTATTCATAAGATGACATAGCAAATAGCTAGCCGGCCTACCCAAAATGTTTATCTTGGCAGGTTTTAGCAGAAGAAATCACATTTTGTTCTAGATTTTTTTTAAAAAAATTAAGTTGTTTAAAAGGCAGATGAGTTCAAACAATAAATATCTGTAAGGGGGGAAAGGCAGACGATTATGTCTCAAAGGATGGGAAAATACAAAATGAAGAACATCTGATTTTTCCACGGAAAATATCCAGTTTAGGATAAATTTGTTTGAACTGTATCATCAGACATGTCTTCAAATTGACATGAACAGCACTCACTTAGAAAAGAACTTTCTGCTTGACTGGAAACATGTCTATTCTGATTATACAATCATTTCCAGTTAGATCGGGACTTCAGAGTTCAATCATTGGTGTCAGCGTCAATTTTAAGGAATGACAGGCTTGTTTGGAAAATGAAAGGTATACTATATTGGCTAGCCTCTAGACACCCTGAAAGAAGAGGCCCAGACTTGAAACTTAAGTAAGATTAAGCTCGATTTTTTAAAAGGTTAAAAAACCCAAAACCTGATTGTTACTAGAGCTATACTTAAAACGGCCCCTGAATATTCAGTCTCCATTTGTGGACTGTAAACTAGGGGCAGGGGTGTCAAAATTGGACACTTACTTTTTGCAGCACTGTAGTGGGAGGGACAGATTCAGTTTATAAGCACTTTAAAATGTCATCTCACTACTGTCATGTCTGCCCCCCATCAGGGCTTTTTCCCCAGCCAGAACTCAGTTCCAGAATCTCTCCGGTGTGCGCCATTGCCATCCTAAGAGAACGAGGGAGGCGTTCATGGTGAGTTGCAGCACTTCTTTTTCTAGAAAAATTGCACTGCCTGAAATGATGCTGCGTCCAGGTCATTTGGTGGTTAAGGGAATTGATGGGAGAGCTTACCTAGAGGGAAACTGTATTGCTGCCAATGGCACTGCCATCACAGGCAACAGTAAGATATACAGTGGTACCTCAGGTTACAGACTCTGCTAACCCAGAAATAGTGCTTCAGGTTAAGAACTTTGCTTCAGGATGAGAACAGAAATTGCGCGGTGACGGCAGCAGGAGGCCCCATTAGCTAAAGTGGTGCTTCAGGTTAAGAACAGTTTCAGTTGGAACCAGGGCTTTTCTATAGGGCCGCCCCAGGTTACAGATCCGATAGGGAGCCATCTCAATTGTCTTTTCAGCACCAATGAGGACTTTCCTCTTCCCACAAGCCTTCTAAGTGGACATTTTTATCCCAGTACTGGATCTGAAATAGTTTTTATATATGCTTTCATTGTAACATGAAATTGCTTTGAGATTCTTTGCAGAAAACAATTAATAGACAACGATGTAGTCTACAAGAAACAAGGAGGGACAGGCAATCACAAATTTCGCCCAAGTTGAACTACACTCCCCTAGAAACTCTGGCAGCGTATAGGTGTGTGAGACCATGTGTTTCTAAAACCTCGAGAACCTAGCTTAAAATTATGATAAACGAGCCATATTTCCTCTTTCCCTAATTTTTTGCCTTTGCGGCTCTTAGTTGTGTGAGATAGAGGCCGCTGTACTGTAATTACCTAAGAATTCTTTGATTAGGGAATAAGAAAATACATCTGTTCTCTCGTTTTATTTTTTGCAGGGAATTTCACTTGGTGACCCCCTTCCTCCTTTACTAAGGTAGGGAAACAAAGGAGCAATTTAAACTTCAGCAATCCTTTTGTACTGACAGCTTTGTTTTCAGAGTTCCTTACACTAATGGCTCTCTCTAGACCACACGGCTTGTTCAATGCGACTCCCTAGGCAACTGTCAAGTGTCAGGATGCATTTAGTCTCTTATGCTCAGCCTTCTCCTTTGACACTAGCCTCAGGGATCTGGCACACACCAAAAGTACAGGACTGTTGCAAAGGGGGAACTTGACAAAACACACAAAAGCAAGGAAATGCAGCTAACTGCTTAAGGATATGCACACCTTTTCACCAACTAGCAAGCGAGTTACCATTGCTCAGGAAGGACTGCTTTTAGCACTAAGGCTACAGACCTACACATGCTTTCTAGGAACTCTCACTTACCGTATTTTTCGCCCCATAGGATGCACCGGCCCATAGGACGCATCAAGTTTTTTTGGGGGGGAAATAAAGAAAAAAAATTTATTTCCCCCACCAGGCGCTTGTGGGGCCGGCAGCGGGGAGAAGCGCTCTTCTCCCCACCGCCCGCCTTCAGATCAGGTCCGGGGACAGCGGGGAGACACGCTGCGCCTCCCAGCTGTCCCTGGAGCTTGCGGGGCAGGCAGCGGGGAGAAGCGCTCTTCTCCCCGCAGCCCGCCTTCAGACCAGGTCCGGGGACAGCGGGGAGACACGCTGCGCCTCCCAGCTGTCCCCGGAGCTTGCGAGGCCAGCAGCGGGGGGAAGCGCTCTTCTCCCCGCCGCCCGCCTTGAGATCAGGTCCGGGGACAGCGGGAAGACGCGCTGCGCCTCCCCACTGTCCCCGGAGCCTGCGGGGCTGGCGGCGGGGTCTCCCCGCCGTCAGCCTCCAAACCACTTCGGGAGACATTGGGATGGTGGAGTTCTGCCTCCCTCTGTCCCCCGACCTTGTGGGGCTGGCGCTGGGGCTCTCCTGAAGCCTGGAGAACGAGAGGGGTCGGTGCGCACTGACCCCTCTCGCTCTCCAGGCTTCAGTGAAAGCCTGCATTCGCCCCATAGGAAGCACACACATTTCCCCTTCATTTTTGGAGGGGGAAAAGTGCGTCCTATAGGGCGAAAAATACGGTAGTCAGAACCTGTGTGCACATTGCTGATTTTAAATGCAGCCAGATTATTCTTTATTTCAATTCAGATTGAAGCCGGTTGGGGGAAAACGTGTAAAAACACATTTTTTCAGAAGAAATGATGGGACAGGCACAGGACAGAGATGGGTTGTGGCCAGGGTGGATAAAAATCAGATTTTTTTTTAATTTAAATTGGATTTTTTAAAATTAAAATTTGATTTTTAAAATAAAATGCTTTTGGAGGGAAAATCTTTCTAAAGATAAGATTTCTATTTGTTATATTATAGTCCAAAGGCTATTCATCAGGAAATAAGGATTTGTTTTAAGTTTTTCATGTGTGCTAAAACTCAGACTAAGTTTTGTTTTAAAAAAACCCACAGTTTAACCACATCAGTTAACAAACATGGATACATATGTTACTGCTTTAGTTAAATAAATTGTTTAAATTGTTATTAAGAAAATGATTATTTTTCTTCTTCCAATAAAGTACAGCAGAAAAGTTGTCCAAATATAAACAGTTAACTTATTAAACCTCACAATAATGTCATAATTATTTCTAATAGTATACCGAAATCAGTAATTTTTGATATAACTGTAAAACTACTCTGAAAATTGATTATTCAAATAATGAAACCTTCATCTGGTTGTAAATATTAGGATTATACCGGCAAGAATGAGTCTTTCTTTTAAAAAAATGATTTAAATCAAGTCTTGCTGACTAGTGATTTAAATCGTGATTTAAATCGATTTGATTTAAATAAAATCCACCCTGGTTGTGGCTAACATTGTATGTACTTCCCAAAACAATGGTGGCAGCACACTGGGTGCAGAATTAACAGGAATGTGTAGACAGCCTGAGTAATCCTGGTTAGGAGTAGGGTGCAGCTACAGTGGTGCCTCGCAAGACGAAATTAATTCGTTCTGCAAGTTTTTTCTTCTTGCGAGTTTTTCGTCTTGCGAAGCACGGTTTCCCATAGGAATGCATTGAAAATCCATCAATGCGCTCCTATGGAAACCGCCTTCAGACCAGGTCCGGGGACAGTCTGTCCCCCGACCTCTTCTGAAGGCTGGGGGGGGGGGACAAGGGCTTTTCTTCCCACCGCCAACCTTCAGAAGGCTGTTCTGAAGGCTGGCGGTGGGAAGAAAAGCCCTTGTCCCCACCTCCCGCCCCGCAAGCTCCGGGGACAGGAGGGCTTTGCTGCCGACCGCCAGCATTTTAAAAGCCCCCGGGACAGCAGAGACTTCTCCGCTGTCCCGGGCAATCTTAAAATGCTGGCAGGCGGCAGCGGAGCCTTCGCTGCCGACCCCTAGCATTTTAAAAGCCCCCGGGACAGCGGAGACTTCTCCGCTGTCCCGGGTGATCTTAAAATGCTGTTGGGCGGCAGCGGAGCCTCCGCTGTCCCGGGAAGGCAGGCAGAGGGGAGCAAAGACCTTTGCCCCCCGCCGGCCTTCAGAAAAGGTCCAGGACCTCTTCTGAAGGCCGGCGGTGGGCGAAAGTCTTTGCTCCCAACCGCCAGCATTTTAAAAGAGGTCCCCGGAGATTTCCCTATGGGCTTTCTTCTTGCGAAGCAAGCCCATAGGGAAATTCGTCTGGCGAAGCACCTCCAAAACGGAAAACCCTTTCGTCTTGCGAGTTTTCCGTTTTGCGAGGCGTTCGTCTTGCGAGGCACCACTGTATTTATGTTGGAAAAAATGTATATAGCACAGCAGGTTATTAGCCAGATTTTTAAAAAAATCAAGTCACCTTTTAATTATTTGTTTAACACATTTTATATAGACCGTTCAATAAATAAACAAATATCCCAGCAGTTTACTAAAATAGTACAGTGGTACCTCAGGTTAAGTACTTAATTCATTCCAGAGGTCCGTACTTAACCTGAAACTGTTCTTAACCTGAAGCACCACTTTAGCTAACGGGGCCTCCTGCTGCTGCCGCGCCGCTGGAGAACAATTTCTGTACTCATCCTGAAGCAAAGTTCTTAACCTGAGGTACTATTTCTGGGTTAGCAGAGTATGTAACCTGAAGCATATGTAACCCGAGGTACCACTGTACTTATCAACAGTGTTAGAAACAGAGATATGAAAGCTCGGAGCTAAATGGCATCTTAAACCCAGGTTATGGGGGTAACAACTGCCTGTCTAGGCACACTTTTTTATAACAAAAATACAAAGCTGAAAATGACTGAACTGCAGCTAAAATATGTTCATTTTCCATGTGGTCTAGTCCTTCCGCTGCCCATCCCCATAATATCCTTAAGAGGGTCTCTACTCCAGTCTGCAGAGAGCAGCTAGAAGTGGAGAGGCAGAAAAAGGTCCTCCTTTCCTTCCAGCAGTGGCAGTTTTAATCTGAAATCTTAGGCGCACTACTGCGTCCAGAGCTCAGAAACGGCTCACGCTAATGAAATTCCCTGTCGCAAAATGCCCCTAGTACAATGGGAGTTTCAATCACTGCTTATCAAAAAATTCTGATGAAGTCAACAAACTTGAAAAAAACAAGTAGACATAATAAAAATAGTAGGGGGGGGGGGGAAACGTGATAGAAAAGCAAGCATGTATAACAAAATTACCGTCTGGGTTGGCATGCTGAAACAAGTAAGATTTTGGAAGGCATTGAGAGGAGTAGAACGAAAATGCCTGCCTGATTTTAATAGGAAGGAAGTCCCAGAGCAAGGGTGCTACTAGACTAAAAGATTGATTTCCTCCCCAAGTGCAATCTACTGTGTCAGCTTTCGGGTTCTAAGAACAATTCCTTCTGCTACTCATTACCTGTATGCTACAAAGGGGGATGAAAGAGTAACAGTTTGAGTCTTGGATACGAATCGCTAAAACTATTCACATATCAAGATCGGTAACTGGATCTCCTCACTGCTACTGCCACCATATTTTCAACCCTTGCTAGTTGCACATGGAGATCTGTTACATACAGCTGCAATAGGTAGGCAGGCTGGATGAACCTATCCATTTCCTTTTCTCTCTGTATCTCATTTCCCCCCTCTCCATCAGTTTGCAATTAAAAAACAAAACAAAAAGCCTTCGTGACGAAAACTCCATTAGAATTTTAGTGCACATCCCCCCAATATACACTATGTTATTTTTTTTTTTTTGCCTTATATACACATTTATGCAAGGATTTTCACCGGATATAATGCATGGTTTATGTTATTTTCCCTAATATATGCATTTTGCTGCACACTTTCTGCCGCCGAACGCATTTTCCTTCACACTATTTGGCTGCCCAACTGGATCGCGAAAGTCGGAAAAGTGCAAATTTAAAAGGAAAGCTGGGTTTCGGAAAATGAAAATTAGGCAGGTGCGCATTAAAATCCTAACCAAACTGCAGTTCTCCTCTATCTCTAGGGACAAGGGGAGATACAGCATTATGGCAGGGTCAACATAAGCACAGAGGGCCACAGTGCCTCCCGCCTCCTAGTCTCTCTGCATAGCGTCTTAACTGAATATTGATGAACTCCATGATGGTGCCAGTTGACACAGCTTACACTGGTATGCCCATTTTTATTTCTATTTTAAAAAGCCCTCCAATACTTGTCCTCATGAGTATGAAAAGCATCCTAACTCTGAGCTCCTTCCAGTTCTTTCCACCACTAAGCTCCTTTTGCCTAAGAAAATCCAATTTATACATTGAATTGTGTGCAAATTACACCCCACGGAGGGCCACTTGCCACAATGAATGCTGACCCAGGACAATTAAAAAAGCTTGCTTTGCTTTTCCCTGGATCCCACACTGCCATCACCATGACAGGCACACAACACAGACTGACGTTAGTTGCCAGCACTTTACTGCTTAGAGCCACTTTGTTTGATACTAGCATCTATTAAAGACCTGGGTATATCACGCTAAAGTTCCAGAGAACCTGACACGATACATTGAGCTTGTGGAACAAGTTTAGCATCCCTTTTATCTGGCTTCTGTTCCGCTGAAATGCTGAACAATAGAAACCCATAATCTTTTATTTTTCTGAAACATTTTAAAATCCATTTTTTATATCTTTGCTTTGGTAATAACTGCCTTATGCTCTACTTTTCATATTGTCGTTTATTTTACCAATCCTCTAAGTTCAAAGTTAAAGGGATGCTAAACCCTAAACAGAAAGCCAAATGATTAAGCTTCCTGTCGCAACATGTGACATTTGCGTTTCTCAAGCTACATTTTGGCACCCGTTTGACAAGAACTTGGCAGTTCTCAAAAGAACAGCTTCCGATCAATGTCCAGCGGAAAAAATCCCAAAGAGCAAAACCGAGGGTGATAGAAGGCTGCACTAATTATTCTGTATCACAGACAATCAGCAGTGAGCAGTGATATGGCTCTTCAATTTCTTTTTCTAATTGAAGCTATATTACCATGTAAGCTGCACCATCATGTTGCTATGCACTAGTCTGAGGGTGGGATAGTTTGGTCACGGAGAGAAAAAGACAGGAAACATGAGTGCAGTCAAAGCTGAACTCATTCCTCTGCCGAGAAATTTAAAATGCATACTGCTTTGATATAAACCTTTGAAAATCTCAACTGCGCAATACACAATTCAGCTGGATATCCACACAGATCTGCTCATTTCCCTTACAGCCGCGCAAGACACTTGCTTTAATCAAGTTCACAAATGACAGCAGTGTAACTGCAAAGGTGACTATAAAACGCTCCTGGTTAAAAACCTGCAAATGACACACACAGCCGCCCCCAGTTTAAATTGTTATGTGATCTGCAAGGAGATTTCACTAGGGTTGCCATATTTCAAAAAGGGGAAATCTGGATTTCCCCGGACATTTTAGCCGTATCCACCCAGACACTGCAGTATTCCGGCTATGTCTGGGAATTCCTAATTTCACTCACTTTCAAAAGGGCAAATCTTTACATATAAAAGAGCAGTGAAACAAAGAAAGATTCTAGAAAAGAGCATATAGAAAAAGACATGTGATGCAAACTGGCATTCTTTAAATAACAACAGTTTTCTATTTCTTACAGTGCTGCAGATGAGCTCGGAAGTCCATCAGGAAGACTTAGTGAATTTCAGGATCTAACCCTGGACTTTGGGGGGCTATAAGGTCACAGTTAAAACACTGGCAGAGGGAGAGGGGATTTTGGGGGGGGGGGCTGGGCCAGATGGGAAATTGGAGTTTGACAATATCTGAAAGGCCACAGGTTTGCCACCCCCAATCTATTATCTGCCTTGTGACAACTTTACCACATTGTTCTGTTCAGTCTGCACTGGTCTTGTCTTTCATTGGAGAAGTACTGTAGCATATTTGACAATGGCTAGTAAATAGAACATCGTAGCGCTAGTACAAAGCATGTTGTACCTTGGACCAGTCTCCCATTCTCCAGACGTAGCATTTGGAATAGTCTTCACAGTCTTCTGCTTCTCGAGGCCTCGTAGACAAGACACACTTCTTTCGAGGGTTGGTGCACCTTACGGTCCGATGGCGTACTCCCTTTCCACATTTTACAGAGCACTGTAGAAAGGTGTTTAAAATGATGCACACACACACACACACACAATACACATCATGGCATTCTGCACAAAGATCTATAAAAAGGTAAAGGACCCCTGAAAGTTAAGTCCAGTCAGGAATGACTCTGGGGTTGCTGCGCTCATCTCGCTCTACTGGCTGAGGGAGCCAGCGTTTGTCTGCAGACAGTCTTTCCAGGTCATGTGGCCAGCATGACTACGCTGCTTCTGGAAACCAGAGCGTCGCACGGAAACGCCGTTTACCTTCCCACTGGAGCGGTACCTATTTATCTACTTGCACTTTGACGTGCTTTCGAACTGCTAGGTTGGCAGGAGCAGGGACCGAGCAACGGGAGCTCACCCCGTCGCAGGGATTTGAACTGCCGACCTTCCGATCGGCAAGCCCAAGGCTCAGTGGTTTACACCACAGCGCCACCCGCGTCCCTACAGAGATCTATAGATCTCTCTTTCTTCTGCCTAATAAATGCAGTCATTAAAATGAAATTGAATGGGCAAAGAGCAGATACAAGAAAACATTGTGGAAGGATTCAGACAATAAATGCAGTTAATATGAAATGTTCCTATTTGCTCCCTGAGCCCAACTTTACAGTGCCAAAGTTTGGAGGGGGGATATGGGGCTAGCTAGCCTCATCTATTTAGGGGACCAGTTTGCCTGAAAATGGACACTGCTGATGTGATGTAACTGGTACAGCCAGGACACTTTTTCAGCCGGAACTTGCCAGAACTCAGTTCCGGCACCTTTCAGGTGGGAGCCATTGCCATTCTAAGAGAACAAGGGAGGCATTCCTGGCGAGTTCCAGCACCTCTTTTTGTACAAAAATAGCACTGGGCACAGCACGTACTATGTGAGAGAAATATACATTCATAACTAGCCCAAATTAGACATAAGGAGTTAATTCGTTCTCATATGCAAAATTCAGCAGCGTTCACCGATAAATCACAAACTCAACTTTTGTGTTCTCCCCAAATGTAGGTAATACAAATGAACAGAAAATAAAAGCACAGAAAAACAATGCATATACTCCACCTCGGACCATACGCCAGCCTCCCACACCGTCATGCAGTCCTGGCCTTCACAGCGCTGTGCCGAAGGGGGTTTGGGTCCAAGACAGTCTCTCTCGCGGGCTCTGATCAAAGTCCCATTTCGGAGCTGCTGAGTGCAGGCGACTTGTCTGTTTTGCGTCCCCTTCCCACACGTCCTTGAGCATGGAGTCCACTCTGTCATCATCCATCTGTAAATGCAGGTCAAAGCACGATTACTCCTCAAAATATTTTCCCGTGAGGTTTAAGACACATTTTAAATTGACCTCTGTGATAAATGCAACACGATTGCTTTTTGAGGGTCATCGGCCCTCAATTTTGAGGCAACGGCGTCTTGACTTTCAAATTACAGCCTTCTTTCTGCTATTGCATGCTTTTATCCAATGCTATTTACAGCAACTAAGAACCAAAAGGTTGATTCGAGAATACTCTCCTGCAAACAAAGGGCTCCTTTGGAGCAAGACACAGGTGAAGCAGAGGCTCTGACTAGATGCAGGGGGTGGGAGACGATCTTTGCAGATTCTTCTTCTTCCCTGCAACTCATTGTATCCCTTGAAATACTGCTCTGAAAGGTCTGGGAACTCTCTGGAAGAGCACAGTTGGTGGCATTGGGAGCACACGGAGAGGAAGTACAAACTCAGCAACCTGCACAAACACACACATGCACTCAGCAGCATTTTTGCCTGCTGGGTAGCACTGGTGTAGGATGGGGAGCAAAACAAAGGGTCTTTTTACCTTTGCAAAAGGAACCCTTCTCCCTCTGGTCAGTGGCAGAGCTATCTGCCCCAGCTCCTGGAGTGACGCAGGGCGGGGCTATCCGGCCTGTGGGGACAAGTCGCCCGCACGGCAAGCGTCCCTAGCCACCTGTCGCCCGCACAACCAGCATCAGTGGGGCACAACTAGCTGCCCATTGGGAGCATCCGGGGGGGCACCACTAGTCGCCCACAGTGATAGCATCATTAGCGGTCTGTTGCCTACATGGCGAGCATCTGGCGATGTCACCCCCCCTCACAGATGACACCCGGGGCCACCGCACCCCCCGCACCTGCCTTCCTCTGCCAGTTCCTCTGGTTTGATGCCATTGTGGAAGGTCTTGGAGTGCAAACAGGAAGAAGAAATCAGAAATCATTGCCCGGGGAGGAGGGCTTCAGGACCCACACGAAATTGCTTGGTAGGCTGGATGTGTGGGTGATGTGCCAGGCATTAGAGCCAAAGGAGAAGATAAGCTCAGATATCTTTTGAGTTATTGCAGATGCCTTGGGGCATTCTTTCATTTCAGCTGGGACACCCACCGGCTGAGAAACGGGCGCTTTCTGAGCATAAGCATCAACTAAAACATTCATTAAATAATGACTCACTATCACCTTGTCTGGCATGGCTGCTCATTGCACCTTCGGAGCTGAGGCTCAGGTTTCGTTAAGTATTTGCATTTCTTGCTGTCCACAAAACTGATATTCTTATTCATGATCTTTGTGCAGGATACTGTTGTCTTTCTTTCTCCTGGTAAGACACAAAAGGGACATTTTTGGAACGAAAGGAAAGCTTTGCGCGGGGAGAGGTGGGTGGGCTCTGTGCAGCCCTCTGGCTTGCCCAATCCTCGAAGCAGGTTGGTGTGTGGCTGAGTTAGGAGCAGGTCCCAGCTGGAAGGAGGAAGTGGCGAGGGAAAGGATTGTAATTTTCTCTCAAGATCAAATCAATATTATTTTGATTTTGTTGCGGGGTCCCGAAAAGGCGTGGGGCCTATTTGGTCATCAGATTTTGCAAGTAAGGGTCCCTCTAGCAAGTCTCTAAGAAGAAGAGGCGACTTTGGGTTCTGAAGATTCTTGTTACCTTAGGGCAGGACAAACTCTGACACTTTTCTTTTAAAAATGGTCTCTCAGGCAGCTGCTTTGATTAAAAACGCTGGCCAAAGAACCACTTCCTGCACTTCTTCTTTTGAACAGCAGGTTCTCTTGTCATATCAGAAATTGCTTTTGGCCACCCCTTCAGTTTCAAAACTGCACCTGTCGTGCAGAATGAGACACTGTCCTCTAAGAAACACAACCCAAAAGACCTGCTGGGCACAGGGAACGAGGTGTGTGTTATCACAATGAATGACATGGATGGCACTTTAAGCCAAACCTTGACTTTAGCTGTTGTGCCATGCTGAAATGCCTAAAATGCCTTGGGAAGAACAAAATAGCTGCAATCTCTCTTCAGAAAGCATGGGTTAATCCATGGTTTGGGCATAGTGTTCCATTAAGGGGGGGCGACCTATACATTTACCTGTACACACGAAAAGCATTCTGTGTCCTAGAAATGAGTGTCAAATGCTTATCCATTAAGCTCCATGCATGTTTTAGAGATGATGGATCTCAACTAGAATTTTAGGTCAAGAACTGGCAGTTTTGCGAAGTTTAAAAAACACCCTCCAAAAATATATTTCTAAGTAAACAAATCTGCCTGTATCATGTAACATTTTTTTAAAAAGAAAAGAAAAGAAAGAGAAATCAATAAGAAAAGCAAAATATTTTGAACTTTCCAGGACGCAATATTGTCCGAATGGCAATAATGGCAGCCCTTGTGCAGCAGCACCAACACCGTATCTTCACACAACCCACCAAATGTTTTGCTTCTACCACAGATTTTAGAGAATCATTACCTCCTCCGCATACGGCATCGCAGTCCTCCCAGCCTGAGTGTGTCCACATAAAAAGAGGCTCCGACCCTTTGGCGCTCTGATTCTCAGGCAGAGGGTCCAAAGGAATGGTGTATTCATAGTGTAGACCATAATTCTGATCTTGAAAGAGCAGAACCTGCAATATACAGAATAAAAAATTGGGGTGTCTCGATATCACATTGGAGAACGGTGATATTTCTACATTTGAGGGGAAAGAGGTAAAGCTCTGTGGCAGAGCAAATCCTTTGCACGCATCTTTTCCACGTTCAATCCCCCATCACGGTCAGCTTAAAAGATCCTTCTCCTGATGCTCTTGAGATCAATTGGCAGCGACAACCAACAGTACTGGGATAGACAGATCCATGGTCTGAATCAGTACAAGGTGGCTTCGTTTGTTAATATGAAGAAATACAGCACTGGTTTGTATCTGACGGACATTCTGACATTCACAGAAGTCATTTGAGGCAACTCTCATAGGGAAAATCAGAGGGTTTATACATGCAGTGCTAAATTTTGCCTGTGGATACAGGCAACCTCTGAAAAAGTCTATTCTTACAGAACATTTCATGTAAGTAATAGTTATCCACCTGATTCAAAATGTTGGTGCTGACCTTTAAAGCCCTAAACGGCCTCGGTCCAGTATACCTGAAGGAGCTTCTCCACCCCCATCGTTCAGCCCAGACACTGAGGTCCAGCTCCGAGGGCCTTCTGGCAGTTCCCTCACTGTGGGAAATGAGGTTACAGGGAACCAGACAGAGGGCCTTCCTGGTGGAGGCGCCTGCCCTGTGGAACACCCTCCTATCAGATGTCAAGGAAATAAACACCTGACTTTTAGAAGACATCTGAAGGCAGCCCTGTTTAGGGAAGTTTTTAATGTTTAATAGATTATTGTATTTTATATTTTGTTGGAAGCCGCCCAGAGTGGCTGGGGAAACCCAGCCAGATGGGCGGGATATTCATCATCATCATCATCACTGTAACAGGAGGCAGTGACTAAGATCAAGGGATATTTCCCTTTAATAATTTCCATGGTCATCAACAGAATTTTCCGGGAGAAGACAGAGCTTTATCTGCATATACTCACCATCCACTGTTAAAACCAACAACTCAAAAGCAAGCTGACACAACTTTGTTAGCAAAGTATGCATTTGCAAAAAGTGGGCAATATCCAGCGAAGCCATACTAAAGAGTAGACTTACTGAAATCAAGAGACATACGTCCACTGATTTCAATGTGTCTACTCTGAGTGTGACTAACACTGGAGATCACCCAGCATTAAGATGTCAGGAGAACTTTAGTCATAGTGATTCTATCTGCAATAGTCATTTAAAAACTGCAATAATATAGCGTTAAGTGTATTGTGCTAACTCCTGCCCCAAGGACTTAAAACTTCAAGTAAGCTTCTATTTTTAGAAATACATTTTTCATCATAAATTTGAATCACAGAATAATTTCGCTTCATGACTACACACTCTTTCTAGACCAAAATACTGGTCAACACTGTGTTGTTACAAGGAAAGCTACTTCCAGTTTAGCCAGTGATTATCACCATAACGAAAACTTCACTTTTCATTTTCTCAACCCCCTTTCCTAGTTGCCAACTTATCCCAAGATTATAGGCACAAACATTGGGGGGGAGGGGGAGGACCTCACTTGCACTGAAAGGGAGGACAATTACTTGCAAAGATCAGCTCCCTCCAGCAAAATTTAAGGAAGAATTATTCAAGAGGAAATAGTTCTTTGCAAATGTGTTCTGCAAATTCTTTGAGCACAACTAGATAGAAACAGCTTTTATCCACTGCCAGGGTTTGAGCATATCTGCAGTTGTGAAGGAAACGTTTTATAATCCATAATGTGTCCCTAAACGATCCAGCTCCTTTGTGCTAGCAATTTTGAATTGATATCGGCTTGTTTATTCTCCAGTTAATGGTCCAGGGTATGTAGAAATCCCCACACTGACTATAGATACGTATGTCTTTGACAAATCTCTCCATTTGAAGAGATTATTGCCATACTTCGCTGCAAAAAATGGTGAGTGTTTGCCTGCCAGGGGTGGAAGGGAATTTTGTTTCATTTTGTTTCATTTTTAAGTAAACCGGCCTAATCTACATAATGATTCCCTGAATTTAACATTTCTCTGAATTTTGTGGTACTGTTCTCAGCTCAAAAATGTACTAAAATGTGTAAAAACTGAACACTTTAGCATTAAATTCATTTAGAAATGCACACACTGGAATACAACTGTCAAATACGAATTTTCATACAGATTTTAAAATCATCATCACCATTGCCGATTAACTCAGAAACGGGGTGGAACAGACTAACCAATGAATACAAGTGAAATCCATATGGACCAGAAATAGACTTATCCATCAATCCCTAGTATATTAGGATTTACTATAGCATAAAATAGTTTTTAAATGGTCATCCATACCAATAAATGCAAAGGTGATGTGGTTGGACCTTTGGCCGAGATTTTTTCCCACAGACCTCTCCTAACGTAATGAACCGTGGTACCAGCAATGTTGAATGTTCCAGAATGTTCTATCTTCCAGTCACTATTAATAGACTGTTTGCCGGCATCTCGAAGAGCTGTAGATAACATTGGGAAACAGTATAGAAGAAAATGGTTCATTTTCCAGTTGTTCTATGAGAATATTTTTTTTTCCTACGCTGGTTCAGTTACAAAGCTATTTATGAATAATAAATAATAAAGAAATCTCAGCAAGAAAACATTTTGTCTGTTTCCCAGTTGGGATAAATGATAAAAGCCATATATTTAGATTTGTCTAAATTCTTTCCATATTTAGGACAGGGTTCCATAAAATAGTGAGTGGTTGAGATAAAGGGCTGCAGGATTTAGTTCACAATCATGCAATATGGATAGTACAAACTACACATTGTGGATTCATTTTTTGTGTTACATGAATGCACTAGAACATGGTATTTTAAAATTAATTACAACAGCAGCTAAGAAGATGCAATAGAATCTCATTACTGCACTCTGTGAACTTCCTGTGCCAACATAGCTGGATCTTAAAATGTGCTTTGAACACAAGCTATTGAGCAATAGAGCTTTGAAATTACTAACTTAAAAAAGATGTGGTGATGGCAAGTAGCTTAGATGGCTTTGGGGGGGGGGAAACCTTAAGAAGCATAAGGTTGGCTTATTTGTTCCAATCTATGATAAAACTCAGGGTTGTATTCTGCTAAGAGCAAAGCCATTAACATTAATGGACCCAAATTAGTCATGCCCATTAATTTCAGTGGGTCTACTTTGAGTAGTAGTTAGTTGGCTACAACCCTCAGTTTCCCCGCATTCACCTCATCCTGCACCTCATTATCGTCTTACCACAAAACTTATCAGGTCACAAAACTCCAACAGAAGCTACAATTAATACATCTTTCCATCAAGGGAAAGAGCTTTTTAGGCTAAGCCAATCACAAACTTGCAATCTGTGCTGTGAGGCCTTTGCAAACCCAGAGCTCCCAGATCATCTTTCAGTAGCATGCCCCAAAGTATGCCCCACAGAAGGGCTCACGGTTATCTCTACAGCTGTGGTGGTCAACTGGGCCATCAGGCTAGGAAAAGAGGGTGGAGCATGAGAGGTATGAGAGGGTCAATGGTGGTGATCACACTGGATGGCAGGTGGGGTGGACATAATGGTGGTAGTCCTTGTTCTCCTCTCAAGTCAGTTGTTTTCTGTCCTCCACGAGTAACATAATTTCCCTTCAATGCAACTCCCATAAGTTAAAATAACTTTATCAAGCTGTCTTGATATCACAGCCACATTAAATTCCCTGGCTTAGAGTTCCAAGCCTGTCTCCCTTGGCTGTCCAATTCCTTCCTTGCTCTTTAGATTTTCCTTTTGTAAACTCTCCGACTTCTTTGTCTTTCCCCCTCAAGCTCTTTCCATTCCACTGAATCATCCATCAGTTTTCTGATTCTTAGTCCATGGCCTGCTCTGCTCATTTTGGCCAAGCACGGTGGCCCTTTGCTTCCCTAGCTCCTTGGACTTCAGCCTGCCCCACAAAGCTACTCTTGTCCCAAGGACATGTGTGAGGTATCAGTCCCAGGCAAACTGACAACTTTTTCTTCCTTCCCAGACGTTGAGCTGGAAACTGTCTGGAAACTTGGTTCCCTGAGCTGTTGGAATGTTTGTGAACACCGTATACCAGCTCTGTCAAGTGATGTTAGAAGGTTCACTTTCATAAATCCAACATTATATAGATTAGATAAATTCATAGCTCATGATTAGTTCTTATTACTTTTCTATATTTTACGCTTTGTATTTGTTGCAAGTTACCTTGAGACCTTTGTGGCTAATAAAGAACAAAAAAATGAATTTGGTAGCTTATCATCTAATTCCCAACAATTCACCATTTCCTTCGCCAACTTCATCAATATGATCACCATTTGGATGTCAAACTAACAAAAACCATCAAGTTAACAATTAAATGCCTAGGAGTGGAAGAAATTCTTGGTCCAGCGCTGAAAGAATAACAATTTTGCCCCCGAAAACCTCCTTGGAGAGGAATTCTATAGAAGGGGGTTACTACTGAAAAGGTCCTCTCGCTTGTAGTAACAGGCCAGGCAGGTTCAAATGTAAAGTACAGGGGTCCCAAGCTATGTAAATATTTACAGAGCAAAACCAGCCCTTTGAATTGCACCTGGAAATGTATCAGAAGCAGGCCAGAATAAGTGTTATATATCTGGATTACAGGATCCTTGTTATGAGGCTGGTTGACAAATTTTGCACTAGCTTTAATTTCTGGACAGTCTTCAAGAGCAGCCCCATGGGCAGTAATCTAACCTCAGTATTATTGGAGCATAGGAACAAAGCTGGTGGGTACTCTGTGCCACAAAGGTCACAAATGCATCAGAGTAATGTACCCAGAAGCAAAGGACAAGCAACAGGAAATGATTATTATGAGACTGGGATAGTTGTGCTCTGATGTCAGCCTCCCAGAGACAAGTGGATAGCTGCTGTCAGAAACAAAATCCTATACTTGGTGGAAGTTGTTCTGTCCCACTAGATATGTTGAAGAAAAAACTAGAACTATTAAACTTGTTCCATGGCCATTTCCACCCATATATCTTGGGAAAATAGCAATTATCCCAATTAACATGGTCTGTTTTCCATCACCTTTGTGCTCAAAGCAGTACATCCAGCCTTCCAGCCATCAACACGATGAGCTTGATAAATAACCTGCAGAATTTGAAAGCTCACAAAGCTCTTAAGAACCTTTTTGATCATGGCGCTCATTTGTTTCTAAGTTGGTGTGGTTAGTATGTGTGCAAATACCTCATCTATTCTTGCGAAGTGCTAAATGTTAGCACTTACATTTCTAGACATTTTTAACTGTGGCTTTTGCAAATAGACATTAATTTGATCTTTCCTGCCAGGAATAACTTTTTTTGGCCGACTCCTTCCTCTCCCAGGCCCAATCAATCCCCAAAAGCATTTAATGAGGTCAACTCAGATACACTTCAAGGAACTGAGGGATACGCAACTTTGTCATTGCTGATATATAATTCTTCAATTTTTTTTTTCTCTCTCTCTCTCTAATGTGAATCTTGAATGCCTCAGGCCCCTTAACCAGATAAGTGAAGTTTGACTTGATGGCTTGATGTCATCCTCTGGACAAGACTGCCCTAAACATTCTTTCTCACTGAAATTCCATGCTTGGCATTCGTGATGTGAAAGTGCCTTAACTGCTCAGTCCTTGCCCAAATCTCTTCATAAAGTTGTATGTTAACGTGAGTCATTCCTGGCAATCAACTGCCGTCCTATCCATATTTGTACTGTTTTGTTATGTTTCTATGGGAAACAATGGCAATAGCACCATCAACTGGCGGCAATACAACTACATTATCCAACAATCACGCATGCCACTAAGGCACAGTACAATGAATCCAAATAGCACAAAATTCCTAAAACATCCTTGCAGCATCCAGTAATGTTACAGTTCTAAGAGGTTTCTTTTTCTGATGTAATATCTCGACATTTTAAAGTCTTCTAACTAACCACTGAATTAAAAGTAGACTCTTCTCCACCCAATGGACAGACATCTTTGGTACAGGAGTACAGCAACATGGTAGTTTCACAGCCATCTTGTTTCTGAACAATTACCAAATGAAGCCCCAAAGCACAAAATGCTGATATTTTAGGAAGTGTAGCTAGCCTATCAGATACAGGACAGTTGCACCTTATGTGGATATTCAGCTCCAAGGATTCCGTATATACACAAAAATCACATAGACCCGAACCCTTGAATTATACAGTGCCAAGTTCATTCCCTCACAGCAGACAAGCCAATACTATCTTGACATAAACAGTGTCCACATTCAAAGCCTTCACAATTTGTACAGGTGGGTCATATATGCAAACAGCTTCATGTCAGGGAAATGGGCAATGCAACTCAAAATCTTCCCATGCCCTTCAGTTCGTAAATTGCATAACGAGGCCTGCTAAGTGTATGCTCTGGTTTTGAAGAAGAAAAGGGGCATGTGTATTACGCCCAAAAAGTTGTAAAGGGGACACCTCAGTTTTAAAACGGTCAAAGCAAATTCTTTTCAACTCCAGGGGGCGAATATTTTTTTGGATGTGATCAAACCAAAGCAATCTACACACAGTTATGTGAAAGATAAAATTCTAGCTGGCCTTGCAATCTGTATTGGGACACTGTCGCCAAGTCTAGCTAAGTTTGTTATTGGTATGAGCTTTCGTGTGCATGCATACTTCTTCAGATACCTGCATGCACATGAAAGCTCATACCAATAACAAACTTAGTTGGTCTCTAAGGTGCTACTGGAAGGAATTTTTTTATTTTGGTCTGTACGGCAGACCAACATGGCTTACCTAACGTATTTTTTGCTCTATATGACTCACTTTTTCCCTCCTAAAAAGTAAGGGGAAATGTGTGTGCGTCTTATGGAGCGAATGCAGGCTGCGCAGCTATCCCAGAAGCCAGAACAGCAAGAGGAATTGCTGCTTTCACTGTGCAGCGATCCGTCTTGCTGTTCTGAGATTCAGAATATTTTTTTTCTTGTTTTCCTCCTCCAAAAACTAGGTGCGTCTTGTGGTCTGGTGCGTCTTATAGAGCGAAAAATATGGTACTTGTAACTAGAACCAAGTCTAGTGTCATCTCTTTGTACTGGTGATCTTGAGATGTTTTGGACTTCAATTTTCCATCATTCCTGATTGCTAGCCATGGTTGTTGGGAGTCGCAGTCCAAAATATCTCTAAGGCCTCAAGTTGAGGAAGGCTGGAGAAAGCCATGCTTTACTTGTTTAATAACCTACCAACTTTTTCTAAGGTACTACCTTGCCGAGTGAAAATAAATCGAGACTTATGAGAGTCACTGGCTGCATGGACTAACTGCCTCTCAGTGGCGTCAGAGCCACTGGCCATTGGTGTGTGTCTCATATGTGGGCCAACTGCAAAAAAAAATTTTATTTAGTAAGTCTCTACGGCACCTTTCCGCAATTAAGTAGCAAAAGTACACAATTGCAAAATAAAACCTATCAGTAAAAACAGCTACACATAAAGACCAGTTAAAAATTACACCATGAAAGCAGCAGCTAACGAAAATGTTGAAAACAGGCGAAAAATACATCTAAACAGGGGTTTTCTGTGCTGCTAGACTAGCAGAGGGGCGACTAAATCTGCTCTGCCTGAGGAGGCAGTTGCAAAGCTTAGGAGCAGTCACCAAGAAGGCCCTATCTTGTGTCCCTGCCAGATAGGTCTCACTGCTGAGCTATGGTCCTTCCCTATAAACAGGGTTACCAAACTGTTTTATCAAAGTGGTTATTTTACTGACTTAGGGGTGGAGCTAAAACATGGCCCATATAAGAGCCCTGGAGATTTTTTCTGCGGCCCTCAAATCTTCTCCCCACAGAAACATTTTGGCAGCGGCAGCAGAATTGTAATGTTTATAAAATGGCTCTGTTGCACATTGTACCACTGTCCCTAGTTAAATTACTGCATAGCAACTGTTCCAAATGTCATTGTGCTCCCAAAGGTCCTGAAAAGTTGCTTGTGGCAAGCACTGCTGCAGCGTTCTCTGCTCCGGACAAGCCGTTGTCTATATCTCTTTCTGCTGCTTCGCTGTGCAATAATCCATTCTCTGAAGCTACGGATGCAACCACAACTGGGAAAAGCAGAGAAGCAGCAGCCAAAGCGAGTGCCCCTCATTTATCGGGGTAATCTTGCTATTCATTTTAGAGGAATAATTTAAAGGCAATTTGGAGACATTAATTCGCCTGCATTCTGTGCAGCGGATGATCGGAACTGGCTTGCAGCAGGAAAAGGGTGAAAGAATTGGCATTGCATTTTTCAGGGACATCCTTTTGCCTGGGCAAGTCCTTGTCAATAGTTTTACTGGGAGGAGTGAGGGGTTCCATCCATATAAAGCACACCCAGACCAGAAAATTCTGCTGGCTGGCTAGTAGAGGAGCTCTCTTGAAAATCTTCAAACCTCAGGTTTATGTCACAATCTGATCTCCACTAATTTGGGGCTTTATGAACCGACATTTTCAATTAAGCCCAGTTGGCAGCCAGCACTTCTCTTGTAACAGAGAAGTCACATGCTCTTGATAACTAGTCCAGGTCAACAGTCTGGCTGCGGCATTCTGGACCAGCTCAAGTTTCGAAACACTTTTCAAGGCGGTCCCACAGACAGCACATAAGAGTAATCCATTCAAGATGTAACTAAGGTGTATGTTATTATGACCAGATCTGACATTCCAAGGAATGGGTGCAGTTTATTTTATTTACAGCATTTCTGGGTCACCAAATAACCAAGGATTTTGAGGCGTTTTATACAAGTTAAAAACAACAAGATGTTAATGCAACAACCTCAGGTATGTGAAAATGCTCTTGGCCACTATTCCTACATGGGCATTCAAGCTTGAAAAGAGGTCCAGGGTCACCCCAAACTGGATTTCCAAATCCTTAAAAATCCAGCCTCTAATTAGCATCAGTTCCCGTGTGTGTGTGTGTGTGTGTGTGTGTGTGTGTGTGAGAGAGAGAGAGAGAGAGCGTGCAAAATGGGCTAAATACAGGACTACACTCATTCAATTTTTTTATGTTAAAGAGAATATAATGTGCGCCCGCTTTTAATAATTCTAACCACCACAGAAAGTATCATTTCAATCCCGGTTATTAGACTTGCAAATTGACTCCGTGCATACTTATTTGCAAGAAAGCTCTGCTGGTTTCAAGGGGGCTTGTGCCTAAGTAATGATCCACAGATTTGTAGCTTTCGTGACTAAAAAAGGAGTAACTGCCTCGTATCACCTTTCAGTTTTCAGTCTACCACTTTGGCAAATTTAGATTCCTCTAAATAGTTCCACAAGGCATAAGCAAATATCAATTGAGCATGACAACCCTTAATACTCCTAAATCTGGCTATTTTCTAAAATGTGCTTTCAGTTGCTGTCAGTTGTACCTATTGCGTTAGCACTTACAACTAAACCTGAAGCTTGGACTCTGACTAGCAATTTTTCTCTTCCAAAATAGAATTGATCCTTTGATAGATTGTAAGAGACAGCAGGCCCCGCGGAGTCCTCATTGTTTCCACATTTTACAAAAGCAATTCAGAACCCTCTGTTTATGGGGGGGGGGGACCTATTGATTTTACACAGTTGTATGTTTTGATACTTGTATCAATTTTTTTTTAAGATTATAGTTTTTTAATCAATTATTACAATTGTCAAACAAACTGATAACAGCTTGCAAACAACGACAACGACAACAACAAAGTAAGCTTGAGAACCACCGTTTAGGATGCGCAATAAAAAAACATGCTGTTTTTATCTTTCGTACCTTGGATTTAATTTTTAAACATTTCTGTCTTCTGAAAATCTTTTACCCGCACTTTGTTCATTTGGATTTAATTGCTTTGATTTTGGGTTTTCAATAAAGAAAATGGACATGGGAGAGGGAAGGTCTACCTCCTTGTGGATCACAATATGTTATTGTGCCACAGCTTGCCGGGGGCTGACTGGGGCTAATAAGAGTCCAAAATCATCTGAAAGGCCACAGGTTCCCCATCCGGAAAGTAATTACTTGCCTAAAGCTATTTAGTGACCCCAGCGTGACATTTGAACTGGGGTGTATTCCACACTCACAGTTTCTGCTTTGAATCTACGGAGAATAATTTTTTTAAAAGGAATAAAGTTTTCTATCTTTTTTGTCAAGTACGTATTACAATTACGGACAAAACACAACTCACCTAAGTAACTGTGAGCAGGTTTTTCTTCCACAACCTTGATTCTTCTTGCCCCTGCAGGTATCACCAATGCTTCCACATAACCTAATTACAAGATGAAATATTCCATGTGATGTTCGTAATCAACAAACACAAAAGATTTGTTTTAAAGAAATGCAATAGTGTTCATGTCTGATTTCCTCTTCTTGTTTATGAAGTTTTAGAATCACATTTGCCTCTCACTCTGCCAGTATCTCTGGACTGACCTTCTGGAACCTAAATATATATATATATTTACTGTGTGCTTGGCACTGTCTTCTTATTGAATCAGCCAATATTAATTTATTGAATCTCCCTTGAGCTGGATAGTTCCTGGGTCAAGCAGAGAAGCTGAAGGGGTTGTCGCCGGTGCTGTCTCCATGGAGCCAGAAAACATAGGTGGGGATGAAGACAGGGGGTAAGTGGGGAACCTTCACACTTCATGAAATATTTTCATGAATCTGCTTTTCTTTCTGGTCTGTGTCTGGAGCATCAATAACTGCCTGATCTGAATAGATACCATAGGGACTGCAGGGCATTCAGCTCATAAATTAGCCACAATGACAATAATCTGGTGGCCAGCCATACAGTGGTACCTTGGTTCTCAAACTTAATCCATTCTGGAAATCCGTTCCAAAACCAAAGCGTTCCAAAGGCACCAAGGCACGCTTTTCCATAGAATGCGCATAGGCAAACTTGGTCTTCCAGATGTTTTGGGACAATTCCCATCATCCTTGACCACTGGTCCTGGGAGCTAGGGATGATGGGACTTGTAGTCCCAAATATCTGGAGGGCCAGGTTTGCCTGTGCCTGCCATAGTATGTAATGCTAAATGGATTAATCCATTCCAGACTTTTAAAAACAACCCCCTAAAACAGCAATTTAACATGAATTTTACTCTCTAATGGGACCACTGATCCATTAAATGAAAGCAATAAACAATGTACTGCAGTCACACAATCAATCAGTCAGTAGCTGAACTGGGCTCCACACAGTCACAAAAACAAAACAAAAGAGCAGCAAATACAAAAACGCAAAATAAATAGCAAAAACAGACAGACCTCAGCGTAATGCTCAAAACGGAAGTGTGGCACTCAAAACGGAGCACGTTCGGCTTCTGAAAAAGGTTCGCAAACCGGAACACTTACCGGTTTGCACTTTTTGAGTTCCAAGTTGTTTGAGTACCAAGGCGTTTGGGAACCATGGTACCACTGTACTTCCAAGTAGGTGGAAGTGCCTGAGAAGTTAATACTATTTGTTGATTTCTGCCTTCTGGACTAGCCAGAAGGCCATCTTGGCGGTTCCACTGTTAACAGGCAGGTTGTAAGCAATGCTGGACAATCCCTTCTCGCACAATGCAAAGTTCATGAATACCATAAATAAAATGGCTGTCGCCTGGTTCAACCCAGTGTGTGTTTTTGTCCTTTCTCTGACACTGCCCCACTCCGGCAAAACCCTACCTCTTAGCTCATGTCTGTTGTATGGACTTGGATTATGGTGGCGTGAAACTTTAATAGCTTGTTTAAATCCCACTGCTTTCCCACAAAACTCCCAGAATGCTTGTATTTCCAGAGACCTCAATAATTAAAATTCCCTAATGGCTTTCTCCACACAGCTCATGAAATAATATTCTTTCAACATATTATTCCCTTTCAGCAATGTACATACACACTGTATAGTCAGAGGCCACCACAACCCACAAGTAAAACAAACAGTGACAACATAGCATCGTTGTTTGACATCTGTATCTTGTATCTCTCTCACCCAAATTTGTTACTGTCTGCTGATAATATAGTGTACTTTTTTTTTACATTTCCGATTTCTACTAAATATTTTTACCCTAAACTGCATATAGTATGTGTGTGTATTTATGTAAGATTCAGTAACAAGTAAG
Organism: Podarcis muralis; assembly: GCF_964188315.1. NCBI lineage: Eukaryota > Metazoa > Chordata > Lepidosauria > Squamata > Lacertidae > Podarcis > Podarcis muralis. The sequence continues at coordinate 17,019,627 of NC_135665.1, forward strand.
AGGGCTATGTCCTATGCCGGATATCATATTTTATTTCAATTAAACCATGTTTCCTGCAACTATGAATGGGTAGCATCCAAGAGACTCACAGATGACGTCCTCACCAATCTCATCCACAAATTTCATAATCTGCAGTGAGACTCATTCATAGATTCTAATTCCCTTCAGGATCAGGCCACACACATCTAATGTGTCAATGAGATTACATAATACCCATGTGCCTTTAATATCAAGAACATAAGAATATAAGAAGATCCCTGCTGGATCAAACCAACATTCCTACATGAACAGTTACGTTTCAGAAATAAACTCCCAGTGTTTACTTTTCACCACTGTGGGGGGCAAGGAAATGGGACTCCCAGATTTCCTTCCAGACTCATCAGAAATGACTTGGCAAATTCTGAATAAAATTCTGAATAACCCTCTCCAAAATAAACAAATATAAGGCATGTGTGTTATACGTCTATACAGTGATCTACAGTTGAATGAACACAAGGGAGTAAGGCATTCCTTCAAACATTTCTTTGGGCAGAAACCACAGCAATGACACTGATTCAATGAAAACAAATAGTGCTTTATCATTAAGACCACAGATAAGCACTGTGGTTGCAAACGTCCATAGAGTTATGCACGCATAATTCTTGAAGAAATGAATGGGATTTGTAACCGTGTAACTAGGCATAGGATTGTAGTCAGTGTTTTTACAGCCTTTTAAGTTGTTTCCATTGAGAAATATGCACCCGGCAAGCTATTTCTGAAACTCAGGGAAGGGGGAGAGCTTCATAAGAACTGGCTACTGTGTTAAAACGGAGAGAAAAAGCCCAAGTGTTTATACACAATCCCTTTTGCATTTGTAAAGTCAAATTATGGCAAACGCTTAAAATCTGGGGTCTACATTAGAAGGCATTTCTGTGGTTTACGTTAGTTATTAAAACAGGAAAACATTTTTCTTTCAACAAGTACTCAGCCATGTAACTGGAAAGATTTAAACAGATTTCCTTATGGATATTTATTTTTGCCAGTGTTTTATTGGTCAGTTTAAAATTTCTATAAATATAATTTCAATATCCAATCTCTCCAACTTTCTGTCTTCTGACTTAAACCTTCAGGGTAATTTGTGATTTTGCCTCCCTTTTCCTAGATTATCTCCATCTTAGGACACAACTGCACCTGAAGACTCAAAGCATGTCTTTAATTTTACTTTCTGAACCCCTGATTGATTTGGTATTGATTGTGATGTTTACTGCTTTTGAAACGTCTTGGCTTCTAATTCAGTTTTTTTAAATACTTGCTGACTTACTCTGAATATTGAAATCTAACAGTTCTGAACATGCCTAAATTAAAGCCCCACTAATGGTCCCCCCCCCCCCCCGTTTCAAAAATATATGCTTACAGCTGATGCTTGGGCTAGATATGGGAAACAGTGAAATAATTAAACTTATCACTTGCATTTTGCAACAGAAAAGAGCCAAAATTATTGATTTCTGGAAGAAGTGGACTAATTTTGTAAATAATTATGATAGGATATTTGATACACCCTATTTTTTCATGCTCTAGGTGACATTATGCGTGACTTCCAAGGGCCCAAGTGTCATTCTGCCAGCAAACCTCCAACTAAGCCAGCAGAATATTACTTGTGCTGTATCCTGAAGCCCCCTCAGAATGCCTCACACTAAGCAAATGATTGCATCCCTAATGCAAAATTTAAAAATTCAAATGAAAAATATTTGCTCTTCTGCAAATTAACACACATCAGAATCTGGACGACTGTTTAGCTTCTCAGCTATTGCATTTAGGGGGGGAAATCATGTGAAATATAAATATTGAATTCAATATATATTGAATCTTTGGATATTTGCTCCCTTTTCTTTCCTTCATTTAATGTTTGAGCATTGGAGAGCTGCTAATCCAGATAAATGTTTATGTTCAACTATGGTAAATAAACCCAGGTATCATGTATCAAAAAGTATGCAGTGGGGTTTACTAAATACTTGTTCCCATCTGTTCCTAATCACCCCCATCTCTGCAGTAATAAGTCTGAAACTGGGTATAAGGAAAGCCTTTTCTTGCCCTTATCTGCTTATCGTGAATGGAATGCTACCATTTAATCAACACAGAATATGAAAAGGTACTAATCGATTTATCTAACGCAGAGTGCTCATTACATTTACAAATTTCTGTAAAAAAGCATTAAATTTGAAAGGTTGGGTTGTTGTTTTTTACCTGCTCCCCGAGTATGATTGAAATCTCCTTTAACAACTCTGCATGACTTCCCATCTCCGTTGCAGACGCCACAGTGGTCTTCCCACGCCAAAGATCCCAGGATGCCATCACACCCAACCTTCTGGAGGCGAAAAGGAAGCATCACGACATTTTCACGGAAGGCTTTGCTATGCCTCTCAATGTAGCTTGCAAGTATTAATATTGCAATATAAGGAATTGACTCTGACAGCCAAAATAGACATGAAGTTAATGGCGTATCTGGCCCTTATATCCTTGCCCCTCCCCACTGTTTGTTAAATAGCAGTTGAGAAGGCCTGGGGTTGGGTGGACTTCTTTGCTTTCTTCTTCTGGACTCCCCCCCCCCCCCCGATGGTTGCTAAGTGCCCCAATCCATCTTGCATCCCTCTACAGCAGGGATGTCCAACAGGTTGATTGCGATCTACTGGTAGATTCCCGCGAGGTTTTAGTAGATCACGGGTCGATCTCTGGCTCCCTTTCCTCAGCATCGTTGAAACTGACTCCTGCCCCCTTGCACCGGCCTCCATCTTGTTGTCTGATCAGTGGAAGGGAAGACGTATCTCTCTCTCTGTGACTGTTTTCATTCAAAGCGATATTATTGTGAGTGACTTTTCCCCTTTGACCCTTGCCTTTAACCTCCCCCCCCCAAAAAAAACCGGAACTTCCCTCCTAAGAAAGTATTTGTATAAAAACTGGGCTTTCTTCCTCCCTAAAAAAAGCTCAAGAACTTCGACCCGAACCCCCCCAAAACAGGGGTAGATCATTGCCAGATTTTAATTCTGAAAATAGATCGCAGTCTCTCTGAAGTTGGCTATCCCTGCTCTACAGGATAGCACAGTTGGTAGAGCACGAGACTCTTAATCTCAGGCTTATGGGCTTGAGCCCCTCACTGGGCAAAGGGGGTTGGACTAGATGGCTCTTGTGGTCCCTTTCAGCTCTAAAATTCTATGATTCTTTGATTCCTAAGCAAAGAAAGGCAACAGTCATGCCTATCAGTCTTTGGTTGCATCCATAACTCTTCTTAAGTCAACGGGGAAGGGAAAGAGAGATTCACGTAAAATAAAAAATAATCCTAAAGCAAGCGATTAAAGGAACTGAAAACCCCCGATTGTTTAACAGTAAGAGATTAGCACTGAAACCCTATACATTTTGCTCATAAGTAAGTTACATTTTCAATGAAGCTACTCTCAGGTAAATAGGCATAGAAGGGAAAGGACTCCTGGACAATTAAGTCCAGTCAAAGGTGACTATGGGGTTGCAGCACCCATCTTGCTTCAAGCTGAGGGAGCCAGAGTTTGTCCACAGACAGCTTTCTGGGTCATGTGGCCAGCATTGACTAAACCGCTTCTGGTACAACAGGAAACCAGAACGCACGGAAACGCCATTTACCTTCCCGCTGCAGCGGTACATATTTAGCAACCTACAAGACTTTCAAAGGTCTTTTACTTTACCGAAGAATAAAAGCTCAGCAGAGAAAGTCCTTCATCATGCTGTTGAGGTGGTTGAAAGAGAAGTGGTCATAACAGGATGCTTCTCCCTTCAAGGTATGCAGACGAGGAACAAGTCCCCCATCACAAGGAGGGACTATAAACACTGATGTTAGCTTTAGTTTTAGGAAGAAGCAGAATCCATAGAGACCAGAAAGAATGCATATGGCAAGTACTAAATTGCCCCCACCACCCCCATCCCAGAAAGGAAGACTAAAGTTTAAAAGCAGGATTCAGGGATCCAAACATTCAAGAAATACTGCACAATAAATAGATATTAAAACTTGGCTTCTGAACGCTGATTTACCTGACATCTGCCATTCGCACATATATCCATTTCCTGATGACCGCATGGAGTTCCATCCATCACTTTCTCCGTTATTAGTATAGGCTGGTCTTTTCCATTTGGAGAGCAAAATAGTGCACAAGGTTTTTCTGTTTGAGTAAGTGGAAACCAGGTAAGCTTGATGAACCTCATTTCGTAGATACAAAATTCTGCTTGTACTGGTTGCGATACCAAGCTACATTTCTGCTATATTCCAGGTGGGAATTATGGATACCTCTTCAGATGTTTTACATCAGAGTTAGGTCAACATGCAAGGAAGGCAGCAGTGGGGAGCAAGCATGCAAATTCCAACCCTACCATGATCACCATACTGGTCACCTCCACAAGTTTGAAGGCAAATATTGGAGTCTCCTGTACTTGTAGATGTTCTCTATGGGTTTTAAAGGTAAAGGTAAAGGGACCCCTGACCATTAGGTCCAGTCGTGACCAACTCTGGGGTTGCGGTACTCATCTCACTCTATTGGCCGAGGGAGCCGGCGTACAGCTTCTGGGTCATGTGGCCAGCATGACTAAGCTGCTTTTGGCGAACCAGAGCAGTGCACGGAAACGCTGTGCCAGAGCAGTGCACGGAAACCTTCCCGCCAGAGCGGTACCTATTTATCTACTTGCACTTTGACGTGCTTTCGAACTGCTAGGTTGGCAGGAGCAGGGACCGAGCAACGGGAGCTCACCCGTCGCGGGGATTCAAACCGCCTACCTTCTGATCAGCAAGTCCTAGGCTCTGTGGTTTAACCCTGCATCCCTTCTATGGGTTTTAGAACCCTGGAAAAACAGTACTTTGAGCTCCAAGACATGGGCAGCAATGGAAAAGGACAGTTGGCATCCCACCTGAAGGATAGTTTTCAATTCTCCATTGAAAGGGCTTTCCCCATTGGCTTTCCCCAATGGCTGAAGGTGGAGAGCAACCTGGGCAAGGCAGAACTGGGTGGGCTTAGTGCTGTATGACTGAGCTTTCCCTGTCCTCCTCATCCGATGGAGGTTCAGCGCTAGCATTTCTTTGAAAGATGTCCCTTCATCGAAGCAATCCAGAGAAGAAAGGGGAGAGCAGGGGTTAAAGAGAACAGAGGAGGTGAAGGATCAGAGTGAATCTGGGGAAGGTGCCTAGAAGCTAGAGCAGGGTTTCCCAAACTTAGGTCTCCAGCTGTTTTTGGTCTACAACTCTAGCTAGCAGGACCAGAGATCAGGAAAATGTAGTTCAAAAGCAGCGGGAGACCCAAGTTTAGGAAACACTGGGTTAGAAGATAGGTAAAGGTAAAGGTACCCCTGCCCGTACGGGCCAGTCTTGACAGACTCTAGGGTTGTGCGCCCATCTCACTTAAGAGGCCGGGGGCCAGTGCTGTCCGGAGACACTTCCGGGTCACATGGCCAGTGTGACGAAGCTGCTCTGGCGAGCCAGCACCAGCGCAACACACGGAAACGCCGTTTACCTTCCCGCTATAAAGCGGTACCTATTTATCTACTTGCACTTAAGAGTGCTTTCGAACTGCTAGGTGGGCAGGAGCTGAGACCGAACGATGGGAGCTCACCCCGCCGCGGGGATTCGAACCGCCGACCATACGATTGGCAAGTCCTAAGCGCTGAGGTTTTACCCACAGCACCACCCGCGTCCCGGGTTAGAAGATAGGCCCAGGTAAAAGAAAAAGTGTGTGAAAGAAGAGAGGGGGGAAATGTTTTCAAATAGGCCTGAAGAGAAGTAACAGCAGGAGCAAAAAGAAGCAAGCTGCCTACTTATAATGGAGGCAGGAGCAGAACTGAATCGTGGGCATTCCTACTTCCCAAAGGGTTGTTTCCTGTCTTCTGCCAGTGGGAGGAGCCATCAACCCAGCCCATCAATCTTTTACTGGGAATGGAGAAATAGCAATGGAAGGGGCAGAGGTAAATCCTCTTCTCTATTGCGTGTTTACTTAACTCTGATGCAGAGCACCTGAAGAAGGTTCGAGACATGCAGTATTAAAATGAATGAGAGCTACACAAGATCGCAAACTCCCTCTCATTTTAGTAGGTTAAGCACAAGGAAAGCTCTCCTTCCAAGCAGACTTACTAATGAAGGGCATACACTAAAACCTTCCTTGGTCTCCTGCAAAGAGAATGGATGGGTTGAGACATAAAAAGAGAGTAATTTTCAGTGAGGGACTCTTCCCAAATGAAAACAAATCAAGGGTACCCTCTGCCGGAGATGCACAAATGTTGGCTTGGCTTCCAAGCCAGATATTATTTATGGTGGCTGAGGATACCTCAACAATGTTCTCTGGGATTTGGGGGAAGGCAAACATGCTCTCCAATAGCCTGCAGAAGGTAATAAAAAATTATTTTGAGCAGCTGATGTATCTTCTTTTCTCCAAACCGCAGCACAAATCAGAGAAGACCCTCTCAGTCCCTCAGTGCTCTTTCACAAGCAGAGGTTTGGGAGGAAAGGTCAACTCTTTAATTTGTGCTGCAGTTTACTGAAGTTAAGAAGCACTCGTCTCTCCTTGCTGCTCAATAGAGAATCGAACCATTTTTATTTTTTTTTACCTCCTGCAAACTGCAGTACAAGTGACAGCCCTGCAGAACTGAGTGGACTCTCCGTGCCCCTTCCACAGCAAAAAGACTGATACTGATGAATTGGAAAAATTAAAATGCAGCTCCCGTCTACGATTGGATTGAAGACTTATACAAACTCACAACGTATGAACAACTTGCATGTAAACACAGACTTGCCATGGGCAAATTCAATGATATTTGGAATCCATTCTTACAAACACTGTAATAGATTAAAATCTGGTGAAGTACAATAGCAACCTTCAGGTAGGTAGCCGTGTTGGTCTGATGCAGTAAATAATAATAATTTTTTTAAAAAAAAAATCTGAAGAAGTGTGCATGCACACGAAAGCTTATACCAGAACAAACTTAATTGGTCTATAAGGTGCTACGGGACAATTTTATTTTATTTTTTTATTTTTATTTTAATAGCAATCTTGTAAAGTATACAGTTTTGGGTTTCCCCCCCCTCCCCCCTTTATTTTCCTTTCCACATGGGATCTGCTTCTCTTTCTCTCTCTCTCTCTTTTATTTATGTCTCACCATGTTCAGTGCACATGTAATTATGTACTTTTTGAACTTTCAGTAAATATGTTTATTTATTTATTTTTAAAAAGGTTGTTCTTTTTTTTTGCTAATGTGTGAATCACTTGCAGTAAGCATAACACGTATCAGCACAATGCTAGCAGCAGAAATGTGAGTTCAGCTTACCTTCGTCAATAACAGCCTGCCACTGGTGGATATGTTTCTGATATGATGCCCTTACACTGAAGACCTGACATTGCCAGTCCCTGAACGCAGGCACTCCAGGGGGACAAGAGGGATTCTCACATATTTTGTACTGCATTCTGGAACCGTGGCATTCCCCCGCTTCATGAGCTGGACTAGGGAAGACAAAACCAAAATAGTAAACTTGTTTGCAGGGGATATTTTGAGGACCTTATACAGCAGGAATAGATTGCTTCCTCCCCCTCCCCCATTGTTTTTTGTAGTCAGAGATAACATCAGTGATTATCTCTAAGCGGTTAAAAGCTTGCCTTTAAGTAGCAGTTAAAGGTACTCAAGGCAAAAGGGAAATCTAGACCAGGGGTCAGCAAACTTTTCCAGCAGGGGGCCGGTCCACTGTCCCTCAGACCTTGTGGGGGGCCGGACTATATTTTGGAAAAAAAATATGAGCGCATTCCTATGCCCCACAAATAATCCAGAGATGCATTTTAAATAAAAGGACACATTCTACTCATGTAAAAACACACTGATTCCTGGACTGTCCATGGGCCAGATTTAGAAAGTGATTGGGCCAGATCCAGCCCCCGGGCCTTAGTTTGCCTGCCCATGATCTAGACCAGCCTTTCTCAACCTGTGGGTCCGCAGATGTTGTTGAACTACAACTTCCATCACCCCTAGCTAGCAAGGCCAGAGACATTTGGGGACCTAGCTAGCAAGTGAAGCTACACGGAACAAGGCAGAGGGCCTTCTTGGTAGTGGTGCTCGCCCTGTGGAACACCCTCCCATCAGATGTCAAGGACATAAACAACTATCTGACTTTTAGAAGACATCTGAAGACAGCCCTGTTTAGGGAAGTTTTTAATGTTTGATGGCATTATTATTATTATTATTATTATTATTCTGTTGGGAGCCAGCCAGAGTGACTGAGGAAACCCAGCCAGGTGGGCGGGGTATAGATGATGATGATGATGATGATTATTATTATTATTATTATTATTATTATTATTATTATTGAACAACCCCAGCTCTCCTCCCTCTGTGCAATGTTCTGGGGGTTCTTCTGACCCTCCAGAACAGATTTGGGGGAGCTGCAGTGGTTGGAGGGGGAAGCCCTGTTGCATGAACGGGATCCCCTACCCTGGCTTCCTCTTGGGTTGGTTGACTCTGGGCCACGGTTTCCACAGTGCATAGCCTATATGGCTAATGTGTATACAAGCTCCGTGGTTACAGGCCTCTAATTTAAACTCTGTTGTGAACAAGACACTTAATTACAATTGGAGAATTGAGGGGATAGGGCTAAGTAGGCAGGATTTGGTTTCATTCATTAACCACGTTAATTAGTTCAGCCTGATTTGTGTCGGGGGGGGGGGGAACAAGGTGTCCCCCACCTCAATGTCCCCTGGGTGCAGCCCCTCGACCTCCAACATTCACGCCTTTAGCATGGATGTAAAAAGAGGAGTTCTAAGGACATTCTGCTGAACACACTTAGAAGACTTGTAATCGCAAGCCGTGCGTTATGGTTTTTAATTGCTCATTGTATCCTAACCTGGGATAGCTTGCGACGAAGGAGAGGCTAGAAAGAGTTTTGGCAAATAAAGAAGACTTGCCAATATGTAGTGCATCTGTGCGCAACCAGGTTGGTACAGCTATATTAGTAAATAATATTGCAAGGACAAAAAAAAGCTGCAGCTGTTGTTATCTACCCTGAGCATCGACGCTGTCGGCTGCTGACTCCAGTGTTGCAGGTTCTGCTGCAAGTGGTCCATGCGCTCCATTCGCCCTCCATGCGTCCAGCAAATGATGTCCTACTGGTACATTCTCCAGCCTTGCACCACTATTTAAAAAGTCAATTTTCAGATTAATGTATGTATGTATGTATGTATGTATGTATGTATGTATGTATGTATAGGGGACACATGAGCAATAATTCATTGCAATAATTCTGTTCAAACCATATGCCACATCGAAAGGGTAACCATTTTAGCTCTGATCCAGCACCTGTCGGTATATACATGCAAACAGCTCTCTGTATTCTCAGCTCAATACTTAGAAGGAAAACCAGAACCACAAAGGAAATTGTCAGGTCCCACAACTGCTTCTCTGCCCATTTTGATGGGAGTGCAAGGCTAACATTGGAATACATAATGCACATCTCATTCCCCTTCTCCCTCAAACCTACTATTTGGATGAATCCTGTAACATTTCATGCCTATTGACAAAGCAATCATATTCCTAAAGTCTGGGCATTCGGTACTCAAAGGGACTTTCGCATTTTCTTTTTGGAAGTCTCGTTTTCCCCCACTGGTGTAGAATGACTGTGCTTCCTGTTAATCAAGTAGTAATAGGACAATCGGAGTTGGGGGAGAAATTTCTACAGTTCACATTTTACTACAAACCAACTGTGGTTGCATTTCCCAAACCAGTATGCAAACCAAAATACAGCTGTTTTTCAAATCCACACTGAATTTGTGTTAAAATTTATGTTCTCCCCCAAAAAAATATATGCATCCAAAGGGTTCATAGTAGTGGGAAAGTGCACACAGAAATGTGTATATTTGTGAAAATAATGTACAAAAATATTTTCCAGAAGCACAATCTAAAATACTGTATTTAGAAATGAAGCATTTTAGAAGGAGTTACATACTACGTAGGTAAGGCTTAGCCTAACTTGACCTGGTTATCTTAGAATTTGAGGTCCATGTAATGCATTGTGGGGACATCATGGCTGCAAAATATATACCGTATTTTTCGCTCTATAAGATGCACCAGACCATAAGACACGCCTAGTTTTTGGAGGAGGAAAACAAGAAAAAAAATATTCTGAATCCCAGAAGCCAGAACAGCAAGAGGGATCGCTGCGCAGCAATCCCTCTTGCTGTTCTGGCTTCTGGGATAGCCGCGCGAAGCCTCTTCCAGGCAGCGAGATGAAGGCTTCCCCTGCCCTGAAGAGGCTTCGCACGGCTAAGCCAGAAGCTGCACAGCGATCCCTCTCGCTGTTCTGGCTCCTGGGATAGCTGCGCAACCTGCATTCGCTCCATAAGACGCACACACATTTCCCCTTACTTTTTAGGAGGGAAAAAGTGCGTCTTATAGAGCAAAAAACACGGTATATATGGGAATGCCGTAACGCATGTAAACAGCTTGACTTGTGTCTTGGACCCATTGCATGACAGGAACACACCTTCCTGTTGGCCTCTGGTGCTGCAAGGAACGCTTCCTCTGCCATTGGGCCCTGTCAACTTGCCTAGCTACCTAATAGCAGCCATTTTAAGCCTCTGCGAGGAATCTGAGTTTGGGCAGAACCCAGGCATATTGCCCTGGAGTGGGGGTTACACTGACCCAAGTATGTATACTTAGCAATTTCAGTCACTCCAGCTTGGACAAGCACAGAGACAAAGCAGACACCTTAGTTGCACTTGCTTCAATTTAAATCCATGTGCCTGTCTGACCTTTCGTTCCCACTGAAAATATATATGGATTTTCTTCACTTTATGACTGCACATAGTCAAAAGCATGCACAGCTTGTGCAAGACTCATGAATATTTCCCATTAAAGAGTTATTTTTATGCTACTGTTATAATAAACCAGGACAATAATTCCGGACGAATAATACGGTGCTTTGGGAATTCTTAATAGGCACTTGAGATGCATTTGGTAACATAAGTTTTTAAACATCTTTGTATTAAAAAGACATACAAGTGCAAAATCCATCAGACAGATACATTACGAGGATTTATAATATTCTGGGGTGAGGCTTTGGGACTAGAAGCAACTTGACTGATTACAGTAATCCAGAAATAAGGGAGCCGGTTTGTCAGATAAATGTGACCAACAACTTTCCCGTTGATTTTAATAGTTTTGGATTTCTCACAATACTATTTATTTCGTTCAGTTGCATTTTCCTTCTGAAAAAGGGATCTCAGTTTCAAGTACTGGATGTGCTTCATAATGGAATGAGAAAACGAGGTGCCAGTTTTTATCCTGCAGCGTGACCATAAAGAAGTATTTTTATTCTATTATAAAATATAGTTGTATGAAATTGCCATGCATAATACACACGCAGAAGGACTTGAAATTGGGTCAGGAATACAGAAAGAGTAATACATTGCATGCACAGGGGGGGAAAGACAACCTATTTCTTACAGCCTAATAAATGTATGATCCTGAAGTTTTCGTCTTACGCATTTCACCATGGGCCAAAGAATTACTGGGAAAGATACTAGAGTCCCGTTGTATTTCAGTGATGGCTTCAATGGCTTTAAATCAATCGATTTGTCAGATAAAATGAAACTTAAAAACTTTTTAATCAACCAAAGGTTGACCCAATTAACTGGGCTTCAGATTAATTCAAGCACCTTTCAAACCTGCCGTTGGAAAGTACTATTTAAACAGTCACTATCTATAAAAGGTAAAGGTACCCCTGCCCGTACGGGCCAGTCGTGTCCGACTCTAGGGTTGTGCGCCCATCTCACTTAAGAGGCCGGGGGCCAGCGCTGTCCGGAGACACTTCTGGGTCACGTGGCCAGCGTGACGAAGCTGCTCTGGCGAGCCAGCGCAGCACACGGAACGCCGTTTACCTTCCCGCTATAAAGCGGTACCTATTTATCTACTTGCACTTAGGGGTGCTTTTGAACTGCTAGGTGGGCAGGAGCTGGGACCGAAAGACGGGAGCTCACCCCATCACGGGGATTCGAACCGCCGACCATACGATCTGCAAGTCCTAGGCACTGAGGTTTTACCCACAGCGCCACCCGCGTCCCTTGTCACTATCTATACAGAAATGAAATTCTCTTCAAAGATGATGCCCACTCTCCCATATGCACACGCCATTTAAAAGCAAATAAAGCATGCTTTTTTTTTGCTTCAGAATCCAATTGGCGGGTTTTACACTCCAGAATTAAGGTCAAGAAAAAAAACTGCAAAACAACCAACCAAACAGCCGATACACAAATGTGACTTCTTTAGAGTAAGGTTGCAAAGTACCTTTCCAGTGTCACAATCCGTTCCATCCATTGGTGGGTCCAGCTTAGTTTTGCATTCCTTCTCCCCTTCCACCTTGCACCATAATCCAGTGCAAATAACATGCTGGGAAGGAAAACAGACACTAAGAATGTAAAAGTTAGTATTTAAGTCCCATTACGTGTCCAATAAGCACAGGACGCCTTTGCCCAGTGGTGCTGTGGCCCATAATTGCAGCAAAAAAGGTTTTGCCCAGTATCCTCTCCGTGAGATGGGCTCATGGGGAAAAGCTGGGGTACAGGTAAAGGTAAAGGGACCCCTGACAGTAAAATCCAGTCGTGACCGACTCTGGGGTTGCGGTGCTCATCTCACTTCACTGGCCGAGGAAGCCGGCGTACAGCTTCCGGGTCATGTGGCCACCATGACTAAGTCGCTTCTTGCGAACCAGAGCAGCGCACGGAAACGCCATTTACCTTCCCACCGGAGCGGTACCTATTTATCTACTTGCACTTTGATGTGCTTTCAAACTGCTAGGTTGGCAGGAGTAGGGACCGAGAAATGGGAGCTCACCCCATTGCGGGGATTCGAACCACCGAGCTTCTGATCAGCAAGCCCTAGGCTCTGTGGTTTAAGCCACAGCGCCACCCGCGTCTTCTTCTTCTTCTTCTTCTTCTTCTTCTTCTTCTTCTTCTTCTTGGAATTTATATACTGTCCTATACCCAGGGGTCCCAGGGCAGTTCACAGAATAATGAATATAATGCGTCTGCCTGGGCAAAAGTGCTTTGTCTATTTCACGAGAAAGTGGCTGCTTTGAAAGGCAATAAACAGAATGTGATCGAACTCTGCCAAGCATGGATATAAATAAAAATTATGCTTTGGTCACAGAATAAAATCTGTTTCCAGTGCACTCAAGTCATGGCTGGTGTAGATCACAATTCAAAATGAGGAAGGAATTCCCAGCTAGCTCATGTAAATTTTAAAAATGCATTGGTTTCTCTATCCATCTTCTGCCATCCTAATCCCTCTCATGCCAAGGATTCAGGCATGGTTATGGTTATTAGCTAGCATTCTGGCTCCTGGAAATACAAGTTTAGGCTTAAGAGCTAGAGGTGGATGAGGTCCTCATGGATCACACTTAATTGGCTTGAACATGAGCCAAGCTTGTTGTTTAGTCGTGTTCGACTCTTCGTGACCCCATGGACCAAATGAGGAAATAGGTTGGCCTCATTCACTCTCCCTGACAAAAATCAACTGAAATCTATTTCTTCACTGATTTCAAACTTTGAGGTAGCTGCAGCCCGGAGAATGGCAAACTCTTGTGTAGGTTACCATTTGCCCCCCAGATGTTTTGGGGGCCAGCCAGCCAGGAATATATCAATACTCACTGCTTCCGTATATCTTAAGCAATATATGCAGCTAGGTTTATATTCAGAGATAACTACTAGAGATAATTGCTCTTTCTGTGTATTTTGATCCTTCTAGCTTTATCCTTCTGGCCTGAAGTTGCCTGTAAAATCAGCTGCGATATTGGATAAAACTCTTAATATATTTCCTCTACAATCTGACTCTGGGACTTATCCAAAAACCAGGAATTTTTCTCCTCAGTGACAGAAATTCTAGCTCAGTTACAGCAGCCTTGTTTTTCTAAAAACAGCAGAACATGGAAGGCGGCGGAGGAAAGTGTCAAATCTGCTTCACCTTAGGAATACACAGCAATCTTCTTGCCACAAAACACCTGACCTTTATATACTGAAAAATGCAAGGCAGGATGGGAACAATTTAAGGTAGCTTTGGGTAGCTAGTAAGAGTAAGCATTTTGGAACCACTCTATATTTCTTATTTTTCAACCCCGTTGTTATGGAACACAAAAAGCCAAAGAATGGATGTACTAGCTAGTGGATGAATTAAAATGTGTCATCATCGTTACCTGCATTTCTTGGCAGAAAGAGGCCGTTGGTCCAAAGAGAATTTGACACTGTTCATCTGCAGTGTATGTCATCCCTGGCAGTTTTGAAGGAATAATCACAGAGTTAAGGCTCTGGGGGTTTGTCTGTAGCAAACAGTTACTGGCCTTTGACCTGGCAGTATAAAGAGGTTTAGAAGTTGGTGAATAGTAATAGAGGCTGGTTATTGTACGGACATAAAACATGCACACAACTACAAAGAAGGAATTATACATCTTAAAGTGAACGCTTAGAGAACCACTCTGTTTCGTTTAGTGAAAGGCTAAGGTTTTAAATTAGTGTAAAGGTTGAACTAACAAATTATGACCATGAACTTGCATAATTCACATATTGTTTCAAATTAACCAGTTATTCAATATAAATTGGGGGGAGGGGGAGAGATAAAAATGAAACAAACAAAATCTAATGGAATAAATTTCCCTTGTAAAGATACATAAATTAAGCCAGGTGCGCATCTGCATTTAATTCTTTTTTTCCCCCACACAGTCCCTAATCCAACCCAACACATGGGCAGAATCCTGCCAGAGAATTCATGAACAGTATTTTGTGGGCCTTCTTTGCTGGATTAGACCAATAGCTTGCTCCCTAATATTCCAAAAATGAACATTGAATGCAATTGCTCTGCCCCATTTTGAACAGACGTGTCTATGAACATAAGGTAAAGGACTCCTGGACAGTTAAGTCCAGTCAAAGGCGACTATGGGGTTGCGGCGCTCATCTCGCTTTCAGGTCCAGAGAGCCAGCATTTGTCCACAAACAGCTTTCCGGGTCATGTGGCTAGCAGGAGACTAAACCGCTTCTGAAGCAATGGGATACGCCATTTACCTTCCCACCGCAGTGGTATCTATTTATCTACTTGCACTGGCGTGCTTTCAAACTGCTAGGTTGGCAGGAGCTGGGACAGAGCGACGGGAGCTCACCCCGTCGCAGGGATTCGAACCACCAACCTTCTGATTCGCAAGCCCAAGAGGCTCAGTGGTTTAGACCACAGCGCCACCCGCATCCCATCTTGAATATAAGAACCTTTATTGTAAAAAACAAAGAATCATAGAATTGTAGAGTTGGAAGGGACTCCTAGGGTCATTTAGTCCAACGCCCTGCAATCTCAACCACATCATACATGACAGGTGTCCATCCAGCCTCTGAAAAGTAGGTGGTTGAGCAGTTCCGCCTTCTCTCTGTCACCCAACAGCATTTCTCCATCTTCTCCACACAAGGAGAAGGAGCATCAATAGGAGTATAGCATCTAGATCAAGGGAAGTAATAGTGCCACTGTATTCTGCTCTGGTCAGACCTCACCTGGAGTACTGTGTCCAGTTCTGGGCACCACAGTTCAAGAAGGACACTGACAAACTGGAACGTGTCCAGAGGAGGGCAACCAAAATGGTCAAAGGCCTGGAAACGATGCCTTATGAGGAACGGCTAAGGGAGCTGGGCATGTTTAGCCTGGAGAAGAGGAGGTTAAGGGGTGATATGATAGCCATGTTCAAATATATAAAAGGATGTCACATAGAGGAGGGAGAAAGGTTGTTTTCTGCTGCTCCAGAGAAGCGGACACGGAGCAATGGATCCAAACTAGAAGAAAGAAGACTCCACCTAAACATTAGGAAGAACTTCCTGACAGTAAGAGCTGTTCGACAGTGGAATTTGCTGCCAAGGAGTGTGGTGGAGTCTCCTTCTTTGGAGGTCTTTAAGCAGAGGCTTGACAACCATATGTCAGGAGTGCTCTGATGGTGTTTCCTGCTTGGCAGGGGGTTGGACTCGATGGCCCTTGTGGTCTCTTCCAACTCTATGATTCTATGATTCTAAGGGGCCTCCTACTTGCTTGTTCTTCCTCTTGCTTTGAACATAGCTGAATAAAGCTTTAAAAATTATTTCTACCCTCTTCCTTCAATTAGCTCTCATGTTCTCTTGCTGGATAACTCCAATAATACGGAAAGCTGAGATACCACACTTTCAAAACTGTTCAACAGTACCTTTTGAACCTGATACAGAAGCTGCTACAGGGTGCTGAAAACTTGGCATGTCTGAAATTTATAGCCATCAAAGAAAATAAATGAATAGATGTAAAAGCTGACATTAAGCAATTCCGCTTCTTGAATGAATTACCTGAGAAATCTTTCCAGATCTTCCCTGCTGCATCGGGACCACGAAACGTCTCCAAGATTCTGCCCTTTGATCCATTCTCCAGACATGATATGGAGACCATCTGCACAAGATGGGTGGTCATTGTCATGATTTATTCCCATGCTAAAAATGTGAAAGTATTGAAAGTAGAGCTTATTTTAAGAGGGAAATATATAAATAGTTTTTAAACTGCTCACAGAAAGGCAGTAGTACTGTATTTTTCACTCTATAAGATGCACCATACCACAAGACGCACCTAGTTTTTGGAGGAGGAAAACAAGAAAAAAAGTATTCTGAATCTCAGAAGCCAGAACAGCAAGAGGGATCGCTGCGCAGCGAAAGCAGCAATCCCTCTTGCTGTTCTGGCTTCTGGGATAGCTGTGCAGCCTGCATTCGCTCCATAAGACGCACACACATTTCCCCTTACTTTTTAGGAGGGAAAAAGTGAGTCTTATAGAGCAAAAAATACAGTACTTCCCAGTAAGCGATATTCATATGTACATAATATTTCTCTTTAAAAACTGATTCGACCAAATATATTTATCTATAATCCATATTTAATCTCTCTCTCTCTCTCTCTCTCTCTCACACACACACACACACACACACTCACACACACACTGGTGGCAACCCGTTGTAGTTGTTCAAAGTTATTCAGCAGCTTAGTACATCTGACTCAAAAGTTTGTCCCACCAAGTTTAATGAAACTTGCTGCTAGTTAAAGACTGAAATCCTCATAGGAAGCTCACTAAATTGAACAGGACTTCAGATGTGGTTAGGACTGCAGCCTTCCTGAAGCAAGCTCAACAGGACTGTTGGCTGCAGGTCTGCTCAGAAGTTAGGCTGCTTAAATTTTGAGAACTGAGTAAATTTCAGAACTGCTAATGTTGTTCCCTGCCTTGCAAGCCTTTCCCCACCTGACTGACTCCAGCTACAAAAACTGAAGCTGCTGAAGAGGCCCAAGACCATCTTGGCTGTGTCTTAGTGCAAACCAAGGTCATCAAGCCTGAGGTTCCACAGCTGTCACCCTCCATGAACCAACATTGGCAGGACTGGCAGCAACAGCATCAGATATATGTTCTATGTTTACAATAATACTTGATTCTCTTGCCAGTTACGCTATTTTAAATATGCATTTTATATTTGATTTCCTCTAGTAATGTTTTCTTTTGAAATAAGGTATTTATTTATAACTTGGTTTTGTTAAATCTGCATTCTGCAGTGACCTAATTTGTAATGTTTTATTTTGAAATCTTTAAGAAATATTTTACTTTCTTGTTAATTATGTTGCTTTGAATGTATAATTTATATCTGACTTTCTTTTGCAATGTTTTATTCTGGATTTGACATTCTAACGTAGGTTGTAAACCACTTTCAGATTATTATTTTTTTGAAAAAAATGAAAGCGATATGAAATGAATTATTTATTTATTTTATTAAATTTGTATATATCCATAGATCCCAGGGCAGTTCACAACATAAAATGGCAATTTAAAAACCACAAAATACATAATAAAAATAAGAAAGAAAGAAAAAAACAATAATTCCCTCTCTCACAACGCATTTAATGCCCAATCACTCTTAACAAGCATCTTTTCCACAGAGAAACATGGACAAAATATATGTTATTCGCTCCCCACCCCCACCCTATCTTATTAAATAAACGACTGTCTACCCAATATTCACCATTTCAAAGCTTGAAAAGATTCAGAAATACCGCTTCTGAAGGCTGACTCCTTATAACTCTTTGATGGAGGGAAGAAAGAAGGTGGAGGGAAAGAAGGAAGACTGGAGAGATGTGGGGTTGAAAAACCAACTAGATCAACAGCACAGCTAAGGCTGCATATAAGGATTGTACCTTCTGGGTTTCTCAAGTTGCACAAATCAGATAAACTAATTTTAGGGAAGCATCGTAGCTACTAAGACTACAACGTAATGCAAATCCTCCTCTCTCTCTCTCCTCCACCTCACACCAACAATTGTAGCCGTCTGGCCCAAATCCAAAGTATGTGAATTCTGCACTTTCCCTCCTGCAGAGCAAACCAGTTTCCATCTGTCAAAGAGCTTTTCTTGCCAGGCATCCTTACGTTAAAATATCCTGAACTGACAGCCCAACTAACACACTCCTGTCAGCCAATAATCCAGCCAAAACTAAAGCCGAACGAAATCTTGCACAACAAATTCAGTTTTTCTGCGATGACACAGGCATATTAATGACTGGTTGCATCAAGACTGTAGCCTAAGTTTTGTTTGTTTGTTGTGTGTGTGTGTTTTTCAAAGTCTGTTTCATTACTCCCAGCAGATACTACAGTATTCTCTATCCCAGGGGTCAGCAAACTTTTTCAGCAGGGGGCGGTCCACTGTCCCTCAGACCTTGTGGGGGGCAGACTATATTTTTGGGGGGGGGGGGAATGAATGAATTCCTATGCCCCACAAATAACCCAGAGATGCATTTTAAATAAAAGCACACATTCTACTCATGTAAAAACACCAGGCAGGCCCCACAAATAACCCAGAGATGCATTTTAAATAAAAGGACACATTCTACTCATGTAAAAACACGCTGATTCCCAGACCGTCCGTGGGCCAGATTTAGAAGGCGATTGGACCGGATCCGACCCCCAGGCCTTAGTTTGCCTACCCATGCTTTATCCCTATTACAGTGGTACCTCAGGTTAAGTACTTAATTCGTTCTGGAGGTCCGTACTTAACCTGAAACTGTTCTTAACCTGAAGCACCACTTTAGCTAATGGGGCCTCCTGCTGCTGCCGCGCCGCCAGAACCCGATTTCTGTTCTCATCCTGAAGCAAAGTTCTTAACCTGAAGTACTACTTCTGAGTTAGCAGAGTCTTTAACCTGAAGCGTATGTAACCTGAGATACCACTGTAACTTCAATCAAGCCATGCTGCCAGATGACAAGGGCAAGTTTTCATTTGACAACATCAACCATAATAATAACTGTGTACATTTAAAAAGTAACTATACTTCTTGGATTCAAAATGGAGTAAGGAAGCATTCTGGGGTTCTGAGGGTTTCCTAGGGAGTGATAGTGGAAACAAAAACCATTGCATGGTAGTGCCAAAAAAGGACTTTTAATCCACATTGGTAAGCAAGCGTTTTTACGAATTGTCCTAAGAGTTCTTCCTGCCAAACTCAAGATGGTGATTCCCACTTGTGTAATAGTAGAACATTTGTGTGTGAATAAATTATGGTATGATATTGATGACAACTGTTGGATTGCTGCTTGCCTTTCCGATACGGTTTGCCCTCACTAAAGTGGATCACCACCAAAGCAAAAATTAAGACCACAATTTTACACCTACAGGCCTGTGAGTCAGGTCCATTGAACTCAATAGGGGTTTATTTGGGGCAGACATGCATAAGAATGGTCTGCACTTTCACACAGATACCAAAACACAGAAACCTTGTTGTGTAGCTATAGAAGACCTATTTACTGCCAAATAATATTGCTTGCAAAAAGTACCAATTAAATTGAACAGAAAGGAAAGCAAAAGCTGAAGAGCCAGAATCTTATTATAAGCAGCAACTTAGTTGTTTAACGGAGAAGACTTAAACTACCCCAAAGTTAAAAACATCTGTTCAAAAGGTCAATGAAAGTGGAAAATACTAGTGAATCCCAGTCGTCTTGTATGTCATTGTGTCATTTGTCAGAATCTAATGTGTGAATATTTGTGGCTGACTGGAGAGGCCTATATGACTCACTAAAAGTTTATGGAGAAACTGTACAAGTAAGGAGTTTGCGGCCCCCATTTACATAATCCAAGAGGTAATTGTCTGTGTTATATGTATTTACAATCAGTGGCGTAGCGTGGGGGGTGCAGGGGGGGCCGGCCGCACCGGGCGCAACATCTGGGGTTAGGACAAATCCACAGGTTAGGGGGCGCAAATCCACGGGTTAGGGGGCGCAAATTACTTGCCTTGCCCCGGGTGCTGACAACCCACGCTACGCCACTGTTTACAATGTACTTTCATTCTGTTTTTTTTTATTTCAGAACACTTGATTCTAAATGGGGTTACGATTCCTCGTAGAATCGGGTGTACCAGGTGAGTGTGCTGTTGGGATCTAGCAATGTTCCTGAATGGCTAGGTTACGTACAATGGCTAGGTTACGTACAATAGCTAAGCGTACATTTTTCTCCCATTTACACCTTGGTGTGTTTTGTTTTTTTAACACCTGAGCCAATATTTATGCCTCAGTAATCTCATGGATTGACTATTACAATGCACTCTCTGTAATGATGACTTTAAAAACCAGTTTGGAATTTTCATATGATCCCAAACAGCTAACTAACAGTATAAGCAAGGGCTCTTATTGTTCCATTCCTCGCCAAGCAAGATGTTGCGCATAAATGTTGTTGTCATTGAGGATGCCACATTCAACGGAGCAATCTGTATCTCACATGAACACAGTGGGACTGTTATCTGAGTAGACAAGCACAGAGTTGCACTCCAGGTATCTGTCAATTCTGGATGGGTTTTTGGAAGACTCTTGTGCATGAATTTATTCTGTGTGTGGAGATCAGTGTACACGGATCAATGCACAATTTTCGCAGTAAGGCTCTATTCCGATGGCATGAGCATCCAGAATTGGCCTCCGCAGTCACTTATGGACACACCGTTAAGACAATATTCATGGAAGACAATCTTACTCAGCTACGAGTTATGGCCGAAAAAGAAGGTATCTGTAAGAACATCCAACTGTGGATGCTTTTCTGTTCTTGGCCATTGCAGCAATTCAGGTCTTTAGATAAACAATTCATTGCTTTGGGGTGCAATCCTGCAATCAGTTGGCAGCAGAAACAGGCTCTCTAGCAGAGAGGAGCTCTGCCCTTGGGACCTGTGATCCTCAGATGAAGGACAGTGTATGAACAAGCAAACATATTAGGGGGAAATCTCTTATCAGGTTTTAAAGCTGAATTGCAATAGCAATAATATTCCTCTTATTAATCTCTTTTCCATCTTTGCCCTACTTCTCTTCTAATTCTCTCTTGGATACTAAATTTTCATCTCAAATATCTTTCCTAAGCTTGAGGAAAATTGGTGTTCACTTGCGCAGGATATCTGTGAATAAAAATAAATCTATAAATCTGGAGCGTTACTGCTTATCCATATCCAATGTACACTTTTAGTGTTGTTGGGTGAATTGTGGTTTGGCTGGTCTGTCGCCTTATTGCTCTGTTTTATTTGCTGGTGCTCCACTTTCGGTTCTGTAACACTCGCTGCTCTCAAAATGCTTGGGCAATAACGGCTGTAAAGCTAATGTGATCCCCTGCCCGCCCCAAAGTTAGTATAATAACAAGACTTCTGGGGACAGTGGAAAGGCAGAGCACACAGCAGTATCTGAAAGAAAGAATGTGGTGTGTGTTTGCTGGGGATGTTTTTGCCTGCCTCGTAGCAATTGTCACAACTTTGTAAGGTTTGGCGGTTAGGCATTGGAATAGCGTTGTGGGAGGGGGAGAGGGGCGGACATCACCTGCCCCTCCATGCTCAAGGGTGTTCCATTAAAGGAATCTGGGGGTGTGGATCTCATCCGAAGCCTGCAGAGGGGCTAGGGTCAGCAAACTTTTTCAGCAGGGGGCCAGTCCACTGCCCCTCAGACATTGTGGGGCGCCGGAATATATTTTTTGGAGAAAAAATATGAACGAATTCCTATGCCCCACAAATAATACAGAGATGCATTTTAAATAAAAGCACACATTCTACTCATGTAAAAACACCAGGCAGGCCCCACAAATAACCCAGAGATGCATTTTAAATAAAAGGGCACATTCTACTCATGTAAAAACACGCTGATTCCCGGACCGTCCACGGGCCGGATTTGGAAGGTGATTGGGCTGGATCCAGCCCCCAGTCCTTAGTTTGCCTACCCATGGGCTAGGGCAATGCCACAACCCCATCGGGAACTCGAGTCGATCCACATTGGCAGGGCTCCCCCTACTGGTGGTTTACCCTTACCAGACTTCCTGCAAGGTGGGCAGGGAGTCAGATATAGTCTGTTGGTGTCAATGCCTAAGCCAATACCGCTCACATTCTGTAACCAATAAAGTTGTGGCCTAAATTTGCCCATTAACATTAACCTAAAATTCTGTGTCCTTGTGTCTTTATTCTTCTGGGGGTGGCTTGGGAGCTTTGAGACACAACAATGACCGACTGAAAGTAATGCCATTAGCAAGTTTTGTGTTTCCAGGATGCTGATCACAAGCAGGGAAATGGGCAGACAGTGTAGAATCGTCAAAGTGACATCGGCCGATTGGCATTTTTTCTGAAACAAAAGGTTTTGCAGGCCAAATTCGAAACCCTGTGTCGAACTCTCCCCATTAATGGCTATGAAGATGTTGGGGTGCCATAGCCAAAACCACACAACTGCATGCTTGTTGACTAGAGAGCACAGATACAAGTGGCATCAGCTGCAACTATCCACAGAGCAAACGGTGGATGTTGGCTGCAGCATGTACACATGTAGAATCTCAGACAAAAGAAACAGTCAGGACCAGACAAACCCTTTGGTAAGCCTTCATCAACAGCCCCACATTCACACACACACACACATACACAGAGACATCTTGTACTTTCTGTCCCTTCCAGCCAGGACAGGACCAAGATAACTTCCTGCAGGGCAACTTTTCTCTGTGTTTTGGTCTATAACCAAGAGAAGCCAATGTGGTTTTCACCAGAGCAATCTTCTTCAAAAGCCTGTTGTAGTATCGCAAGCTTCTACAGAATGTAATTTAAAACCAATGCCTTAAAAGATTATTTGACAACAAGAACAGGAGTTGGGTGGAGAATGCTAAGGAGGCATTTGTAGATGAAAATCTTTGGCTAGGGGGTTAAGCACCTTTCCTGGCAATCCAATAGATCAGGCATGGCCAAACTTGGCCCTCCAGCTGTTTTGGGACTACAACTCCCATCATTCCTATCTAACAGGATGATGATCAGGGATGATGGGAACTGTAGTCCCAAAACACAAGTTTGGCCATGCCTGCACTAGATGAACCAATGTGAGTATCCCCTTTTGTTCCCCTAAACTTGGTGTATGTGGGTTTGGAAATTTCACACATGCCTAGAAAACACATAAATGTAGCTTGTGGTTCCAGAAATTCTGCTTTACAATTAAATTTATTGCTCTTTTCGCTCTCCTAACCAGCAGCTAAATACTTCAAACATTCCCAAATCAGATGTCAACTGAAATTTCATTTGCCTTCCATTTATTTACTAGTTTAATTCTAGTTGTTCATCCCAAATCATCTCAAAACTGTTTATTGAATATATCGAATACCATCCAAGTACTTTCACATGCAGTGGATTCTCCTTCCTTCAGGGTTATTAAGCAGACGTTGGATGGCCATCTGTCATCTATAATCTACTTGAGGTTCCTGAATTGCAGAAGGTTGGACTAGATGACCCAAGGGGTCTCTTCCAACTCTACAATTCTATGATAATTAGATTTTTTTAAAAAAATATCAAAAGTAAATCAGCCATGGTATTATTATTATTATTATTATTATTATTATTAATATAATTTATATGCTGCCCTATACCCAGAGGTTTCAGGGCGGTTCACAGAACAAAATCAAATATAGGGAAGAAGGGTTTATTTATTTAAATGTACACATGAATACCAAATCTCCTTTTTCAGACTACTACCAGTGTTTAACGCCAACATAAAGTTCAGTCATACTTGTTTTATCTACTTACTTGTGACCCATTTCATGGGCAATAGTAAATGCGAGATTTAAGCCATTATCCTCTGCAATAATACATTTCCGCTTTTCGCTGCACATCCCATTCAGATACGCTATACCTAGAAAACACAAGGATCACAGGTAATCACTACACTTCTTATTTTTATTCACTTACAGTGTTTTGGAGCACACGTGCTATATAAGAAAAATATTGTTTTCCAGGATGTTGCAAACCTGCAAACATGCTGTCATGACTTTTACAAAAGGCAACATGTTACAAAAGGACAGCTGTAATGTGTGTAATGAATGACCTGATGTATTGGAGAAGAATCTGATCTTTCCCACTCAAAAGTACCCAGATGACATAAAGTAGGGAAGTTTTTAATGTATGGAGTCTTATTCTGTTTTTAATGTTCTGTTGAAAGGCACCCAGATGGGAGAGGTAGAAATAATAATAATAATAATAATAATAATAATAATAATAATAATAATACAGTGGTACCTCGCAAGACGAATGCCTCGCAAGATGAAAAACTCGCAAGACGAAAGGGTTTTTGGTTTTTTGAGCTGCTTCGCAAGACGAATTTCCCTATGGGCTTGCTTTGCAAGACGAAAACGTCTTGCAAGTTTGTTTCCTTTTTCTTAAAACCGTTAATACCCAGGGTGCATTGCTTGAAGAGGTGCAGTTGCACGCGGTGTGGTAGCCTTTTTTGAGGTTTTTGAAGACTTTGGTGATTTTTGAAGCTTTTCCAAAACTTCTTTTGAAACCGTGCTTTGCAAGACGAAAAATTCGCAAGACGAAAAAACTCGCAGAACGAATTAATTTTGTCTTGCGAGGCACCACTGTAATAATAATAATAATAATAATAATAATAATAATAATAATCCTCTATGGGGACATCATTTCATAACCAGAAGCCACCGCAGAGGTCTTCCCCTAAGGAGCTCAAGAAAGCCTGTACCGCATAGTTTTGCCTATGACCACCCAATCTTTATTATGTTATATTTTATATTATTTTATTATATTTTATATTATTTTATTTATATACCGCCCTGTACCTGGAGGTCTCAGGGCAGCTCATAGAACAAAATCAAAATATAAAACCACAAAATATAGAATCAAAATAACAACAACCCAATAGCCCCCCCTAAAAGAGCACATTTTAAAAGGGCATAGGATGTCAATCAAATCAACCAAAGGCCTGGTTAAAAAGGGATGTTTTTGCCTGGCGCCTAAAGGTGTATAATGAAGGTGCCAGGCAAACCTCTCTGGGGAAAGCATTCCATAGATGGGGAGCCACGGCCGAGAAGGCCCCGTTCTCATGTTGCCACCCTCCGGACCTCTTGAGGAAGCACACAAAGAAGCAACCCTTTATAGCAGGCATGGCCAAACTTGGCCCTCCAGATGTTGTTGGCCTACAACTCCCATCATCCCTAGCTAACAGGACCAGTGGTCAGGGATGATGGGAATTGTAGTCCCAAAGCACCTGGAGGGCCAAGTTTGGCCATGCCTGCTCTATAGCAACCCTGATAGGTAAATTACAGTGAGATTAGTGACAGGTGAAAGGTGACTCAGCTTCATAGCTGAGTGAACCAATATTTCCTCAGTATAACTTTCTGTCATCCACTTCGAAGCTAAATTAGGGAAAAAGTAAGGGGAAGGAATGCAAAGCAACAGAGGTTGCAAGACACACACATACATCTCTAATGCTTCCATGAGGTAAGAAACAAATTGCTCAAATTTCTAAACTGTTTCAGCTGAACTGAGCTTAAGGGGTTTTTTTTCCTGAAAAAGCAATCTGCTACACAAGCCGGCCCACATTCTGGTTGCAACAAAATTATTAGCGGTATTAAAAGTTTAGGAGAAAGGAGGATTCCTTGGCGGTGCTCAGCGTTTTTTAGGGGGGTTTTTTGCATCATGTGTATCACAACAACACTTCCTCCAGTAGGAAGCTGGAGAAAGAGGGGCAAAGGTCTCCCAAGTTAGCACCTCATTTAAAATGAGCAGGAAAAACAATTCTTAACATGGTCCAAATGTTTTAGTATGTCTGTCAGCACACAGAGGAACCTCTCCTACAATGCCTCCATTGTTTTGTCTCAAGCACAGTAGCCCGGAGTATGGTTAGACGATATACTAAGCAACCCCCCCCCAAAAAAAAACACAACACCCCACATATACACTTATTTGCAGTTAACAATGATCGTGTCTTCTTGTAGACGCGTAAGGTAAAGGTACCCATGACAGTGAAGTCCAGTTGCGGATGACTCTGGGGTTGCACGCTTTTCTCACTTTACAAGCCGAGGGAGCCAGCGTTTGTCCGCAGTCAGTTTTTCCGGGTCATGTAGCCAGCATGACTAAGCTGCTTCTGGAGCAACGGAACACCAAAACCAACCAGAGCAGCGCGCGGAAATGCCGTTTACCTTCCCGCCGGAGTGGTACCTATTTATCTAAAGGTAAAGGTACTGCTGACTGTTAGGTCCAGTCGTGGACGACTCTGGGGTTGCGCGTTCATCTCACTCTATAGGCCGAGGGAGCCAGTGTTTGTCCGCAGACAGCTTCCGGGTCATGTGGCCAGCATGACTAAGCTACTTCTGGTGAACCAGAGAAGCGCACGGAAAAGCTGTTTACCTTCCCGCCGGAGCGGTATCTATTTATCTACTTGCACTTGACGTGCTTTTGAACTGCTAGGTGGGCAGGAGCTGGGACCGAACAACGGGAGCTCACCCCATCGCGGGGATTCAAACTGCCGACCTTCCGATCGGCAAGCCCTAGGCTCTGTGGTTTAGACCACAGCGCCACCCTGTAGAGGCATACTGGAGGCAATACAATAGGAAACTTACTAAGCAGTGTTCTCAGTGAAAACATTTTTTTGAAAAAGTTCCTAGCAATACAGAGGAAAAATCAATTTTACTTTAGAAAGTTTCCCTATGGGCTTAGGGTACACTAATGAGATATATATCTCAAAACTATTCCCGTCCGAGATGTAAGGCTGTTTGTTTGTTCAAAAGAGTGTTAGGGGACCTGGGACTGCAATTCAACATCTGGACGGCTGAAGATTACCTGCCGATTCAAACCACTTTACACCCCACCTTTTATAAAATGCCAGAGGTGGCTAACAAGACACTCAGAAGATGTTTTAGAAATTCATAATGCACAAAACACTTTTTAAAAATCTAAAAATCGATATATACAAACATATAAATGATCAGCTAAATACACACCATTACAAAAAAATCTATACTTAAAGCACAGCCACCCAATACACAATATTTTGAGGATCTGTTGTGGTTTCCATAATCTCTTAGCAGCAAGAGAGCTCATAGCATGACAAGGGGCACTTTTGCAGTCAGTTCCTTCACTATAACATAAACTTTAATTCACTTTGGAAAGTGAGACTGCAAATCCTCATATTTTATTTTCTATCTGAGCCATATTTTTCATTAGTTTATAATTTTTGTGTGTCTGTTTTTTTCTTTCCATTTTTGACCAAGTGAACTCACCTTTATATTTCTGTAGACCAGAAACTCTTCATTCTGCCACTGCATAAGATCACTACTTATTATTGGATGCCAAACATTTCAAGTTAAGAGAAAATCTGCAAGATGTTTCTCAAATTTAAAATTTCCTGACTCACTGTTTTGGAAGATATGACTTACCTGGAAGCATGTTGCAAGCAAAACATATAAAACCAGTGGTCTTTATTATTTCATTTCTTATTAAACATAGCTGACCTTGTTCTTGAAAGCCACATCAAACAGTAGCTACTGAATGTAAATCAGTCAACTACCAGCTGTGAACTAGTTTCAAGTCTTGTCCTTTGTTATTAATTTCATGTGTTAAGAAAGAGAAACTGGCTTCAGCTGAGCAGCTGTTCCTGCTTAGTCATTCCAACATTAGGTAAGAGAAAGATGTTTGTGTGTGTGTGTGTGTGTGTGTGTGTGTGTGTGTGTGTGTCCGTCCTCTACTTCTTCCTGTGGCTTATTAGCACAGCTGGAATGGTTTCAAGGTTAAATCCATGATGGGAGTGCGGAACTGAACAACTGATCTTCTGTAATGGTTAAGCCGCCGGCTAAAGATATGAACTGGATCTTATTCAAGTTTACACAGAAGTACAGTGGTACCTTGGTTCTCAAACTTAATCCATTCCGGAAGTCTGTTCCAAAACCCAAGCATTCCCAAACCAAGGCACACTTTCCCATAGAAAGTAATGCAAAATGGATTAATCTGTTCCAGACTTTTAAAAACAACCCCTAAAACAGCAATTTAACATGGATTTTACTATCTAACGAGACCATTGATCCCTAAAATGAAAGCAAAAAAAAAAAAAAAGTACTGCAGTCACACACACAATCAATCAATCAATCAGTAGCTGAACTGGGTTCCACACAGTCGCAAAAACACAAAATAAATAGCAAAAACACACAGACCTCAGTGTAACACCCAGAACAGAAGTGTGGCACTCAAAACGGAGCACGTTCGACTTCCGAGAAAAGTTCGCAAACCGGAACACTTACTTCTGGGTTTGCAGTATTTGGGTTCCAAGTTGTTTGAGTACTAAGGCATTTGAGAACCAAGGTACCATTGTAACTCCCAAAGCAAACAGAATGCATAAGATTGCAACTTCAATGCATGAAGAAAAAATTCACCAATAAGCAACACCTGAGAATTGGATCTAATCACAAAAATAAATGTAGAATCATATACAAGCCCATGACTTAGGTTTGTAAAGTACTTTCATAATCAAAAGTCATCAGGCCATGTATTAGCCTGATAATACAATGGCCGAGAACAACCTCGCGTATATGCTCTAATTATTATTTTTTGTACTTACATTTATACTATGTTATGTTTAGTTTTGGGGGCTTTTTAAAGTGAAAAATTGCTTCACATTCCTGACAAAATCTACTAAAAACCTTCAAACTTAAGTGCATGTGCATGACCTTGCTGTGGAATTAACCAGTTGTATATAAATTCAATAAAGAATAAGAATAAGAATAAGAATATTAGGGGGCAAGAAGGAACTTGCCTGCAGACAAATTGGGCCAGTCTGGGGTTTGTTTGCTTTTTGCCTACCTCATAGCAACTGTCACAACTTGCTGGTGGAAAAAAGGCATTGGGTTTGTTCCTTAGTCTAAAACAGGCATGGCTAAACTTGGCCCTCCAGCTGTTTTGGGACTACAACTCCCATCATCCCCAGCTAACAGGACCAGTGGTCAGGGGTGATGGGAACTATCATCCCAAAACAGCTGGAGGGCCAAATTTGGCCATGCCCGGCCTAAAACAAGAGTGGGGAGGAGCCAGGAGGAAAGTTTCTGTCTGAATCGCCAGACGGGGTCGACCAGGTCACAGAATTCCCCAAATGGCATCCTGGAGGGATTCCTCTTTTTGATACGTTTCATGGGAAGATCCTTAACCCAGGATTGACCCTGGGCAATGCAGGATACAAACGCGCAGTAAAGGTAAAGGTAAAGGGACCCCTGACTGTTAAGTCCAATCGCAGATGACTCTGGGGTTGCAGCGCTCATCTCGCTCTATAGGCTGAGGGAGCTGGTGTTTGTCCGCAGACAGCTTCCGGGTCATGTTGCCAGCACGACTAAGCCGCTTCTGGCGAACCAGAGCAGCGCACGGAAACGCCGTTTACCTTCCCGCCGGAGCGGTACCTATTTATGTACTTGCACTTTGACGTGCTTTCGAACTGCTAGCTTGGCAGGAGCAGGGACCGAGCAAAGGGAGCTCACCCCATCGTGGGGATTCGAACCGCCAACCTTCTGATCGGCAAGTCCCAGGCTCTGTGGTTGAGACCACAGCGCCACCCGCCCAGTACCTACGCCAAAAAAGCCTGCTTACATCTGTAATCAATAAAGTTGTGGCCATTTTGATCGCAATATGTTGTCGTATCATTGTTACTGCTTCACGTGCCCCAGCCCTGGTGGCCTAGGGCACTGAGCCTGGGCCCACAACTGTGTGGAGGTGAGACTTTTATGCCCAAACACATGCTGCTTTGCTACTGCAGGAAGTTCTTCAGGACTAACCAATCAGTCATTTGATAGGCAAAATGTTTAGATGGCATTAAATTGTGCCTAATGACCGCCATACCGAGAGAAGGGTTGATTTCACGAAGTCTGAAAGCATTTTTATTTGTCAAAAAAAACTTGATTTATTTTATTTATTCCTCCAAGGAGTTTGAGGTGCTGTACATAGTCCTCCCACTGAGCTATATTAAGCTATTATATGATACGTTTAAAGTAAAATTCATTCTCCTTAAAATTACATGCATCAATACTGAAAAGCAGTACTTACAAAGGTTACTAGAATTTATCACATTTTGCAAGAAAAATAATCTTTTGCGTGTTTTGCGTTCTTACAATGTCTTTGAATGTGAATTTTATTACGTTGAGCACAACATAAGGCTTCAGTTGTTTGCAGTAAGTTAAGCCACTGAAATAGCAAATATGATCTATATTATGTTCATGTGTTTCTATTTTCTTTGACTATATACAAGTGTTTTTCAGACACGCATGCTTCGGAGCATGACTTGGGGGAAATTAACTTTGACTTGCAGCTCTATTTCTAAGAAACTAATATTCATTTTCTTTCAGCACATCAAGTGTTTCCCATTAGTGAAAGAGGAAAGGAGGGAGAGATAAAAAGCTTTCTGCGCTGTTGTTGCTTAAAAAGTGTAAATAATATGTGGTACTTTTGAAAGTGCTCTGTACAAGACTGCTGCCTGGGACCACTGACGACTCATTTGTCACTTAAAAGATGTATCAGTGACCGTACATACAGCAATGAAGAGATAAAAGAGCTTTGAAATATCAAGCAGTATATAGATCCCTATAAATAAATAAAAATAACAATTTAATGTAGAATAATCTCAAGGAAGAACAGCCATGCACTGGAATCGGAGGAAGAATTAAACTACACTGGCAAAGTTATATATGTATGTATAGACACCATCTTCTGCCCCTAAAACACGGTCCTCAAGGCAAAAATTAAAGAAGAAACGATCCCTAGCAAGATAAAAAGCACACTTAAAAATTTAGCAGAATAAAAATCTCTCAATTGTCTATCTAAAAAACATTAGAGAAGAGGCCAATCTAACTATGTTTGGCAGAGAATTGCACAAAGTGTCACCACTGAAAATGCTATTCTATCCTAATATAACAGATGTGGCTAGTAAAAAAACCTTGTATCTAAATACCTTCCAGATATTGCTGGACTATAACACCCATAATCCCTGATGATTGGCTATGCTGGCTGGGTTTTCACTCTAGCAACTTCTAGATGGCAGCCCCAGTCTAAATATCTACAGCGGCTTCTTATGTTTTGTTTAATGATGTGAATAAAACCAATGTGAATTGAAAACGCCAGGGAACATTCTTCATTTAGTGTCTCCGAAACATATGGGCTACAATTAATAATAATAATAAAATTTTTATTATTTATACCCCACCCATCTGACTGGGCCACCCCAGCCACTCTAGGCGGCTTGCAACAAATATGAAAGAATAATAATAATAATAATAATAATAATAATAATAATAATAATTTATTATTTATACCCCGCCCATCTGGCTGGGCTTCCCCAGCCACTCTGGGCAGCTTCCAACAAAATATTAAAATACTGTAATACATCAAACATTAAAAGCTTCCCTAAACAGGGCTGCCTTCAGATGCCTTCTAAAAGTCTGGTAGTTGTTCTCTTTGACATCTGGTGGGAGGGCATTCCACAGGAAGGGCACCACTACCGAGAAGGCCCTCTGCCTGGTTCCCTGTAACTTGGCTTCTCACTGTGAGGGAACCGCCAGAAGGCCCTCAGTGCTGGACCTCAGTGTCCGGGTAGAATGATGGTGGTGGAGATGCTCCTTCAGATATACTGGACCAAGGCCGTTTAGGGCTTTAAAGGTCAGCACCAACACTTTCAATTGTGCTCGGAAACATACTGGGATACATTTAATGGAATAATGGAAGCATAATGGAAACACTAAGCATAATGGAAACACCAAACATACAAAACTTCCTGATACAGGGCTCCCTTCAGATTTCTTCTAAAAGTTGTGTAGTTCTTTATCTCCTCGATATCTGATGGGAGGGTGTTCCACAGGCTGGGCACCACTGTCGACAAGGCCCTCTGCCTGGTTCCCTATAGCTTTACTTCTCTCAGTGAAGGTCCTCGGAGCTGGACCTCATCTAAAGTGTGCTTGTTTTCACACAAAAATAGGCAATTTCAGCTTATTGGAAGATTGGATATGGTGACATGCAACACCTCCATTTGTAATCTGCATTCCCAGGATTATTCTGTCATTTGAGGACCAGCCCTGAAGAGCACCTTTAGGAATTAGCCTGGGCCTAAACACGCCTTCCTGTCTAGTCTTCCACAGGAACCTGCCTTATGCTGAGTCAGACCAACAAACACTCCATCTAGCTCAATACTATCAAAACTGACTGGCAGAAGCTGTCCAAGGCTTCGGACAAGGAGTGTCTCACAGCCCTACCTGGAAATGCCATGGATTGAACTTGAGACCTTCTTCATGCAAAGCAGCTGTTCTTTCAATGAGCTATGGCCCTTCCCAGTTAGTGAACAATCCTGAACAGCTTTTTAAAACAACATATGAAAAGGAGAGGTGTTCATTCTTCCACAGTTTTCTGGCCACACACATAAAAGAAGCACCCTTTGTGCGTTTCTGGCATACTCAAGACATCACAATATTTTTCAAATTGTATGCAATTTGCCAAACTGAAGAAGACACACTGTCTCTTAAGTGCTCTTAAGTGCTCTTAAGGATGGAAAGTGGATCAGTCTCTCACTTGAAGAGCGGAAGCAGAAGACATCTCTTGACATTTATCTTACAACGACACATGGCAGCTAGAGATAATAGCCAGTTTTGTTTTCGAGAGTGACAGTCTGTGCCCTTTTCCATTGCCTATCCTTCTAATAAGATCCAGGAATATGTATTCATATTCTCTCACACGCTCGGTTAGGTTTTTGGAGCCACAGTAAAGGGAATTTGGCCATTTCACTTAAAAAGGAGAGGAGCACAAACGACGGTCATTTGTGGTGCTTAAAGGCTCCAGCTGGAAAGAGCTCACAACTGTTTTGTGAACACTGATTTGCTCTTCTAAGAGTGTGCTTTAGAACTGGCTTACGTGCCAGTATTGCTCTGTGTTCTCTCAGTTTGTTCTTTGCAGCTTTCCCACTACCGAAAATATAATTCCTTTGACTACAGTTTTTCCAGGGGACGGGCTGAGTCAAAGAACACATCACAAGCACATTATCACGTGCACATTATCAATGTCATCCATGATGACATGGACTTTGATGCAGCTGTAACAAAAGCCAAAGACTCATTTACTGAGTAAGGACAAACTATTCTGAATACATAGATGTATTTGTTTTATTGGAACTGATTTTGAAAAGCTTGCGCTCTTCTCAGGGGAGTTTTGCAATATAGAACGGCTACAGACATTGCACCTTGATTTATAATGATATTTAGCATCACTCATATATCAAAGGACAGTTTAGCTCAGCATCTAGAGTAGCCACTATGAAGAGAAATTAAAACATGCTAAGAATGCAGCCGCTGCTTATCAGTATTCACCGTGAATACCTGTGCTCAGCTAGTGAGGTGTCAGATCTTAGAAATAAATAAACAAAAGGGAAGGACAGGAATTTACTAGGACATAAACTCCAGAATCAAGTCCTGTGTGTGTCTTCTCTCTGAGACAGTCACAAATACCGTAATTCACAATTTATATCATGCTGCTTCTTAATTCATACATGAGTCTGAAGAGCGTACCTCCATTTTTTCATCTTATATGAAGCCAGGCTAAATCTCAAAGATGGAGTGAGACACAAAAAATTATTTTACCCACCTCACTACACATATTGGAACAATGTATCTGAGTCTATAAAAACACTGGAAAAATGTGTCTAACCACCAGTCCAGTATGTTTAATTTGTTCAGCGCAAAACATCCTATTTTATAATTCCCAGAGCCAAGACTTGTAAATAAACTGTCCTACACAGTAGGATATGAGTGGCAAGTCTAATAAATTCACTGAGAGTGCAACTTGTCTGCTTGGCAGTAAGTCCCATTGTTTACTGAGTAAATAGAGCAGGAACGCAGCACCAAATGTTTGTCATTCATTCATCAAAATAGTTTCACTAGCGAATGAATTTAGAGCAATGTTTTTGGGTGGGCAGGTCATTTTGCATGAATGTCTCCAGTTCTTCAAGTTTTTCTGCTTATATTAATTCACCTACATAACACCTTTGGCTACCATAAACAATGATATATTAATAGGAGCTACCGTATTTTTCCACGTATATGACGCCCCCGTGTATAAAACAACCCCTACTTCTTTTAACCCAAAATTAAGAAATCAATATTTTTGGGTTGCCAGAGTTCTTGAGAGTCCCATGGACTGCAAGAAGATCAAACCTATCCATTCTTAAGGAGATCAGCCCTGAGTGCTCACTGGAAGGACAGATCCTGAAGCTGAGGCTCCAATACTTTGGCCACCTCATGAGAAGAGAAGACTCTCTGGAAAAGACCCTGGTGTTGGGAAAGATTAAGGGCACTAGGAGAGGGGGACGACAGAGAACGAGATGGTTGGACAGTGTTCTCGAAGCTACTAAGATGAGTTTGACCAAACAGCGGAAGGCAGTGGAAGTCAGGAGTGCCTGGCGTGCTCTGGTCCATGGGGTCACGAAGAGTCGGACACGACTAAATGACTAAACAACAAACAAGAGTTGTTGATCACCCTCAAAGTTGTTGATTGCCCCACCAAAAATGGTGTATAAGACAACCCCCCACCCATTTTTTACTCAAAAAACCATTGTCTTATACACAGAAAAATACGGTATTTTCTCTTACAACATCTCATCCTTCTATTTTGTGACTAGGCTCTGCTATGATGTCATTTCTACTTTCGTATAATATTAGCTGATATTAGCATTACCTTGCACACACACACACATTGCCATGGGAGCTATTTCCTCATAGTGTGGTTCCAATCTGCTGCATCCAAACCAGGGACTGTGGTTTGTTTTGCTCCAACAAACTATAATCAGTAAGTCTTGGCGACAGATCATGGTTTGTTGGAAGCAAAACAAATAATACATCGTACTGACATAATGCCAAGCCCGTGGTTTGCTTCCTTCTAGTACAAGCAGGGAGAAATGGGAAGAATCAGACCAGATGCAACATGCTCATGCACATAAACTATGGTTTATGGCATACCATGATGTGCCAATGTAGCCAGATTTTAGGTACATTCCAATTGTACCTAAATTGGAGAAAACTATTGCCTGTTTTCCTGCCAACCTAGCAGTTCGAAAGCACCTCAAAGTGCAAGTAGATAAACAGGTACCACTCCGGCGGGAAGGTAAATGGCATTTCCGTGTGCTGCTCTGGTTCGCCAGAAGCGGCTTAGTCATGCTGGCCACATGACCCAGAAGCTGTATGCCGGCTCTCTCGGCCAGTAAAGTGAGATGAGCGCCACAACCCCAGAGTCAGCCACGACTGGACCTAATGGTCAGGGGTACCTTTACCTTTACTTATTGCCTGTTTAGGAACTTATATAATAGGTTGTCTGAGGGAAAGTGAAATGGATATATATTGGTCTACTAGCCTAGGAGGTTAGCACAATATAGACACAACCCAAGCAAACTGAATCGATTTTAAAGATTATTGGTTCCAATGAGAAGTTAATCACTGCCTAGCTCTCAATGGGATTTTCTTGGAAACAAATATGTATAAGCCTTCCCTAACTTAAATTTAGATGTGCAAACTACTTATGACATCAAAGAGACTTAGACAACTTCTTAGTGAAACATTTGAGTACATTCAAGTTAATATTAATGCTTACTCCTTCCTGTGGTATGGATAAGATTGCATACCATGCTTCAATTTTTGTAAACTTTTAACAGCCGTAAATTGTTCTCTTGACATTACTTCAACATTTTTCTTTTAACTTTCTTTGGCTAGCACCGCAATTTACAACATGTTAAAAATTCCTGGAATGTCCTATCTCAGTTGCCCTATAAATACACTGGGAGAAGATTTGTTACTTCGTACTTGTTTGCCTTCTGTCTAATCCTTACAAGTGATCTATTTAAATTCCAAATTCAACCTTCCACTTTTAACTATTAATCTGTCACATTCTCAGAAAAGGAAAATCGCAGGTACTGATCTGAAGTAACCATAATCTTAAACCAATGGTGCTACAGCTGTTGTGATACCAGATTATGCCCCAATATACTTTATGTTAACAATTTGCATTAGCATTTGGTAATCTTTCTTATTGCAGTTCTTGCTTTCAAA
The DNA here is from genome assembly GCF_964188315.1 of Podarcis muralis. Classification (NCBI taxonomy): domain Eukaryota; kingdom Metazoa; phylum Chordata; class Lepidosauria; order Squamata; family Lacertidae; genus Podarcis; species Podarcis muralis. The sequence continues at coordinate 17,056,027 of NC_135665.1, forward strand.
ATAATAACATTCATATCACTGTTGACATAGTCATCATTTATACTTAGAAAATATCTGATTGTGTTTTTATTAAAGGTATATCAATGCAATGGAGAGCATTGCTCATTCTTTTTTTAAAAAAATATTTTATTAAGGATTTTCTTGTTTTACAGAAGTGTAGTGCCTCGTGTAGGGACGCGGGTGGCACTGTGGGTTAAAGCCTCAGCGCCTAGGACTTGCCGATCGAAAGGTCGGCGGTTCGAATCCCCGCGGCGGGGTGCGCTCCCATCGTTCGGTCCCAGCGCCTGCCAACCTAGCAGTTCGAAAGCACCCCCGGGTGCAAGTAGATAAATAGGGAACGCTTAATGGCGGGAAGGTAAACGGCGTTCCGTGTGCTGCGCTGGCTCGCCAGATGCAGCTTGTCACGCTGGCCACGTGACCCAGAAGTGTCTCCGGACAGCGCTGTCTCCCGGCCTATAGAGTGAGATGAGCGCACAACCCTAGAGTCTGGCAAGACTGGCCCGTACGGGCAGGGGTACCTTTACCTTTACCTAGTGCCTCGTGTATTATTTTTTTTCATGTAACATTTTTACAAATCCGTTTCATTTGTTGAGGCATTAGGGGGAGAAGAAAAAAAGAAAAAAGAAAGGGGGTGGAGAGAGGGAAGATGGATGGGGGTGGGGTCGGGTGGCGGTGTTTCTATTATGTTTAATGTATGTAGAGTTTGGTGTCAGCGTTGCTTGTGTTGTTCACTTGTGTTCCTTTGGTGGTGAGAGAGGTTCTTAAAAAACAACAACAGTACAGACAAGATCAGGGGTCAGCAAACTTTTTCAGTAGGGGGCCGATCCACTGTCCCTCAGATCTTGTAGGGGGCCAGGCTATATTTTTTTGTGGGGGGACGGGACGAATTCCTATGCCCCACAAATAAACCAGAGATGCATTTTAAATAATAGCACACATTCTACTCATGTAAAAACACGCTGATTCCAGGACCGTCCATGGACCAGATTTAGAAGGCGATTGGGCTGGATCCGGCCCCCGGGCCTTAGTTTACCTACTCATGGGCAAGATCAAGAAGTCCAAAGAAACTGCAACCAACTTCCAACCAAACTTTTAACTTGACTTGTTGAATACTTTCATTACTGCCCTTCCCAAAGCGTGCAGAAATCTCGATTCAATGTACATGATTGGACTAAATGGCTGTGATCCAGAGGGCTATTTAGGTATGCCCACTTTCCTTCCCCACTTTGACAAGTAGACCCACAAGCCATATAACAAACTGCTTTTGAAACCCTCCTCAGTTTCAGGGCAATTGCCATGTGGCATAAGAAGCTGCCATATGATGAATATTGGCAAAACCCCTTTGGCTGCACAGTGCCAACTACACTCTTGTTTCAAACCTGGGCAACGTCATTTAGACCTCCCAAAATTTACAGTTCTAGGATTCCATGAATATGTTTCTGTATGAAGACCAGTATGCAGTTTTAATTCACCCCAAATTGGTACCCTTAATGATTTTTCTGTTTGTCACCTCTAGTGCTTGCTAAAATTAAGGTCTTGTTCCGAGTTTATGGAACATGAATAATAACTTACATCAAGTACATTGAAAGGCACCGTATCTTTTATCACGTAATATTATGTATCCTACAGATTCACTTTGACTGGAAAAAAATACATTCCAAATAATGCTTAATAACTGTAGTTTTTCTTTGGATATTGAATTGAGAACCCTTTTTGATTGAAATGAAAAAAATAATAATATGAAGATAAAGGTCTAATCTAATGCAGTTTCACCTAAGGTTCTGGATATGCATATCAATGAAAATATGTATTTCAAAATGTGGAACTTGATTTAAATCAATTATTTAATGAGCATCTTTTCTTGATTTAAATCAGTCCACCCCAATTCATCATAACATGTGAGCTAAGCAATGAGTGACAAGACCTCATTGGTCCATGGGCGGCTTCTCCTGTAGCTCACATCATTGATTGGTAGGACAAGGAGATGTGCTACCCAATAGGAAAGAGAAGAAATGGAGACGGTGTGATGAGACATGGCGCGCCAACAACTCTCTGTCTCTTACGATGCCTAGGTTAGTCCCAACTAGTCACTGAAAGCAATGGAGCGGTATATAATTAAGTTGCATCAATGTCAAAATGCTTAGCCTTGGTCAACTTGCTAGCGTACCAAACACGTCATCGTTATGATGGACTTTTGCATTTTAACTGCCTATAAGCATTCCTCCCCACATATTATAATCAAGCATCCACATCTCCCAATAGTGCTGTATTTTAAAGGCATTATTGTTATTTGTTTGTTTGTTTCACTTACCAACAGTATCACATGGTTCATCTTTATGTACACAGAAATCCTTCCTAAAATTGGGAGGGAAAAGAAGACAAAGCCTTAAGAAAAATGTGCTATCAGATGCTCATTTATGCAAACTTTAACCGCTTAATAAATGACAAGGCTCCTCTATTTCAAAAAAGAACATGTGAAGGAAATCCTGAAATTATCAAATGACACTTCAACCTTAAATCTGCAATTTATTTCCCATTTAAAGTGTATGTGGCATCAGGTTGATTAGTTATCTTCCTTAATCATCTGAAATTCACAGATTTGTCAGATTTTTCATCCCCTACTGAAACTAAAGAGACTTCCGCATGGGTACTTATCCTGAGATCAGTGCTGTTCATGCATGCGTGTTTCTCAATATGTCCATACACTGGTCTCAGCATTAAAGTGCAAGCCAGGGTGTCCAATTTAAGATGGATTTAACCTTTCCACCAATAAATAAATAAACTGTTTTGCAATATCTAAATGATCTGCAATGTAACATTAGCCATCCCCGGTTGCTCAACCAAGCTTCGATTCAGTGGGGAAGATCGGATTTTTGCAAGTGAAAATGTAGATGAGCTCTAACACTGCTCTAAGTGTCCAAAATGGTACTGGGAGAATTATCTTAAGACGCTAGCAATGCAATTATTGCTGTTACCCTAGTTGGATACAAGTGCAATAAATAAAGCAGCATTTCCTTATCCCATCTCTGGTGACAGGAGGGGAAAGAGATCTATTTTCCATGGTTTCCTTGATGTGTTGAGAACCCTGGTGTACTCAAGCAGGGGAATTAAGGAAGACACCACATGGGAATGTAAGTTGCCCCTATCTCCAGTCCAACTGTGCTGTTTTCAGGTCATGTAGAGCTATGGTTTCCCCAGTAGTGATGTATGGAAGTGAGAGCTGGACCATAAAGAAGGCTGATCGCCGAAGAATTGATGCTTTTGAATTATGGTGCTGGAGGAGACTCTTGAGAGTCCCATGGACTGCAAGAAGATCAAACCTATCCATTCTTAAGGAAATCAGCCCTGAGTGCTCACTGGAAGGACAGATCCTGAAGCTGAGGCTCCAATACTTTGGCCACCTCATGAGAAGAGAAGACTCCCTGGAAAAGACCCTGGTGTTGGGAAAGATGGAAGGCACAAGGAGAAGGGGACGACAGAGGACGAGATGGTTGGATAGTGTTCTCTAAGCTACTAACATAAGTTTGACCAAACTGCAGGAGGCAGTGGAAGACAGGAGTGCCTGGCATGCTCTGGTCCATGGAGTCATGAAGAGTCGGACATGACTAAACGACTAAACAACAACAAGATTATCATTCATTTTTAAAAGATTACATTCACAGAAATATTCCAGACCGGAGTATTCTCCCTAATGGGATCATCGTCTTGCATTGAAGCCCCAAACAACATGACTCTACAACAGTGTTTCCCAAACTTGGGTCTCCAACTGCTTTTGGACTACAATTCCCATCATCTCTGACTACAGGTCTTGCTAGCTAGAGATGATGGGAGTTGCAGTCCAAAAACAGCTGAAGACCCAAATTGGGGAAACACAGCTCTAAAATAATAAAAAAGAGGTTATGAAAAGAAAGTATACAATTAAATATGGAAGTTTTCCCTGTTTCTAACCACTGTGCTAAGTCTCAACATACAGGTGACTCTCAGTTTATGCTGGGGTTACATTCCAGGAATAGCGTCTACAGCCAAAATCGTATATAGGACTCAGCTATACTGCTGCACATAAAACGTTTTAAGTGTGTTGTAAAGTGCATTATACAAATGTGACACTAGATGGTGATGGTGAGCTATGGAGAATTTGATATATTTTTCAAAACTTTTTTTAAAAAAATGCATTTTCACAACTTCTTTTATATGTGTGTAGATTCCACCATAGTCAAAGCACATTAGGTTCAATAATAAGACTGACAAAGTCTTTTTCCATGAACACCTGCCCCCTTCATTATTTTTTTTTAAAATTGCCAAATATGTAAAGCTGAATGTGCACAAGTTAAATCGCGTAGGCTGCAAGTTAGCTGTACAAGATTACAATATGCCAGTATCTGCAGTACAAGAGATGAATCATGTGTTAAGGCCGATGCAAACATATTAGCAGTTAGACATAGGGTTTAATGTTTGTGAATCTGGAGGGGGGAAGCCTGTGGGTGTTATGAATGCACTTACATAACTGCTCTTAAGGTTAATATCTGTTTAAAGAATGAGAAAGAAGAGAACAAATGTGAAATATAACAAGGCACAAATAGCATGGAAGTTGTACTTTGTCAAAAATAAAATTGAGATTTGTACATGCACACCCTAATAAGTAGAGTATATGTGGGCTGAGATGCTTTCATTCAGCTGATTTCTATCCTGGTTGAAGTAAACTTCCAAAAGTTTAATTATGAGAGTTTGGGGAAATAGAACTCTTAAGTCTTGGCAACAGTGAAGTACAATTGCATCCTGTGCAATGAGACAAATGTAAAACATTCCCTAATTTCCAAGAATAAGAACTGTATTCCTTGGAGACGAGGCTGCCCAGTAAAAGTTTATGATACTCCAGATACACCTATAAACAATTCATTATTTATTTGTGTCCTCATTTCTACTTAGGGAAGTTGCAGGAGGGTCATCATGTAGCATCTGAATCTACAGAATGGATTGCAGCGTTGCTCTAGCAATTATTTTATCAAATTCTTTAAGTGACTTTATTATTAATTAGCGCCACTAAAATCTTAGTGGGCCAATGGTACAAAATGCACCGGAAAGGCTAAAAACACATTTAAATGCACATTTAATTTAAACATGTAAATGAAACCATTCGTAAGTATGTGTAAGTATGTTCCTGCAAGAGGTATATAAAGGCATGCACTCAATTTATATGGCCAAATTTGCCTTATATTCTGTGTCCTGTTTCCCCTCGAACTTGATTAATGCTAGCTACCCCCACTCTGTCTCCCCACTCAGTTTCACAGAGCCCCTCTCATCCAAAATCTTCTTCCCTTCTTCCCCCCAATGCCAGCCCCTCAATTTCTGGTCTCCCGCCTTTTGTAGAAAGCTTACAAGCAATGGCTCTTCATGGTAGGCTGGGTGATTTTCTTATCAGTAAATGTGTCTGTGAAGAAGGAAACCAGCCTACAATCTGGAGCATTTCCCCTCTCCCTCCCCCTTCTCTTTCCAAAAGAGATCAGTTCTATCAGTTGTTCCCAGTCCCTAAAATTAAAGATGGGAGTAAGCCAAGCTCAGCATTGAAGGAACATCTGAGCTTTCAGATTTTATTGTCTTCCTGTGAGTGGATCTTTATGCTCCAAATGCTTTCTTTTTCTTTGCAAGCCTATAGGGCTTGAGGACTGAATCAATCTCTGAAACAACTGCCATCACTCAGCACAAGTATCAACACATATGCTCGCAGTTCAGCACTGTGGTAATAAATGAGCCTTCCTCAACTTCCACCAACCCCAGGAAGCATGGTCAAAAATGGGGAATGATGGAAATTGTAGTCCAAAAACCCTGAAAGTCACCAGGTTGGGGAAGTCTGTAAAGATAAGCTGAAATAACACATTATTCTGTTCTAACTCCCAACTCATTGAGTAACCAACTAGGTATCTCCAACCCCTTGAAAGATTCCATCAATGGTGTCTCCAAAATTTTTTTACACATCACCTGGGAAGACAGGCGAACTAATGCCAGTGTACTGGAAGAAGCAAAGATCGCCAGTGTCGAAGCGATGGTTCTTTAACATCGACTTCGTTGGACTGGTCATGTTGTGCAGATGCCTGATTATCATCTTCCTAGGCAACTACTCTATCCCGAACTTAAAAATGGAAAGCGTAATGCCAGTGGTCAACAAAAGAGGTTCAAAGACTGTCTCAAGACAAATCTTAAAAAATGTAGCATAAACACTGACAACTGGGAAACACTGGCCTGCGAGCACTCCAATTGGAGAACAGCCTTTACCAAAAGTGTCATGGACTTCGAAGACACTCTAACTCAGGACACTAGGGAGAAACATGCTAAGAGGAAGGCATGCTTGGTAAACCCTCACCATGATCAACTCCTGCTCAGAAACCTCTGTCCCCACTGTGGAAGGATGTGTGGATCCAGAATTGGCTTCCACAGTCACTTACGGATACATTGTTAAAACTGTGTTTATGGAAGACAATGTTACTTGGCTACAAGTGATTGCCAAAGAAGAAAGATTTGTCTAGAACTGTACTGCATATTCCATGTGGAAGTCACAATAAGGGATACTTTGGTATCTTCTATTATCAGGTCAAGCAATCATAACTTGCAAGTGATTTGCCAAGCTTATAGAGGGGATAATAGTCCTTCAAGTGGGAGCAAAATCTAACTTTTAAGAGATTTACGGCAGTTTTCTGAAGCTTAAATGAGGTGACTAATGGCAGAAAAGAATCTGAAGCAAGAATGGGCAACTGCTAGTCTGTCATTTCCATAAATTACACTTTACTCATAAACTAAAACCTATTAAATACAGGGGTAGAAGAGGTCCTTAGGGGTAATGCAAAGCCTAAATATTCAGCTACTCCATATAAAGCTTACTATTATACAGGAATCTCTTCAAAGAAACATATAAAACAGGCAGGTATGGAAAGGGTGAGATGCATAGCAAATGACAAAGAAATACGGAAGGATGGTACAGGAAAATCTCACGTGGACTTAATATTAAATCTTCCAGAACTACGTCTTTCTGCTCAGCCCAGATACGATATGTCTTAACTCTAGAAGTCAGGTGCCAGTATGCTAAGAATACTGGAATGCTTCTGTTCTGTCCTTTGAGACATTCCTTCATGATTCTGCAAGCCTGTTTCCCTTTTAATGCTCCTCACATAAACAGACATAGATAATATATGTACAAATACTGCAGGCATCCAAATATCTAAGTCAGTTCTTTCTTTTTTAAAACAAAAAAGCAAAAAACGAGATAGTGTAGAAGACATCTTGTTTCTCCATCACACCTGAGGAAGGGGAACACTAAACACTGTGGGCTTCAGTGGTTTCTGTTCATCTTTTGAGGTGTTTCCCAACCCCCTTCATTCCTGCATCTGATGCCTGTTTTTCGTTTTCTTTTTTGCTTCATCACCGATCAACTCATCAGAGTGCCTACATGAGGTTCACGGCCATTAACCAAAGGGACAAAAACTTGCAACTTACCTTGTGATTAAAATGGCTGCGTCTACTGGTGACACATCTTCACCCCAGCTTGTTGACATCTCTAAATGGATGTCATTTTTCTTACCAAATTCTTCATGTTGCCATTTGCAGAAACTCTCCAGCATTTTTTCACCATGATGTCCAATATACATGTCAGCCTAAAAGGTGTAATGTTTCACTTGTTGTAACATATGTATCTACATGGCTTTTTAAAGCAAAGGAGTGTGTGTGTGTTTTAAAGACATATAATAGAGAATTCAAATATTGGTTGCTATTCCACAATCAATATTAAAACATCTATTTCATTGCAACAACCATAATGTTCCCCCTTCCAGCTGACTACAAACATGTGTAATTGAAAGTCTGACTCATCTAAACTTTAGATTCTCTTTAGATATTTTTGTTTGCATTGGGGAATTTGGATAAATAGAACCATACTGTTTACAGAGCTGTTTGACCTAAATTACATATTTGTGACTTAAAAGACACATACACAAAATGTTCTATACACCTTCAAACAGCTTCAGAGATTTTAAGTGCATCTTCCCTTAACATTAACCTAAAAATAATATCCACATGTTGTTTCATACAGCCATGCTGTAATTGTGTTTGTTTCAACCAAGGAAGACCTCACTATCTTCCTCACATTATTTTACCAATCCCCATTGTGAATTTGAAGCTGCTCACGACATTGAAATAGCTGAGGAAACCTACTCAAGTGAAAGCTTTTGTGCTTGTGATTGATGGCACACATAGCTCTGTCGGTAAGAGCACGAGACTCATAATCTCAGAGTCATGGGTTTGAACCTCATGTTGGGCAAAAGACTCCTGCATTGCACAAGGTTTCAACCACAATTCTATGATTCTATGAATGGAGGTTTCCAAACATAATTTGTAAAGTAAAGGTAAAGGGACCCCTGACCATTAGGTCCAGTCATGACCGACTCTGGGGTTGCGGCGCTCATCTCGCTTTATTGGCCGAGGGAGCCTGCGTACAGCTTCCGGGTCATGTGGCCAGCATGACTAAGCCGCTTCTGGCGAACCAGAGCAGTGCACGGAAATGCTGTTTACCTTCCCGCCGGAGTAGTAACTATTTATCTACTTGCACTTTGACGTGCTTTCGAACTGCTAGGATGGTAGGAGCAGGGACTGATCAACGGGAGATCACCCCATCATGGGGATTCGAACCGCCAACCTTCTAATCAGCAAGTCCTAGGCTCTGTGGTTTAACCCACAGCGCCACCCGCGTCCCACATAATTTGTAGTAAGTACCAATAACTAGGCACAAGGCACAACTCGCTGCTGTTAAGCAGGGGGATAATTTAGTGTGTCACCAGACAGAACGGCTACAAGGAGCTGCCTGCTTCCCTTTTGAGCACCTCTGCTAAAAGCGGAGAGATGTTTTTCACTGCTTGAGAAAGCTTCACCAAAATGTGTCCTCCCTCATCATTTCCACCCAACCTTATAATTTAAGAGTGCATGTCCTTTATCTGTACAGATGTCTATTCTAAATAATAATGATAATAATACATATATTGCAGGTTAATTCTGTGTCCAGGGCAGCTGTCTACCAGCTCCACCTGGTACGCAGGCTAAGACCCTACCTGCCCGCGGACTGTCTCACCAGAGTGGTGCATGCTCTGGTTATCTCCCGCTTGGATTACTGCAATGCACTCTACATGGGGCTATCTTTGAAGGTGACCCAGAAACTGCAATTAATCCAGAATGCGGCAGCTAGACTAGTGACTGGGAGTGGCCACCGGGACCACATAACACTGGTCCTGAGAGATCTGCATTGGCTCCCAGTACGTTTCCGAGCACAATTCAAAGTGTTGGTGCTGAACTTTAAAGCCCTAAATGGCCTCAGTCTTGTATACCTGAAGGAGTGTCTCCACCCCCATCATTCAGCCCAGACACTGAGATCCAGCACCGAGGGCCTTCTGGCGGTTCCCTCATTGCGAGAAGTGAGGTTACAGGGAACCAGGCAGAGGGCATTCTCAGTAGTGGCGCCCACCCTGTGGAACACCCTCCCTTCAGATGTGAAGGAAATAAGCAGCTATCCTATCTTTAAAAGACATCTGAAGGCAGCCCTGTTTAGGGAAGTTTTTAATATTTAATGCTGTATTGTTTTTAACACTTTATTGGGAGCCGCCCAGAGTGGCTGGGGAAACTCAGCCAGATGGGTGGGGTATAAATAATAAATTATTATTATTATTATTATTATTATTATTATTATTATTATTACATGGAAAAGGTAAATGCAGTACTTTCTTACTGGAGTCTCATGAAGCAAAACAAGCTTAGTCACTCGAAGGTTCACTCGAATTCCAAGGCTCTTGTGTTGGAAAAGATTGAACACCTAAAACAAATGGATTAAAACACTATTTCAGAATTGTAAAATGAAAATCACAAATCTGCTTTGGCGGTCTGATGGGTTCCGAGTGTTTTATACAACAATTTTATATAACAATTGGGTCTGGGCAATACACAAACACAGTCTCCATGTTCGGAACAACTTCATCATCTGTTTTTTAGGGGGATGGGCAGAGAGCTCATCTTCGTTTGCACACAGAAGAACTTTCTTTGATGGAATTAGAAGCTCATGTTCACATCCAAGCACACAGAGCACTTTATGTAAGTGAGAGTGGAACGTACTGTTGACTCCTTAATATTTTGTTCCTGAATGTTCAAGGAATATCATAGTGTACTAATGTAAGAAGGCTAGGCTGGGGGGAAAGCAGCACTGTTACATCTCACAAGAAATCTATGGAAACCTAACAAGAAGGGCCAAAAAGGTTGAGTCTAAACTGGAGATGGGAGCTTGGGTCAGATCCTGCGCCGTCATAAGAGTACTAATCAGGACTCTGACCCACACTAGGACCCCACCTTCCAATCCTAATGACTTATACAATTAAGCTGTGTTCTGCGCTTTACTGAACCTTCAAGCTAATTTAAATTGACGGTAGAGTAGACCAACTGGGATAAATGGCAGCCATTCACTTACATTCATAGTTTGCAATGGGTATGACTTAGCTGGCGATCACCCAGCGTATTATCTTTACAGAAAGTCTCAACGTTCCCTACCATATTTAGAATCGTTAGGATAAATCGTCTAGCTGCATCAGCCCCGTGATAGGAAATCATAGCCGGATCTGCAACAACGACAGTCTCCACATTATATTCTTGAGGTAATTTATAGGAATATCTTTTTCCTCGTCCGCTTTCTGTTCCTTTTTGGCTCTTGGGTAGTCTTTTCTCTGCAACAGAAACAAGTAGTAGACAAATGATCGCGTAAAGATGCTTTATACTGAGTTATGCTATTGGGCCATCTCTTTCTGGAGATGCTAGGGTTCTTCTGCATCTAAATATATGCTCTGTGATTGACAGAAAGGCATCCTAGCCATTTTTAGCAAAAAAATGTTTCACTGGGATACATGTTTTATGGCTTTTGTTCAAACCTCTAGTGATTATCAACTTATAAATGAAATATTTACCAACCATGGATCATACAATGCTAATGAATATAACGTTACACTTCCTGCTCAGGGCTGGATTTAGGTTTAGCTACTGAAGGTAATGGAACCCTTTATATGTCCAGCTGTCCTTGTCGCTGTTTTTTGTGTTGAGTATATGCTATATGGTAATTTATGGACCTAATAGCTCCATAAATGGGATGTGGGTGGCGCTGTGGTCTAAATCACAGAGTCCAGGCCTTGCTGATTAGACGTTTGGCGTTTCGAATCCCTGCGACGGGGTGAGCTCCCATTGCTCGGTCCCAGCTCCTGCCCACCTAGCAGTTTGAAAGCACGTCAAAGTGCAAGGAGATAAATAGGTACCACTCCGGCGGGAAGGTAAACGGCGTTTCCATGTGCTGCTCTGGTTCGCCAGAAGCAGCTTAGTCATGTTGGCCACATGACCCGGAAGCTGTCTGCGGACAAATGCCGGCTCCATCGGCCAGTAAAGTGAGATGAGCGCCGCAACCCCAGAGTCGTCCGTGACTGGACTTAACTGTCAGGGGTACCTTTACTTTTATCTTTAATAGCTCCATACACAACACAAAACACTGTTGCTGTGTGTAGGTTTATTTTATTTTTTATCATATTTTGGAAATGTACATCCAGGATTTTTCCCCTTAATTTTTTTGGGGGGCCCAAGAAAGTGGGGCCCTAAGCTATAGTTGTTTAGCTTATACATAAATCCGGCACTGTTCCTGCTCTAAACTTTTAGAGTAACTGGCATGTCTGCTTATTCTAGTCATGCTCATATGTCCAACAGATAATCGACTGGCCTCAATAATCAATTAACTGCTTAACACAAGTTCCAGCGCATTTGATGGGTTTATGGGGCTTCACATTTCCCTGGTTTTTAATGCTGCCAACTTTGCTCTATAGCACATTCCCCTGAACTAAGACTAATGAGCTACACATAGTTCACTTAATATTTTTTACTGTAGAAGCAGGAACATACTGTAGATTTAGCAGCAACATGCTTCCACAAGCTCAAAAATCAGAAGCTACACGTATATTTTTTATCATTAATTCAACCTCAGCTCTGTGAATCAATCACAGCTCCCTAAAATCTGTGAAGTTAAATAAGCATCTGTGAAGTTAAATAAAAAATGTGGGAGGTGGATTCTCCTGTTGCAAGTACACACTAAATTATAATTTCTATTCCAAAATAGGAATCATAGGTATTTCCAATCTCATCTTTATTTTCCTTAGTCATGGGATGCAATAAAATAATCAAAATTGCTTTCTTAGAAACTGGCAAGAAACATTTATGGACAATAACTTAAAAAGTGTTCAGAAGAAGGATGGAGAATGCTAATAAAACAATACGGCGCTTTCATTTCTCTCCCCCCCCCCCCAACTTGCAGATATAAAAGAATCACAGTTCAGTAGTTAAGCTTGCTAAGGGGGAAAATGCTTAAAAACTAAAGAAAATATCCCTATGTGATAAAATGTTAGTGAAAATACTTTCACTCCATCCCTTCTGCAAGTCTATTAATGCTGGTGTTTCTGAGTACTTTGCACTGGGTTTTAATTTTATTTTTTTTTAATTTACAACAAAAAGGCCATTATGTATACAACTGTCACATTTAATAGCCTTCTTCCATTTCAAGAGATGACTGGTTCCAGCAACATTCTCTGTTTAAAATTGCTCTACTTCCCCCTTTGGTCTCTCAGTAGGAACCCTTGAAAGCTGAAGAGCCTCTTAAAATGCAACCAATGCCTATGGAGGAACTGCGAAAACAGACCACACAGATGAGGAGGAAGAAAACAAAAAAGGGTCTGTGTGTGGGAGTCTTTCAAAACACACATACAAAATAACAAAAAACAATGATAGCTCCTAAAGATGTTATTATGAGCTAAACACATGGAAAGATGGAAACTGCTGTCATTTGATTTGGGCAAAAGAATGAAAGGTTAAAATAAATGTTTTTTAAACTGCTCAAGGTGAGGTTGCACAGGGAGGGAAACGTAAGTGGTTTGTGTCCATACCTGCCACTTTTGAAAATCCAGGAGGAGGAGGAGAAAGAGTCTCTTATCCCCACGATTTCATTCATAACAGCAGTAGCATTAGTAATAATAAATGACATGGGAGATGAAGCACACATTTTGACATCATCGTTCATTCAGATAATCTTGCCAACATAAGCAAGAAAGAGCAAAACCCACGTAAATTGATTCAAATCTTGACGCTCTGAGGCTGAACAAGATTGAATCATTACAATATTCTGTTTAAAATGCTAATTTTCATTTAGCTTATTTTACAAACTGTGCATGTGATGAATATAAGGGTTTGTCCATACCAGTTTACTGTGTGTTTGCATTGCCATTTAATTTGTCTAGTCCAGGTTGGTAGATCATGGGGTGTTCTTGGTAGATCCACCTGTTAGCTCTTTGGCCCCTCTGTGATCTCCCCCCCCCCCAAAAAAATGGTACACTTTGGTACACCCAACGACAATGGGTAGATCACTGTCATTTTTTTATACTGTGAGTGGATCGCAGTCTATTGGGAGTTGTAATGATGTAACGCCCCTGGTTACATCATTACCCTTAAACAACACCAATCTTGATGCTTTCCCCTGTAAATTCAGGCTTACCCGATACAGGGGGAGGGGATTGGGATCCAAACTGCTCCACTCAGGGGCACAGATGATTGGGGGGGGGGGGTATTTTTGGATGGGTAGATTAACTGTCTACTACTTCCCTTTCCATGCCCACAAATTCCTCAGTGCTTTCATTTCTTTCCCCGCTAATGTCATAACTATTTCCGGTATTCCTATTCTGAGACATATTTTACCTTTTGATCTCGCACTATTGCACGAAACTAGGAAACCACAGAAGCATTAAAAAAAAATATATTTGCAGGATATGTTGTTGGGGGGGGGATGAATTTTGTGCTGACAATTTACAATTGCTTCAGTTTCTTTTCCAGTGTGTTCGTAAGTGCAACATCAAGACTGAGCCATATTCTTTTGATCCCTCAAATTTGCACAAAACTCAAAAACTGCACAAACTTGCAATTGCCTGACTGTGTATTTGGTGCCCACTTCCTGGGCAGGGATTTCTTTAAAAAAAAAGAAAAAGAAAAAAGACAGAGACAGCCATGCATGCACAGCTATCTGCACACTTCCCAGTCAGTAAAAAGGTAATGGTAAAGGATCCCTGGACGGTTACGTCCAGTCAAAGGCGACTATGGGGTTGTGGCACTCATCTCGCTTTCAGGCCGAGGGAGCCGGTGTTTGTCCACAGACAGCTTTCTGGGTAATGTGGCCAGCAGGACTAAACTACTTCTGGTGCAACAGGACACCGTGATGGAAACCAGAGAGCACAGAAACACTGTTTACCTTACCGCCGCAGCGGTACCTATTTATCTACTTGCACTGGTGTGCTTTCGAACTGCTAGGTTGGCAGCAGCTGGGACAGAGCAACAGGAGCCCACTCCATTGAGGGGATTCGAACAGCCAACCTTTCGATTGGCAAGCCCAAGAGGCTCAGTGGTTTAGACTACAGCTCCACCTGCGCCAGTACTTAGGTGGAGTAACAGAATCAACAAATTTGAAGGAAGGGACAACACAAAATGGAATGCCTACTGGGGGAAAATGAAGTTCCTCCTCATATGCAAATTCAAATATATGCAGATGTTTAATCCAGTCTAATTCAAAGGGGGGGGGTTGATGAAGTGAATTAACGGCTAGATAATGCTCAAATGTGAGCAAGCCCTAAACGAATTAACAAAGTAAGCTTAATTAACCTGGAAACAAACTAAAAACCCTAAAGTGGTTTTGCAAGAACTGTATTTTGACACAGTGAGCTTGGCTCTTGAGCACAACATTTGAGAACCACAATGAAGAAGAGATAGATCAGAAGAAGGACAAAAAGGGAATCAGCTTTCATTGCAGAAGAGAGTGTGATCCTATCCAAAAAGTGAGTTGGCAGGTTGATTTGCGACTTGTCCTGTTAGAATCCTGGCACATCAATTCTAAACACATTTACTTGGAAACTGTCTTCAGTTAAATTTATTTCCAAGTAAAGGAGTTTCTGTCCACTGATTTTAAACAGAGACTGAGGCTCCGTGTACTTGGAAGCAAGTCTCACTAATTTCAGTGGAACTCCAAGTAATATTGTGTTTAATGGGACAATCCAAATTATAGACTACTGAAATCAATGGCACTTTCTACAACTCAACAACTATGGAATAGGGCTGATTGTCATTTAAAGTAATAGTACTCAGGTAACCAGAGTAGTAGGGACGCGGGTGGCACTGTGGTCTAAAGCACTGAGCCTAGAGCTTGCCGATTGGAAAGTCAGCGGTTCAAATCCCCACGACGGGGTGAGCTCCCATTGCTCTGTCCCAGCTCCTGCCAACCTAGCAGTTGGAAAGCATGCCAGTGAAAGTAGATAAATAGGTACCGCTCTGGTGGGAAAGTAAATGGCGTTTCCGTGCACTGCTCTGGTTTTGCCAGAAGCGGCTTAGTCATGCTGGCCACATGACCCGGAAAAAACTGTCTGGGGAGGTTGCAAAATGCCAGCTCCCTCGGCCAGTAAAGTGAGATGAGCGCCGCAACCCCAGAGTCATTCACGTCTGGACTTAACTGTCAGGGGTCCTTTACCTTTACCTTTAACCAGAATAGTGAATAGAGATTAAGAAAAAGATATTTGTTTCTTACAAGAAGTGCCTATGGCATTAAATAGGTTAACAGGGATTACATTACCAGTAATAACACCACAGTACTGACTATGAGAAGCAGGCTTTGCAGTGGCTTTCTCAGGTATGGACCTTTTACGCCTGTAGACGCGATGTGCATGACCTGTCACAGCCAAAGTGTGATTGAGTGGTTCAATAAATATGAAGTCGTCATTCAGCTGCAAAAAACCCATCTGCAGTGGGAAACAAAATCAACAGATACGGTGTGTTATTTAACGAGGCTCCATCATGCCACATATACAGAATAAATTTCAAATAGACCCTTAATGCTTTAAGACTTCCTGAAACAGCCAGAAAATGCTTGTGATGATGACACGTAAGTTACATCAGTACAAGAATTCCAAACCATGATATTTTGGAGGCAGTTCCAGCAGCGCAGATATAGGCAACTTAGGTGCCAGGTCCTGTTCCATTAGCCTCTTTCTTTCCAAACACTAAAATACTGTATTTTTTGCTCTATAAGACTCACTTTTTCCCTCCTAAAAAGTAAGGGGAAATATGTGTGCGTCTTATGGAGCGAATGCAGGCTGTGCAGCTATCACAGAAGCCAGAACAGCAAGAGGGATTGCTGCTTTCACTGCGCAGCGATCCCTCTTGCTGTTCTGGCTTCTGAGATTCAGAATATTTTTTTTCTTGTTTTCTTCCCCCAAAAACTAGGTGCGTCTTGTGGTCTGGTGCGTCTTATAGAGTGAAAAATACGGTAAATGTCATTTACTTTGACTTAATGTGGGTGGGTGGCTATGTGCCAGTAGCAGATGCACAGTGAAATATTTAGATTTCTCAAAACTTGCTTTGGAGGGCCCAAGAGGTCGTTTAAATATGTTCAGCACAATCTATACACTCGTCTTACAACATTCCACATTATCATTTATGTCTTTGTTTATTAAAATGAAGGACAGTTATTAATAAAATACTTCTGGTCGGGGAAAACACACCTAAGGCTGCTTCAAGTATTATTATTCCTTCTACATGGAAATCATCTCTGTCTTGGGGAAACAGTGCAAGCTTTTTCTGCTGCAAGTACACATGCTGGGAATCCAAATCTGGGCCAGTCCTATCATTGGGCAGAATGAGGCAACCACCTCAGGGAGCAGATGCTGGCGGGTGTGGTGCAGGCAGAGTTTATTTATATTATTTATAGATGTATGGCAATGTACAATTGAAACATCATAAAATTGCAATATTATAAAATACAGAATTACCTACATTCAATCAAATTAATTTCTGGGGGGGAGGGGAGGGGAGAAACATAAATGAATTCAGCAAGCAGCAAAATATCAGAATTGTGGGTGCCTGCCTGATTTCAGAGGGAACAGTGTTTCAAAGTACTGGTGACATTAAGCTGCTTTAGTCTGTATAGAAACTCAATGAATCAGAGACAATGAGGAGGGCTTTTCCAGATGGTTGAAGTGACCAAACCCAAAGAATGCTCATAATTCTTCGTCATCCTGGAATAAAGTGGCAAGTGGAGTGCTACAAGGTTCTGTCTTTGGCCTGTTGTTGTTCAATGTATTTATAAAGAAGAAGAAGAGGAGGAGGAGGAGTTTGGATTTGATATCCCGCTTTATCACTACCCTAAGGAGTCTCAAAGCGGCTAACATTCTCCTTTCCCTTCCTCCCCCACAACAAACACTCTGTGAGGTGAGTGAGGCTGAGAGACTTCAGAGAAGTGTGACTAGCCCAAGGGTACACCCAGCAGCTGCAGGTGGAGGAGCAGGGAAGCGAACCCGGTTCCCCAGATTACGAGTCTATCGCTCTTAACCACTACACCACACTGGCTCTAGTAGACCACAAGCTTAGCATGAGTCAACGTTATGATGCAGCAGCAGTGATAGGAGAAGTAACATGAGTCAACAGTGTTATGCAGAAGTAACAGTACCACTCTATTCTGCCTTGGTCAGACCTGGAATATTGTGTCCAGTTCTGGGCACCACAATTGACTAAGGATATTGACAAGCTGGAACTTGTGCGGAGGAGGGTAACCAAGATGATCAAGGGTCTGGAAACCAAACGTTATGAGGAACAGCTGAGGGAGCTGGGTATGTTTAGCTTGGAAAAGATGAGACTGATAGGAGATATGATAGCAGGGAAGGGTCTTCCTTCCAGCACTCATGGCAGCAGCAATGTAACCTTGTCCTACACAGTCTATGGCTTTGTACACTAAAAGTAATACCTTAATCTTATTTTGGTAGTGTACTGGCAACCAGGCAGAGCTTTCAGCACTAGTACAATATGCTGATATGCCTGTCCAGGCAAACATCATTCCACAGCATTCTGTGCTAGCTGCAATCTCCAAACCAATCTCAAGAGCAGCTCCACATAGAGTGCACTGCAGTAGACTAGAGATCACCACTGTGGTTCAGCTAACCTTGTCCAGGAATGTCTGTAGCTGGCGTACCAGTCAAAGCTAGAAAAAAGGACTTAGGATACCTGTGTCTCCAGTGACAGTATCAGATCTAAGAGTGCATCTAAGCTACATATCTAACCTTCCAGTGTCCTGAAGTTGGGAACTATTCACCCAAAGGGCTTCTGTCTCACCAAGATTCAGCTTCAGTTTATTGACCCTCCTCCAGCCCATCACCAACCACAGGCAATGGTTCAAGACTTACACAGCCTCACCTGATTCAGGTATTACCATGAAGTAGAGTTAAGTGTCATCGGCATACTGATCACTTACAGATTCAGTATCTGTGATCCCATAGATACTTGCCTGGGAGTAAGTTCCACTGAACTCAATAGAAGTACTTCTGAATAAATAAGGAAGGGATGGGATTGTCACATCCAAGCCACTGCTCAATCGTTAAGCTCACTGGGTGGCCTTGTACAAATCACTGTACGTTAGGCCTAAGCTACCTCGTGGAGTCATTGAGAGGGAGAATGATGTAATTGTAAAGCACTGAGTACTTTTAAAAAAAGATAAACAGTAACAAACATAAAAGGAGACTGCTCATTTTATATCAGGAGCACGCCTCTGTGTTTTTACAAGAATCTCATTAACGGACAAAGAAAAGTAACTTTTTATTGCTTTAGTGAAACACAACATCTGGCAATATATCAATGAAGATAAGAAACAGGTTTACAGAATCATACTTTGAAGTATTTTCTCATGAGTTACACCATCTGATGAGTTGTCATTGGAGATAAGAGCGAGACTGTGTGTGTGTTTATACAGGACAGGACATTTGTTGAACACCACTTGATGGGCCTTAAATCACATCATGCGCCGAGGTGGCAGCTTGCACCAAATGTGTATAGACTTCCAAACTCTGGAATGACAGGCACTGGGTCCAATCTTGCATCAAAGTCAAAATCCTGACCTGAATTTCATTTCCACCCTAGCCCAGGTGTACAACAGCTAGTTGGGGTGGTTATACAGTGGAAGTGTTTTAAATGGCTTCCATGTGGGCATTGCACCCCTTTGCAAACTCCCTCTATGCGTGTGAGACAGCTACATTACTATCAGTCTTTCAAAAAGAAGTAAGCTAGTTTTCTGCCATTATATAAGCATATGCATACAGATTTTCTAACATATATGAAAGAAAAGGGAGCACATCTCAAATTACAGTTTTTCAATTCAACCACAACTAGTGAATTCTGGGGTATTAGAAACTATATGACGTGTTAATTGTAACTGAGATAACATAGCCCAGTCTTAGAGTCCTGTGTGGGTTTTACTTCTCACATACAGTTGTACCTTGGAAGCCGAACACCTTGGGGGTCGAACGTTTTGGCTCCCGAACGCCGCAAACCCGGAGGTGAGTGTTCCAGTTTGTGAACGTTCTTTAGAAGGAGAATGTCCGACATGGCTTACACAGCTTCCAATTGTGTGCAGGAAGCTCCTGCAGCCAATTGGAAGCTGTGCCTTGCTTGTAGAACGTTTTTAGAAGTCGAATGGACTTCCAGAATGGATTCCATTCGACAACCAAGGTACAACTGTACTCTCTTTTAAAAAGATCTGTAAAGTTTTGTGGCACATTTGCTAATCCATTTTTTGTCCCTGCTTTTACCTTTCTGTCTCTGCCCACAAAGTTGGTAGCGGTTATCAAAACAGCCGTCTATGTATCAAGAGATCATGATCAAACAGAACACCCACAAGACAAATAGCATGCAGAAAAACCAAACACACCGATGAAATAGTCAAGACTCGGCCCGCTACGATTAGATAAATAAAAGAGTCAATCATTCTGTTCTGAGTACAGCCCTCTGTCATCAACTATCTTCATTTTTGGACAGATAGAGAAATGATACCCAAATGGTAGCCAGTAATCTGTCTTTGATTAACTGTACTTCCTGACATACTTGCTGTGCTGGATCTGCACAACATATTTTTCTTAAAGTTCTCTGTCCACCTGCTGATGGCTTTTCTAAATTTGTTGGATGAAGAAAACGTCCTGTCTCTCATCCATGTTAACTCCCTCCTTAAAAAGTACTGTGGGATTTTTCAGCTAGTTGCACAACACAAGTTTCCAGAGAAGCGGATCCATCCCAAGTCCGTGCTGAACAAGTTCACTGTGCGATACAAAGAACACATGCTGTTACTTGAAAGGCCTTCTGCGTACAGTTGCTTAGTTTGATGGCTGACTATGTAAACCAGCTGAGCGCGTGGACTGATCCATCTCATGGAGATTCTCAATGCCACAAAACAGTCTTTGCAACAGCAGATGAGGGCACAGAAATTCTCCCTGCAGTGGGAGAAATCCACCGGAAGACCCACTCTTCACATTATTACTCCTGCCTCAAACAGCCACCACGTGACGTTTGTGACAACAAGGCTACACACATTGGATCCATTTACAAACCAGTTTCAATATGAGGGCTTGGAAACAAACCTTAGAAGAAGCAAAGTCAGAATCAGGAAAGGCGGAGGCAAAATGAGAGATAGAAAGGGAACAGAAGTAGAAAAGGGCTTCTGAAGAAGATATGATCCACTTGAAATTGCTTTGTTCAAAATATTGTTATCATTCTTGCATAGAAGTCAATGATACAATGAAGACTATGTTAGAATTAATGGTTTGCTGGGGAAGCTGGAAGGACACTAGGATTTTTTAACCTAGGAGTCAAGGAGTCTCATTGACACCTTCAGCACAGACGAACCACTGAAACAGCTTGCGTATTGAGAACCACGTCGCTAGAGCACTTTCAGTTTTGAGAAAAGCAAAATGGCGAAAGATACGCAGTAAAATTGAGTCCTTGGAGTGGGGGGGGATGCCAAAAATGATTGACTGCAACAAAAAGGAAGGTTGAATATTGGAAAGGGGAAAAAACATTCCACACAGAAAGTTACCAGATATAAACTCCTCTTGCAAATTAAAGGATATGAAACAGTGAAATATGAATGAAAGTCAACACATTGGAACTGTATTATTTGGATTAAATAAGCGGATTGGAGCAAGAACAAGTAATCAATATCTCCTAAAAAATCTCCTTATATCAGAAACATGGGAAGTCAACCAAAATGTTTAATTTGGAATCTGATGATTGGCTTTTTTAATCGAATTATGATTTGGTATTGTATTAATGTGGTCTATATTGGATTGTTATTAATGAAAAATTAATTTAAAAAATTATAAAAAAGAGAACCAAGTTAGAGATATATGACTAAAGCTGCTTTAGATGCTCACAATATGACCCATTTAAACTACGCATGCCATACTTTTCTTTAGACTTCAGGTTTAGTGCTTTTCTGCACTGTGCTTTTATTCTGTGTCAATTCTTACTTTTTACAGCTGACTCCTTTGAAATCCTTCATTCTTTTCAAGATAGCTTAACTTTAATTTAATGTAAGTTAAAGCTCATTTGCAGAAGATGTTATTCTTTTCACAGGACTATTTCTTAAACAGTTTATTTTTAAGTAGGCTCGGCTGTATACTTTCTTGCCAGCAATTACTCAGGGGTGCCATTGAAAATTTGTGTTAACAAAACCATGTTGAGAGACTGGAAGCAACCCAGCATACAGAATCCCAGAGCTCATCTCGAATCTATGCAAGCCCCTGATAAGTTATATACCAAAAAAAGAGTGTAGCACATTTGAACCATATATCACATTGAGATAATAATTACTAGCGCATCCTGTGTATCATTCCCAAGTACTGGAGGCTACACGGAAATAATTAAATATGATGTAAGCTGAACTTCGTAGTTAAGAACTTGGCTTTGCCCTGCAAAATAACATTCAGAAACAATTATTATTCCATATATAGCATTCTAGCCTGCAGAAAGCATGACAGATTTATATACTGCTTTTCTTCTTCTTTACTCCTGAGATGTGCATCTGGGTGTGTTCCAGTCTGAGGTAACAGAATTCAATGTAATGACAACACAGGATTCACTTAGGGAGGATTTGCAAGATACAATTACCATGAGCGCCATTTTTGAAGTTTCAGAAAGCAATACTGTTAATCTGGACGTGCATTTTCTATGTTTAAAAAAATACATGCATTGCAGAGGAGAACGTGACGACCCCTAGGAAAATGAAAAAGCTGAAAGAACCTTGTGGCATCTTTAAAAGCCAAGAGATTTATTAGCAAGTACAAGGCTTAAACCACTGAGCCTAGGGCTTGCTGATCAGAAGGTCGGCGGTTCGAATCCCCGTGACGGGGTGAGCTCCCCTTGCTCGGTCCCTGCTCCTGTCAACCTAGCAGTTCGAAAGCACATCAAAGTGCAAGTAGATAAACAGGTACCGCTGCGGTGGGAAGGTAAATGGCGTTTCCGTGCACTGCTCTGGTTCGCCAGAAGCGGCTTAGTCATGCTGGCCACATGACCCGGAAGCTGTACGCTGGCTCCCTCGGCCAATAAAAGCGAGATGAGCACTGCAACCCCAGAGTCGGCCACAGCTGTATCTTTACCTTTACCTTACAAGGGTTGAAAAACTAGATCCTACTTAACCAGATGCACAAAACTGGGTTCTGGATAATGAAAGCTTATACCACAATAAATATGTTAAAACTGCCACAAGACTCACTGTTGCTTTTTACTATAACAGTCCAGTCTGGCTACCCTGTGGAATCACCTGTCAGCCTGTGATGAACTGGAGAAATTGCAGGTGGGTGACCCTCCTGCATCATCAAATATCTATAGCTGAATATATACTAATGAAACAGGTAATTATGAATGAAACAGACAATTATGCAATGGACACTGAAGGTGATGTTGATCAGATGGGAAGACTGAAGCACAGGGTGTGATTGTGAGCCTTTCCACCACAATCACTGCACTATATCCTTGTGAAAGAATAATTAAGACACACCAAATAAATTATTTTTAACTTGCTCAGCGCCTATCTAATTTCTTCATGCAGGGTGCAGAAGGCGGCTATAAATCAATCTCAATATGCTGAAGCAATAAATTCTGCATAGCAGTTACATGGAATACATTGTTCATACATTGATTAGACAGTTCAACTCAGTGTTTTTCAAGTCTTTCCAAAACTTCATAAGTGAATACTTCATCGTCAGTTTTGGTACTCATAGACTGTTTTGAGGTCATTTTGGCAAGCAAGGGGTGTATTATTATTTTATTTGCATACAAGGAATATGAAGGATGAAATGAAATTATAAACATAAACGGAATATAAAGAACGAACTTGAAATATTCTATAAATATTCACAAATTTGTTTTTTCTCCCTATATGTAGATCTCTTAAAAATCAAGGTACTTCATACAAGCAAGAAATGAAGTCTCTTATATTTATTTCAGTGGAAAAACTACAACAGCTTCCTCTTCCTATGGGGTCTGTTCTCAAGAGATCTGAGATCACAGAGGTCTTTCACTATACAGTGGTACCTCAGGTTAAGTACTTAATTCGTTCCAGAGGTCTGTTCTTAACCTGAAACTGTTCTTAACCTGAAGCACCACTTTAGCTAATGGGGCCTCCTCCTCCTCCTCCTGCTGCTGCTGCTGCTGCACTGTTCTCATCCTGAAGCAAAGTTCTTAACCCGAGGTACTATTTCTGGGTTAGCGGAGTCTGCAACCTGAAGCGTATGTAACCTGAAGCGTATGTAACCCGAGGAACACTGTAATTGGCTTTTTAAGGCAAATGGTAGAAGCCATTCGTAATAAACTGATCTCATGCAACATTACCAACAAACTTACAAGGGTATACATGGTATTTTCAACTTGTATTCAAACAACTTAATCACAATCTAACCTTTGAAAATTCTGGAGCCATGTTTTGTGAAAGACTGTTCTCATTTGGTAGCTCCTTCTAAATAAAGACTAAAATAATAATAATTACATTTACGGCATTTCTCAAGCCTTCGTCAATGAAATATGCTCCTACAGGACTGAAAAAAATGTATAACGTGTTTGTGTCTGTCTTCTACAATTCCATGTTCCAGGTAGTCCTCAAGTCTGATGAGGTTTGAATTGACACGTGGTATTTCAGAGGCCTCCCACCTTAATTTAGCGAAGATAAAGATTTTTACCCAAGCAGCCTTGGGGGTCAATACCACCCAATTAGGAATGATGGAGCAAACAAACAAACAATGCATGTAAAGTACTATGTGTCAGAGTGTTTAAACCTGTTAGTTATGTCTACAGATACTCGGCCCAGAACCTGTTTTTAACATTTTGTGTGAGCAGAGGCTGAAGAAAACAAAAACCCAATATTTTGTCTATTATGAAAACAGACAAGTCACTCACTTCCCTTTTAAGGAATGTTGTGTACCCCACATGGATTTTTGTGGGGAGAGGGCTTCTTAAATCTTAGTAGTGAAGCAGAGGTATCCACTGCACAAATTTACTTTATATATATATATAAGGTAAAGGTAAAGGTACCCCTGCCCGTTCGGGCCAGTCTTGCCAGACTCTAGGGTTGTGCGCTCATCTCACTCTATAGGCCTGGAGCCAGCGCTGTCCGCAGACACTTCCGGGTCACGTGGCCAGCGTGACAAGCTGCATCTGGCGAGCCAGCGCAGCACACAGAAACGCCATTTACCTTCCCGCTGGTAAGCGGTCCCTATTTATCTACTTGCACCCGAAGGTGCTTTCGAACTGCTAGGTTGGCAGGCGCTGGGACCGAACGATGGGAGCGTACCCCGCCGCGGGGATTTGAACCACCGACCTTTCGATCGGCAACTCCTAGGCGCTGAGGCTTTAACCCACAGCGCCACCCGTGTCCCTTTATATATATATAAAAGGATGCAAAAAAAACCCACCTTATTTTAAAATTACAGCAGTGAGGTTACAGGGAACCAGACAGAGGGCCTTCTTGGTAGTCGCGCCCGTCCTGTGAAACACCCTCCTATCAGATGTCAAGGAAATAAGCAGCTATCTTATCTTCAAAAGACAGCTGAAGGCAGCCCTGTTTAGGGAAGTTTTTAATATTTAATGCTGTATTGTTTTTAACACTCGATTGAGAACTGCCCAGAGTGGCTGGGGAAACTCAGCCAGATGGGCGGGGTATAAATAAATTATTATTATTATTATTATTATTATTATTATTATTATTATTATTATTCATTTTTCTCAGTGAGAATTCAAAAAACATTCATCTGGAAGCTGACCCCAAACCAACTTCTGCCCACCCAGTTCCACTCCTGACGCCACGTTTGAAAGACGACGCCATTCTATGAGAACAAAGGAGGCATTAGTGGTGAGTTCCACCACCTCTTTTTCTAGAAAAACAGCACCGCATATAGCACCATCGACAGAGCTTCCATGTCACTAGATGTCAAAGTTCACACAACGCTTCTCACTGGAGCTCTTTTCATACATTCAGCGGCCAGATCTCAGAATGAAAAGTGCAGAAGTGAGTAGGGAAAATGAGGAAACCAAAGTTCATCCTGGGAATCTTCAATTCACTACTCTGCCACCCATCTTGCATTCCATATACAAATAGCTCATAAGACCATGTTCATGTCTGACCGTTCAAATATTACCGAGATGTATCTCAGCGTACCATGTGTTCCCCAACACCCCAATCATGAATGCATAAGGGACAATGTAATGATGAAGCGGCATTTAGCCTCAGCCCCTCCAAACACTAGGGTATCCCGTTAAAGGGATCCGGGGGGAGTGGTCATGTCCACGGGGCCAGGACCCCCAGACAGCGGTCCTTGCGGGGGTCACCCTATTTGATGTAAGTCTTAGGAACCCCCGCCTGGATTGACCTACGTGTCATTTCCGGTTGGCGGGCCGGAAGTATTTTCAATTGCCCCATGCCCAAGCCAAACCTCTTTCATCTGTATTCAATAAAGTTGTGGCCTGTTTTGATCCAAACCCATCTTTAAAAGGTAAAAAGGGACCCCTGACCATTAGGTCCAGTTGTAGATAACTCTGGGGTTGCGGCACTCATCTCACTTTATTGGCTGAGGGAGCCGGCGTACAGCTTCCGGGTCATGTGCCAGCATGACTAAGTGAACCAGCGCAGCGCATGGAAACACCGTTTACCTTCCCGCCAGAGTGGTACCTATTTATCTACTTGCACTTTGACGTGCTTCCAAACTGCAAGGTTGGCAGGAGCAGGGACCGA
The DNA here is from genome assembly GCF_964188315.1 of Podarcis muralis. NCBI lineage: Eukaryota > Metazoa > Chordata > Lepidosauria > Squamata > Lacertidae > Podarcis > Podarcis muralis. Next base: position 17,082,197 of record NC_135665.1, read on the forward strand.
GCAGTGGGAACTCACCCCATCGTGGGGATTCGAACCGCCAACCTTCTGATCGGCAAGCCCTAGGCTCTGTGGTTTAACCCACAGCACCACCAGTGTCCCTTTGATCAAACCCATCTTAGGGGTCTTTTATTTACCTGGGTTGGGGACTGGGGAGTACGACACCTGGACCTGCAAAAGCATCTCTAACACCAATGTTGCGTATTGCCAGATTCCTACAAGAAAGTCACTTCTGCAGGGAACTGTAACCCCCAACTGTAAGTTACGCATCCATACAAACACATGCAAAACATTTCAAGTGCCTTTGCCTAGAAGCAGCCCCCCCACCCCACCCCTTGAACAGTACTGTAATTTAACACTCATATAAATGTGCTGATTATATATCTCAACAGTGATTTTGAATTTTATGCCAGTTGCAACAAGCTATTTGTTTTATGCACCACACCACATTAATTATTATGAATAGCATTTCTTTTCGTGTTTCAATTCAGGGTATATATGATATTATGATCGTGGAAAATAGTTTTAAAGATGTAATTTATTAAACTGCTGTTTTCACAGTTGAAAGCCAAAATCCGCTATAGCCAATATATGTTCACAAAAGCATGACACAGTAAATATATCATGCCCTTGCTCCTAGATTTATGATGCAGAAAGGCACTGCATGTCTATTTTGCAAAATTGACATTTAAAATTTTCTCCCTTAGATGTGTGCCCTTATGGGCTTTGCATTATTTTTTCTCGTGAAGACACTATCTGATTGTGCATTTAGATTGTAATTTATTGGAATCATTTAGATTGTGATAATTCTATACACTCAAAACCTCTTAAACCTGAATGCATTGGATAAAATAACAAATCAGAGGCAAAAAAAATCTCACTTTAACTATCTAGCATTATAAATGACAAAATTGGTCTTGTATATTTTATTATTATGTGAACTATGAATATTTACCCAACCATGATCACAGACATTTATTTCCCATCTTACAGAAAATCACAGTTCTGCCCAATAACTGCCAGCTCTTGTTTCTGGAAAGTTCTGGGCTATTAATCTTCAAGTAAGTGATACTGCTTAACACACTTGCGTGTGCATAGAAAAAGTCTAACAGAAGTCCTTCATTCCATAATTGCTTGATGTTTAATCGGATATAAATTCTGCAATATTGCATGAACAAAACTATTACGTTATGCTCCTTGAAAATGAAGGATCTTTTTAGAAATAATGTTATTGTTCTAACACCCAAATAGTGTTGTTCTGGGAGTTATTGGAATAATTACCTCCAACCCCCCCGCACTCAATTTCAGGGAGCGAGCCGGGGGTGGGGGGAATTTTACATCATGCAAATGGAAGTTCCTAGACAGGACTTCTGCTGATGGGATTTTTTAGGAGAATGCCACCCTCTTAAACTGATTTTAAAAAATCAATGGCATTATACAGTGGAACCTCGGTTTTCAAGCGTCTCAGAAGCTGAATGATTTGGAACCCAAACGCCGAAAACCCGGAAGTGAATGCTTCTATTTTTTAACATGCCTCGGAAGCTGAACGGCTTCCGAGGCACATTTCTCCACTGAAATTGTCAACTGCCCATCACGCCTCGGTTGTCGAATGTTTCAGAAGTCGAAAGTTCTTCTGGAATGCATTACGCTTGGCAACTGAGGTATAGGGTTATAAAGGCCAGGACTAGCCTCCTGAGAAACAGTTTCTACGCAAATGCAATTCTGGTTCTAAACACAGCATAAGGAGTCTCTATAGTATATTGTATTTTAAAACGGGGTTTCAGAGTTTTTAGGGGGTTTTGAATATTTTATGTAGATTTTCAATTTCATTGTTCTGTATGGGACAATGACAATAAAGATATCGTATATTGTATATACCGTATATCCAACCACTGTACTGCAACCCTTTTGGAATTTAGATCTAGCCACCTCAACTTCAGATTGATAGGAACAGATCAATAGATGGTCTTAAGATTGGCTTGTCAAACAAATGTGCTTATGAACAGCCCTGAAGAAAGGCTGTTCCCCTTCTGTTTCACAGTGATTGTCACAGCATTCTGTTCACCTTCAGAAAGCCAGCTGGACTGGCAATTTTTCATAAACAGTGCATGTTACATCATGGCAATGTAAGTAGAAGCCAACTGCTCTCAGACTTAAGGACTAGCTTGTGGAATGAAGGGTGAATAGCCATTTTAAATATGAGATGCAGGCAGCACATGTAGTTTTGCATTCTGCCACTGAAGCTGTGCAACAGTTCTCAAAGAGTGTCATTTGCTGAGTAACTACAGCTGCTATACCTGGCTTCTCCTACGAGGTGCCCCATCCAACTAGTGCTGGCCTGAGTTGACCCAGCTCTGCTTTGAAGATCTGGTGGGAGTCCAAGGTAGCGCAGCTGAGGTAATTAAAGAAGCACATGCAATTGTTGGAAGATAGTCACATTCAAAAAATGAAGTCACTTAGCGTTGGCTCGGGGCACACTTCTACATTTCTGGATATAAAACTCATTCAGAAAATGAATTTTGACTTTTGTACCAGTGGACCTGAGAAAAGCATCGTATAATATACAGCATGTACCCACAAAAAAATATTTTTTTAAGTCAACTAGCATGAAAGGCATGTGGCATCTGCAACTTACAAGGCTGTGAAAGAGAAACAGTATCACATACACACACACACACACACACACAGACACACACACTACTCCACAACTATTTTGGGAAACAATATTCAATTTCTTTCCTCTCCACCAGCGTTTTTATAAACTTAAGAAACGGCAGGCTTCCCCATCTGTTTCACAAGACAGCTAAGTTATATATGGAATATATAATTAGATGTTTCACTTCTTTATTCTGTAATAGGTTTTCTTCCAGCTGAATATTCAAAACCAGTGCAAATTGCTTTTAAACAGTATTTTAGTAGGCATTAAAGTGCTAAAATTCAAAGATGGTTTGATGCATAGGAGCCTCAAAACAGAGAAACATTCAGAAAACTGACAAGTGCATGTGCCAACATGGAGGGGGAAAGAGTAACATATGAGGATATTACTAGGAAAACAGACCAAGGGATAAAGCTCAAACCATATGACCAAATTGAAAAGATGTTAACAGGGTGGCTGCAATACCATCAGATTAGTGACTTACTAAAGGAAGATAAAAAGAGAAATGGGTTCGAAGATAAAAAATCGAAATTCCAAATCGAGTTAATAGATTGTAAAGAAAACTTTTTATCAAGAATGTACAGTTTATTGCTAGAATGGTATACAAAAGACGAAGAACTAAAGGAATCAATGATAAAATGGGCAATTGATATTGGGCATAACATTGAATTGGATGCGTGGAAAAGATTATGGAATGAGGGTTCGAGATTCACAGGATGCATGGCATTAAAGGAAAACTTGCTAAAAATGATGTATAGATGGCATTTGACACCAGTAAAATTAGCTAAAATGTATAGGAAAAAAGAAAGAAAATGTTAGAAATGTAAAAAGGCAGATGGGGACTATTTTCATATGTGGTGGACCTGCGATAAGGTAAAAAAATTTTGGGAATCAATTTATAACAAACTCAAAAAAATATTTAGATATACTTTCCCCAAAAGACCGGAAGCGTGTCTATTAGGTTTAATAGGAACAGAAATAAAATGGGAGATAAAAATTTGTTCATGTATGCTACAGCTGCCACGAGGACCCTTCTGGCCCAAAGATGGAAAGTACAAGATATACCAACTATCCAGGAGTGGCAGGCGAAGTTGACAGAATATGCAGAGCTTGCCAAACTGTCAGGGAGGATCCGGGACCAGGAAGATAAAAGATACCAAAATAACTGGAGTAAATTTATTGAATATTTAAAGAAGAATTGTCAAGAGGTCAAAACACTAGCAGGATTGACATAATACCTCCAATGTATAATAGTACTAATATGAGAATGATGTGTGCGATGGAAAGGGGTTAAATATACCAGTTGTGGGGAGGGAGGGGGGGTCACGACTCGGCAGAGTCAAAGGGAATGTATGGTGTTAATACAATTTGTTGGAAAAGAATATGTAAGGAAAACAATAAAAATTTACTTGTGACAAGTGCATGTGCCACTTCTTGGATGTGCATGTATAAATGGCATTTGTAACCTTTAATACAATTTATGGGCATGTTTTGGATAGCCTGTAAAGCATTCAAATAAAGGAATTAATTTAGTACTTACAAATACAATCCCATGTATCATACTCAGAAGTAGGTTTTATTGAGTGCACTGGGGCTTACTCCCAAGTAAGTGTATGCAGAATTGTAATGTTATTTAATTAAACAGCAAACAAAGAATGGGTTCCAAGTAGCCTGGCGTGATTTTAAAAAACTAATTTTAGATGTTAAATGGTTCTTCATGTAATAGCTCACATTCCATATCCATTAAGGAATGATGCTTTGTAGAACATCTTGGTTACTTGGAGAACAAGTTAGCCAAAAAAGAAAAAGAAAAGAGCAAACTGCTATTTTCACAGAGATTTAGCAAAGCAATTATTCCACCTCAATTCAGGCATAATCTGGTTACGATTAGTGAGTTGGCTACCCACTTTAATGATTCAGAGAGTGAATTGGCTGCCCTCTTTAATGATTCTAAACATCTTCTCAAATTTGTCAGTGGAATTTTTCCAGACTCACCATCTAGACTTCTTCAGATTATGGATATGAACTACAAAATGTTTGCGCAGAAACCTGGGATATAGAAGACTTTCCTCCCTTATCACGTTGTTGCTGTGCTGGGGACACCAACAGCGATTCATCTCATCTATTCCTAGAAGCTGCAAAAAAAGGACTTCTTGATATAAACTGCCTGCCCAGGTACAGTTTATAACTGTATGACTGTATAACCAGCAGAGTGGCCACTTTTCAGGGAAGATGGTGGTGGTTATAACAGAACTCTATGGGGACCATTTAATAGCCTTTACAGTCATACCTCAGGTTGAAGTAGCTTCGGGTTGAGCGTTTTCGGGCTGCGCTCTGTGGTGACCCGGAAGTAACGGAATGCGTTACTTCCTGGTTTTGCCGCTCACACATACACAGACACTCAAAATGACGTCACGCGCATGTGCGGAAGCAGCAAATCGCGACCCATGCATGCGCAGACGCGGGTTGCGTTCACTTCAGGATGCGAACGGGGCTCCGGAATGGATCCCGTTCGAATCCAGAGGTAGTACTGTACTGGGTAAAGGATTTTAGTCTAGCTTAACGTGCAGCTTCCAGATAAAAACTGTACAAGTCAATGTGGGATGATTATGCTTGCTATGTTATAAACCTGGAATACAGCCATCCTTGGGGGTGGGGGATAACTCAGCATTTGTTGAACTAGCTTACAAGAACATAACAGCCACTAAGATGTTACACTTGGGGTTAATCCATGCTATATTTTATAGCTTTCTGCGCTTCTATTTTCTTGGCTGTCCACATCCAGATTTTCTCAAACCAGGGATACTCTGCAGAGCCCTGCTATGAGAAAATCCAGATTGAGGGAGGGAAAGGCTGTGATTTGGAGAATGTCATATTAAATGCTTGTGTGGATCGGCCCATAGTATTAAACCTCCAGAGTTATTCTTGCTTACAGGAGTCCAGTCCAAAACAACACCAGTTAATCCTAAAATTAGAGTGAAACGGTCCTCCGACCTCCAATGTTAGATTTACCAGGAAGCAGATTAAGGCTGTCTGGTTGCAGCCAGTAATTATGGACTATATTATTTCCAAAGGAAACCAGAAAGCCTTGCTGTTACAGTGAGGTGGCCCTTATGATAGGAGAAACTATACAGCATGGGAAGCACATCCTTACACTCCCTGTGGTCTTGAACCAAACAGACCACAAGTCCTTTGAATCCCCCTTAAGGAACTCTTCAAAGAAGTTGAACAACAGTCGCAATAGACTGCCGGTGATTTCTGCCACTCCCAGTCCTTGGGACCAGACTGACTGCATAGCAGTTGGGTGCAGAAGGGGCGAGTGATGCTACTGAAGACTTCAGTCCTTTCTCAAAGTCTCTACTTTCCTTCCTTTGGCCGCAGCAACTGCCCGGTCCGCCCAGCACATATTGTGGATCTAGCTGGTCAACAGGCCCAAAGGAACATAGGCACCTCCTTCCCTAACAGGCTAAATGGCTAGAAAGGTTTTGTGTTTTTTTTTGTTTTACACCAGCACCACTCTGACCTGATCATGAGTTTAGCTGCTGGGCGGCTGTCAGTGTAGGATAGTTTAGCAAGTACAGTGAAGGTTCGGGAGAAGAAAAATGAGCTCCCTGAGTCACGTGCTAAAATGAAGGAAAACTTCCTCAGACCTGTCCCTTTCAAGGCCATGAGGATAGAGGAGACAAGGGCAGGTCTTCCACCTGGAATTCACCATATTATGAGGCCTTGTTGGGTGGTGATGTAGACAGACTCATACTGGCACTTGTGAAGACCACGAGCGGGAGAAAGTTCATCCAATGGTCCCGAACTAAGAAGGTTCACCCAGAAAAGAAGTTGAAGAAGGAAAGCTCTTTTACCTGATAGGGAATCCATAGGAGGAGGAGGGAGTTGATTGTGTTAGGCTATGTGACAACTGAAGATCCCATAAAGGATCAATTAAATTGTTGCCTATTTGAAACTCAAAACTACTCTGTTGTCTCTTTATTCTGTGAGCTTAATAGGTCTAGAAAGGTACTAGATGAGTCTGGCCAGAAGTCAGTGGTCTAGCTTCAGTTCTCTATTGTTGTTGTTGTTTAGTCGTTTAGTCGTGTCCGACTCTTCGTGACCCCATGGACCAAAGCACGCCAGGCACTCCCGTCTTCCATTGCCTCCTGCAGTTTGGTCAAACTCATGCTGCTAGCTTCGAGAACACTATCCAACTATCTCGTCCTCTGTCGCCCCCTTCTCCTTGTGCCCTCCATCTTTCCCAACATCAGGGTCTTTTCCAGGGAGTCTTCTCTTCTCATGAGGTGGCCAAAGTATTGGAGCCTCAGCTTCAGGACCTGTCCTTCCAGTGACCAATCAGGGCTGATTTCCTTCAGAATGGATAGGTTTGATCTTCTTGTAGTCCATGGGACTCTCAAGAGTCTCCTCCAGCACCATAATTCAAAAGCATCAATTCCCTTCATGGATCACTGCCTTGCTGTGGCGAAGGGGCTTGAAGAACTCAGAGAAGCTATGAACTATGCCAAGCAGGGCATCCAAGATGAACAGGTCATAGTGGAGAGTTTTGACCAACCGTGATCCACCTGGAGGAGGAACCGGCAAGCCACACCAGTATCCCTGCCAAGAAAACTCCATGGACAAAGACAACAGTTCTCTATTAGTTCTCTCCAAACCCTTAATCGATCTTTCTTGTTTCACTGGTAGGTTTCTCCTAAACCACCTCCATGATCCTGTATCCATGAGCACATGAAGACCCAAGGACCTGTTTTCTAACAAGGAAGATCACTAGTCCATCTACCCGGAACGAATTCCCCAAAGTCTCAAGCAGACATCTTTATCAGCCCTGTTACTTCGGATTCTTTTAGTTGAAGGTACATATAATTGAACAAAGAACTCTTACCACTATTCTTCCATGGAGCTTTGGGTTCTTCTTAGAAACTACTGAATGGATTTTTATTATACCAAGCATTTCTATATATATCATTCTCTCCATGTGGTTTGCAAAATAGTTGGAAAAAACCAATATTTTCATCCAGGCTTTTTCATCCTTTCTCTATTCCGGTCTTGTGTCTCCACCCCTCCTCTCCCTTTACCCTATTGTTCTTTTTGTTGTAAACCTTTGCACATGATCTGTACATTCTGACCAGTTCTTGTACCACCACAATTAAATGCTGTTACTATATACTCATAATAAAGAAATAAACATTGGTGCTGTTGGTGGGAAATTGTCTTGGTGCAATTGCATTTGCATATTTGTCAGTAGTGCTGGCAGTACAGTGGTACCTCGGGTTAAGTACTTAATTCGTTCCGGAGGTCCGTACTTAACCTGAAACTGTTATTAACCTGAAGCACCACTTTAGCTAATGGGGCCTCCTGCTGCCGCCGCGTCGCCGGAGCACGATTTCTGTTCTCATCCTGAAGCAAAGTTCTTAACCTGAAGCAATATTTCTGGGTTAGCAGAGTCTGTAACCTGAAGCATATGTAACCTGAAGCGTATGTAACCCGAGGTACCACTGTACCTGCATTAAATCCATTCAGCTCTTAGATTCATACTAACCAGTACAGTAGTTGAAGTTCAGGTCTCCATCACATCATACCTTCAGAGCTGTCCCCTGAGTTATGTGATAAAACAAATCTGTTTCATTTCCATTTGACATTTCCATTGATGTCCTCCCACCTAGACCATTTCTTCTGATGGTAAATCTGATAGTGCCTGTTTAAACATATCTCTCCACAACTCAAACAAGCGATAAATTAAGGTAAACAAAGAAAAGCCTTTTGAACTCTGTGGCCTTTCAGTGAGAAAGATTATCCTCAATCAGCCTCATGCCCTTATGAACAAACTTTCTCCTTGTAATTTGTAAAAAAACCTCAAAATACCATGAAAGTTTGTGGAAATGCCATGCCATAATTTATTCTTCTAAGATGAAGCAATCTGCAATTTTTAAAGAAAACTAATCTTAGATTCGGAGGGATTTCCGTTGATGTTGGGGAGGGAATAAGAAAGAAAATGTGTAGATAAAAATGAGCATAAACTTCTAGATAGATGACTGACTCAGATTGGTCATGGTCAATGTTGATCATTTCAAAAGATAAAGAGGGACCTCTTTTTTAAAACCCAGTTTTCAGTTCCATCAGTTTCTGCACACTATTTTAGGCTCAATATCTGGAGAAAATGTATACTCAAACTGGTACTTTCTGACATTTTAGATAAATAAATGTAGCTTACATTTGCTTGATCTGCATGTCCCATTCCTACCCTTGGCATACTAGGAAAATGTTTAGAAGTTTATAGGAGGGTAGGACAAAGGGTAGAAGTGAGCAAAGTGAGATCAAGGTTTCAAATCAAACAACAGCTATCGCCATATGGCAGGCAAGCTACGACTGTGGCAACTCATCCTGTAGATCAGGACAATCTCCCCTACAATGCCATCAGCAGCAAAAAAAGAAAGATATATAATTGTGTAGAAAAAGCTGCCTAATATATTCCAAGTGACAATTAGAGTCTGCTTGCGCTGTTTTGCAAAGAAGAATCAAGCGCTTAAACCAGCTATAGGCTATTAACATGTGATGATGCACCTATAGGATGCACAGTGTAATATGCGGCTGTAAGCAAACAGAACCATCTGCCTTTGACTGGGCCAATTTTACCATATTATATATATATACATACACACAGACACAAACCTTGTGGACTTGGGGAGAGAAAAGGAAAAATATAAGTAGCAAAAATTCCCTAGATCCCCACTATATAAACACGTGTAAGTATGTTGACAAGGGACGCGGGTGGCGCTGAGGGTTAAACCACGGAGCCTAGGACTTGCCGATCAGAAGGTTGGCAGTTTGAATCTCCACAACGGGGTGAGCTCCCGTTGCTCAGTCCCTGCTCCTGCCCACCTAGCAGTTCGAAAGCACGCCAGTGCAAGTAGATAAATAGGTACCGCTGCGGCGGGAAGGTAAACGGTGTTTCCGTGCGCTGCTCTGGTTCGCCAGAAGCGGCTTCGTCATGCTGGCTACATGACCCGGAAGCTGTACGCCAGTTCCCTCGGCCAATAAAGCGAGATGAGCGCCGCAACCCCAGAGTCGGTCACGACTGGACCTAATGGTCAGGGGTCCCTTTACCTTTACCTTTTTTAAGTACGTTGACACCTATCAGAACAAGTAACAATACACTGTACAAAAAAAGTATTCAGTTTTGACTATTCATCCATAGTCCGCATTGTACCCACATGCTGGAAAAACTGAGACACCCAACATGCAAATGTTTAAAAGCTGGCAGTTACACTTTAAGCAACTACTTTTCAGTATCAGTTAAATGCCATTTCCCCAAAACCCAACAGTTTTTAGTCTAAACAAGCAAACTGAACTGCAGCTTAAACCTCAACTTTTCCACCCAATTTCACTTTAAAATCCTATCAAACCTGGCAAATCTGCAAGTTTTAACAGCAGTAAACTAAACTAACTCCAGTCCTCACCAAAAAATATATGCTGGCAAGCTATTTTCAATGTTCTTCGGTTGAAATCAGATTTTGGAATGGAAGCCAACAATGTCTTCATAGCTGTAGCGCTGTTCCACAGATTACAGCCAGCCAACCAGGATATGCTCACTTGAGATGCCATTGACTCTCTTCAGCCTCAGAGCCACTGTCAACAACACCCCTGTCCTCCTTCTATATGGTTCCGCAGGCATGCAGATTAATAAAAGGCTAAAGGAAAAGAATAATTGCTTTGCTTTAAATCATTCCAGGATTTTACATCATCCCAGCTGCCCATACTCTCTCCACCCACCCTGAAGTATCCTGGGACTTCTGCTCATTGCAGAAACCATTGTTGTTGTCGCTGGGTCTGATTCCGATTTCTAGCTGGTGCAATCCAGGATAAAATCTGCTGAACTCCTACCAGTAGTTAACTGCAGTCTCCAGGGAACTGTTGATACATTCAAAGATTCAAAGGTTGTTTCAAGTCCAGCAGGGCCCAAGCAAAGACATAAATGGCCTCACCTGCCCATAAAGCCAAGCCATGGTTTACAACTCTGTGCTTGAGCTGTAATGAGCGGAAGCAAAGCCTTGAGCTTGCATGCTCCCTTTTCCCCCTCTCCTTCTCCCTGCGCTCATTCCCTAAATCTCAGCCTGGTTGTTTGGACAAGGGATCATATCACAAACTCCGAACAAAACAAGCCAACTTCAACATGGGTTACGTTTAACTAACATGGGTTTGTTTAACTAACAAGAGCTCACGATAAACCAAGATTCCTGCAAAGCTTGAGAAAAAACGAAAGTAAACACTGCCCAAATCCTTGCTACACGTTGCTACAGCAGCCTCTGTTCCTGGGGTGGGGGTTGTTTGCTACCCTAGGCAAATTAAAAATTAGGTGATCCACAATGAGTGTTATCGTATGCAGGATGATATTAGCACATTCTTGGGCCCTGATCCTTAGCACCAGCTCAACTTGACTTTGGAGATACGTTTGCATATGTTATTGTTATTTTATTGTATACGTTTTATTCTGTAACTCACCTTGTTAGTTTTACAACGAGACGTTGTCTATAAATTATTTTAAACAAATGAACAATTTATGCATGAATGTGATCAGAGCCTACCTGATTTTGAGGCTCAGCCCAGAGGTTTTGACAGTTAAGTTTGGTTGGTTCTTTTTGGGGGGGAGATAGAGGAGTCAGAGTGAGTTAGAGACAGGGACAAGACTGAGAGGGAATAGAGTGACAGCGTTTCGAATATATTTTAAAACTTGTTTGTGTTTGAAATAAACTTTAATCTTCATTGTTAACTCTACCTGACTGAGACTCAATACTTCACTGGGAAACGCTGGGTTTTCCCCCCAGAAAATTGGTGGCAGCGGAAGGATAAAGTAGTGGTGTACAGGTCAATAGTCCGTGAAACAACCGGGGGCGCTATACGAATGCCACGATGTGTAAAGGACAGCAGAAAGAATAACCTTTTCCCAAAAGAAGGAGAAAATACAGGAGGTGGTGAAAGAAAGCACCCCCAAAAAACATACAAGACTGGGAGAATGCTACGATTACAAGCCTTACCAAACCACCACAAGTGCTGAAGGAAGCAAAGGAGCCTGGGTAATGGAGCACAGACCCACTGTAGTAACACGATCTCTCTGTCTGGGTCTGGGCAGAGTTCGGGAGACTCCTCCTCTCGCTCATCAGTCGTTCTTCCACTGCAAAGCCTGGGGCCAGGAAGCGGCTGTCCCTCTTCAGCAGCAGGTAGAGCTCCTGAGCAAAAGCTGGTATTCTCAGCAGCACCTCGTCCCCGTCCTCTGAAGAAGGCGGCAGAGGTGAGGGAGGGGGCAGCTGAGAAGTAGTGTTCGATCCCTGAGGAAGAGGAGACCAGTGATAGAACTCCTGAGACTCATATTCGTCCTCGGAGACCTCGTCCTCAGAGGTCTCCCCAACCGGCTGCAGCTGCCTGTCAGATGAGGAAGAAACTGAGCGGACCTCGCGAGAGCTGCCCACCACCTGAGTGGATGCAGAGGTAGCGCTAAGATTGCTGCTACTGTTCCCACAGTTTCCATCAGTGCTGCAGCTGCCTCCTGCGCCGCTGCCTCCATTGGGTTCCTGCTGGCCTCTGCTCCATAGTGCTGGGTAGACAATCTCCCACTCCTCAGAGTCTCCCAAAGGTTGCAGACCTGCATAGAGGGGGGAAAGATAGGCTCAAGTTTAATGCCAGAACTGCTCCCAGACCTTAACAGTTGCCACAAATGAGAGATCAATATTGGAGTCAAACTTCAGATGTGTCAGTTTCATTTCAATGCTTCAACTACACTTGGGGTGGGGAAGAGGTAGCTATCCCAGCTCTACCTCTCCATTAAATCTGAATCAGCGAAGGCAGTGAAGGTCCTGTGTGAGTGCCTGGAGGCTGTTGGAGGATGGATGGCGGCTAACAGATTGAGGTTGAATCCTGGCAAGACAGAAGTACTGTTCTTGGGGGACAGGGGGCGGGCGGGTGTGGGGGACTCCCTGGTCCTAAATGGGGTAACTGTGCCCCTGAAGGACCAGGTACGAAGCCTGGGAGTCATTCTAGACTCACAGCTGTCCATGGAGGCACAGGTTAATTCTGGGTCCAGGGCAGCTGTCTACCAGCTCCACCTGGTAAGCAGGCTAAGACCCTACCTGCCAACAGACTGCCTCGCCAGAGTGGCGCATGCTTTAGTTATCTCATGCTTGGAATACTGCAATGCACTCTACGTGGGGCTACCTTTGAAGGTGACCCGGAAACTGCACTTAATCCAGAATGTGGCAGCTAGACTGGTGACAGGGAGTGGCCGCCGGGACCACATAACACCAGTCCTGAGAGATCTGCATTGGCTCCCTGTACGTTTCCGAGCACAAATCAAAGTGTTGGTGCTGACCTTTAAAGCCCTAAACGGCCTTGGTCCTGTATACCTGAAGGAGCGTCTCCACCCCCATCGTTCAGCCCGGACACTGAGATCCAGCGCCAAGGGCCTTCTGGAGGTTCCCTCATTGCGAGAAGTGAGGTTACAGGAAACCAGACAGAGGGCCTTCTCGGTAGTGGTGCCCGCCCTGTGGAATACCCTCCCTTCAGATGTGAAGGAAATCCTATCTTTAAAAGACATCTGAAGGCAGCCCTGTTTAGGGAAGCTTTTAATATTTAATGCTGTACTGTTTTTAACATTTGATTGGGAGCCACCCAGAGTGGCTGGGGAGACTCAGCCAGATGGGCGGGATATAAATAAATTATTATTATTATTATCCATATTCTGTTAGTCTCCAATTGCATACCAAGGCCCCCGGTCCCCTGGTGGATAAATAAAACACACAAACCAGCAGATTTTGGTTTATGGGTTCAAACAGGCCACAACTTTATTGGTTACAGATGTGAGCGGTTTGGCTTAGGCATTGGGTGAAGCCAGGCTATATCTCGACTCCTGCCCGTCTCCTGGGAGCCCAACTAAGGGTAAACCACCGATAGGGGGAGCCCTAAGACTTACATCAAAAAGGAGTACCCCAAGGGGTCCCCGTTGGGGTAGTGGCATGGCCCTGGCCCACGTCCGGGCATTGGACAGAATTCACACCCCTGGATCCCTTTAAAGGGATACACTTAATGAGGAGGGGCAAGCAGAGGCTACAACCTTCCCTCCATCTAAACAAGGGCTTCCCCAATGCGAAGGATGTAAGAGGACGGCCTCCCCGCCGCATTGGAGTTTAAATTCCCCGTTGACACGCCCCTCATTGGTGCTGAATGGTTAGCGAGGACTGCTCCTTGAGCGGCGCTCTGCCCAGCGCCGATGGCATGGGGAGGCGACGGCAGGGAGCGCACCAGTCTCCAGCCCTCAGCCAGGTGACACAGGGCCCGGCTGCAACGCTGGCCACCAAATAAGGTAAGAGGACTTCCCATCAACCCCAGTCAACAGAATGACATAATGGTCCAGGGTGATGGGAGTTTACATATGCTGGAAGCCACTCAGAGTGGCTGGGGCAACCCAGTCAGATGGGCGGGGTACAAATAAATTATTATTATTAGTAGTAGTAGTAGTAGTGTTTTTACAAACAAACCTCAAAGTGGTTTACAAAAAAGCAAAAGAATAAAATCAAGGAAAAATTACAGCAATAGTTAAAAACATACAAAAAGTTAAAATACTACAACCGATCAAAATTCTCAACTTTCTAAGCATCTAAACGATAATGTTTTTAGCAAGCACCAAAAAGAATGCAACAGGCAGAGAGTTTTAAAGTGAAGGTGCTGCCACACTAGATGACCAAGTTTTTACAAATGCATGGTAATTCATACAACAAGCTGGAGTCTTGCAACATCTGGAGGACCAAGGGTTCTCCATCCTTGGCCAACACAGTGACACAAGTAGAGTTGGATTTGAATGCTGTGTTTTTTCTTTCCGTGTGCTAGGCTATACAAGATCCGAGATGATATACCACCTATGTTAAAGAAGGGTGAAAATGCTTAAATTCATACCACTGTTGAAGACTGTTGTGTGTTTTAAAAAATAAAGGACCAGATTCAACTAAGTAGGTGCATTAGCAGAAGCCAACACAGGTCCTGCTAGCACAGTTGGACTTTCCCTCCTCTCCTCTCCCCAATCTGGGGGGTCTTGAGAACCCCCAGATCAAGCAGGGGGGAGAGAGGGGAGATCATTCCATCAGACAAGTTAAATGCTTGCACTGACAGAATGATTAGAAGAGCCCAATGCTGAATATACTTCCTCTCGAAGTATAAACTGCATCCTTTTTTAAACTAAATATAACCCAAAGCTTCTTTTTAAATTATAAGGCATTAAATAGGGATGATATATTATCCATTTTAATAGTTCTGTTTAATATTTCAAGGGGGTGTGGAGTAGGGGCTGATTTTGCTTCTCTCACTAGGTGGCTTCAGGCAGGGCACTTTCAGTCACATCTCACCATCTGCAGCAAAATGATAATAATTTCCTCTAATTATGAACCTGGGTGGTTAAGTGCTATCAGTATGGTTTGGAACCGGGCCACCGGAAAATAAAGTTGTGGTAATTTAATAGCTGGGGGATGTGCAGAAGTATATACATTTGTAGCTTAAAAGAAAATGTCAATTAAAAAAAAGTTCTTTCTAAAAAAAAAAGGAAAGAAAGAAAAAACCTTCAGAAGGAGCTGCAGTTTCCAGGGCTTTTCTACTCTTGGAGGAAAAACGGGAACTGGAAGTGGGACGGAGACTGTGGTTGAAGGGAAAGGAAACACTTCTTTCCCAGGGATGGATCCCGGTGGGTTGGAGATACAGTTGTACCTTAGAAGTCAAATGGAATCCGTTCCAGAACTCCATTTGACTTCCAAAACGTTCAAAAACCAAAGGGCAGCTTCTTATTGGCTGCAGGAAGCTCCTGCAGCCAATTGGAAGCTGCAGAAGCCCCATTGGATGTTCGGATTCCAAAAATCATTCGAAAACCGGAACACTCACTTCCAGGTTTCAGTCGTTTGGGAGTCAACCCGACTGTACAGTGGTACCTCGGGTTACAGACGCTTCAGGCTACAGATGCTTCAGGTTACAGACTCCGCAAACCCAGAAATAGTACCTCGGGTTAAGAACTTTACTTAAGGATGAGCACAGAAATTGTGCGGTGATGGTGCGGCGGCAGTGGGAGGCCCCATTAGCTAAAGTGGTGCCTCAGATTAAGAACAGTTTCAGGTTAAGAACGGACCTCCAGAACGGATTAAGTTCTTAGCCCGAGGTACCACTGTATATCACAACATTTTGTTGCAGGTAGATAGCAACTTAAAAAGCAGAGGTATCACCTTGCCAACAAAGGTCCGTATAGTTAAAGCTATGGTTTTCCCAGTAGTGATGTATGGAAGTGAGAGCTGGACCATAAAGAAGGCTGATCGCCGAAGAATTGATGCTTTTGAATTATGGTGCTGGAGGAGACTCTTGAGAGTCCCATGGACTGCAAGAAGAACAAACCTATCCATTCTTAAAGAAATCAGCCCTGAGTGCTCACTGGAAGGACAGATCCTGAAGCTGAGGCTCCAATACTTTGGCCACCTCATGAGAAGAGAAGACTCCCTGGAAAAGACCCTGATGTTGGGAAACATCAAGGAGAAGGGGACGACAGAGGACAAGATGGTTGGATAGTGTTCTCGAAGCTACCAGCATGAGTTTGACCAAACTGGGGGAGGCAGTGGAAGACAGGAGTGCCTGGCGTGCTCTGGTCCATGGGGTCACGAAGAGTCGGACACGACTAAACAACTAAACAACAACAACAATTGCTGTTGTTGGCATCCGTTGGTCTCAAGAGACATTTTGTCGCTGGCCCCGCTTATAATACTAACCATTACATCGTAAGAATGACACTGGGTATCCGTATGAACATAGAAACCTGCCATATGCTAAGTCTAGACCATTGGTCCATTTTGCTCAGCACAGCTGCTCTCCAGGGTTTCATACGCGGAGCCTCTCTCAGCCCTACCTGAAGATGTCAGGGGTTGAACTGGGAAACTTCCGCATCTATTCCACAGCCCCCCTCCATCACATTTGACACTATGGCATTTCAGGTGTTGGTTATTACATGGTTGTTATTCACATCTTACAAAAACAGAATACAAACAGGAGACCGTACAAAGAGGTGCAGAACGCCATTCGTCAAGTCTTCTCGCGTTTCACATGGCATGTGCCGTATTCTAGAAGTCCGGAGTACAGCAAAATTACTATACAGGAACAAGCCAGATTCAACGCTCAGCAGTCCTGTCCCATCCTATCCCGCGTCTCCCTGACTCCTCTGCAATATGGAATTTTTACACACAATAAGGAAAGTGCTATCTGGCATATTCTTCTACTCGTGCAAAAGCCTTACAAAAGAACAGATGCACAGGAAATATCTGTGAAGCACTCTGCAGTTAGCTTAGGTGAAGCAGGCAATGTACTGTACAGAGAAACAGAGTTTCCTTGCAACTGACTACCTAGTCTTGCTCATCAAAGGAAACAAGGCTACAGAAGTAATTCAATTTATTCAGTGTTGACCCTTAATGCTTGGACTTGTTCCATATGAAAGAAAGACAATTAAGGGAGCTCTTGTCTCAGGGGAATATGTGTTCTGCCTTTTGAACCCAGAGAGAGGTAAGGAGGCATTGGGACTGAGGAAGAGATAGGAGTTAACTTGGCCAGTTGCCTTTGCAAAGTATGTTGCATGCACTGCGTGAAAATACAGCATATGGTATAAACCACAAACATATATATATCGTTTCTACTTTTTAATGTGTTCTTTTACAGCACAGTGTCTAGATACCTAAACTTCACAGATCTCCTTATAGGTAATGAGAACACAAAGATCACTCCTAGGAAATGAAAGCTCGCAGTCTGAATGTTATATAAGACACATTTTGAAGAAACGTTTGTAGGAGGACACATTCTCGTAAACTATGCCAAACCAAGATATTGTCTTAGGGTGTGTATCAGAGAGTGCATCACTGCAAGGAAGGCAGAGCATGAGTTCCCTCCTGTTTTATACTGGCTAGTAAAAGAAGCGCTTGATCTGAGTGGCGGCTTAACTTTCAGTCTTATACTGCCAACAATTAGAAAGCGTTTGCACGGCTAACTGGAGAGCTGTCCGACTCTGAACATGTGGCAGAGTGCTGTATTCCTCACATCCACGCCTGGGGCTGTGCATTTGGTGAGGGCATGGGCCAAGGCATCCCAGGCAACCTGGAGCCCGAGAACTCGCAGAGATATTGGTGCAACACGAGAATCTTCCTGTGCAAAAGTTTGCGCTCGCCCAGGATCCTCAAATCCAGATCTTTCATCTATCCGCAAACCCACTTCGTGCCCCACGGCTCCCTGTCCCTTTCCCTGCCCAGTCCGGTAAAACATCCAGCATCTGGACACCTCTGGGAAGAATAAGTGTTTCCGTTTATTAAACGGACAAGATTCAAAAAGAAGAAAATTGAGAAGGCGTGCCGGGCAGGGGAGGGAGGAGAGAGTAGGTCTGGCATATGTTCGTATTTCCCCGGACACTACCGGGATTGCAAAGGCAGAAATTACGGGGGGGGGGGGGGGGCGATTTCCAAAACGCGGGGCTTTGTCCTGGATCTTAGGCAAGTCACATTTTGGGGGGCTCAATATTTTGGGGTCTTCCAAGAAAAAAAAGCTCCAGACTTTCGGGGAGTCCTGTTTTCTTTTTTAAACTTTTTGAAATATGGCAACCCTAGGAGAGAGAAAAGGCTGAAATTACCTGCAGCGATCCCATTTGACAGGAAGCACAGCTGATAAAAGAGGCAACAAAGACGGCTCAGTCGCATCCCTCGTCTCTCCTCCATCCACGGAGGAGAAGTGGCCGGATCACCTCCCTCGTCTCCCGGTGGCGGGTGTTTTCCTTTTGGTTTGGTGTTTCGTTCTTGGAGAGCGCTTGGCCGCCGATCGCCTCCGAGGGCTTCTTCGCGCCCCGACGTGGAGCTTGCCAAGCCGCCTCTCCCTCCGGTTTGCCGGAGGGGAAATGAGAGAGAGAGAGCGGGCTTAGCAGCAGCAGCAGCTAAAGCGGAGGATCAGCAGCGGCAGCAGCGCGCTCCGGTTCCCAGGAGGAGGCGCTGGGGGTGACCTGCTTTGCAGAAAGGCGGCAAAGCAGAAAAGGCGCCTGAGCGGCAGCGGCAGCAACAGCAGCAGCAGCGGAGAAGTGGTGTCACCGGACATGCACACGCGCGCGCCCGGTCCCGCGCGCGCCCGCCCACCCCCGGCCCGATCCGCACCGCCGGCGAGCCGCGGAGAGAGCTCTCCCTGGGTGGCAAGTGGGCGGAGGATTGAAAGCGGACGCGCGGGCTCCCCCGAACTCCGGGCGCTCGCCTGCCGCCGATTGGCTACTGGCGGCGCTCCGATTTGCATGCCGCTCTGGCCGGCCCCGCCCCTTTCGCGCACGTGCGTTCGCGGCCCGCGGGGCAGGTAGGTCTGCGGTGGGTCCGGCCAAAGAAGGGGGGGCGGCTTTAGTGGACACACCGGACTGCTGCAGAATGAATGAATGAATGAATGAATGAATGAATGAATATTTGCATCGGCCATCGCAATAAAACAACAATACAATATACATATAAATAAAAAGTCAATTATATCAAACACATTTTAGGGTTTTGAATCAATAGTCAAATAGTGGATCATATTCTGATTGCCCCAGCCAGTGGCGTAGGGTGGGTTGTCAGCACCCGGGGCAAGGCAAGTAATTTGCGCCCCCTAACCCGTGGGTTTGCGCCCCCTAACCCTAACCCCCAGATGTTGCGCCCGGTGCGGCCGGGCCCCCCTGCACCCCCCACGCTACGCCACTGGCCCCAGCTAAAAATCTTGCAACCTTTGCTGTCACCTGCTCGTCTTGATGTGCCAAGAGAAAGGTCACAGTGGCAGTGGTTGGGCGACCCAGATTGGATGATAAAAGATAATCTCATTCCGCAAGTCCTTATAAAACAGAGTGCAAGCCAGAAGGCCATGCGCCACCGATTCAGTACTGCCATCTCCACAGGGACATAAGTGTTTATCGTGCAGACGTCAAAGCACGAGGCAAAGGCATCTCATGATTCTCCCCTCTTGCCCTTGGAAGGAACCAAGATAACAGGGTGATTGGCCACGGGAGGCTTCGTGTGCCTGCCACCCAGAGAAGCAGAGCAATAACTTTGGCACCCTTCCGCTGATACACACATGTGCACCAAGGGAGCCGGTGTTTGTCCACAGACAGCTTTCTGGGTCATGTGGCCTGCAGGACTAACCACTTCTGGCACAACAGAACACCATGACAGAAACCAGAGTGCACAGAAATGCCATTTACCTTCCCGCCACAGCGGTACCAATTTATCTACTTGCAGGTGGCGCTGTGGTGTAAACCACTGAGTCTCTTGGGCTTGCCAATCGGAAGGTTAGCAGTTTGAATCCCTGTGACGGGGTGAACTCCCGTTGCTCTGTTCCAGCCTAGCAGTTTGAAAGCACGCCAGTGCACATAGATAAATAGAAGTGTTAGAAACTGAGAAGTGAAAGCTAGGAGCTCAGTGGCACCTGAAACCGAGGTTATGGGCTCCGCAACAGAGTGTCTAGGCACACTTTTTTTAATAACAAGAATACAAAGCTGAAAATGAATGAACTGCAGCTTAGGTTCATTTTTCACATGGTCTAGTCCTCATCTTAAGACTGCAAAAAGCAAAGCCATTCTTCCCCTGCCCACTCCCCTAATATTCTTATGAGGTTCCTTCTCCAGTCTTCAGAGAGTGGCTGGAAGTGGGGGGGCAGAAAAAGGTCCCCATTTTCTTCCAGCAGTGGCAGTTTTAATCTGAGCCCAGAGCTCAGAAACTGCTCGCATTAATGAAATTTCCTGTCACAAAATGCACCTAGAACAATGGGAGTTTCGAACATTGCGGTACATTGATAAATACCGTAGGTACCACTGCAGTACCTAAGATCAAACGCATCCATTCTTAAGGAAATCAGCCCTGAGAGCTCACTGGAAGGACAGATCATGAAGCTGAGGCTCCAGTACTTTGGCCACCTCGTGAGAAGAGAAGACTCCCTGGAAAAGACACTGATGCTGGGAAAGATGGAGGGCACAAGGAGAAGGGGGCGACAGAGGACGAGATGGTTGGATAGTGTTTTCGAGGTTACCAGCATGAGTTTGACCAAACTGCGGGAGGTAGTGGAGGACAGAGGTGCCTGGCGTGCTCTGGTCCATGGGGTCACGAAGAGTCAGACACGACTAAATGACTAAACAACAACACCACTGCGGTGGGAAGGTAAATGCCATTTCCATGTGCTCTGGTTTCCTTCATGGTGGTCTGTTGCTCCAGAAGCGGTTTAGTCCTGCTGGCCACATAATCCAGAAAGCTGTCTGTGGACAAACACCGGCTCCCTCAGCCTGAAAGCAAGATGAGCACCGCAACCCCATAGTCACCTTTGACTGGACTTAACTGTCCAGGGGTCCTTTTTCCCTTTACCTTTTTACACTAGGTCCATTTTTTCCATAAACCTATACGTATATATTTGTGCATGACTCGACCTGGTCAAGTGATCTGTTCTCCTTTGCAGTGAACACATAGGTCACATGAATAGGGCCTACACCTGCATGCAAATGTATACGAATAAACTTTGGTTCATGCTAATGAAGTACGGAGCTGGGAGTGAGAGCTGGACCATAAAGAAGGCTGGTCGCCGAAGAATTGATTCTTTTTCATTATGGTGCTGGAGGAGACTCTTGAGAGTCCCATGGACTGCAAGAAGATCAAAGCGATCCATTCTTAAGGAAATCAGCCCTGAATGCTCACTGGAAGGACAGAGCCTGAAGCTGAGGCTCCAGTACTTTGGCCACCTCATGAGAAGAGAAGACTCCCTGGAAAAGACCCTGATGTTTGGAAAGATGGAGGGCACAAGGAGAAGGGGACGACAGAGGACGAGATGGTTGGATAGTGTTCGCGAAGCTACCAGCATGAGTTTGACCAAACTGTGGGAGGCAGTGGAAGACAGGAGTGCCTGGTGTTCTCTGGTCCATGGGGTCACGAAGAGTCAGACACGACTAAACGACTAAACAACAACAATGAAGTACATATACATTACATGGGGAGTATCTCCCATTAAAGTGAGGCCTGCTTCCAAATAAAGCATGCATAAAATTGTGCTGCACCACCTTGATGCACCCTGCGAAGGTCAGAAAGACCCAAGTTGTTCTACAACCTGCACTTCAGAGACATCACAAAACCGAAAACCTGCACTGTGTGCCAAAACAGAATCCCTTTACATTCTACAGTCATACCTCGGGTTACAGACGCTTCAGATTGCATGATTTCAGGTTGCGCACTGCGCTGAACCTGGAAGTACCAGAACGGGTTACTTCTGGGTTTCAGCACTTGCACATGCACAGAAGTGCCAAATCATGCTTTGCGCATGCGCAGAAGCGCCAAATCACATGTTGCGCGGGTTGCGAACATGCCTCCCACACGGATCATGTTCACAACCCGAGTGTCCACTGTACTACAATACATTTTTATGGCTATATATACAGTCAGGAAGCACTGTATTTTTTAAAAAAAACAAAAGCTTGTCTTGTTCAGGGTGTATTTTGACTCTTTGTGGAAACCATGTATGACTCGGCCCCCCTGAGTCCAGCAATGATTAAGTGGTTGGTGAGACTATTCATTCAGCTTGCTAACATCAGAGATACAAACACCCCCACCTAGATCAGATTTAAAACGTGCGCACACACAACCTTGTTCCGTTTAACTGATTTATATATTAAAGGCAGTTATTACACTTTCAAAGGGAGACATGGATGGCTAGTTTAAAAGGCATTTCTACAGTAATTTATGATTACAAAAATATATCCTAAAAGGTATAAAAAAGGGTTGACAAATAAATACCCAACCTTGCTCCTAATTAAAATAATAACAATATACAAAAAAACATGTTTAGGCACCAAGATGTAAAATGTTGCTTGAGGCTTGGTCTCTGATCTCCATGTTCAAGAACTGCTTAAAATACACAGGAAGGATGTGTTAAATCAAGCATAATAGCTCTAAACAATATGCATTAAGTGGAGGGAATACCTTAATGCATTTCCCCAGACATAATTTAATATCACCACCTTTATAATAATAATTTTTTAAAGGGCAACTGCAAGGAAAGACCTTGCAACTGAGACAGTGATAATGATATAGGGCTGCCATATGTCAGTAATAAGGCAGTCGGATATCGTTGAAATGTCCAGGATAATCCGGATGCATGGCAACCCATGTCAGAAGTCTAGATTTGGTGCTTTCAAAAGCAAAGTTTTTGAAATATGGCAACCCTTTGATAATATGCATAGTCTTTATTGAGAAGTACCGTATTTTTCGCTCTATAGGACGCACTTTTCCCCCTCCAAAAATTAAGGGGAAATGTGTGTGCGTCCTATAGAGCGAATGCAGGCTGCGCAGCTAAGCCCAAAGCCAGAACAGGGAGAAGGAGCACTGTGCAGTGCTCTGTCTCCCTGTTCTAGCTTGGGGGTGGCTGCGCAAAGCCTCCGCAGGGCAGTGGGGTGCCTTCACCCCGCTGCTCTGCGGAGGCTTCAAAGGCTGCACTCCGTTGGCTTCAGGCAGCTATCCGCAAGCTTTCAGAGCACAGCAGGAGTTCCCGCTGCACTCCGAAGGCTTGCGGATAGCCGCCTGAAGCCTGGAGAGTGAGAGGGGTCAGTGCATACCGATCCCTCTTGTTCTCCAGGCTACGCTTCGCTGGAGAGGCGCTGCACAGTTTTCCCTCTCTGCGCAGTGCCCCTTCAGCGAAGCGGGAGGAGAAATGGAAGGGGCTTCGCTGAAGGGACGCTGAGCAGAGAGGGGGAGAATTTTTTTCCCCTGTTCTCCCCCTCCTATGGTCTGGTGCGTCCTATAGAGTGAAAAATACGGTAAGTGTCCTGAGTTCAGTGTGCCTTCCTCCCAGACAGATGAGATTAGAATTGCAGCCTAAATGGCAAGGTAGTGAATAAGCAAGGCCTAAGCTTCTATGCCATAGAAACAGTGAAGCCATAGCTTTGAAGCTCTATAGGAGGGATGAGAACCTATGCCCCGCCCACTTCCAGATCATGTTGAGCTCCCATCAGCTCCCGCCAGCAGGACCACTGGTCAAGAACAATGGGAGTTGGAATCCACCACTGTCTGGAGGACCACACATTCCTCAACCCTGCTCTACACAGTGGCGTAGCGTGGGGGGTGCAGGGGGGGCCGGCCGCACCGGGGGGGGGGCGCTCTCACACTCGCAGCTCTCTGCCCCCTGCTAAAATCCACGGGTTAGGGGGCGCAAATTACTTGCCTTGCCCCGGGTGCTGACAACCCACGCTACGCCACTGGCTCTACAGCCTGTAGTGAAACAGAAAATGGGGTACATGGAGGTGGAGAATGTTAATAAATGGCTATAGGTTTCCAAAGTGGATGGTACCATCCCCTGAAGGCCTGTGGTATTGCCTAGGGGGGAGCTAAAAGGCAAGGGTGCTTCATGGGGCACTGATGCTACAAATGACTTGAAAAGCTGGTATCACTGAATCAAATTAGCTTTGTTGAATCAATTAAAGCTAGAACCTTCAAAGTACAGTTGTACCTTGGATCTCAAATGCCTTGTGAGTCGAACATTTTGGCTCCCGAATGCCACAAACCCAGAAGTGAGTGTTCTGGTTTGCAAACGTTCTTTGGATCCTGAACGTCCGACGGGGCTTCCGTGGCTTCCGATTGGCTGCAGGAGTTTCCTGCGGCCAATCGGAAGCCACGCTTTGGTTTCCAAATGTTTTAGAAGTCGAAGGGACTTCCATATGACTTCCGAGGTACGACTGTAGTTTTAATTGGATTTGAACAAATGCAATTATTTGTTACTGCTTTGAATTTTACTGTGCTATTGTCTTCCGTAGTGAGTTGTGCAAATTGCTATTCTGAATAATATTTTTTTTATAAAGTAGGGTAGGGGGCGTTGGGGACGAGTTTATGGGACCAGGGGGGCAGTGGCTCAAAAAAGTTTGGGAACCCCTGCTATATAACATGGTTTACACGTTGCTATGTACTAAGTTAGTTGGCCTTACCATCAGCCTGACGAAGACCAGCATCCTGGGTGAAGATGTCACCCAGGATGTCATCCATGCATCATCGTTGGTGAGCACATGCTTGAGGTAGAGTAGACAGTTTTGCCAATCTGGCTTCCACCATAACCAGCAACCTCCCCATTGATACTGAGCTGGACAAGCGTATTGGCAAGGTGGCTATGGCAATGGCTCGCCTCTCCAGAATGGTATGGGAGAATGTGATGCTTAAAACCAAGACCAAGACGAAGGTCTACCAAGGTTGTGTGCTGTGCACACTGCTTTATGGAAGTGAGTCACGGGCAACTGCCAGGTGAGACATCTCAATGTCTTCCACATGCGCTGTGACAGGAAGATTTTGGACATTACAGGGCAGGGCAGAGTCTCAAACAAAGATGTCCTCTCCCAAACCCACATTCCCAGTATGTTGGTACTCCTGTCTCAGTGACATCTGTGTTGGCTTGGTCAATGGAAGATGGCAGGATCCCCAAGGACGTGCTCTATGGGGAGCTGGCTTCAGGCACCAGACCCATTGGCAGACCAACTCTTCATTACAAAGATGTCTGCAAACATAACATGAAGGCTGGCAACCTCAACCCCACTGTGTGGGAATCCCTTGTGGATAACCGCAGTGCCTGGAGACAAACAGGTAATGCATCCATAGCAGTGACCAGAGGAGGAATGACAGCTGGGAGGAGCTCAGAAGAGAAACGCCATGGTGCATCTGCAGCAGCACAACTGGATGCCTTCCTCTGCCCCAGCTGCAACAAAACAAGTCTCTCCCATACTGGTCTCTACAGCGACAGCAGACACTGTAACTGCGGGTGCCTGATGATCGTCTTCCAAAGCAACTACTCTATTCCAAACTTAAAAATGGAAAGCGTAATGCCGGTGGTCAACAAAAGAGGTTTAAAGACTGTCTCAAGGCAAATCTTAAAAAATGTAGTATAAACACTGTCAACTGGGGAACACTGGCCTGTGAGCGCTCCAGTTGGAGAACAGCCTTTATCAAAGGTGTCATGGGCTTTGAAGACACTCAAACTCAGGACGCAAGGGAGAAATGTGCTAAAAGGAAGGTACGCTTGGCAAACCCTCACTGTGATCAACTCCCACCCAGAAACCAATGCCCCCACTGTGGAATGACGCATGGATCCAGAATTGGCCTCCACAGTCACTTACGGACTCATTGTTAAAACCGTGTTTATGGAAGACAATCTTACTCAGCTACGAATGATCGCCAAAGAAGAAGAAGAACCTTACAACAGTTTGACTTCACTCCCAAAGGTGTATTCCTCCATTTGTCTCCCTAGACTGATGAATGCCAACCAAACCTGTGGTTCCCAAACTGTCATCCATTCAGGTGGCCTACAGTCTGTCTCTGGATTTGTGGTTTGAAGATGGGAGATGGCACATCCTTAGCATTAAATATTCAAACTGATTTTTAATTGTATTATACAGTGGAACCTCGGTTCTTGAATGTCTCAGTTGACAAACGTTTCGGAACCCAAATGGTGAAAACCCGGAAGTAAACGGTTCTGTTTTTGAACACACCTTGGAAGTCGAATGGCTTCCGCTGTGTATTTAGGGACATTTTTGATGTTTGAAGTTTTATTCTGCTTTTACTGTTCCGTTGGAAGGTGCCCAGAGTGGCTGGGAAAACCCAGCCAGATGGGCGGGGTATAAATAATAAATTATTATTATTATTATTATTATTATTATTATTATTATTATTATTATTATCATCATCATTCAATTTTCTCAATTGAATTTGCCAACAGCCCTTTGCACCTTAGTTGTCAGACATTTCAGAAGTCTTCCGGAAAAGATTGCATTTGACAGCTGAGGTTCCACTGTAATTGCGTCTATTATTTCTTGTATTCTATTTTACTATATTAGCACTTGAATTCTATGGAATACAGTACAAAATGATACACTATATAAGAAATAAAATAAGTGATTAAAATACAATTAAACATCATGCAGCATTGAGCACAGCACATTTACTACAACGGGAAGATAGTCGGCTAAGACTCAGCAATTTTCAAGTGGCTCATAGGAAGAAAGGTTTGAGAACCACTGTGCTAGACTAAACTCTAGGGTGGGCTATTTTAAAAAAATATTGATTTACATATAAGAAATGACAATGTATGAGGGTGGTTGTTTTTTAAAAAAAAAGTTCAGCATTGTTCTATTGTTGTTATAACATTATTTTCTGTCCTGGGAGAAAGGAAAAAATATATAGAAACCACTGCCAGCCTTTGATACAGTTAAGTGGATGGAATAAGAATTGGGAGAGACAGTGTGAGAGCCTCCTTTAATCATCTGTATGGCAGTCTGAGTAAAAGACTGGGGGCAAATTTAGCTAAATTCAGATGGCTTGGCTTTGTTCACTAGAGGCTGGGGGGTATTTAACTGTGAAATACATTGAAACAAAGATACAGAGCAAGCCCGGCAATGTTTTTGGGGGTGGAGGGGAGAAATGCTTTAAAATCTCATTTCAGTTGTGCTGTGTGAAGCCAACACGCATAGGAGCTTCCTTTTCTGGGAGGTGGGGGACCAGGATACAGAGTAGATACATACGTACCCAATCCTTGTAATTCCAAGCCCAACTGCTCCCATGTGTCATTTACCGTAATTTCTCCAGGTTAACTGCCACCACTAAGTGCTACCTTCCCTGTTGTTCAATCCCTGATACCAAAGCACCTCGCTTAGACAAAATACGCAGGGCCGTCTGACCAATAGGCGCTAGGGGTGTGGGGCACCCGGGCCCTGGGCTCTCAGGGGCGCCAGGCCAAGAGTCCGGGGCCTGAGAGTTGAGTCCGGGGAAGAGACTGCCATTTGGTCGGAGCGTCGTGGCGGATTCTTCTGCTGCAGGCGGCTCTGCTCCGCGAGTTCGGGGGCGACCGAGCCAGCAAGACACTGAGGCCGCCAGCTGGCTCTGCCCTCATGCGCACCTGGGACTGGGCAACCTGGAGGGGGCGCCAGGCGGATCTTTGCACCCTGGTACTGCATATCCTTAAGACAACCCTGAAAATACGACTGGGAAGAAGAAGAAGAGGAAGAGTTTGGATTTGATATCCCGCTTTATCACTACCCAAAGGAGTCTCAAAGCGGCTCACATTCTCCTTTCCCTTCCTCCCCTGCAACAAACACTCTGTGAGGTGAGTGGGGCTGAGAGACTTCAGAGAAGTGTGACTAGCCCAAGGTCACCCAGCAGCTGCATGTTCAGAAGCGGAGACGCGAACCCGGTTCCCCAGATTATGAATCTACCGCTCTTAACCACTACACCACACTGGCCCTCTGGAAGTAACATTTTGTCGCCTCCACTTTTCTTCCTAAGGCTGCAACCCTATAGCCATATACCTGGCAGTAGGCTCCTGATAGGGTTTGCTTTTAAAAACCAGCCCTAAGCCTTTAGAGGGAGGCCCTCACAATAACCTAGCGGCCATGGGCAGTGTGAGTTGCGCTGAATGCTAATCCTGCCCCACAGGAACATGCAAAACAGTGCTTCAAAACAGTTCCTGCAAAAACAGTGAAAGGGGCACGGTTACATGAAACCTTTCTTTCCCCCAGCCCCTGGCTCCAAGACAAAAGTATTCTCCGAAAAGAACGCTTGGCTCTGCTTTATAAAATCATAAAACCAGCCCAGCCAAAAAAGAGCTGGTAATGGGAATGCATACAAGAAAGAAACCATACAGAGATATCCCAGAAGAGCCTTCTAAGTTGAGGTCAGGCATAACTGAAGAACACCTTCCATTGAAATTGTTAGTTTTTGCACAAGCGAGTTATAAAAAGGTAAAGGTACCCCTGCCCGTTTGGGCCAGTCTTGCCAGACTCTAGGGTTGTGCGCTCATCTCACTCTATAGGCCGGGAGCCAGCCCTGTCCGCAGACACTTCCGGGTCACGTGGCCAGCGTGACAAGCTGCATCTGGCGAGCCAGCGCAGCACACGGAACGCCGTTTACCTTCCCGCTAGTAAGCGGTCCCTATTTATCTACTTGCACCCGGGAGTGCTTTCGAACTGCTAGGTTGGCAGGCGCTGGGACCGAGCAACGGGAGCGCACCCCGCCGCGGGGATTCGAACCGCCGACCATGCGATCGGCAAGTCCTAGGCACTGAGGTTTTACCCACAGCGCCACCTGCGTCCCAAGCGAGTTATAAGTTGAAGCAAATCTTCACAAAGGTGAGCAGGCCTGTGCAAAGTAGCTCGCTGATCCCTCAAGGTTTGTCTTATTCGTGACTTTAGAGCTAAGAGGGTTTCTACTGAGATTAGGTAAACCTCTAGATCAGAATGTGAGAAGGTTGTTCCAGACAGTAATGTGCGTGTTTTTAAACTGAAACGCCGCAACCTTTTCCTGAATTAAATTTCATTTCATGTTTCCTATTTTATTGTTTTAACAGCAGGTATAAAAGTACAAAGGAATTAATCTAAGTTTACTTTTGAGGAATGGATGTTATTAAACAGGGCTCCCACTGACTTCATTAGTTTTTAACAAAGAAACTGGCTGTAGCATCCTACTGGCCGAAAGGGATGCTGACAGTTGTCACTATAATTAAAAAATAAATTCAGAGAGGAGGTGAGTCACAATGGTTTTTTTTTTTTTTTGCTCTGATCAGTGCACACAGGGAATGAGAATTCCCCACATTCTATACAAACAGTGGTACCTCAGGTTACAGACGCTTCAGGTTACAGACTCCGCTAACCCAGAAATATTACCTCAGGTTAAGAACTTTGCTTCAGGATGAGAACAGAAATTGTTAAGCAGCGGAGCAGCGGCAGCGGGAGGCCCCATTAGCTAAAGTGGTACCTCAGGGTAAGAACAGTTTCAGGTTAAGAATGGACCTCCAGAACGAATTAAGTTCTTAACCCGAGGTACCACTGTATTTGTAAAAATTATTTAGATTGTGGGTGCATTTTATTAATGTACAATGTCTAGTAATTTTAAATCAAAACAGTGATAGGACGGGAAGGGTCTTGCTTAATGGTAATGAACAGGCCCATCAAAACTGTGCAACATCATTGCCAGTTTTACAGAATATTGTAGAGTACAGTGGTACCTTGGGTTACACATGCTTCAGGTTACATACGCTTCAGGTTACAGACTCAGCTAACCCAGAAATATTACCTCGGGTTAAGAACTTTGCTTCAGGATGAGAAAAGAAATCGTGCTCCTGCGGCGCGGCAGCAGCGGGAGGTCCCATTAGCTAAAGTGGTCCTTCAGGTTAAGAACAGTTTCAGGTTAAGAACGGACCTCTGGAACGAATTAATACTTAACCCGAGGTACCACTGTATTTGTCTCAAAAGAAATAGCAAGAGAACACTGCTTTGTATTTGTAAAAGCTGGGGGAAGGAGGAAAACAGTGCACTGAGTCACTGCAAACTCTGGTGACATTCACAAACACGATATGCTCAGCAGTGGCGTAGCGTGGGTTGTCAGCACCCGGGGCAAGGCAAGTAATTTGCGCCCCCTAACCTGTGGATTTGCGCCCCCTAACCCGTGGATTTGCGCCCCCTAACCTGTGGATTTGCCCTAACCCCAGATGTTGCGCCCGGTGCGGCCGGCCCCCCCTGCACCCCCCACGCTACGCCACTGATGCTCAGCAAAAGCAGAGACACTTGCTATTGCTTCTTTTTCCCTTTGAAGGGGGACTAAACTTCATTTCAACTCCCACTCAATCCCTCTCTAAAAAACAACCCCCATTCATTTTGCCTGTACAGAGGACTGATTAAGGCCTCCCTCGCTTTCAACATCTCAAGGTGCCTTTTGCAAGTGCAGCTAATGTACCTGCGTTACACCCTGATTTTTGATATATTCACTCATGTCCTGCAGGAAGTTACTCAATGCTGTGTAAACTACAGCAGGCCAAATGCTAAAGAGATTATTGACGGGCATTTGTGAACTCACAAATCTTCTTCTTGAGAGGTTAGACAACATTGCATCGAGCAAATGTTATCCCACAGTTTACTGTCACTTTCCTTGTCAGAAAAAGCCCAGCAAGACTGTTGCACAACAGCTCCAGATGAACTTTAATTGCACAACCTGAATTTGCCAGTATACAACTGAATTCCATCCAAAAACAGCAACAGTCTGTAATAGCGCCCATAGTAACTTCATACATCTCAATATATTGTTGGCACAGCCAGTATGAATAAGCACAATTTGGATCTAGTATCATCTGTTTACATGAGATTCCGTTTTTAAAATTATTATTTCTTCCATCCCCACTGACTACTTTTGTTGTTAATTACTTGAGCATATGCTGTGTGCCCCTTGGGAGTTAGTTAGCATTAAGATATATTGGTTTCACAGTGTCAAAGTATAGTGAAAATATGCCAGATCAATAGAAGAAATTTTGCCTGTTTGAATTATTCCTGCTACTTTAGGACAACATATCGTATGTCTGCTCAGATTAGAAACAGAAGTGCATGCCTTCTGGTTCCTAGAAAACCTTGGGAATAAATAGGCCATGCAAAATTCAAGCTGAACTGCATGCTTTTTAAGAATTTGGGCAAATGTAAATAGAAAGCATTTGTTATCCTTTCGAAAGTAGAAATGTTTCTTCATTCTATAGAAATGTGCGCTCTCTTTCCGTAGATCTGAACAGTTAATCTCATTGCCAGCTAACTCAGTTTAGACTGTAATACTATACTGCTACTAACATGCTCAAAGTAGAGGCTTATACAAAGTGTATGTATTCAAGACCACTTCAAGAAGTTTTCTTTAGTGAAACTTGCTTTAGAGCAAATCAGACAGTAATAGCTAAATTCTGCAGTAGACTCTGAAAAACCTGCGGGGGGAGGTAGCTGTCAAAACTATCATGAGCTTAATTCTTCATTTCTAAAGTGGTGGAATTTGTTTCATGGTCCTGCAACTGTAAATATGCAGTGTTAAACCTCACAGTAGTGTGACCCTATTACAAGCCTCTGAGGCTTGTGCAATGAAGTTTAAATAACACAGTGGGATTTTCTCTTTGTAAATAACCTATAAGCCATTTCCCAAAGTCATACTGTGAAGTTAATCTAGATCTTTGTGGGTGGTAGATGTGAGGAAGGAAAAAAAAGGACATGCACACACACTGACAGCGCACTACTTTTGTTCCCTTGAATTGGGAGTACTGTTTCCTTTATGATACCTCCAGCCTCCTACTGTATAGTCAAATATCTGTGAATGGTGGACCTTTGACTCCATTCACACCAGTGAGCCAAAAGTTATTCCCATTAAAAAGTTACAAGTTTTTGCGCAAGAGGTCTCAGCTGAATTCTTGGATTGTCCCTCTTCCTAGCTATTAACTTGCTTCTCCTTATTTTCACTCATTCATTGAGTAGAGCGGTTAGTTCGTCCCCCTAACAAGGCCCAGAATCTGGTTTTTGAAAGGTGGCTGTTGCGTAGAAAACTAGCAATTAATATTTACGGGAGGCAAAGAACTGCATCCAGTTGACCACACGGTTAAGTCATTCTGTAGCTGGCATCGGAAAGGCTCTGTCTCAGAAGCTGGAGCCAGGAGTACGTCAGCAGTGGGGAAAAACCTGGTGTCCGTGAAGTTAACTCGTTATTCAAAGAAACAAAACAGCTGAGTCATAGTGGTCACAGCAACCCTTCCCATTAGGTCTTGCCCCAATGAGACAGTTGCAGATAGAAGGTCTCCCCCTTCCCACTGCTCTCTAAGACTCTTCTTGCAGTTCCTTCCACAGCAGCGTAAGGCTCCATCGTCTTGTTTAACATTGCTCCACCCTGTTTATTTCTCTGTATGTTCTGGGAGACCAGGGGGGACGGAAGCTGGTCGTAGCAGGAGGGGGAGACTCCCTAGATTCTTCAGCAGCCTGCCTCATCTCTGCCTCCTGGGCCCCCTCCTCTCCTGACCCTGAGTCTGGACTGCTCTTTGCCGGAGCCTCTTCCTGCTCACTATACCCTGTAGCCTCTTCAGCTTCTGACACATTCTGTTCCCTCTTTGTTTGTTTTAATACTGCTGTACAGTGATACCTCGGGTTAAGAACTTAATTTGTTCTGGAGGGCTGTTCTTAACCTGAAACTGTTCTTAACCTGACGTACCACTTTAGCTAATGGGGCCTCCCGCTGTCGCCGCGTGATTTCTGTTCTCATCCTGAAGCAAAGTTCTTAACCCGAGGTACTATTTCTGGGTTAGCGGAGTCTGTAACCTGAAGCGTCTGTAACCCGAGGTACCACTGTATTTTCTATTTTTGTTACTGTTGTTTGATTTTATCGCTATTTTCATATGACTATTTTATATCGTTTTACACAAGCCTCTTAGAGGGTTGGGTTTTGTTGTTGTTCTTAAGCAAAGCATTATATAAATCTCGATAAATAAATGAAATCCTGTCTAAGAGGCTCGTTTCTTGCTTCCAAGATGGTTATTGTTCTTCAGCTTAAAAACATAAATTATCAAGTGCATAATCAGTGTAGCTATTTAATGGGAAATGGTATAATTGCAAGAGTGAAATTAACTTTCCCAGTAAGAACTACCCTGAGGAAGGCAGGTGAGAAGGTTGAAATAAAACGTTCTAGCTGTAGAAACCTGCCTGAGGTTAGTATTTCTGCCAACACTGACAAAACAAGTTTGATAAATGGTCTTAAAACACTTTCTATAAAAATATAAACATGTCACTAAAATAAAATTATTCCTGCTCGCAGTTGATAAATGTCTGTCTGATCAAATTTTTAAAAATGCCTCGCATTGTTTTTAGGCAGCTTCCTTTGTTGAACCAATTGCACCACCTTCCAATTGTCCAAACTCTGTATTAAATTACTGCTGTACTCATGTACGCGCACCTGAGTTCAAAACAGGCATAGATCACATTGAATAGGAATGGTACACAGGTGAAGTATTTGCCTCACTTCTCCTTTGTGGAGTCTTGCACATGAGCTGATTCTGCCCTCCCCCCCCCCCCAACACTTCTGTATTCGGAAGGGAAATGTTTCAGAAGATGCTTAGTGTTTCTTTTCCATGTGCATATCTTCACTAAGAAGTAATATAAGGAGAAGCCCAGAATTAGCGACTGGAGTATGGAATTGCCCAAGAAAGATGTCAAATTATTTTTTTGTATGCCACAACCGCTGCTCAAATTTTACTAGCTAAGAATTGGAAAACACAAGATGTCCCAACAGTGGAGGAATGGCAGATGAAGATGATGGACTTTTCGGAGCTAGCCGATCTGACTGGAAGAGTCCGGGACCAGTAGGAGGAGGACTACCAGGAGGAATGGATGAAATTCAAAGATCATTTAGTTAAATATGTTAAGTTAATTTAACTGGAAAAGCTTGCAAATACCAGATAGGCTTAGGATTTAAATAAGTAATGTGATGAATTAATATGTTTAATGCTGAATTGGAAAGAAAGAAAGATGTTAAGTGATTAAGTTAATTTTTTAAGAATTTAGGTTTTGGAAAACCATTAAAATGGGATACACTGAAATTCAACCAGGGGTATATGAGGAAGTCACTTAACAATGTTATGAAGTTTGGTTTAAATACGGTTGAGATTTATGTTTGTTCGTTTGTTTAAAAAAATTCTGGAAAATTAATTTTAAAAATGGGGGGGGGGGGGGAGAGAATTAGCGACTGGAGTAAGGGCATCCTTAATTAAATGGAGTTTAATTACATTGCATGCCATAGGATTTTGCCATCACTCTGCAAAGAGGAGGAAGAGGAATGATAGAATCATAAAGTTGGAAGAGACTCTTTGGATCATCTAGTCCAATTCCCTGCAATGCAGGAATATGCAGCTGTACGGCGATCAAACCTTCGACCTTGGCACTATCAGCACCACGCTTTAACTAAGCTGGGCATGTCTATAAATTCTTTCTAAAGCTGTGTACATTACAGTTGTACCTTGGTTCTCAAACGTAAGCCACTGCAGGAGTCCATTTGACTCCCAAAACTGTTCGAAAACCATGGCACAGCTTCCAATTGGCTGCAGGAGCCTCCTGTAGTCAAGCAGATTTCAAGTTGGACATTCAGCTTCCGAAAAATGTTCACAAACCGAAACACTCACTTCTGGGTTTGCGGCGTTCAGGACCCAAAATGTATGAGTACCCAGGTGCTCGAGAACCTAGGTATGAAGAAGAAGAAGAGTTTGGATTTGATATCCCGCTTTATCACTACCCTAAGGAGTCTCAAAGCGGCTAACATTCTCCTTTCCCTTCCTCCCCCACAACAAACACTCTGTGAGGTGAGTGGGGCTGAGAGACTTCAGAGAAGTGTGACTGGCCCAAGGTCACCCAGCAGCTGCATGTGGAGGAGCGGAGAGGCGAACCTAGTTCCCCAGATTACGAGTCCACCGCTCTTAACCACTACACCACACTGGCTCCCTGTAGTGGCCTAAAATGCAGCTAGGTCATTCCTCCCCACCCCACCCCAATTCGGACCAAAGGTTGTTTGGGGGGAAACACATCAAAATGCATAAGAAAAAACCAGGATAGATATAGATTGTCTATTCTCTGAACGCTGCTTTTCAAACCAGCAGTGAGAGCACATGGGTTGCCGAGTAATCAAGAGGGTGTGTACAGCCTAAGTCTCTGGTAGCATTTTTCAACTTGGGGCAAAATGGAAACAATTTGGTTTGTTGGCTCCACATCAAGAAGTTCCTGTTTCTGCCTTAAAATCTCTGCCCTCTGGCTACATGGAGCTAGGTAAGAATGAAAGCACAGAAGATAGGCTTCAATTAAATGGAAGATTGAGTATCAGCTGGTAAGGACCAGGTTGACAGAGTAAACTGTAATTATGTAGCTCCAAAGCTAGGAAATGTCAATTAACAGGGTGCTAAAAGGCATTTGGTGCTCTAGATTAATTAGTTAATGTTAGCAAAGGGCTCTTGAAGATGGAAAGTGTTGCAAGCTAAGTAGTATAATCACAAATCAGAATGATTCCCCTAAAGGAAAATATGCACTGGTTTTCTCAAACTGCTCCTATAAAGAGCCATCATTTCTGCATATTTTCTTCAAAATGTCCACATTTTGGGATGTGGGGAAGAATGCATTATTCTTTCTTTTCCACCCCCTGAAATATATAATGTGAAAACTAAGCAAGTGAGGCACGAGTTCCATAACCAGTCTTACAAATGCACAATATCCTGGACCAATAATACCTAGAGTAGTAAAAATATTTTCCACTGGTGGCTTATATTAAGTTTTTATGAGTAAAGAAAAACATACATTCTGAAGTGTGGTGGATATGTTTCTTTCCACCACAAAGCCTTGCGCACACACAATTCTGTTCTTCAAACCACCTAGGTTTCAAAACTAGCCCCTTTCCCTATGAGTAGTCAGTTCTCGTATTCTGTACTTAATGTTTTATTCAATTGCTTTGCTTTAAAAAAAAAAGCAAGCTGCATATATTTTAGGTGGGGTGGAAATAAAACAAATAGCCAGCTGTTCTCAATGATCAATCCCTATTCATCCATTATGAGTAAGGTCCCAAATTCAGGTTCCTCCTCAATCTGGAGAAGACCTGAGTGACTCCCACAATTTTAGAACTTTATTTCACACCTGCCCTGAATTCATCTCCGTGATCCTGTCCCATCTGAACTTCAGCTGCTGCTTTTAGAACTTGACCTCTTGCCTGGCTTGGACTGCACTACCTACTCCTGGACCTAATGACCTTGGATGTTGAGTATGGGACCGCTGGAAATCGTGGGCTGAACTACTTTGCCCTATCAGAATGATAGCCAGCTTCTACCATATTTCAAAAATTGACTGTTTCAGGCCCAATCCATGCAAAACACTGTGGAGTCCCGAGGCAGAGCGGGCAGTTAGGGGAGCTGAGAAGACATTTCCAAGTCTTCTTGTGTTTTGTATTCTCTTGTTGGGTCTTGCTTCCTCCTGGTGGTATGCCATGATTGGCTGCAGACTGAGTTGAAATCTTCACCTCTCTCGAATGGGGTGGGGCAGTGACCTAAGCCTCTCCAGGAATATTGGCGAGTGTGTCTTAACTCACACCACTTCTTTTGTAGACATAACATGCTGCTATCATTGATGAGACTAACATCTGAGCGAGTTCCTCTGCTCTGTTACCTAACCTCCAATTTTGATTGGAGGAAGTATGCGTGGAGGAACACTGACAGCAACATGGTGGTGTTAAACAATAACAGACATTTAAGTAGAGCAAGCAGGGATGGAGGCACAAACAGGATAATAGAAGTTTGACTAGAGCAAATGGAGGAAGAGACTGAGGGGGAAAGTGGTGGTTTAAAACAAGGTTTCAATGCAGCAAGAAGAGAGTTGGGAACAGATCTGTTGTGGTATCTTTTTGGTGTTAGCTTCTGTTCTGTACCCATCTCTGCTATTACTCATTGTTAGAGTTTTTTAAAAACAAGAACAACAGGTGTTGTGTATTGAAGTTCTCACCCTGGCCACCAGGAGTATCGTGTATATAGTTTTCACTCAGGTCCGCGTCAGTTACTTTAGGTGGGAAACCCTGGGTTGTTGTTGCTACAATGTTGACAGCCGGCTGCCTATAAAAGCAGGCCGGCTGAGCTGTTTGTTGTTCAGTTCTATTCCAGTTTACAAATAAAGAGCTGCTTTGGAGAAATTGCTGCACCGTCTGCTATGTCTACCCACTATTTAACAACAACCCTCCTTTTCCGATCTGTTCAGACCTCTCCCACCACTTTCTGATCTCTGTGTCCTTCCATTCCAGCTCCCATCCCTTTGCCATTGTGCAGCCTTCTTTCTCTTATGCTCCCCTACTCCACTCTGACTTCATACAAATCCCAGTTCCTGGTGAGTGATTCCAACTCCCCCAATGGGAGCTGCATGATGACAAACTTACATTTTATTATATAGTAACATTTTTATTATATAGTAAGATTGTTAACAAAAACAAACGATAAAAAGTGAATACTTTCTCCTGTCATCAAGTCTTTGAGGATTTCCCATTTGTTTGTTTTGATCCCTGTTATCAGTTTAATTCTATTTGTCTGAACGGCATGGATTGTATTTGACTGATTTTTAGGTGTTTTTATTCTTGATTGTAAACTATTTTAAGGGAGTGGTAAAGTAGTGTATAAGTTTAAATATAAGTAAAATAGCACCCCAAATTACAAGTCGAAGCAATAGTTTCCTGCAATCTGATAATCTTAACAGATGTTTCATATTAAACTATTCCTTCTTAAAGAACTGCTTCAGTGTCTGCAACAGGGCTTTTAAAATAATAAATAAATAAATAGCTATACAACTTTAGATTATAAGAAAAATCAAACTATGCCAAAAACCTGACATAAACATTTGTATAACCTGAAATGCCTACCTAGCTCACCCCCCTTTCTTGTTTCTGACTCAGATCAGGTTACCTTTTCTGCTACTGTAGAAATTGATGGAACCGTTTTCTTTTAGAATTGCATGGTATTTTTATAGCTAAATATGGACCTAATTCCTGCACAGTTTGAGGCCGAAATCAAAACAATTTGATTTCAGTGTCTTTCAATATCCCCAAATTCCTGACTTAACTGTCTGTTTTCCAATCAATTCCGATTTTCCACTGGAACCCTCTGAGATCTGGTTACATGTATAGAGTACAACTGACGTACCCAAGGAAACACAGGGTGGTAACACCTCTATTGTCTATGAAGACTCTTGGCACTATACCCCAATAAAATTGCCCATAAAGGTATGTACTTCCACCTTCAGTGGGAGTGCCAACCAGGGTAAAATTTTGTGAAATGGTATTTATAAAAATTAACCAATTATAAAACAGTGTTACCAATAGCAACTTAAGCACGTCTGGGGATATGGGATGGTCCTGATGAAGAAGAGACCAAGTAATGGGTTAATGTAATATGATTATTTCAAATATTTTCAGGGGATTACTAAGGAAGAATGGTGTAACTGAGCATGGTTAATAGCAAGGGTTTGCCTGGTGAGGAGCAACCCAGACCCTGAAACTTTGGGGCCCAAATCTGAGAAGTAAGGTGGCCCCTAGTGATGTAATAGGGTATGGGCTTCAATTATGTCAAAGGGGGTGGGCCCCGGTGATGTCATTAAGCAAGACACATTAAGTATTTACTCCTGTCACTGAAAGAACATTATTCAAATGAAAAGAAGTACAGTGGTACCTCAGGTTAAGTGCTTAATTCGTTCCGGAGGTCCGCACTTAACCTGAAACTGTTCTTAACCTGAAGCACCACTTTAGCACAATTTCTGTTCTCATCCTGAAGCAAAGTTCTTAACCTGAGGTAATATTTCTGGCTTAGCGGAGTCTGTAACCCGAAGCGTATGGAACCTGAAGCGTATGTAACCCAAGGTACCACTGTATTAACAAATAAGCAAATATATCACTGGTTGGAAATTAAGATAGAAATCTTGGCTGAAGTTGGGGTTCCCAGGTCCCGCTGAAATGAGAAGAATCAGTAACTAACTAATTAATGAAGAAGCCCAAAGGAATTGCTAGGTAGTGAAACAAGGAATGAATGCTGACAAAGGCTGCAAGCAAGGGAAAGCACGTGGGAGACATTTTGACCCCACTGTTCTCTAACCGAAAATGTGCACATTCAGCACAGCCCTAGCATACAGCAAGAGGCAAAGGATTTTGTGACCTAACAAATCTCAAGCTCCCAAGGAAACTAACCCAATAAATAATAATAAAAAGTATGCAGATAGAAAGCCAGCAGGGGTGTGGAGGCTAACCTGCACATCTGTAACTCTTTGTCCACTGGAAAAAAAGTTGTGTGTGCAGAGGGAGTTCTTGGTGCAAGGAGCTTGTGGCCTTCAGGAAAAGAGTTCATTCCCTTGAGGCCAAGATGGCTGACCTGGAGAAGCAGAGAAGATGGTGGATTTGAGGATGCCACAGCTGTGTCCGGCTCCCCCACTGTCATGGTGAAGGGGCTGCAGAGGAGGAAGGTGTCTGAGGAGGAGGGAAGAGCTCCCTCAGAAGGGACCCATTACTTGGGGGATGAACAATTATCCTCTTGTGTTGCCAGGGGGCAGGAAGATCCTGGCAGTGGGTGATCCAATCATTAGGGACACAGGTGGGCATACACACTGCATGGTGCCTTGCCTGTTTGGCACAGAGATTGGGGATGCAATGCATCATCTAGATAAATAGAGTTTGGGAAGGGGTCTGTAATCGTGGTGCATACAGGCATGAGGAAATATAGCTGTGCAGTCCTGGAAACCTAATTTAGGTTGCCATGTTAAAAGCTAGAACCTTCAAAGTACAGTCGTACCTTGGATCCCAAACGCCTTGCGAGTCAAACCTTTTGGCTCCCAAACACCGCAAACCCAGGAGTGAGTCTTCCGGTTTGCGAACGTTCTTTGGAATCCAAACATCCGACAGGGCTTCTGCAACTTCCGGTTGGCTGCAGGAGATTCCTGCAGCCAATCAGAAGACGTGCTTTGGTTTCCAAACTTCTTGGAAGTCGAACGGACTTCCAGAATGGATTCCGTTCGACTTCCGAGGTACCACTGTAGTTTAAGTTGACTTGTAGGCGTAGCTGCGTAGTCTCAATGCATGGTTGAGAGGCTGGAGTCAGGAGAAGGAATTTTGTTAGGCACTGAGGAACAAGCCAAGTCTGTTCATATGTGAAGCATTCCCCTTGGACCAGGATGGAACAAGACTGTTGGCATTTAAAAATAAAAATGTGACAAAGCAGCTTTTAAACCAATTGCGTGCTCCTCTGTGAGTGGTGATACAAGGTCCAAAGAGTAATTGAGTGCTGGGGCTGTACAGTTGTGCCCTTGCCCAAAATGCCTAGGCTAGGGTGACTTTGAGATGGAGAATGAAATCAATGAGATAGCCAAAGGAAGACGTGCTATAGCAATGTGACTTCAGTTATCTTTACATAGACTGGATATATGCATGTTATATTAATGACAAAGCGAAAGTTCCTAAAGGACTGTGGTCATGGAACCAACCAGGGGGTTGGTGACCCTATCTTTAATCTTAAGTGGTGCCTGTACATGCTGTGAGATATAAGTGTTGCTGAACCAGTTAGAAACAAGGACCATACTGCTATTAAATTCAACATATGTGTAAGTGGGCACGTGTCAAGAAAGGCCAACACAATCACATTTAACTTCAAAATCTTTCCCAAACTAAGGGGACTCTTAAAAAAGAAGTTGAAACAGAACGTGATGAGGGTCAAATCTCTCCAGAACACTTGGGTATTGTTCAAAACCAGAATGATCAAAGCTCAGCTGCACTGTATAGCACACATCAGAAAAGGTACCTAAATTTCCAAGGGGATGCCAGCATGGTTAATGAGCAGAGTCAAGGAGACTATTAGGCTGCAGGCTAAAACATTTTTCTATAACCAGGACTTTGATTAAACAATTTATGGTCTTTTAAATGTGTTTATGGGAGGAGGGCTATTGGTTTGTTTTTAGCTTTTGTTATGTATTTTGGGTTCTCATTTTGTACTTTTGTTGTTGTCAACCACTCTGGAATCTTTGGATGAAGGGTGGTATCCAGGCTGTTTTAAGCATATCCGGCACCATGGTGCAAAGATCCCTCTGCCCCCCCCCCCCGCCACCGTTCCCCAGAGTTGTCGACCTTTTCCCAAGCCTCTGTGGGCATCGCTCTCCTCCCGTGAAGGCTTGGGAGGCAAGCTGCAAGCCTGCCAGCCCAATAGGAAAGACGGTTCTGGGTGATATTATTATTAATAGTGTTTGGAAAACACCATTTGTTTGGAAAATGGAAGCCTAGTCCAAATGAAGAAAACACAAAAGCAAGCAGAGAACAAGAGATGCAAAAGAAGAAGAAGAAGCCAATTCAAGGAGCACATCGCTTAAAAACCTAAAGATTACTCACACACAAAAATCTACATCTGAAGGCCTTTAATACGTTTTAAGTGGTGACGACTTCTCTTCTTCCTCAAGCAGCTTAACCACACAAAGTGATTTATTATCTTTTTAGAGGCAGAGACTGCTCCCAGTTCCTCAAGTGGATAAGGTGGGGCTTTAATGTTGAGAAACTATGATACAAAATCCCCAGTCAGTCATGAAGCTCAGTTAATGGCCTTAGGCTGTGAGAGAATGACCTACTTGGCTATTTAGAGGGAAGAGCAGAATTTGTAGAGCACTTCATACCATGAAACAAGAAATAGTAATCAATAAAATATGTATTTTAGGTCTTCAGCTAAAAGC
Organism: Podarcis muralis; assembly: GCF_964188315.1. NCBI lineage: Eukaryota > Metazoa > Chordata > Lepidosauria > Squamata > Lacertidae > Podarcis > Podarcis muralis. The sequence goes on from NC_135665.1 coordinate 17,123,941, forward strand.
TTCTGGCTCTTTTAAAGCTAAAATTCCTTCGGTAAATCAGTATACGACCACCATGTTCAGTTTGCACTCAGTTTGCCCCTCCTCAAACTTATGCCAGTAACTGAAATATTCTCCAAAGGTGAAAATTCCTGCATTTCACATACTCCTGAAAGTTCCTTTCAGAGCCTATTGCCTGAAAGGAGAAAATCATAACCTTTCATTGTTATTTTCAAAATTACTGCTTGTTTAAATTAAAAGCGATATTATTTTTCCTCCGAGAAAGACCCGCGTTCATTTTTTTCCTTATTAAAGCCATTCTGAGTTTTCAGAAATATTTCCCTGGCGCTTTCTTTTCTGTCTTGATTGTAATTAATCCTGACATTTATCACATTTAGGTAAACTGGTGAAACAGTATCCATGTAAACTCTCAACGGCAGCCGTGTATGCAATATATTTGGTAGTTTCCGAGGAGAGATGTTTGCATTTTTAGATTTGAAAAGTCTGAACAGAGGATTCCAGCTGTGAGATACCAGGAACAATCCAGCTGCAGGGCTTTAATGGGGGAGAAGGGTGTTTGTAAGAGCTGCCTATTCTTCCTTTCAATCAATTACCATAACAAATTACTGGATTTCGGCCAGAAAAGACACAAAAGCTCAATGTGCAGCATTGTTTTTGGGCTTCGTAAACTGTTACATTTGAAGCCTGGCCTAGATAAAACCCAGATGGGGGAAAAGGACAGGGCAGCCAGCACCGTTGGTGTGTCTGAAATGATAGCAACTCAATTTTCGCCCAAGAAAATGTTTTCATGAATGTACTTCCTTTTGAAGGGTACTTGAGGGCCGGAGGTCCAAAGGCCTTTGAAATCGATGTCAAGGCTACCATTGACTTCAAAGGGCTCTAGGCCTTTTACCGTTGCAACAGGTATAGCATTAGCGCAGAGGCTAACACATGTCAGATGTGAGCCAGAGAAGAAATCCTATCAAGTACCGAGTACAGGAAACTTATCCATTCTTTCTCCGGCATTTCTGCAGGGACTCAGCCAACATGGGTATCAATCACTGCCAGCTGAGTTGGTGGTTTTATGATGCGAACATCTGTCTGCTGTGAAATGAAAATCACCCACTACTTTCACATAAACCAGTGAGCAGCTCCCTGTCGCAAGAACACTGAGCCATGCCCTCTTTTGTGGTGCAGATCAAGGGAACCTTTTGAAAAATGGCGAACGGTCTGAAATTTGGCTGCTAAGATTGTCTAATACATAAAGGAAAATATCTGAACTAAAGAAAACATCTGATCTCATACATCAGACTAAGGAAATCATGAATATAGTCTCATGCATCCTATTTTCTCTTGCTCTGGCATATTACATTAAATTATACGTTATTGCTGTATCCCACATTCAAAAGAACAATTCCAGCAGAGGGATTGTTTCCCCCCCCCCCCGCCCCAATAAAATGAAACTGACATTTAACTGCCTCTTCATTTTCAAATCCTTTACCAGTGTCTAAGCTTCTAATGCATGGGTAGGCAAACTAAGGCCCAGGGGCCGGATCCAGCCCAATCGTCTTCTAAATCCAGCCCGCGGATGGTCTGGGAATCAGCGTGTTTTTACATGAGTAGAATGTGTGCTTTTATTTTAAAAATGCATCTCTGGGTTATTTGTAGGGTATAGGAATTCGTTCATTCCCCCCCCCCCAAATATAGTCTGGCCCCCCACAAGGTCTGAGGGAAAGTGGACCAGCAACCTGCTGAAAAATTTTGCTGACCCCTGATCTAATGAATGCCCCGGCCACATACAAATGAATACTTCAGTGAACACATAAACTCCCCCACGATACACATTTTTCACTGGACACTCTGTGGCATGTTTGTTCCATGGCATGTAATGTGGTATTGATTGTATGATTCTGGACTTGGCTTGATTTCCCAGTTTGACCCATGATGAGTGAATTTCTAGATTACACATAATGACAGCCAAATATTGTTTATTTATTAAATTTGTGTAACACCCTTCCTTTAAAGACCACAGTACAGTTCATACCATTAAAAATACAAAATGAGAACACAAAACAAAACAAAACAAAAACAAACCAATAACCGCCCCCCCCCCTGAACGCATTTAAAAGTACACAGGATGCTAATCAGCCAAAGGCCTGATAAAAGATGAACATATTCGTCTGGCACTACGCAAGCCTCCCTGAGGAGAGAATTCTACTACGAAGGAGCCACCACAGAAAAGGCTCATTCTTGTGTTACCACCCTCCAAACCTCTCATGGAGGGCTTCAGATGATGATTGCAGGGTCTTGGTTAGTTCATATGGGGGGAAGTGGTCCCCCTATATGTAAATGTTAAATAGAATAGATGTTTAATAACATTGAAGACCCCACGTTGAAGGCTCCACAGGGCCAAAGAACCTTCCCCAAGCATCATCTTCTAGAAACAACCAGTCAAGAAGGACCAGAACCACTGCAAAGCGATGCCACCCACGCCTAACTTGGACAATCGCTCCAGAAGGATGCCATGGAGGTGTTAGAATTCCTGATCTATGACTGCAGTCATAGGATTGTTGTCTTTCACATGACGGTATATGTTTTGACTCCACAGAGGGGGAAGTGACGGAAACAGGATGTTTGTGTTACTGCGTTCCGTGAAGTGGGACTATTGTCCTTTGTTCTTTTTCTCTTTGCTGTCTGATGCTAGAGAGAGACGGAGCCATGTTGCAGTGCTCCGTGTGTGTTTATATGTAAATAAAGTAGATTAGCCAAAATGCTGAGTTGCTGAGGTCTGTCACGCAAAGCAGCGAAGACTCTGCGGATCTCTAAGTGTGCAGGTGTCGGTTGGCATCGGTCACTGTGATGTTTGGGCTGAAGAAAGCTTATGAAGCTCCCGAACGATCGACCAGGAGGGAGGGAACATGCCAGTTGGGCATGTGTCTCTGCCAGAGTCCTACTCGAGTGTAGGCTGAACTCCTGACAGGAGGATGGTATCAAAAGCCACTGAGAGGTCATGGAGAATTAACAGGGATGCATTTCTGTTGTCTTCTCTCCCAACATTGGTCATCCTACAGGGCAACCAAAGCAGTTTCTGTGTAAAAACCGGGCCTAAACACCGACTGAAATGGAACTAGGAGAATGGTTTCCTCCAAGAGCGCCTGGATCTTGGAGGACAACAACAAACCACCTCTCTCTACTGACAATATTCATCAACCTTCAGGCACTTGGTTTCTAACAATGTTTGGCCAACCTTGCATCCAAGGGTTTCTCTTGCTTAACCTGCACAAGTATTTCCAGCGTATACTCCATGGTACCAATAACAAGACTCTATAAACATTTATGCTACTGCCTGTTTCTGTCTTCCCACTGGTGTTTTTCACCAGTTCCCCATTGCAGCTGCCAACACCACCTCACACACTGTTTGTGGGGCTCCCCAACTCACCAGAACAGGGTTTTTTTTTGCAAGAGGGGCATTGCTGCAGTGGGAAGGGGAAATGGCTCTGCTGGATCAAAGTCACTGAGCTCAGCTACGCTAGTACATGTGCATAAGAAATTATTTTAACTGAATTAGTGTTTAGTACAGTGGTTCCAAACTTCATCCGTTCCAGAAGTCTGTTCCAAAACCAAAGCGTTCTAAAACCAAGGCGTGCTTTCCCATAGAAAGTAATGCAAAATGGATTAATCCATTCCAGACTTTTAAAAACAAGCCCTAAAACAGCAATTGAACATGAATTTTACTATCTAACGAGACCATTGATCCATAAAATGAAAGCAATAATCAATGTACTGTACTATAAAATAAATAAGACAGTACTGTAGATGATTATTTTAAAAATTAAAAAATTCTTACGTGCACTGATGATAGTCATTGTTTGTGGGGGGGAGTGCTTTTATCCATTTCTGCAGTCACACAATCATCTGAACTGGGTCCCACACAGTCACAAAAACAAGTCACAAAAACGAAGTCAAAGCCACAGTCACAAGCCACAGTCCCATAAAACAAAGAACAAGTCACAGTCAAAAAAATGAAAAAGCCACACAAACAAAAAGCGCAAAAAATAGCAAAAAACAATAGCTCCAAATATCACCTCTGTGTTGCGTGGGTGCATGGGACTCAACAGCCGACAGACTCAACAGGAAGCCTCTGATTAGCAGTGGAAGACTCAATTTACAAACGGAACACACTCAACAGGAAGCGGAACATGTTCCGCTTCCAAGGCAAAGTTCACAAACCGGAACACCTACTTCCGAGTTTGCAGCGTTCTATTTCCAAGTTGTTCGTAAACTAAGCTGTTCTAAAACCAAGGTACCACTGCAATAGACTCTTGCCTCATTACATCGAGGACATATATGTCACTGAGAAACAAATGACCTAGCTTGGGAACTCATGTATTCTAGAAATTTGCTTAAGGCCAAAATAATACTTGATCGGCAAACATTACCACAGTGGACAACTATATTAACGTTAGCTGCATTCTGTAGCAGTTCTGAGAGACAGAAAGAGAGGATACAGAACTCCAATAATTTTATTTAAACTTATTTTTAGATACGCTATGTTGTAGATATCATTCCAATGGCGCAATATAGAATGGATATAAAAAGGTCCAAATTCAATGCAAATTTGTTACTATAACTGAGTGCACAGAGGCCACAATGGAATAATCAAACACAATCTGGCTTTGTTTATATGAGAAATATTAAGCTATGTTTTCCACGAAGGAATGACATTCCCTCTGGATACACATAGCGATCACAGGGTTATGATTAATGACTATGGAGGGTAGGAGTGGAGATTAGCTTCAAGGGAGGGTCATAAAGAGTACTCAAGTTAAAGATGACTATACTCAACGTTGACTTTTGTAACTCTATTTTTTAAAACATATCTGATGAACTGGGAACTGATGTAAGTGGAGAGTTATAGACATTCCACCCTTGATTGTATATTACTCTTTTTCTCTCTGGAATGGGTGCAGTTTACATTTTCTGCTATTTAATTTTGTTTCAAAATTCTGTAACTGAATAATTTGTCATTGTTAAATCCCCCCCATACCAAAAGAAGAAGAAGAAGAAGAAGAAGAAGAAGAAGAAGAAGAAGAAGAAGAAGAAGAAGAAGAAGATTCAAGACAGAAAGATCACTGGAAATCAGAGCATATTGCATTTCCGCACGTTTCCTTTAAAAACAACATTTAAACATCTCAGTGCTGTTGCGATATGTGGGATTAAGGATATTTTAGCATTCTTGAATAGCCTTTTAAAGAAAACCAGGGCAACCATTTTAATTTCCCACAATGCCCCAGTGTGATGCTGCGTCAGCAGCACTCTGGGACAAATAAACGATGGAATTTCAGAATATCGGCAAAATGTCCAGGTTTTTGAAACTTTCCCAAAAAGCGCTCAACAACTTTTTGTGCCCGGATTTTTACTTCTTGAAATATGGCAACCCTACTCTGGACCCAAATGATAATGAGCCCATTAGAGTGTACTTTGCGCAGGACCCCTCCAGTGGATCCTTGGGAAGACTTTCTAGCCGGTTCTGAACTGTGTTTTCCTGACGGAGTTCAACTCTCCAGTGTAAAAATAAATAAATCTGCAGCCAGTTTCGCAGCAACTGCAGGAACATTCCGGGTGCTCCATCTCCCAACACTGGCATTCTTCCTCAAAAGTCATAGACTATTAGCAGGGCCATCTTAAGCTAATAATAATAATAATAATAATAATAATAATTTATTTATACCCCGCCCATCTGGCTGGGTCCCCCCAGCCACTCTGGGCAGCTTCCAACAAAACACTAAAATACAATAACATATTAAACATTAAAAGCTTTCTTAAACAGGGCTGTCTTTAGATGTCTTCTAAAAGTTTGGTAGTTGTTCTTCTCTTTGACATCTGGTGGGAGGGCGTTCCACAGGGCGGGCACTGCCAGAAGGCCCTCGGCGCTGGACCTCAGTGTCCGGGCAGAACGATGGGGGTGGAGACGCTCCTTCAGGTCTACTGGGCCGAGGCCGTTTAGGGCTTTAAGGGTCAGCACCAACACTTTGAATTGTGCTCGGAAACGTACTGGGAGCCAGTGTAGATCTTTCAAGACCAGTGTTATATGGTCTTGGCGGCCGCCCCCAGTCACCAGTCTAGCTGCCGCAATATCCGGTGCCATGGTGCAAAGATCCCTCCGGTGCGCCCCCCCCCCCAATTTCCCAGAGTTGTCAACCTTTTCCCAAGCCTCTGCGGGGATCGCTCTCCTCCCGTGAAAGCTTGGGAGGCAAGCTACAAGCCTGCCAGCCATATGGTTGACAGGGCACAGCTGGCAGGCCTGCAGGGAAAGGGGAGGCCACCGGCCAAGCCGCGCTGCTCCCCCACTCGCTGGGGCGCCCCTGAGAGGCCGGCGCCCTGGCGCAAAGCGCCACTAAGCCCAATAGGAAAGACGGCTCTGACTATTAGAGAACTTTCATGTACAACTAAGAGAGAAAAATATCTGCTGTACTGTGCTAGTATAGAGAATGTCTCTAGAGAACCAATGAATATGACAACATAGAGAAAGCAGATGCAAACTTAAGATTCTAATTTGTGCAACTATTAGCAAACGAAACTGCCCGCAACATGATCCAAATCATGTTTACTCAGACTAACGTCCCACTGGATTCAATGTGGTTTATTTCCTAGTTTGTGTGCTTAAGGTTACTGCTGTGGGAATATTCCCTGCACAATGTCACAAATGCTATTAACACATTTTCCTGTTCTAAAAGAGGGGATATGCTAAAAATCAATATGATCCAATTAATGTGTTCTAGTCTAGTCTATAACAAAGCTGGAGAATATTAGAATTTTCACCTATGGCTTTTAAAGTTTTCTTTAGGTTGCAATATTATGCAAACTTACTTGGGAGTAAGTCCCATTACCTTTCGAGTAAACAAGCACGGGACCAGGCTGTTAATTTTGCTTATGCCGCCAATCATTGTTAATGACCTTTTAAAGTCATTTGCAAGTGGGATTTCTGTCATACTGTACTGCCATCAGGCTTTTTATATATGTCTACATAATGCATATGGCTGCAATGTTTACATGTCTGGAAATTTGAATGAATTCAACAGCACTTCCAAGCTTGCATGTGCTATATTTAGAGAGAAAATCTTTGCCTTTAAACTTAACTGCTTGAGCCTGTGAATGCAGTTCATTCTCAATTTCTTTAATACTGTACCAAGAATTTAAGCGGAATGGTATCTCAATAGGTATAGAAATAAATATATGTATTATGTCTCAAAATCATAAAAAAGATCCTTCTTTCGTTTCAAGTGTGTAGGGAATGGGGGGGAAGTAGATAAATGCAGATGGGGAATTGTTGTGTTAGGGAAAAATCTGCTCCTGCGCGCACACACACATTTGTCTTCCCCCAATTCCTGCAAAATATAAGCTATGGCTCTTCACTTCTCCCCATCATAATGATGGGCATTTTGCTAGCAACATACACCACTCTGTAATTGCATTTCCAGACAGAAATATGGGCAAGAACTTGACCGAGGAAGGCACTTTAGTTGTCAGATTTACTTGGTGGACAATAGAAAACGGCAAGGAAGCACAGGGGACTGGAATGATCTAATAGAGAGTTCATCAAGTTGGATTTCATGTGTTTGCTTTCCAAACCAACACCCTTCTGTAGCTTGGACACGGACCCTAATGGATACACTTCAAAATAACAGTAAGCATCTAAGCCTGTGTGGGTTGAAGAACATCTCACAGGGCTTTGTCCTAGCCAAGGTTAGTTGAGGCTCTCAGAAAAGTATTAAATGAAACCTCTGCTTTCAAGCCTCGGAAGATTTTCAGAGTTAAAAAGTTTCTATTTGCTTTAGCGTTTTTTCTTCCAAAAAGCTAATGAGCTCTTCAAATAGGCAAAAATCTGTTTATTCCCACCTGGCAACTAATAATACAAGTGAAACAGATATGTGTTTTCCATTGAGGTTCCTGCCATTTGCTCTTGCATTTATATTATTGGCTTGTTCAAAGGAAAGAAATAGTAGCTTGAGCTCATAATATATTGGGCAAAATTTCAAGAAGATTAGGGCACGTGGTGAAGGATTTTGGATGGAAAGCATGCATTTATGGCAAAGAATCGTTTGTGCCAGAAATCCAAATTGCACTGGAAATCATCTCTGCCTTGTATCAGCTATGTCCCAGCCATAGACTCTCCTAACAGCAGGGAAGGCCTAACACCATTGCCACAAAGCCAAAATGAATTCTGAATAATACCAACCCAGAAAATGAGCAATCTTGATTGGATAGAGCTGCACATTCAGAAATATTAGGCACCCAGATATACACATTCAGAAATATCCCATCTGAAATGAACTGATGGGTAATAACTTGCTCACAGGAAGCATGCCAATCAAAGTAAAGTCCAAGTTAGGACTCCTGTCCTTGACATAATAACTTACACATGCAGGGAGGTTTTAAAGTATGGAACCTGTGTGCATTCTACTGGTTCCTTCCTCTACTGGTTACTGGGAAAGCAGGACACAACTCACCAAATTCTAGGAGTTTGCACACAGCCGTATTCCAGATGATGAAAACTCATATACAATCTATAAACATTTACACAAACGTGCCGGGACAGGTGTTGTAAGGGTCTTGGAAGACACATTTGGACAAGGGAATCCCCAGGAAGGGTGGGTCTTTCAACCTGCACTCTGGGAGGTCAGACTCATCCTCAAAGTTTACTCTGTGGGTTAACTTCCCAATCCGATTACTGAAGCTGTACCTAGGGGCTCACAAGCTATCAGTCTTTTTAGATGGCATCCAGTCGCATGTCGTCTAATCTCCTTTCTAACAAATCAGAATGGGCCATCTGGAAGCGCCCTTGTTGTTCCAATCAAATTACAGATACCTTGTGTAATGTATAGTTTGCCCATCAGTTGACTCTTTGTGAAATTCTTAACGATAATAGGCTTCCATGTGAGACAGAATAATGCCCAGCTAAAAGCACATTCGGGTTCTGCATGTCTTTGTTTATAACTAAAATGTATCTGGTGCTCAGCCACTTGTGCAGCCTCAAGAGCAATGCCCCCTGCTTTGTTGTTGTTTAGTCGTGTCCGACTCTTCGTGACTCCATGGACCAGAGCACGCCAGGCACTTCTGTCCTCCACTGCCTCCCACAGTTTGATCAAATTCATGCTGGCAGCTTCAAGAACACCATCCAACCATCTCATCCTCTGTCGTCCCCTTCTCCTTGTGCCCTCCATCTTTCCCAGCATCAGTGTCTTCTCCAGGGAGTCTTCTCTTCTCATGAGGTGGCCAAAGTACTGGAGCCTCAGCTTCACGATGTCCTTCCAGACGTCTAGCCCCCTGCTATACATACTAAATATACCTTATAGTGAACACTGGGCCACGGCCAACAGGGTAGTGGCAAATTCAGAAGTGCAAGGTGCCTTCATCATTGTCACAGCCATGTGCCCTGACAGCCACACCCCCTTCTTAGACTACACAACCTAAGATTGTATAATAATCTTATAAATAAACAAAAATAATTGTCAAGTTAGCGAAAATGTATAAAGTTAGTAATAAATGTTGGAAATGTAAAGAAAAAGAGGGAACATTTTATCACATGTGGTGGGAATGTAAAAAGGTGAAATGCTTCTGGGAGATGATATATAATGAGATGGGGAAAAATGTTGAAATATACATTCATAAAGAAACCAGAAGCATTTTTACTGGGCATTGTGGGGAGTGACATAAATAGAAATGAATGTAAGCTCTTATATGCAATAACAGCAGCAAGAATATTACTCGCCCAAAAATGGAAGCAAGAAGAATTACCGACGATTGAAGAATGGAGAATGAAGTTAATGGACTATGAAGAACTAGATAAACTAACAGGAAGGATTCGAAACCCACGGGACCAGAAATTCACAGAAGACTGGAGTAAATTTACGGACTACTTGAAAAGTATTTGTGAAGATCAGGCAACATTTGTAGGTTTGCAAGAAGTTTTGTGAGGAGTATTATTGGAAGTATTGCAAAAATGGAGAAGGGGAAGGATGTTTGTTAAGAGATACAAAGGCAATATAAAGTTAAGAAATGCATAAGAAGTGGTTAAAACGGTGGATCATCAGAGGTGCTGATGGAAGTCTAAAAAGATTATATAAGTGATACATTTTGTGGTACATTTTATAATTTATATGTTAAAATCAATATATGTATATATATAAAAACAAGAATAATTAGGGATGCATTGCAATGCTCAGTGTAGATTGCTGAGTGTTGTCTTTCAGCAAATCTACTATTTTCTGGGCAAGTGCATGGGCAAGTGATTTGGTGTGTTTTCAGGGCTTTTTTTCAGCTGGGACGCAGTTCCGGCACCTCTCAGGTGGGTGCCATTGCCATTATAAGAATATATATGCCTTGAAGTTCCACGGTAGATAACATAACTTGCAGGCGATTCTCTTGGAAAGTGAAGCACCTTGTTTTTTCAGGGTTCCTAAATGCTCTGCTTGGAAGCATACAGTACAACAATTCCTCAGTCTTCGTTTTGCCCACTTCTTCCAGAGTGATCCCATGAGCCAGTCCTCAGTGGCGGACTCAGTTCTTTTCACTGATTGGCTGCAATCAGCACAAATGATGAGTAGCTAAAAAGTTCGTCTTTCATGTTCTTTGGGTGGCTTTAGGGCACTATAATAATAATTCAAAATAAAATAAAATAAAGAAGTAAAGTAAAATAATTAATTTAGACCCCGCCACTCTGGGCGGCTCCCAACAGAATATTAAAAACACAATAAAACATCAAACATTAAAAACTTCCCTGTAGACATGGCCCCCAGCAGCAGAAATAGTAAAAGGTCTTCAGCCCCGCACAACCCCAGACACCACTATACCTCTGAAAAGGACAGGTGGACTCTTTACATTAATCCCGTAATGTTGCACATAACAGCTACATGAGAATTCCATAATTCATGGCAGAACTAATGTACTTCTTATGTATGCTGTTGGGATTCTGTGACTGCAGAAATAGCATCACACTTGATCTTAGCCGAAAGGCCCAAGAGTCTATCCTGGAAAAAAGCCTTCCCTTCATGAGTCAGCCATCATATGAATACACTGTTAATGTGTTTTCCTAATGATCCTCTTCATGGAATTGGATGTCAGAGCTCATAAATGTTATGCAAAGTACCACAGCTGTCACCAAAAAAAAGAGGAAGCAGAATGTCTCCACCCTTTCCTTTGCTACATTCTGTTTTACTTACATCTTTTTCATGTTCTGACATCACAACACCACTCACTATTCCACCCCACCTTATTGGCTGGCGCTGGTGGGGGAGTGCGCTGTGCTGTGATGTCAGGATGACAAAAGGTGAGTCAAACTAAACCTGGCAGAGAAACGGAAGAGAACAGAACATGTGGGTTCTGTTTTGGTGGCAGCTACATGTTTCAGCCAAAGGAGGAAAACGCTACCAGTTTTGAATTAATAAAATAAATAAAACTTGAATACTTAAAAAAGAAAAGAAAAAAGCCTCGCCATTTCCCCCCCGCTCCCCCCCCCTTTTTCAAAGCCACTAAGCCGTTAATAGCCTTTTAACAGCTTAGCTGCTAAGCCTTTAATAGCCGCTAAGCCGCTAAATCGCTAATAGCGCTAATCAGCTTAGCCGCTAATGGGGTTGCTTCGCAAGACAAAAAAACCGCTAGACGAAGAGAATCGCGGAACGGATTCTTTTCGTCTTGCGAGGCACCACTGTATGCTGATTTTCTATTTGCAATGAGATTTTTGGTGAGAATATTCAAGTATGCACTTATTCTCCCCAAGCATCTGCCGTTACATGAACGGCACAACATTTCTTTACCTTCTTCCTTTAAGTCTGTCCTTGCATCTCATTTTCTTAAAAACAAATCTTCAGATCCATCCCCCCTTTTCTACCAGCCCTCTTTTTGATCACTTCCAAACTGGTTTTCACTCAGCATAACTAATGTTTTCATCCATCTTGTTGTTGTTGTTGTTTAGTCGTTTAGTCGTGTCCGACTCTTCATGACCCCATGGACCAGAGCATGCCAGGCACTCCTGTCTTCCACTGCCTCCCGCAGTTTGGTCAAACTCATGCTGCTAGCTTCGAGAACACTGTCCAACCATCTCGTTCTCTGTCATCCCCTTCTCCTTGTGCCCTCCTTCTTTCCCAACATCAGGGTCTTTTCCAGGGAGTCTTCTCTTCTCATGAGGTGGCCAAAGTATTGGAGCCTCAGCTTCACGATCTGTCCTTCCAGTGAGCACTGATTTCCTTCAGAATGGATAGGTTTGATCTTCTTGCAGTCCATGGGACTCTCAAGAGTCTCCTCCAGCACCATAATTCAAAAGCATCAATTCTTCGGCGATCAGCCTTCTTTATGGTCCAGCTCTCGCTTCCATACATCACTACTGAGAAAACCATAGCTTTAACTATACGGACCTTTGTTGGCAAGGTGATGTCTCTGCTTTGTAAGATGCTTTTCATCCATCTTAATCTTGCAGAAAAGCCTAAGAATCAATTCTGTGTACTACTTCTTTTGAATCTTTCATTACCCTTTGATACAGTTGACTACTTTCTCCCCCCTCCTCTTTTCTTTAGTTCTTCTAGTTTTTCAGGTATACTATTGCCATGGTTTCAGTCATACTATCAATCCTTTAAGGCTTATTTCAATAGTTCTTCATCTGTTCCACTTTCTGCAAGAATTCCTCAGGGATCAGTATTATGCCGCCTTCTATGCTTTTAATATTTTCTCTCTCGGTTCCATTACACATTCTTTTGTTCTTCAGCACCCCCTTCATGCCAATGAATTTTGGTTCTACTTCATTACATGATATTGCACTGCATTCCTTGCTTCCATTTCGGGGTTGACACCAGCACCTAGCATCCTTGGCCAGCTGCCAAAACCCCAGTATCCAAGCAGGAAATGATGACATTTAAAATTTCCCACAATACCCTTGAGTTTCTGGCTTATGGGATTATTGGAGCCTTAAAGGTTGGGGCACTATGGGAAATTTAAAAATGCAATTCATAGTTGGATCTTCACTGAGGTACAGGAGGGGGTTGGCAGAGGACACCACGGAGAAAGGGTGGTGGTTAAAAAGTAAAAACAGTGTCAAATAATTTAAAAGGAGGTGGGAGTACTATCACAATGACTAATGGCAACGTAAATATTGTGGCAGCAGACAGCATAAAATTAACAATAATTCAAATGGTGTGCAGGACATCTTGTGATCAATTATGCACGGCGGAGCTTACCTGGGCCCCCACAATATTTTATTCAAGTTGGCACCCCTGACAGATGCAAAATACATCACAGATCAGTTTTAAGTGGGTGCCTGAATGCCATAGGGTGGATGCCTGTCTGATGTTCATTCCAAAAGGCAGGTGCCACCACACTAAAGAGGAGGGACGCAGGTGGCACTGTGGGTAAAAGCCTCAGCACCTAGGGCTTGCCGATTGAAAGGTCGGCGGTTCAAATCCTCGCGGCGGGGTGCGCTCCCGCTGCTCGGTCCCAGCGCCTGCCAACCTAGCAGTTTGAAAGCACCCCCGGGTGCAAGTAGATAAATAGGGACCGCTTACCAGCGGGAAGGTAAACGGCGTTCCGTGTGCTGCGCTGGCTCGCCAGATGCAGCTTTGTCACGCTGGCCACGGGACCCGGAAGTGTCTCTGGACAGCGCTGGCCCTCGGCCTCTTGAGTGAGATGGGCGCACAACCACAGAGTCTGTCAAGACTGGCCCGTACGGGCAGGGGTACCTTTACCTTTTTACCACACTAAAGACCCTGTCCTTAGCAGACTTTGGATAACCCTCAAGAGAATATGGTGCGACCAAGAACCTCTCTCCCAAGGATCAAGGTGACCAGGGAACGGTACACAAAGGAAAGTGTTTTCATTAGGTGGCCCATGTTCCCAGCCCTGATTGATTCTCCTCCTGCTTTCCCTTTTCTTCCTAATGTGCATAAGCCTGTGGGCATGACCTATTTTTCTTTCTTTCTGTCTTCTCATTTGCATACGGCACCTAGCAACCTTGATGTGGTTTTAAATAGTAGCATCGGCAATTCTGAACGCTCAGCTCAGCTCTCATATCACTTTGGTCTAGTGGTAAAAAGCTCCGCACCAAAAAGACCCAGGTCACTGATCCGATGAAACTAAGCAAATGGAGCACCTTTTCTAGGGTTTCTTTTGCCTCCGTGATTCAGCGGCACTTTCAAAGTGGTATATTAGGGGGAGGATGCAGTTTCCATTTAAGAAATCGTGCACACCTCAGGTTTACCCTGTCGAATGATAATTGCACAGGTATCTGGTTTCAGCTGGCAGGCAACGGTTGCTCCTTTTTCATCTCTGAAGAATCTGGGTATGGGAAGGAAAGGGGGAAATTCTAGGAATGTAGCCAGGTAACCTTTAATATCATCAGAGTCCCATTCCTTCTTTCTATACTGAGTGGCTTTTCTCACTATAAGTCCTGATAGGCCTGGATAGTGGATTCAGGAACTACAAGTTAACGTCTTTCCACTAAAGGATTATTGGCTTGTGGTAACACAGAAGAGGGTTTTTTCATTGGTGCCACCAATGTTGTGTAATGCTCCCCCGGGGACGCGGGTGGCGCTGTGGTCTAAACCACTGAGCCTCTTGGGCCAATCGGAAGGTCGGCGGTTCAAATCCCCGCGGCAGGGTGAGCTCCTGTTGCTCTGTCCCAGCTCCTGCCAACCTAGCAGTTTGAAAGCACGCCAGTGCAAGTAGATAAATAGGTACCACTCCGGCGGGAAGGTAAACACCGTTTCTGTGCACTCTGGTTTCCGTCACGGTGTCCCGTTGCACCAGAAGCGGTTTAGTCATGCTGGCCACATGACCCAGGAAGCTGTCTGTGGACAAACGCCGGCTCCCTTGGCTTGAAAGTGAGATGAGCGCCGCACCCCATAGTCGCCTTTGACTGGTCTTAACAGTCAAGGGTCCTTTACCTTTTTAATACTCCCCCATCATAAATGCAAGACAGCACTTCGGTACTATTGACATGCTGACATCTGTTGAGGTCATTCCCCCAAACTATTGACTTGAACCTCCCATTTCAATTGCTCTTTTAACCGTTTTAATTGTTCTGTTGACTTAATGGGCTTGTTTAATTGTACATTTTTATTGTGAACCATAATTGCGCGGGACTATACTTTTTATAATCAGTTTCATATTTGTAAACCGCTTAGAAGCCTCTTTGGCAATGAAGCATTATGTAAATTAAATTAATCATAGATTCTATACATTCAAACATGTATAGAAGTGGTACAGAGAACGTGTCTGTATGGGTGATATGCAAATATAATAAATAAGTGTCTTTGTTGTTCCTTGAATTTTACAGGCTAACAAAAAAAGCAAGTGATTGGCAGGTACACATGTAGCAAAAACTTGGAGCACAGCAGTAAATCGCCCAGCAAAGGGTAGAATAACTACCTCCTTCGCATCGGAAAGAGCAAATGCAGATGCAATTACTTTGCGTCTGTGACCATGATGGGAACAGAAATAATGCAGACCAGCAAATGCAAAACATTTGCTAACAACATCAGATGCTACATTATAAATTATCTAGACTTTCTATAATCTATGGCTTGGAGGCAATTAAATGAGGCAGACAAACATTTGGCCATAGTATTCCGATCTAAGGCTGTGCGTGCACATGTTTTTACTTTGTGTGACTGTGAATAGAGAAAATTAAATTAAAATTAAATTAGATCTGACAGTAGCCTCATTTTGTTGGGAATAGAATCTCCAGCAGGGTCTGTGTGGTCCAGAAAGAAGAGATTTTAAGCATTTTCCAGAATTCCCTAATCCTGATTAGATGCTGCATGTCCTTAAAATTACTTCCACTTCCCGGAACTTCTAAGGGATCCTGTTTTATTTTCTTTCATATGTTTTCCTCTTTGAAGGGATACAGCATACCAAAAACAAAAGCAGTATCATGTGGGCAGTGCAGCCAATCAGAAACATGCCTCACAGCTCACTCCTCCCCCCCCCCCAATTTGATACATAACATGGTGATAAAGGTAAAAAGGTAAAGGACCCCTGGACAGTTAAGTCCAGTCAAAGGCGACTATGGGGTTGCTGCACTCATCTCGCTTTCAGTTTGAGGGAGCCAGCATTTGTCCACAGTTTTCCAGGTCATGCGACCAGCGTGACTAAACCACTTCTGGAGCAATGGAATACCGAGACGGAAACCGAAGTGCACGGAAACACCGTTTACTTTCCCGCCACAGCGGCAACATTTTATCTACTTGCCCTGGTGTGCTTTTGAACTGCTAGGTTGGCAGGCACTGGGACAGAGCAGCAGGAGCTCACCCCATCACGGGGATTTGAACCGCCAACCTTCTGATCAGCAAGCCCAAGAGGCTCAGTGGTTTGGACCACAGCGCCACCTGCATCCCTTCACATGGCAATTGTTATGTACTGAAGTTCTCACCCTGGGCCAGCAGGGGGATACTGTAGATAGTTATGCAAATGAAGGATCGAAAAGTGACGTTCAGTGACTGCCCGTCGATGATGCCACTGCTGAAGCCCAGACGATCGTCACCCACCGAGGGGCATTCCGTTGCCGCCGGTTGCAGTTAGGGGTGAGTGTGGCTCCTGGCATCTTCCAAAGCCTTATGGAGCATCTCCTGCAAGGGCTTCCAGGTGTGGGACCATATTTTGATGACGTCTTGGTGTCCGCAGTCTCGCACCAGCAGCTGTTCGAGTGCCTCCGTGCCATGCTGACCAGGTTCCAGGAGGCCGGGCTCAAGGTAAAGAGGGAGAAGTGCCAGATCGCTGTTCCACAGGTGGAGTTCCTGGGCTATCTTATCGACGCCTCCGGCCTTCACCCGACCACATCCAAGATCCGCGCTATCCAGCAGGCCCCCATCCCAAAGAACAAGACAGAGTTGCAGGCGTTCCTGGGGCTGTTGAACTTTTATAACATGTTCCTGCCCCACAAAGCCACGGTGGCTGAGCCTCTTCACCGACTCCTCAGCACAAAAACGCCTTGGTCCTGGGGTCATCGGGAGACGGCGGCCTTCAACGCGGTCAAGGCTCTCCTTTCATCGGACAGTGTGCTGGTACAGTACAGTGAAGCCAGTCCGCTGGTCCTTGCCTGCGACGCCTCACCTTTTGGCATCAGCGCTGTCCTTAGTCACCATTTTCCAGACGGAAGAGAAGCACCGCTCGCCTACTTTTCCAGGACACTTTCTCTGACTGAACAGAATTACAGCCAGCTCGACAAGGAGGCACTGGCACTTGTGGCTGGAGTGAAGAGGTTCCATGAATACCTCTATGGCAGGACTTTTGACCTCATCACTGACCACAAGCCGCTCCTGGGCCTCCTCGCCGGTGATCGTCCAACTCCACCGGTCCTCTCGCCGTGCATGCTGCGATGGACTGTTTTCCTGGCTGCCTACCACTACCGGCTCGTCCATTGCCCGGGGAAATCGATGGGCCATGCCGACACCCTCAGCCGTTGCCCTCTTCCAGCATTTGTGGAAGACCCGGCTCCAGCTTCATCGCTCCTCCTGATTGAGGATCTTCCGGCAGCGCCTGTATCGGCTGCCACTGTGGCCTCCGTATCTGCCCAGGATCGCACCATCAGCCGTGTGCTCAACTGGGTGTGGAGGGGGTGGCCACAAAGGCCTTTTGCATCAGAGTTCCAACTGTTCGCAACCAGACAACATGAACTCTCAGCTCATCGCAGCTGTCTGCTGTGGGGAGACCGCGTCGTGATTCCCCAAAGACTCCGTCAACGCGTCCTGGAGGCTCTGCACGTTGGCCACCCGGGAATCGTCAAAATGAAGGCGTTGGCTCGGTGTTGCGTCTGGAGGCCTAACATGGATGATGCCATCACTGCCTGGGTGTCCGCGTCGTGATTCCCCAAAGACTCCGTCAACGCGTCCTGGAGGCTCTGCACGTTGGCCACCCGGGAATCGTCAAAATGAAGGCGTTGGCTCGGTGTTGCGTCTGGAGGCCTAACATGGATGATGCCATCACTGCCTGGGTGTCCGCCTGTCAAGTGTGCCAAGAATCAAGGCCTGCACCACCGGCAGCTAAGGGACACACCTGGGAGACGCCAAAGACACCCTGGTCGAGGGTGCACATCGATCTGGCCGGCCCCTTACACGGCCGGACCTTTATGGTAGTGGTGGACGCCTATTCCAAATGGCTGGAGGTGGCCCTGATGCCCTGTTTAGGGAAGTTTTTAATGTTTGAAGTTTTAAAGTGTTGTTGCTGTTGATATTCTGTTGGGAGTCACCAAGAGTGGCTGGGGAAATACAGCCAGATGGATGGCGTATAAATAATAAATTATTATTATTAAATATTTGGAACATTTGCTTTCTTTACAGATACACTAGCAAAGCATCATGGACACAAAGGGGTATTGTGATTTGTTACACAGACCACACATAAAATCCTCAGAGAGAGGTCCCGAATCCCTAAAGCTCTTCACTTTCGGCCAACTCACAGCTTTCTCTCTGCATCTGTCTTCAAAACCGCCAACTTGAACTTTCTGGCATACAGTCACCAAAGTACTTTTCTCAGACCCACCCGTCCCCCATATGAACTTTCATAGCCATTCATATGCTAGACTCTGATAATCAGGCATCTCTAGAAAGCAAAGCAGAACACACTCATAACCTTTTCATATTACACGTTTCAGGTTAGTGATCAAATCGAATTTTGCATTTCTTTGTAAGGTTTTAAAGAGTATAGCTGTGTGTGTGCTGTTGTTTAAAAAAATCTTGACCGAATATGTTTTGCATTTATAACAGCAGCTTTAAATTTTCAACCAATTTTAAATTTCTACTCTATTTAACTGAGATGTTGTCAACAAAAACTGGGTTAAAAATACATTGCAACCTTCTGTGGTCCCTCAGGGCAGGCTGGGAAAGAATCACAGAAGGCAAGAAAAGCAGGGGCCATCACTTAAATAACCCCTGTCCTAAATGCTACAGTTTTGGTGCTAGGTCCTAGTTTTAATAATATGGACTTGTGTCTTCTTTTTACATCTGTTGCATGTTGCATCTTATGTCAACCTTGGAAAGGTGGTATAAAAATTTATTGAATAATAAATGAAATAATATAATATACAGTAAATTTTGGGGCCACTTGGCTGAAGTTCAGGAAGCCTTATTGGTGGCTAATTGACACAGTCACTTATTCCACAGTTTCAAACATCCCACCCTTTCCAGAAAGTGTGTTCTCCCTCATGGAGAGCATGTGTGGCGGTGGGGTCTGCCGAGCCACCCCTCTGTTGCCAGGCAGGGTTTCTAAAGAGGGCCTAGGGCAACAATTGGATGGCTGGGTTGCTGGGGTAAAAGTTATGTTGCAATTTCGGTGGGAGGGGTAAAATGTATAAATACTCTGCACGCAGCCTGGAGCTTTCTCTTTGCTGCGTGCAATGGATCATCCGCCCACCCACCCTAAATTAAGGGGTTTTTTGCGTTGACCTTGCTATGCCTGTCATGGGGTCGTCTGCTGTTGGGACAGAGGCCTGGTAGGAATTTTGTCCATCTGGCAGATTGGCTGGGCCATTTGGTTTTTGCCTACTACGTAGCAAATCGTCACAACTTGTAAGGTTGTGGTTAGGCATTGGTTATAAATTGGTGGAGGAGGGGTTAGGATAGGCTGGGCCTGCCCCTCCATGGTTGCTGCGGAAAGGGAATTCCGTTAAAGGAATCCAGGGGCTTGCCATCTTTTCGTCCGAATCCCTGGAATGGGACTAGGGCCAGCAAGCCTTCGGGGAGCATGCAGGGAGAGGTGAGGGCCTGTGACTCAGCTCCATTTCTCCCCAATATTGTTTTCCCTTACTGGCTTTCGGTGGTGCCCGGAAGTCAGTTCTGTCCCCAGGCAGGGGGACATATAGTCTTAACCAATGCCTAAACAACCACTCACACTTACGTATTTCAATAAAGCTGTGGCCAAAATTATGCCAAAAACCTTAAAAAAATAATAATGTGTGTGATGTGAGTTATTTGGGGGGGGGGTGGCTTGGGGACCTTGACACGCAATAAACCATGCTTCCAAACAAAAGCCCCCCCCCCCCCCATTTTAGGCTCAATTTCTCTGCCCTCACTTCAACCTTTACTCCTCAAGGAACGCATATTCCACCACGAAACTGGATGCCACCACAATTTGATATGGATGCCGACAAGCTGGGAAAGCAACAGACTCCACCCAGACGCAACATTTCCTCTCAAAATACACACATTAAAACAGATTTTGATACTTTTTTTAAAAAAAGAAAAAGCTGAGAAGTGAACAGCAATTTGGTTGTTAGCAGATAGCTTCTCTCTGATCCGCACATTAGCCTGAGAGGAGTGGATCAGGTCAGTTTCATTTCTGAATTTACAGAGAATGAATTCCTCAGGCATCCCTAAGCCTCTCTGTAAGGTCTATTGAAATTAGAAAGATATACTTTCAAGAATATTTATTAAGGACTGGGCATAAAGAGAGAATAAACTGGACGCAAGTAATAGTGGAACACTAAGCTTTATTGCATGTGATAGTGTCTGATGCGAGAGTTATAGGTTAATGTGACCTTGCTGTACTTTAAAGGAAATTGAACAATGCGCAAGAGTAGAGCCAATTACTAAAGCTGTCATCCAAAATGTATTTGAAGTTTGTCCTCTAGATATACAGGACTTCCATTCCCATTTTTAAAAAACCCAAAAAAACCCACCTTCCATGACTCTTTCTTACTACTACAGCACTCATCTGTCACTTGCTAAGTCTTTGAAATATTCCAGACATGTCCCTGTTTTCTGTTTTGCCTCCTCTCCATTATTTTCTACTAGCTGTTCTTTTTTAAATGATATACGATGGGGGGTTTTGGGGGTTTTTTTACCTTGATGAATAACCTGGGTGTTTCATAAGCAGACTTTCCTGAACTGTCGCATCTTTAAGGCTTCGAATTAGGCATTTACCATGCAACTTTAAATCAAATCATACGAGAGTTCCTACTCAAATGTTAATAACAACCTTTGGCAGCAGAGATTATGTTGTTAAAAACACAAAATAACAGAGTTGAAGAGTTTACAAAAAATTATGTTGTTAAAAACACACACACACAAAATAATAATAATAGAGCTAGAGAGTTTACAAATAATGAGAAGTTCATTTCTATTACTTCTTGCAATTCCAGATTTAATATAATGCATGAGCAAACACGAAGTCCTGATTCGGAGTTGATAAATGGACATAATCTGTTACAGGTTTGTCACAGTGGATAAAATTAAGTACACTAGCTTTACACGAGTCATGTTGGTACCATCACATTTTGCATGACCGTTGAGCTGAGGGCACATATAGGGCACATTCACAAGAGCAAGCTGAAGGATAAATCAGGGCCGATCCACAGGACCTGTTTAGTTTATGTTGTTCTGGGGATTATAAACCATTTCAATTAAATAAGAATGTTAGATTACAAAGTTGTTATGATTACACCAGAACCACCATCAATTTTTTAATCTGTTTCACCAGGCTATTTCCTGAAATCTCAATGAATCCCTTGAAAGAGCTTATTTGAAATTGTAAATGTTTATTCTTTGTTCATGTATATTATTGTACGAAACCTCTGTTGAAATGTGACCCCAGCCCAAGAATACATAGAGAAGAAAGTTAATGGCACCCCAGTAATTAGTTGGTGCGTGGAAATAAGTGGTCCTTTCAAGTAGGTTTCAAATAGGTTTTTCCACCTGAAATTCATATATTTTTCTGGTATGCACCTGGTTGCTGTAAGAATGAAAGAATATAGGTTTTCATGTAATAGACCATGTTTACAATCCAGGAGCGTAATCTAAGATCTTTGCTCAGACACATTATATACACTACATAATTATTTTTGCTTCCTTAGAGACAGTAAGATCACTTAGGCTATGCTTGCTGTCCTGTACACCCTAAACTCTGATTATCTAGATCCATTTCAATCTGATAATATTTAGTCTTGCATATACCGAACTTTAACAATATATAAATTGGGTTTGAATAAATATTTGTTGACCTCCATGCCTGTTCACTCCAACCCTGCTACTGTCTGGCAGATGGCATTCTAAGGGGTTTTTATTAGCAATTCTGTGGTGGCAGTGGAACATTAAGGAATAAAGACCTATAGTACATTTACTAGAAGGTATTGTTTGTAGGATCATAAGGACTCCCATTCCTTCCATTTGGTATTGCGGCAGTTGGAATGAAGAAAGCAAGGAACTAGCAAGGACCTAAACAAATTGGACGTCCGGGGGCGACCACCCAGCAGGCAAAATTCAAGTGCCCCAGCAAGGACTGAATCTGTCTAAGTGTTACCTTTATAAGGGGAAGTAATTGGGAAACAACAGCCTTAAGGGCTGATAATTTCTCAACTGGCAAGCGAGATGTTTGGGAGACCGTATCCAGTTGGATGCCCAAGTACGTCAGTGTTGTGGTAGGGCCTGTTAGAATTCCTGCTCCATGATTGCAGTCATGGGATTTTTGTCTATCACATGACGGTGTATATTTTGACTCCACAAAGTGGGAAGTAACAGAGACAGGATGTTTGTGTTACTGTGTTCCGTGAAGTGGGACTATTGTCCTTTGTTTTTTCTCTTTGCTGTCTGATGCTAGTAGAGAGAGGGAGAGCCATGTTGCAGTGCTCCGTGTGTGTTTATATGTAAATAAAATAGATTAGCCAAAATGCTGAGTTGCTGAGGTCTGTCACGCAAAGCTGTGAAGACTCTACAGATCCCTAAGTGTGCCGATGTCTGTTGGCATCAGTCGCTGTGATGTTTGGGCTAAAGAAAGCTTTCGAAGCTCCCAAACGATCGACCAGGAGGGAGGGAACATGCCAGTCGGGCATGTGTCTCTGCCAGGGTACTCAAGTGTAGGACAAGTTGCTGACAGGGCCTTCAGTCTTCTCAGCTGCTAGCGGGACTCTTATTTCCTCAGACAGGGCTGCCAGTTCTTCTAACAGGGTAGCACACGCAGTGGTATTCCGGAGATCCTGGTAAAGGCAGGTGCCATGTGGGTGGACGTGAGGAAGAAACAGAGCGAGGAGGCTGAAGCTGCTAGATCCGCGGCACGAGGCTGAAAGGGGCGATTCAGCGTCACACCAGGGTTTAATTGCCCTGGCGACACCCCCTGAGCCGCCCGATTGGCCACTCGCTGCCTGGCATAGCCGGGCCCCCTCACCATGATGTGGTGGGGGTGGGCCTGGTGGCAAGACCGCAGCCCGCCCCCACTCGGAAGCGATTTACCATGGTGGCAATCTATGCCAGGAGAATAGGGCAAGTGTAAATTCAAGAGTAGCCTTCATCTCAATCTGCTTACAGAGGTTCATGATTTATTTATTTTCCAAAAAAAACCAACCTATAAGTATAAGCCTACTATGATCGTTTGCATTACCTCCAAAATTCATTTTAAGTAGTGTTCTTTTTTAAAGAGACGTTAATTAAAACTGAGTCCAACATTCAAAATTTCATTTACATTCTGCTTTAAATACCTAAGGTTTTTCATGGTGTTTTGCTTAATCCACCCCAATAGTAAGAGCTCCAGCTTGCTGAAACTGAAATTGTTCGAAATCCTTGGATGCCAAGACTTAAGTTTGGGGCAAGTACTCTTTGTAGAGAGAACCCCAGCAGAGATTTAACATGGAAAAACATTCAGCAAAGAAATGTGTCAATATATAGGCTGTAGACCCTGTGACATATGCCCTTTCCAGTCAATTCCAAAGTACTGTATTTCACTTTAAAATCTCCTTCCAAAGTTTCCCACTTCCTCTAACAGAAAAAGACCATGTGTTTGGGAAGTTATAAAATGGTTTACTTACAAACTCTCCAAAGGTCAGGTTCATGTGCTTTTCCACACAGCAGTCAGGAAAGTTGTGGTAAGTCATAGCTTGGTAACAAAATGGTAAACTGTTGATATAGGGAAATGCTAGTTTTAGACTCCATTCTTGCCTAAAAAAAAAAAATTCTGGTTAAAGCCATGGGGCTGGAGGGAGAAGCTCAGAGTTCATTACACCCTTAGTCTCATCACATGTAGACTAAGGCTTGGTCACCAATTTCCTGTCCAGGTGAAGGGAAATGATGTAGGCAAAACCTGGCAGGACATCTCATTCTATGGCATTAACCCCTTCATGCATTAATTAGACAGAAGCATGGTGGTTATACGAGGCTGGTTTATCGTACAGAAATAGGCACAAAATAAACTGCCCACTATTTGTAAAGGGAACCTTTGTATAGGTCAGACATGTCCAACAGGTCGATTGCAATCAACAACTTTTGCCACACACACCCCCCCAAAAAAAACACACACGCTCAACAACTCCTGGCAATGACAATGGGTAGATCACAGCCGGTCTTTTTATACTGTGAGTAGATCACAGTCTCTTGGGCAGGGGTCAGCAAACTTTTTCAGCAGGGGGCTGGTCCATTGTCCCTCAGACCTTGTGGGGGGCCAGACTATATTTTTTGGGGGGGAAATGAACGAATTCCTGTGCCCCACAAATAACCCAGAGATGCATTTTAAATAAAAGGGCACCTCCTACTCATGTAAAAACACGCTGATTCCTGGACCGCCCATGGGCCGGATTTGGAAGGCAATTGGGCCGGATCCAGCCCCCGGGCCTTAGTTTGTCTACCCATCCCATGCTCTTGGGAGTTGGATGTGCCTAGTATAGGCTAATGCTTTATTATGCTTTTGGAGCTGTGCTGTATCTTTGTACTTTTTTCCTTCCAGACTGTGAAACTTTATGGGCTATATTTTTTATTCTTTGTTTTCTTTCTTTTTGCTAGATTTTCAAGTGTGTGTTTTTTTAAAAAAAAAACACCCAAATTTAAAAAACAAAAACAAAAACAAAAGGAGATGCCTCTGTGTCTCCACCAATATAATCTTCCCAGTTTTATTTGAATTATGAGTAAACCTTCTACTTAAACAGGACAAAACAGACCTCTGAAACCTCTAGATTGGCCATACCTTGTGTAGATAATAGGAGCTTGCCTGGTCAGCAGTGGAGTTCTTTCCCTTTGTTAAATTTTCCAGCTTTAGTGCAACTTGAGCTTCACAGCTGTAGTTATCAGTGGCACCTAAACAAGTTCCATATTGTTTTCAGCACAGCTGTTGCACATGACCTGCTGGCTAAATCAATTTCAACTCAACATTAGCCCTAATGCAGAGTCTCAGTTGACTGCAAGGGATTTGAATGAAATTGCAATCTATTGTTTTCGCCCATAAAGTCAGTGGCAGCACTTCCTTGTTTGGCTGCCAATACTGGGCTCAGTGTGGGGGAGCAATGGTAAGCTGTTCATTCCCGGGGGGCCGGTTAAGAGGTGTTCCATGTGGATGAAACGACCGAGAAGATTGAGATAATGGCAGTGGGAGAGAAGGAAGCTGGGAAAGCCAAGTTAGCAGGTGCACTGATGACTTAGTCGAGATAAGCTGAAAGCAGTGAACTGGATTAAATCCACGGAACATTTTTTAAAGCCAGAAGGGCCATTTAGAGGTGGATTGGAAGGCTGATATGCAAGAAAGTTAGAGAATGTTCTCTAAGATCGTGCCGATATGGCCATATTAACTAGAAGGAAAATAGCTGGGCACATCCCTCTGGAGCCTTTCAAATTAAGATAACAAAGATTTATGAACATTATAAAAGAGGTAACTGCAACCGGCAAGAAAAGGAGTGATTAGAGCGGTGGTGAGGATTTTGTCAGAAAGGTCAGGGAGAGGGCAAATTCTGGTTATCTTATAGGCAAGAAAAATATGCATTGAGAAATCCAGGCTGATACAATTTATTTTAACCTTTGTGTGAAGAATATTCACTGTCCTCTGAAAAGGATATCGCGGCATGGAACATCTTCGCTCTCCCTGCACCTCCTACATCTGCCACCAGAGCTAGGGGCTGCAAGAGATATCAGCAGCAGCTACCCAGTGAGTAAGTCCTGGCCTGTGTGGGACTAACATCTGGCTGCTTCAGTCAGTTCTAGGCCAGGAGACGGCATTTGTTGGAACGTCAGAGAACAATAACCTATATACACCCATGCCCAGCTGCAGTGACGATTGTCTCGTTGCCTGTTTTATTGGGTTTTACAAATACTGCAAGCCGTTTTGAGGATTTCATTTAATAGGCAGGGTATAAATGTTGTTGTTGTTTAGTCATTTAGTCATGTCCAACTCTTCATGACCCCATGGACCAGAGCACGCCAGGCACTCCTGTCTTCCACGGCCTCCCACAGTTTGGTCAAACTCATGCTGGTAGCTTCGAGAACACTGTCCCACCATCTCGTCCTCTGTCTTCCCCTTCTCCTTGTGCCCTCCATCTTTCCCATCATCAGGGTCTTTTCCAGGGAGTCTTCTCTTCTCATGATGTGGCCAAAGTATAAATACTCTGAAGTAAATCATAGAATCATAGAATCATAGAGTTGGAATAGACCACAAGGGCCATCGAGTCCGACCCCCTGCCAAGCAGGAAACACCATCAGAGCACTCCTGACATATGGTTGTCAAGCCTCTGCTTAAAGACCTCCAAAGAAGGAGACTCCACCACACTCCTTGGCAGCAAATTCCACTGTCGAACAGCTCTTACTGTCAGGAAGTTCTTCCTAATGTTTAGGTGGAATCTTCTTTCTTGTAGTTTGGATCCATTGTTCCGTGTCCGCTTCTCTGGAGCAGCAGAAAACAACCTTTCTCCCTCCTCTATATGACATCCTTTTATATATTTGAACATGGCTATCATATCACCCCTTAACCTCCTCTTCTCCAGGCTAAACATGCCCAGCTCCCTTAGCCGTTCCTCATAAGGCATCGTTTCCAGGCCTTTGACCATTTTGGTTGCCCTCCTCTGGACACGTTCCAGTTTGTCAGTGTCCTTCTTGAACTGTGGTGCCCAGAACTGGACACAGTACTCCAGGTGAGGTCTGACCAGAGCAGAATACAGTGGCACTATTACTTCCCTTGATCTAGATGCTATAAATGAAATGAATAAATGAAATGAATAAAGCAGCAGTGCCTTAAGAGTTAACTGTTTTTGCTTTCCACACTCACAGCAAATCTATTTAGGGCAAATATCTGAGCACATGAAAAAAACAGATAGAGAAGAACACAAACCAAGAGAACCAACTTGGTTACACTTGCCAGCACTGTTTGGCTATTCTAGTCCACTTCTTATGTGTACCAGTTCAGTTGTCAGTTCTTGGGATCATGATGGATAACTTGGGATCATGATGGAGAACATCAACTCAGTGTGAAGCGGTAGTGTGGGGGGTGGGGAGCAAATTCTGTGCTAAGGTTTACTAGAAATGGTATTGGGGGGAGAGATGACTAGGCCTTTTTGTTGTTATAATGGCGTTGTGTTATGCAACACGATGGTGCAACCGTGTTTAGAATGCTATATAGAGTTCTAACTGCCCCATCTTGAAATGAATATTGTAGAACTGTAAAAGCTGCAGGAAAAGATACGGTAACCAAAATCAGTGGCAGAGGGCCTTCTCGGTAGTGGCACCCGCCCTGTGGAACGCCCTCCCATCAGATGTCAAAGAGAACAACAACTACCAGACTTTTAGAAGACATCTGAAGGCAGCCCTGTTTAGGGAAGCTTTTAATGTTTGACGGACTACTGTATTTTAATATTTTTTTGGAAGCCACCCAGAGTGGCTGAGGCAACCCAGTCAAATGTGTGGGGTATAAATAGTAAAATTATCATTATGGAATGGGACGCCCCTATTTTCAAAGGATAAATGTTGGAGGCTATTACAGCCTGGTAAAGGAGTAAGCATATACAAAACTGTTCAAACTGTGTGGGGCAATGAGCTCTTTGGCCAAAACATGGCAATTGCTGAAATCCTGCAAAAACCATTCACCCAAAATATATGCCTAAAACTTGCAAAGTGACAAGAATCACTTTATTTGCACATACAGCCACCTACATAATCAGGCCAATAATCTGCGAGTTCCTTAAGATTCCAAAGGTGTTAGTATATCGATGGGCAGCGCTTTTATCATTACATGCTAGGAGCAGTTGAAAGCCATATGAATAAAAAGGTTTTAATTTTAAGAATTGTGTTTATGTAACTTAAGTGGCATTTCAGAGCCAGATTCACCCGAACCCTGTCTAGTCTGTGTGCTTTGGGAGCCAAAGCCAACCACATTGGTTTGGCTGGGGGTTCGATCCCACCACAAGGAATACAGATAGAGCTTTAATCAGTCTGTCCTGAGCTGGAGACGTTTAGAAGCTGAACCATGCCAAGAACAGTGCATCATATCCGGAGTCTTCCATTTTATTTTCAAGTCAGGGCTTTTTCTCCTAAAGAAAACAACCACTGTTTTATTTACATTGATTAAAAAAACAACCTTAAATTGTTGTTGGCAGCATGTGGAGCGATGGCTTCGTCTCCCTGAGTCCACTTCACTCTGAGTTCCTTCCCCTCGCTCTCTTTTCTCTTGCAGCCAAGAGAAATGGTTTCATTACAGCAGAGATAGCTAACCTTTGGCCTTCAAGAAGTTACTGAACTACAGCTCAGTCAGCATGGCCGGCGGTCAGGGATGGCGGCAGATTTAGTTCACTAACATATGGAGGGCCACAGTTTGCCCCTTGCTGAATTGGAGGATGCAACTGGTTTTGTTGTGACTATCATCTGTGCACCAATCATATTTGTTGAGTGTGGAGGTCGTAAATATTCGTGGAGGAGCTGTGTGCATCTGCAAACACTATGCGGGTGATACCCAGCTCTACCTCTCTTTCAGATCAGAACCACTGAAGGTGGTGAAGGTCCTGTGTGAGTGTCTGGAGGCAGTTGGAGGTTGGATGGCGGCTAACGGATTGAGGTTGAATCCTGACAAGACAGAAGTACTGTTTTGGGGGGACAGGAGGCCGGCAGGTGTGGATGACTCCCTGGTCCTGAATGGGGTAACTGTGACCCTGAAGGACCAGGTGTGCAGCCTGGGAGTCATTCTGGACTCACAGCTGTCCATGGAGGTGCAAGTCAATTCTGTGTCCAGGGCAACTGTTTACCAGCTCCATCTGGTACGCAGGCAGAGACCCTATCTGCCCGCGGACTGTCTTGCCAGAGTAATGCATGCTCTAGTTATCTCTCGCTTGAATTACTGCAATGCGCTCTATGTGGGGCTACCTTTGAAGGTGACCCGGAAACTACAACTAATCCAGAATGCGGCAGCTTGACTGGTGACTGGGAGTAGCCGCCGAGACCACATAACACCGGTCTTGAAAGATCTACATTGGTTCCCAGTACATTTCCGAGCACGATTCAAAGTGTTGGTGTTGACCTTTAAAGCCCTAAACGGCCTCGGTCCAGTATACCTGAAGGAGCATCTCCACCCCCATCGTTCTACCCGGACACTGAGGTCCAGCGCCGAGGACCTTCTGGCAGTTCCCTCACTGCAAGAAGCCAAGTTACAGGGAACCAGGCAGAGGGCCTTCTCGGTAGTGGCACCCGCCCTGTAGAACGCCCTCCCACCAGATGTCAAAGAGAAGAACAACTACCAGACTTTTAGAAGGTATCTGAAGGCAGCCTTGTTTAGAGGAGCTTTTAATGTTTAACAGACCACTGTATTTTAATACTTTGTTGGAAGCCGCCCAGAGTGGCTGGGGAAACCCAGCCAGATGGGTGGGGTATAAATAAATTATTATTATTATTATTATTATTATTATTATTATTATTATTATTATTATTATTATTTACACTGAGAAATGTGGTAGATAGGTTCAAATTGAATGTGGTCATAGAATTGTAGAGTTGGAAGGGACCGCGATGGCTGGAACCCACAACCATGAGATGGCTGGAACCCACAACCAGACCCTCCAAGTGTTCCTATTTTCCAGGGATGTCCCTGATTTAGAGAAGCCATCTCAGTTTCTGATTTGATCCCGGAATGTCCCACTTTTCCTTAGAATTTTCATTGGAGAAATGTTGGAGGGTATGGAGTTACCCGACCCCTGTGCCGTCTGAAGGCAACCCTGTATAGGGAAGTTTTCTTAATGTTTAATGTTTTATTATGTCTTTGAATATGTTGGAAGCTGCCCAGAGTGGCTGGGGCAGCCCAGTAAGATGTGTGGGGTATAAATAGTAAATTTATCATAATGGAATGGGACGTCCCTATTTTCATCGGAGAAATATTAGAGGGCATGTCATGCTCTACCGACTGAGTTGTGTTTGATACAAGTCCCCCCCCCCCCCCCCCATGTACAAATTAGACCTGACATAAATTCTCAAAGTGATTCATTCATCGGCTCAGTGAATGGTTATATTACTCTTTCCTAATGGCCGAAGGTAACTCATCCATTGTGGAGTGAGTTGTCTGCAAATCCTTACGAATAAATCTTGAGGAGAGCAGCAGAGACTTTTTAAAAACAGTTTTTGTTGATGAGCCTACAGTTTCTCTTCAGTCTCACCTAGAATTGTTCTAATCAGTCTGTAATCTGCCCTGCTGCGGTACATGCTATGTGATAAGTCTGACAACATGTTTAAGCTTATTTGTCTTTTCTTGGCTCTGGATCAGAGAGAAACTCTCCTGCCCCAGATCAGAATTACCATTTTGCAGATACTCTTGAAGAAAAACTAGGGCAAGAGCCAAGACCTATAGGCCACTGGAAATACATGTAAAGTAAAACGATGGACAAAGTGTACGCTAACAGTTGTTTCCTCTGATATGCCGAGTGTGCTGCAGTTTTGGTTTTTTTTAAAGTGCCCTTTGAAGCTGGCTTTGGGGTTATCACCTTTTCCTGGAAATTCCCCCTGCGCCTTTAACAAGGAGTGCGATAGGCAGAATTAAACAGATGAAGCTTTCCCATCACTGCCTGACAATACTGGCAAAAACATGGCATGCCGAACCTTTAACTGCCATGCAGAAGTTCATTTACTGATCACATTGAGAGCTCACATTTCCTCCAGGGAGGTCCAGATGGCATAGAGAGCGACAACCCCCACTCTGCATTGTATCCTCACAACAACCCCATGGGGTAGGCCAGGCTACGTAAGTGAATGGCCAAGATTGCCCTGTGAGCTTCATGGCTGTGTGAGGTCTCTCCAGCCTTAGTCAGAGAGTGTACTGTATTTAAAAAGGCAAAGGGACCCCTGACCATTAGGTCCAGTCGTGGTCAACTCTGGGGTTGCGGCGCTCATCTTGCTTTATTAGCCGAGGGAGCCGGTGTACAGCTTCCGGGTCATGTGGCCAGCATGACTAAGCCGCTTCTGGCGAACCAGAGCAGCACACGGAAACGCTGTTTACCTTCCCGCCGAAGCGGTACCTATTTATCTACTTGCACTTGGGCGTGCTTTCGAACTGCTAGGTTGGCAGGAGCAGGGACCGAGCAATGGGAGCTCACCCCATCGCGGGGATTCAAACCGCCAACCTTCTGACCGGCAAGTCCTAGGCTCTGTGGTTTAACCCACAGCGCCACCCGCATCCCTTCTTTTACTTGAGTCTAATGTGCCATCAAATCTCGTGTGCACTGCAATTTTCATGTTTTTTAAATAATTTTTATTAAGTTTCCAATTATAATCCAATGATAGCCTCATTATAACAATGCCAATTTAAAATACAATTACTAATATCAATCATTCGAATACTGAATTATATAATTTAGATAAGGTCGGCCCCCACGTGCTAGAACTGATGATTTTGATTATTTTATTTCTGCGTTCCAAAATCTTATTGATTTCAACTATATTCCAGTCATCATCATAATCCCTTATATAACAGCTGCAATATTCATAACTTCCATTCGTGTTGACACATTAAATGATTTATACAACTACAAGTGAGGCACTCAAACTATATCCTTGTTCTTCCTGTGTGTGGCAATTATTCTGTCCATGTTGTTTCATCCTGTCCTTGTAAAATGTTGTGTCTGTGTGCACCTCATTTTTCAGAACCTTGAAACCCCAAAAAGTATTTGCTAGTGAATGTAAATGTGCCATCGAATCTAATGCACACCTTCATTTTCGCAACATAATTTGGTCAAAAAAGCTGAGCATTAGATCCAAGTAAATACGATGATCACTGCATTATGTTGGTGTCACACAAGAGAACAAAAGCGGTGGGGTGACCCTACTCTGATGCCCTCTCTAGTTTTGTCTAATCCATGATTCTCCTTGTCATTCATTAAAGGTAAAAGGTAAAGGTACCCCTGCCCGTACGGGCCAGTCTTGACAGACTCTAGGGTTGTGCGCCCATCTCACTCAAGAGGCCGGGGGCCAACGCTGTCCGCAGACACTTCCGGGTCACGTGGCCAGCGTGACATCGCTGCTCTGGCGAGCCAGAGCCGCACACGGAAACGCCGTTTACCTTCCCGCTAGTAAGCGGTCCCTATTTATCTACTTGCACCCGGGAGTGCTTTCGAACTGCTAGGTTGGCAGGCGCTGGGACCGAACAACGGGAGCGCACCCCGCCACGGGGATTCGAACCGCCGACCTTGCGATCGACAAGCCCTAGGCGCTGAGGCTTTTCATTGAATGAGTCCTTCATTAAAAGGGATGGTCAAACGCTTGCATTTGATTTGTAGTTTCACCATGCCACCTGGGGGTACCATTCTGCG
The DNA here is from genome assembly GCF_964188315.1 of Podarcis muralis. NCBI lineage: Eukaryota > Metazoa > Chordata > Lepidosauria > Squamata > Lacertidae > Podarcis > Podarcis muralis. The sequence continues at coordinate 17,156,414 of NC_135665.1, forward strand.
AAGCCAACATAGCTAACAGCATAAAAAGGCAAACATAATCTCATTCACAGCTGAAATCATGCTCTTTATTCACCTCATAGTGCTGAGGAGGATGGAAGTTCCCCCACAATATCTGCTTTATATACATTATTTACACAATGGGCTGCACGTGATTGGCTAATTCCGGGATTTTCCTGTAGGCCAATCAGGTTGTGGATTCACTTCCACCTGGAGCTGGATTGGGTGGCTCCTGTGGACCAATCATACTGCTGCATTGTTATAGGACCAATCAAACTGCTGCATTTTGGATCCTATTGTTCTAGGACCAATCAGACTGCTGCATTTTGGATCCTATTCAACTCAGTACATAACAACAGCCTAAGCATTTGGAAGGATACCTGGAACATAAATGTGCCTGGATTCAACCAGGATTGTGTGTGTGATTCATTGTCAGCTGTAGCCTGCAAGAGACAGAACTGTGCAAAGGAATCAGGAGAAATGTATTCTTCGGATCCTCCTTAGTTTCTGGAAAAGTGCAGAGTGAATTCTCACCAAAAGGGACAAAATAAAATCCCATGAGCAGAAATGTGGCTTGTAAGAAAAAGAGCCAAGAATTGCTATGATTGACCTGCTAGAGTTAAGTAGTGTTTATAAAATGATGTAAAAGATAATTTATTAGCAAATGCTATTTTGTCCCCAGAGGTTCAGTCTACACTTGCTTAATTATAAATATAATTTAAAATGAGGACTGCTTTTAGAGTGGCTATATTGGATGAATTTCCTACAGGACTGCTAGTTTCAATCTGTGCTGTGGCCAGTTGCCACCCCCGTTTTTCCCTTCACAGATCTGATAGATCTGTAGTTATACTCTGCTCATTGGCTGGGTGGACATCTTCAATCTGAAATCATTTCAGGGATTTCCAGACACAGCAATGACTCAGCAGAAACACAGACAAGGGCATCTAAATTAACCAGAAAACCATGCTTAGACCTGCCAGAGATCAGTGTTTGGCCTGATTAGTTCATGTTTGTGATGTAGACTTTGTCCACATCTCGAACATCTATATGATAAAGACTACTGTAAGATTTTGTATTTAGTAGCAGCTGGCAAGTTTCTCCGCAACACTTCTTTTAACGCATTGATGCAGGGTTTGGAAATTTGTCCTAGACCAAGATTCACATCGTAAAGATTGGCCAGCACATATGCAAACACATCTGTGAGTCGTAGAAATTAGCCACAAACAAATGAGAGCTGGGATTCTGAGGGTTCATGTAAGAGTACACACATGGTTCACAAATGATGCACTCTGCTTTCAAATTTTAGATGTTAATACCTTTTAAATTGAGGTCTAAGATCACACACTTATCATATGGTCCTTTTGCCCTAAAAAGCCATTTCCTGTTCCTGGGGATATTACGTTGTGGGCTGGGCACAAGCCTGACCCACATGCACGGGGCAGGATAGCCCCGGTGCCATAGCATTGCTCGCCTTGGTTGTCCAAGGGGCCTGGTAGGAATTTTTTCCACTTGGCAAATTGGCACCAGCCATTTGGTTTTTCACCTACCTCGTAGCAAATTGTCACAACTTTGTAAGGTTTGGCGGTTAGGCATTGGAGTAGTCAGCTGGAGGTGAGGGGAGGTAGCGGCCATCACCTACCCCTCCTAATTCAAGGGTATTCCGTTAAAGGAATCCAAGGGGCGTGGTCTCTGCCTGAAGCCCCAGACCGGGGGCTAGGGCCATGGCACGACCCCTAGCAGTGACTCTGAGGCAGTTCCTAGTTGATGTGCATCAGCACTGCTCCCCCTACTGGTGGTTAACCCTTCCAAGACTTCCTGCAGATGGGCAGGAGTCAGATATAGTCAGTTAGTTTCCAGTGCCTAAGCCAATACCACTCACATTCTGTAACCAATAAAGTTGTGGTCTTTTTTGCCCATTAACCTACAATACTGGTCTCATGTGTCTTTATTCCTTAACATCTTGGGAGGGTTTGGAACCTTGCCTTGCAACCACTGCTGTCAATAGCTTACTAAGGTACTGAAGACACTTGTGAATATTGTGGGGTGCTGGGATAGACTTAAATGGCATGAGGGGACATGTGCCACCAACTTTTTGTCATAATCTTCCTTTGCTAACAGCACTCTGTAGAGGGAGGCATCAAGGTAAATCTTCAAACCCTTTAAGTATGCATTTTATAGAAAATTACCCAGGGTTAACAATCGGCAGAGTATTTCTTTGAGAAACAATGAAAACAAATTCACAGCAAATGGAAGCATGTGATGAATTAGTAATCTCCTTAACCGTTGACCACAAAACATGATTTGCACAAAACATCACACCAAACCATGTCTTAGTATGACTGCATGAGCATGCAAATTCTGGAGGGGAGATCACAGCTGTTCTGATCCCCTTCTGGTCTTCCTGCATCAGTGCTGCCATAAACTAAGCCATGGTTTGGCTCAGTGCGTCATCCACTCTAAATAAACTATGAACTGTTCTTGGGCTGAGCTTTATATGATACGCTCGTACAAGCCATGGATGAAGATTTGTGAAACTGAAATGTACTGGAAATACCTTCCTGTTCTCAGTCCCATCTAATGCATGTTTACTCAAAATTAAGCATCACTGATTTCAGTGGGGCAACTTCCCAAGTATGCGTGCATAGGATTGCACCCTTAATTTCCCTTTGTATCTTTCACATTCTGGGGCTATCAAAGCAACAACTATTTATTTTAGCAGACAGCTTTAATCCTGCCTGCTTTTCAAAGAAGTGGAGTATTCTAAGGGGAAAAGAGAATTTATTTTCTTAGGATTATAGTCAGGTCAGTAACAGCATAATACAGGTATTTGGGTCACACACACCCTACCCTAACTATATTAAATATCTATTGAGCACATTCTTCAACATATCTTAATTTAAATTAGGGTCGGTATCCTACTCCACATATAATTTTATTGCAGTGCTTCATGAAAGATAGCCATGTTCAAATATATAAAAGGATGTCACATAGAGGAGGGAGAAAGGTTGTTTTCTGCTGCTCCAGAGAAGCGGACACGGAGCAATGGATCAAAACTACAAGAAAGAAGATTCCACCTAAACATTAGGAAGAACTTCCTGACAGTAAGAGCTGTTCGACAGTGGAATTTGCTGCTAAGGAGTGTGGTGGAGTCTCCTTCTTTGGAGGTCTTTAAGCAGAGGCTTGACAACCATATGTCAGGAGTGCTCTGATGGTGTTTCCTGCTTGGCAGGGGGTTGGACTCGATGGCCCTTGTGGTCTCTTCCAACTCTATGATTCTATGATTCTATGAAAGAAATGTATACATGTCATTGAGAGAAAGAGTCTCCCATGAAGAATATCCCTTCTAGTGGATAACATTAGTATGATGTGCATTTAATTGTACACTTTTGCTTTGCTGCAAGAGACTTTCGCCAAAGTACTAAGCCAAGCACGCTAAACAAATCGGTTTTATGTTTTGCTTGGCAGCATCAAGGCCAAAGTAATTGAGTTAAGTACTAATTGTAAGGAAGGGGCTTGGTGTTCCGTGGCTTATCTGTGTATTTCTCACATTAATATTCTTCATATCAAACTTGCCAGCTGCAGCGCTTTACTATAAAGACAATGCCTGCCCCAAACAAATGATATGCATTATTAACCACTGGAAAGAGGTTGAGACTGTTCAAAGTGTGCACAGGTAGCTACTAGAAATTGCATTAAATGGTATCTTAATTTTCATGGTGTGACAGCACACATTTGATCCAGAAATCAGGTTTCCCATTTTGGTTTCTAAAAGGATGGTTTTTATTGTAATTATGTTACCAAACTAGCATGGTAATGTCTGGTAATGTCTAAGTAAAGAGGAACCATGTGGGTTGAGAGCATAGCACGACTTCTTCCCATTGCTTGTCCTAAGGGCACAGTGATGTTAATATGAAAAGGAACCCTAGCAATCACCAAGTCAGAATCAGAAGAATCTTTATTTGCATCAGCCACTAGCCATAGCAATAAAATAAAATGTACTGAAGATAGAGGGGAAAACTTAACTATAGAAAATACTTTTTGGGTGTTACAAGTCTATACATACACACACAAACACAAACACAAACACACACACCCCAGTATGAAGTAAACTCCATCATGTTGTCTTCTGGGAGCTGGCAGAATCAATTTCTAGTTTGTTTGTATATTTGTAGATTAAGGGCACAAGGAGAAGGGGACGACAGAGGACGAGATGGTTGGACAGTGTTCTCGAAGCTACCAGCATGAGTTAATAATAATAATAATAATAATAATAATAATAATAATAATAATAATAAAAAATCTTTATTGTCATTGCCCCCTCTCAGGGACAACGAAATTACTTGGCTGCTCCATCCACCCAGGTAGGGCACTCCACACAAAATCAAAACAACTATAAAAACACTAATTAAAACAATACAGTATAATACAGCAAGGAAGATTAGATGACTTTCAAAGTCCAGGCTTCCCATTCAGGGCCGAGATCGCTCTGGAGAAGAAGCTGTTCTTAAGACGGCTCATTCTTGTCTTCATCGTCCTGTATCTCTGTCCCGACGGCAGGAGCTCGAAAAGACAGTGACCAGGATGCGATGGATCTTTTACTATGTCCAGTGCCTTCCTATGGCACCTTGTGGCATAAATCTGCTCTAAGGTGGAGAGTGGGCAGCCAACAATGCTCTCTGCTGCCTTAACAACTCTGCACAACCCCATCCTGTCCTGGGTAGTACAGCTTCCGTACCACACACATAAGCCATAAGTGAGCACGCTCTCAATGGCACAGTGATAGAAGGCAAGCAGCAAACTGACCAAACTGCGGGAGGGAGTGGAAGACAGGAGTGCCTGGCGTGCTCTGGTCCATGGGGTCACAAAGAGTCGGACACGACTAAATGACTAAACAACAACAACAACAAGGCCCACCCAGTGCATAATTTTATTTACATGATAAAATTTCCACACCACTAAGAGCACTGCTTACAAAACAGTTATAAACAACTATTTAAAAAAAATAAAAAATTAACACCACCAATAAACTAAAAACACATGTCTGCATTCTGCAGGTATGGGCAGGCTTGTCTAAACAAAAATATCTTTAGCAGGCACCAAAAGGAGTAAGGCGAAGTCACCTGCCTGATGTCAGTACAGGTGTGAATTTCAAAACGGAGGGAGCTTTTATTCACCCCATCACTGCTTCCACATAGAAATAAGCGCAAAAGTAGGACATAAATTGCTGTACAGTCATGCCTGCTTGACTCCATGCAGTTTCATGATGTTTGTTTGTTTGTTTGTTTTCATGCTTTCCATATAGCAGCAGCATTAACATCTGAAACCATCCTTAATAGGTTCATTTTCTCTTTTTCCTTCTTCAGCAAGTAAATGGAGATGATACCATTACTCAGCTGCGGGCTCTGAACCACGGTACATTTGCCACGTTCCAGTACTGCAGGATCTCCTCAAATCCTCATTCTAATCCTTTCAAAGATTAGATCAATGCACTACATAATTAATTGCATACTCTCTTAAGGAATATACTTCTCCATTAGTACAGCTTGTACAGAAGAATAAAAGCTTTGTTATCTTGGACCTGCCTTTTTTGGGATTCTTCCTTCCATACACCCTTGTATTTGTTTATTACTCCTTTATTGAGAGCTGGTGGTGTTCTTGACGTTGCCCAGGCCCAAAGGAAGACAGTTATAGCTTCATAACATTCTTCTTGTTTTATTTGATCAAGTTGCTTTTTAATGCAGTCATTACTTTAGCATCAAAAGTGTGAGGGCATTTGTCCACTTTCCCCCTTTTTCTTTTTGCCAGTCAAACATTTGTTCCGCGTCTCCTTTCGTTAAACAACTGTTGCCTGTCCTGAGTTAGTCTCGGTCACCTCCCTGACGGACAGGACTCGCTCTGTTTTCCCTACTTGAGCATTTCCAGCCCACGCTGTTCCTGTACAGCATTTTGCTGATACCTTAGATCTCCCTCTCACTCCAAATGACCTCATGCAACATCTGTAGTTGCGCTGGATTAAAGGATATAGGAAACCTTACTTGAACTATGTTCTGGAGCACAAACCATTTTGAACCATACCCCACCTCCCCTGTTCTGCCTGCACAGACAAAGGCATAAAGTAGTGGTCAGAGAGAAAAAGAGCATAGGTTCAGATAGTCCTCTTAATTCTACAGAATCCTACAAAGTGTCTGGCTGAATACTATGCAGAGCAGCAGTAATCTGGCATTGCTCAAAGTAAGAATCTTCAGGGACCCAGGAAATTTAAAACACAGAGAAGCAGCATGGTTATACAGTGGTACCTCGGGACATGAACAGGATCCGTTCTGGAGCCCCGTTCGCATCCAGAACAGAACGTAAGACGCGACAGCGCGTCTGCGCATGTTGCCGCTTCCGTGCATGTGCATGACATCATTCTGACCGTCTGCACATGCGTGAGCAGCGAAACCCGGAAGTAACACATTCCGTTACTTCCGGGTCGCCACGGAGCACAACCCGAAAGCACTCAACCTGAAGCGTATTTATCCCAAGGTATGACTGTATTATGGGACGCGGGTGGCGCTGTGGGTTAAACCACAGAGCCTAGGACTTGCCGGTCAGAAGGTTGGCGGTTTGAATCCCCACGATGCGGTGAGCTCCCGTTGCTCCGTCCCTGCTCCTGCCAACCTAGCAGTTCGAAAGCACATCAAAGTGCAAGTAGATAAATAGGTACCACTCTGGCGGGAAGGTAAACGTGCGCTGCTCTGGTTCGCCAGAAGCGGCTTAGTCATGCTGGCCACAGGACCTGGAAGCTGTACGCCGGCTCCCTCGGCCAATAAAGTGAGATGAGCGCCGCAACCCCAGAATCGGCCACGACTGGACCTAATGGTCAGGGGTCCCTTTACCTTTATATGACTGTATTACAACAACTTTTGTACAGCCACCTCTTTAATTACTCACTTGATCGCCATAGGTGACCAGGAATTCCACCCCAGCAAGTGAACAGGCTGGGGAAGCAGTGGCATAGCGTGGGGGGTGCAGGGGGGGGCCGGCCGCACCGGGCGCAACATCTGGGGGTTAGGGTTAGGGGGCGCAAATCCACGGGTTAGGGGGCGCAAATCCACGGGTTAGGGGGTGCAAATAACTTGCCTTGCCCCGGGTGCTGACAACCCACGCTACGCCACTGTGGGGAAGGACTAACCGTTTCCTCCGATCTTCCTTCACCAGCTTGTCCAACACAGTAATTCTGACATTCCCAGGGGAACAATTCAGTTGTGAAAGGCAGAGCTGCCAGAAGTCGAGCAAAACATCACACCATTTGGGCACGCTGGTGCCCAGCTTTAGTTGGTAGACTGATCGTAAGGATAAGTTACGCATGTTTGCTAAAAGACCAACAATTTCACACTGTACGGGAATTATTCTACCCAAGTGTAACTGGTTCATCTCCAGCTCTCTCTTCTTTTCAGATCTTTGCTGCTGCCTCTGTTTTAGAAGAGGAGCCACAGTAGTGGTGGTGTGGAGGGCAAATCTCTCATTCTTGGTTCCTCACAGTTTCTCAAGCTGCAGGGTGAGCAAAAATGCACTAAACTGGGATCCGGTCACTTAATACAATCTCACTCCCAGAGGGGAGGAAGAGAGAAAGTATCTGCTTAGTAATGTCTTTCCTCTTTGCTTTTGGGTTATTGAGATCTTGCTCTGAAGAAAAGTATTCCGTCTTCTGAAAATCAATTGACATTGTTATGGCAAAATGAAGGTACAGTTGGAAATGACAAAGGCGTACAGAGACCTATGCCTGTTTTGCCTATGACTCCAAGATGTCCTAAGGGAGAGATGCTTACCTCTCTTGTTAAAAGAGTTTCAGTGGAGACAGCTACTCCTGAGTTTAGTGGCAGTGTGAAATCGGTCACCAAGAGCAGTCAATGTGATTGTGACAAGCATGGCTCTAATGAGCTACAGGAAAGCATTTTCTAGCCATTGTTACAGCTTTTGTGCTGATGTCTATTTCTAGAAGAACAGAATACACTTATGTAAAGCCACAATACGAAAGTATGGCGTATTGTATAAGAATACAGTGTATCCAAGGTTCCAAAATCAAATATCTGGATACAGCCTAGCATAAAGAATAGTCTGTCTCTGCCAGTAGTTCAGCCAGTAAATTGGTTTTGCTATCCATCTGTTTCATTTCCTACAGCTTCAGGTAGTCTGAAATAGTTTCAGATGCATAATTTTGATTGTCATAATCTGTCATAATTTTGATTTGATTATGTGTTTCCTAGAGATTGCCTTGTGTTCTGTCACTTGCAAATAAAATAAATTTTAAAAACCTTTAAACACTTTAAAAACCTTTAAACCTTTAAACATCAGCACACAACCAATTTGACAGATGGCTACAGAACTTATTTTCTTCCTTCCTATGGGTATGGTTGGATAGAGTTTACCAAACCTGAAGCTAATGCTGCAAAATGCTGGATCTATACTGATCTGGAAAACGCTATAAAAAGGCGATAAAAGAATAGCTCTCGTTGCAATTTCTCATTGGGACAGACCCAGGTACCAACATGCCAAAACTGATGTTGTGGGTAGGGAGCCTCTGACCTACTCTTTCCTGTTGTTGTTGTTGTTTAGTCGTTTAGTCGTGTCCGACTCTTCGTAACCCCATGGACCAGAGCACGCCAGGCACTTCTGTTTTCCACTGCCTCCCGCAGTTTGGTCAAACTCATGCTGGTAGCTTCAAGAACACTATCCAACCCTCTCGTCCTCTGTCGTCCCCTTCTCTTTGTGCCCTCCATCTTTCCCAACATCAGGGTCTTTTCCAGGGAGTCTTCTCTTCACATGAGGTGCCCAAAGTATTGGAGTCTCAGCTTCAGGATCTGTCCTTCCAGTGAGCACTCAGGGCTGATTTCCTTAAGAATGGATAGGTTTGATCTTCTTGCAGTCCATGGGACTCTCAAGAGTCTTCTCCAGCACCATAATTCAAAAGCATCAGTTCTTCGGCGATCAGCCTTCTTTAAGGTCCAGCTCTCACTTCCATGCATCACTACTGGGATAACCATAGCTTTAACTATATGGACCTTTGTTGGCAAGGTACTCTTTCCTAGGGATGTGTTATGGCATACAACAACAACAACAACAACAACAACAACATTTATCCCCCCCCCCAACATTTATCCCCTGGTTATAGTTGAGCATGCAAAACCTGAAGAATAAATTGATGCAAAAATATGCCACAGGCAAATACTAAGGAGTGGGAAAAGAGGGACACAGACTTAAGCAGCCTAAATCCACAGATGAAGACATTGCCTGTGCCTCTCAAAAATACAGCCTGTTTTCTAGCCCCCTGGCACTGATAATAATATAAAGTACTTGTCCTATGGTGGGAAGTCTAAGGGTGTTGGACCAAAGTGGTAGTGAATGCCTGAACACTCCAGGAAAAGCTCTTCATCTCAGCAAGAGAGCACAGTAGCTTGCCACCCCCCCCCCCCCAGACAATGAAGAGATTGCAAACCTGTAATGGAAATATGGCTGTACATCCAGCAATTAATATGAAGCATGACAGCCATGGCTCTCAGCTGCAAAACTTTGGGGGAAGGACTGGATTCAGGGAACTGTTGCCAAGTGGTAGATCATCTCTTCTTTCAAATCCTAAAATAAATGAATGGTACTTTTCTAAGCATTTGGGGTTTGTGTGTGTGTGTGTGTTGTTTTTTTAAAAAAGGAGAGAGAGTAGCTGGCCTGGCCAAATGCATCAGGCAGATGTGGCGGGAGAACCTACCTGAAATGCCAGCTGGATTTGTGCTAGCATTCTTGGAGAGTCTGAAGGCACGAATGGCTGCTTTGAATTTAATATCTGTTATTTCCTGATTGCACGACACTGCTTACAGGGCATTGACTGTCCATTCTGCAGTGCCCACTTTGAAGACTCCTTCTCACAGTTCCCTTTAACCGCTTCCTGAAAATGAATATTTCACTAAATAAAACCAAAATAATAAATTGTGTTCTTTCAACATTTTGGCTCCAGTGACCCAGCTCTTAACCAAAGACAGACAGCAATTCACAGTAAAGCGTACAGTCAAATGGTTAACACATTTTAAGATACATTTTTTGGCAAAGACGGAAATTTGTGAAATAGTTTGATTTTTATTTTACATTTTTTAGTTTAAATGGAGCTGCGGGTGTGTGGGGAGGGGGACACTAGCATGACCCATACTACTAGTATTATAAAAGTTATTTACAACATGCCCTTTAATTATACTCTTAAAAACTAAATGGACAGCAGGCGTTTGCCAACAAACTACACACATATACACATGTTTGAAGCCAATCTGTCAGCTTGTGTTTATTGAAGGGATAGCCATTAATCACATACTTTATATTTTATTTATTTGGCTGCTAACTCACTTAAGGTTCCTGTTAAGAGGCATGGAGAACCCAATATCTCTACATGGCTTTTCATATGGAAGTGGGAACAAATTCCCCAAATGGAACAGTGGTCCACTTGGTATGCACATCTGAGCAAACTGCTAAAGGGGCTTGGTGTTGGAAATAGTTTCTCACATGCATTCTTGAGATGGTGACCTTCATTAGCCTCCAACATTTCTACAGGGCATTTCCTATCTCGAAGATCTTGGGGAAGGAGTGGGAAACACAGAGGCGGCCATTAGCCAGGAAATTACAAAATGCAACCTTTTTTCAGGGAACAGTTTTGTGTCAACATTGGCTATAGCCAGCCAAGCATGCAGGGAGCCGGTGTGAGTTTTGGCAGGATCCGGGCCTGAGTGAAATGGAACGTTGCAGCATATCCAGAGCAAGAGACTCAGTCTGGAAACAGAGCTGCTTGCAGGCTAGGGTCTGTTCTGGTGAGAGGATCAGGGTTTAGGTAAAAGGTAAAGGAGCCTTGTACAGTTAGGTCCAGTCAAAGGTGACTATGGGGTTGAGGCACTAATCTTGCTTTCAGGCCGAGGGAGCCGGCATTTGTCCACAGACAGCTTTCCAGATCATGTGGCCAGCATGACTAAACCGCTTCTGGTGCAATGGGACACCGTGACGGAAACCAGAGTGCACAGAAACGCAGTTTACCTTCCCGCCGGAGTGGTACCTATTTATCTACTTGCACTTCTACTTGCTTTCGAACTGCTAGGTAGGCAGGAGCTGGGACAGAGCAACAGGAGCTCACCCCGTTGTGCGGATTCAAACCGCCAACCTTTTGATCGGCAAGCCCAAGAGACTCAGTGGTTTAGACCACAGCGCCACCCGCATCCCTAGGATCAGGGTTTATGTGGATGTGATGGCGCAAGGAACAGATGGAATGAGGCAGAGAGAGAGGAACAAGCAGGTTTACAAGCAGAAAATATTACAGCACAATTAAGAACCCAAAACAATGCCAGTCTTACTATTGCCCATCGTAGGATGTAGAGGAGGAGGTACATTGGAACTGCATTTTCACCTTTCCCCTGCAGGCTTGAATACAATGCAATATACAAAAGGGTGTAAACAAGGAGACTCCCATTGGAATCTTGACTGATCCAGAGCCTCCAAGTGTCCCTATTTTCCAGGGATTTAGAGAAGCCGTCCCAGTTTCTGATTTGATCCTGGAATCTCCCACTTTTCCTTAGGATGTCCCTATTTTCATTGGAGAAATGTTGGAGGGTGTGGAGTTATCTGACCCCCGAGCCGTCTGAAAGCAATCCCGTGTAGGGAAGTTTTCTTAATGTTTAATTGTGTTTTTATATCTTTTGGAATCTGCCCAGGGTGGCTGGGGCAACCCAGTCAGATGTATGGGGTATAAATAGTCAAATTATTGTTATGGAATGGGAATCCCTATTTTCATCGGAGAAATGTTGGAGGGTATGCTGATCAGAACTATCAGCTGGATTTATTAGATGATCAAAAATTTATGGAGAAAGCTAAAAAGACCTTGGCAGATTATTTTGAAATAAACATTCAAGGACAGGTTAAATTACAGACGGTCTGGGATGCAAGCAAGGCAGTAATGAGGGGACTGTTTATACAACAGAATTCATTTAAAAGGCAGCTGGTCCTAGGCCATAGGGGAATGACCATAAAGGCAAGCAAATAAGTAGCAGAAAGAGGCGCAAATTGCCGACTTCCAAGTAGATATGGGGTACTGACAATGATTACATAGCTAGCCAGTTTGGTCTCCAACACAACCAACCTCAGCAGATCACACATGCAGTGATACTAGCACGTGGTTCCAAAATACCACATACACAGCAATTTCTAGGGCAACCATTCATAATGCCATTGCAGCTGGCATTGGTCCTAACCGACTATATCCGACTTCAGCCTGCCCGCTAGAAGTCCGGTAAGGGTTAACCACCAGTAGGGGGTGTCCTGCTGATGCACATCAACTAGGAACTCCCCCGGGGTCACCGCTAGGGGGTGTGCCTTAGGCCCTCACCTTCTTAGGCTTCTTAGGCTTCGGACAGGGCCATGCCCCCCGGAATCCTTTACCAGACTGCCCTTCAATATGCAGGGCAGGTGATGGCGTAACCTCCCCTTTCATCTACAGAGCAATACCAATGCCTAACCGCCAAACCAAGAAAGTTGTGACGATTTGCTACGAGGTGGGCAAAAACCAAGTGGCTGGTGCCAATTTGCCAAGTGGAAAAATTCCTACAAGGGCCCTCAATGGCGACCAACCCAGGTCCATAGCAAGGTCAAAGAATGAAAACCTTATAGGGCGGGAGGGTGAGAAAAGCAGGAACAGCTGGTAAGCGGCAAAGAGGGAGATCCCCAGCCACGTCTTGCTTTAAATAAGGCAAGCCACACCCCTAGAGCCAGCCAATGACACGGCCGGGAATCCCCCCAATCGCGCGGGGGCTGGATTCCAGCCGCTGCACGCTTGGTGGGGCCGTGAAGCCCGCAACCCCACCTCCTCCGAAGGGCGGAAGTGGCTTTGCTGAAACCAGCAATGTGCAGTTTGGCTTTGCTCAGGGGGGTAGGTGCAGATCTGTGGCATGCGTTGAAATTTAACAGGGGAACAGTTAGGGCTAGAGGCGTCAGCTTGCAAGGGAGATGCATGAGCATTCAGCCTCCCTCCCTAAGCCAGGCAGAAGCTTCCTGGGCTTTGGGAAGGAGGTGCCAGGCCTCTGGCAGGTTGCTGGAGCCCTCCTGCCTCCTTCCCAAAGCCAGACGGGCTTCAGAAAGATGGCAGGAGGGTTCTTGGACCTGTCAGAACATTGCACCTCCCTCCCTAAGCTGGGCTGTGGCTTCCCGGGCTATGGAGGCCATTTAAGGGTCTAGCATAGTCCCCCTAGTCCACTGACCACATGCCATGGGTGCAGACTGCCCTGAGCATTTCTTCTTCCTGCCCCACTCAGTCACTAAAGGTCTCCCTGCCCCCCAGGTCTCTGTTAATGCGGCAGAGAGAAGACACAGAGAGGGAGCAGTTATAGAGAAATCACACAGAACAACCAAAAGAAAGACGGTCTAGAGCAGGAAGGGGAAAATGAAAGGAGGCAAGTCACTGCCAAAAGTCGGGGTCTTGTGGAGTTCAGCCAAGCCATCCCTGTGTGAGGCAGGGTTGGTCTAGTTGGTGGGGTGGTCCCTCCCCCTGGAGATGCTGCAGAAGGCTGGTGTTGACTTTGTCTAATGCTGGCCAGAAGGAGGTGCCATTTTGAGGTGAGGAATGCCCTCCAGAAAACACTGGTAAAGTGCAAATTGGTTAAACAAAAATCTATACATATTTTTCGATAGTATGGAAGAACATTGTCCTGTTGAGATGTTATAAATTTCTTTACACTTCGTGGTTATCAAAAGGAACCAGGTTCAAAGGCACTTGCATAACGATGTCAGCCAAAAACTGCTTCACTAATTTTCCCCAGGGCCATGCCTCGGCTCCAGTTCAGTCATTACATAAGCCGTTGGACAGCGCAAGGTGACACTGACATTTTCTGATGCCAGGCCAAATAGATATTTCATAAACTTACATGAGAAATTTGCATAGAACTTAATTTTTTTAAAAAAGGGGGGAGGGGAATGTGGGTTTGGAACATTTCTCACAAAATCTAACCCAGAGACGATATACGCTCACTGTTCTCAAATCAGTACGCAGCATTCTATCAAAAAGGCAGTTGGTACTGAATAGGAACATATCAAACTTAAATTCTTGTCCTTAAAAATCTCCCAAAGTATTATGTTGCTCTATAATTTAGCATTTCCAGTCTTGGCAGACCAATATTCTCACTGAACAATGGATACTAATGTTAATAAAATGCACTGGGCATCTGGGAACTTGCATGCTTGCAAATTGTAGTAGATGGCAGTTAACACAAAATTCAATGACTCTTCTACAATGTACTGTATTATTAAACACTTTTATAGAGCTTATTTCCTATCCCCAACAATGATTGATAAAAACTTGACCACTGGGAGATAGTTCTCCTGGTCTAGAAAAAGAGGAGGAGGAGGAGTTTGGATTTGATATCCCGCTTTATCACTACCGAAGGAGTCTCAAAGCGGCTAACATTCTCCTTTCCCTTCCTCCCCCACAACAAACACCTTGTGAGGTGAGTGGGGCTGAGAGACTTCAGAGAAGTGTGTCTAGCCCAAGGTCACCCAGCAGCTGCATGTGGAGGAGCGGAGAGGCGAACCTAGTTCCCCAGATTACGAGTCTACTACTCTTAACCACTACACCACACTGGCTCTCTCTCAAAACAGATTAAAGAGTCTTTAGGGGAAAAAATGCTAAAAGTGAGGGGCAAAAGAAACTGTCCAATGAGGACTGAGCATGCTCAGTGGGCACTGAATGCCCACTGAATGGAATGGGATATCATAGAAGGGAGCATGGAACCCTGGAAAAAATGGAACCCTGAAAAGGAAAATATGGAACCCTGAAAAGGAACACTGCACACAGTAACATTTTGTAAACATTCCCACTTCTCTATCCTGGTTTCTGAGCTCCTGCATGTGGTAGACACGTAGGAATTACGTCTCTGAAAACGGAAGTTGCATTTTTGGCAATTACTGCCAATGCCACCAGCTACTATTTCTAGGCAAGCTTAAAAAAGAAAGTACATACTCCATCAGCACACATGCAAAATGTGTTTCAAAAGTTCACGGAGCAATTTGAGAGGTTTTTCATGTTGCTTGCCTTACACATTGTGATATTATGATTTTCCCCCCTGCATCAAAAATAATTGTGCATGCCTTTACTTTGTATTGTTATTCCTGAAACTGACAGAATCTCAGTAGCGGAAAAGTTTCTGGATATACTTTCAGAAAATGTATCCAGTAACAATGATGTCTTATGTTATGCTATAACTACACAGCTTAAAGAATGAAATCATACAAATCATTCCTTTTCCTTATTTTCTTTTTCAGTAGGAGACCCAAAGGCCCAATATATTCACATTTAAGAGAGGGGTGGACGTAAGTTCTCATACGCTACAACATTTATTTGATGAAAATAGGGACGCCCCATTCCATAAGGATAATTTTTATTATTTACACCCCACACATCTTACTGGGTTGCCCCAGGCACTCTGGAAACCAGAAACTGGGGTGGCTTCTCTAATTCAGAGACATCCCTGGAAAATAGTGACGCTTGGAGGGTCTGAGTTCTTCCTTACCTATACCTTTTCTATCTTATCGTGATAAGTCTGCCGGCTGTTTACCCTTCCTGTGAAAGATTCTATGCAACATTGCTTGGATAGGCCCAGAGGGCTTGATCTGTGAAATCATAGAAAGGCTCCCACTGATTTCAGGGGACATTTGGATCAGGCATATTAAATACCGAATTCCAGCTGTTACTATATACATGAACACAAAACCACAGTGCTAAATTAACAGCTGAACATGGTTTGCAAATGTGATCTGCATTCTAAAGCCAAGTCTTCGTGAACTTTTAATATAAATCTACAATGTGAAAAAAAGAAGTTTAACAATAAATCTACTATTACTATAAATGACTGGTGACATTTTTCATACTGATCGGACTTTTTTTGTTGTTGCAGGGGGTGCATTATCTCAACACCACATGTTCTTATTCACATGGTTGTTTAGAGAACTGAACAGTATTTATCTGATGGATTTGAGTGGTTTTCATAACAGATTCTTGAATATAACTTATTGCAATGGTGTGATACACTAACACTAAGAGATATATATTCAATCCTTAACCACCAAACACTCATCAAAGCCCTTTGAAAGTCTTTTTTTAAAAAAAATACTCCAGAAATGTTCACACAGAATCCTGAAACTGAGCAGGGGAGAACATTCATCTCAGCAGGCCTGCTGAGTAGTCAAAATGGCACACAATATGTGTGCAAAATTGTAAGCAGGTCAGGAGGGTCGTGTTTGAAAGCTGAAGAGGGAGAAAGAAGTTGTAAAAAAAAGAGAGAAACCAACCACCATGCGGGAATCCTCTCAAAAATAAATCAATTACTGAACCCTCATTTGGACACACGTTTCTCACTGGCTCCTCAAAACGCTCACTAGCCCAACAGCACAAAGAAAATGGCCGCCCAATTTGACCTCTGGTGTGTCAGGGACACACCCTCCAAGTGTCCCTATTTTCCAGGGACGGTCCTGGAATTATGAAAGCCATCCCAGCTTCTGATTTGATTCCAGAATGGCCCTATTTTCCCCACCAGTGGCACCACTGCCATGCTCAAGGAGGTGGATGAGCTGGCACTTGTCCTGAGAGACTGTGGCAGCGGCAGCAGCAGTGGTGGGTGTGACGTTAACATATGAGAGTGCTGGAGGTGTAATAGTTAAACAGGTTACCCAATCAGGACCTAGGAGGTGGAGTCAGAGGGACTATAAAACCAGCTCTAGGAGGGGCGGGGGAGAGAATTCGTTGGGAGTTGGGTGGTTGGTTGAAGTGAATTGGGATAGAGTCTGTGGGGAGGTTGAGTTAGTGTAGTGAAATAAGCTGAGTCAGGAACAGTTAGGAACTAGGAAGACAGGTACATATCTGAGAGGTGGTTTAGTGAGTGAGAGCAGGTAGTGGAAGTTATAGGTCTGGATAGGCACCCCATGATTGTAACTGGCTGATACCATTTATGAAACCACATGCTTGTTAAACTGCAATGAATAAACAGAAGTTTATGTTCCACTTTAACCCTGACTGGACTCAGTATTGTACCAGGAGTTCCCGCTGCACTCCGAAGGCTTGTGGATAGCTGCCTGAAGCCTGGAGAGCGAGATGGGTTGGTGCACACCAATCCCTCTTGCTCTCCAGGCTTCACTTCGCTGGAGAGGTGCTGCACAGTTTTCTCTCTCTGCGCAGCGCCTCTTCAGCGAAGCAAGAGGAGAAATGGAAGGGGCTCCATTTCTCCTGCCGCTTCACTGAAGGGGCGCTGAGCAGAGAGGGGGAGAATTATTATTTTTCCTGTTCTCCCCCTCCTATGGTCCGGTGCATCCTATGGTCCGGTGCATCCTATAGAGCGAAAAATACGGTATGTTGTAAATGTGCTTTAAATGTATCATGTATATACAACCTGGGAGTTGCAAATTTCAATTTTAAAGTGTTTGCTTTTTCTCTTACTATTGCTTTTGGCATGGGGAAGTGAATAAAGTAGGCTAACTCACCAAATCCCAAACATAGCCCGAGTACTTTAGCTGAAAGAACAAGGGGAGCGAAGCTGTTTTCTATCATCCTTGGGCTTTAGCAGCAAGGCAAGAATACAGGGCTTCCCTGTTGGATGTTTTCTACTACCAAAACAGAGGCCACCTGGAATTTGCATGATGTGGGGAACCAATAAGCAAAAAAGGGATTTATAGTGGCACCTAAACCCCGAATTGCCTGGGCGCTGCTTTAGAAAGGCCCTTTGAAACACTTCTCTTCTCTGGTGTGACCTAGACAGCCTTGTCTAGTCCACACACACAGCTAGCACCCCAGTCATTGATAAATCATTGTTTCCCGGCACATTGACAAGTTTTTCCTAAGCATCCATGACCAATTATTGAATCATGGACCCTAAGCTGACTCCCCCACTGACAATGGCCCATATGGAGTTCGCCTCCCAAACAGATGTTTTTGCTCTGTTGTTCGTATGGTCACTGACCCCGTTTTAATGCATCATTCTTTCCCTCTCCGTTAAAGATTCAAATTCAGATAAAACTTCAGGGGTTTTTTTTCTAAGGCAAACAGTAAATAAATGTCCCCTTGTCAAACCACTGAGAGCCTCGTTAGCTTCAAAGTTTATAGTGGAGACTGGAGACTAAAACTTGTTGCCTCCTTATTTATGTGCTTTGGTACACATTATTTCACATTATTGTTACATGGTGATGTCATCATGGCTGTTCCAGCTCTCCAGCCTTCCATTTCAAATTCAATGTAGCTGGAAAATAAAGAGCTATAAGGTTGGCAAGCTGTCCCAGCACATAGACACACACTGTTGGGAAAATAATAAAACAGATCCCAGGCACATGTAACTAAGTTCCACCTCATTCTTCGTCCCGTTTAGAACATAAGCATGCGCTCTCTCTCTCTCTCTTCCACCCCCCTGCAAAATTCTGCTGTCTGAATAATTTTCTAATTTTCAGACAGCAAAATTGTCTGTGTTGAAATCTGAACCTACATTTCACCTTTCCCATTTGGGTTTCAAAAGCTGACACGTGACTTTGAAGATTGCTTTCAAAACCAAAAAAAGAACTGGTTACATGAATGAAGTTTACATAAAATATTAAACCTATGGTAAGTCTTCTATCAGATATCATTAAGTGTTAATTGCTATGTGTCCTGTTCAAAACTAGAGGTGGCACCATTAGAAATAATAGACACAGGGAGCAAATTTCATCAGAACTGCAGCACATAGCAAGGTGAGGTTCAACTCTTCACTCCAGAGCTTCAATTCCACTCCCTGCCCCCACCCCCATAATCTTCCCCCCAGTACTATTGCTAACCCTAAACACAAAGTTCCCATTGGTGGAAATGAGAGCTTTCTCCCTTACACTAACTGGTGTAGACAGGAAAGATTTTCGTAAGGATTGCTGCTGAGGAGGGAAATATCACCGTCTCCTACTGGTGGTAAGTTAGGAAATGGGGTCATGTTTCTTTCCCCTTCAATGTGCTCCTCTTTTGTGTAGGTAACAAACCACCACCCCTGCTTTATATATGGAAGGCAGCAAACATGTTCTTAACATATACACATACGCACAGTTATCCTGCTCATCTAGTTTGACCCTAAAGCTGCAGCACATTCGCTCAGAATGAGATTTTATTGCATGCAATTGAGTGTAGTTTGTTTTACACTGTTAGGTGGTTCACCATCAAACATGCTAAGTTGTCCCATTCAGAGCTCATCAGTATAATCATTTTATTACGGTCCATGACCAGTATCACGGCAGAGCTCATCATTTTCATTGAACTTAGTAAAAGTAACTGCTGAGTCCCACTGTTTACCAGGGTCTTCACCAGCTCAACCTACAGCAGAGATCTGAACCACATCCTGGAATGTAAAATCTGGAGTCTGAACTCCTTTTATCCCAGTAGTTTTGCCATTGTTTACTTAGGTCCTTCTCTCAGATATCCCTCTAGCCAAAGCCTACCTATTATTTATTTGAACTGGGATAGCAAGCTACTGTTCCAGACTTTGTACATGTTGTATGAGTTCTACCCTCAGGATAGTTACTTTTTCCTCTTCCATCTCCAGCTAAACTGATTTTTTTCTGATGAGTCTCATTGGCAGCTACTGGAGGCATGCAAAGCTTGGTGTTTACTTGCAGTGCTGGTCCAACACATTTTGCTGCCTGATGCAAACCCCAAATGCTTTCACCACCAAGTGCAAACAATGTAAACGTCTTGTTACATCATTTATATGCCAATTCACACTTTCAGCTGGTTGTCACCATCACCATACTGCAATCTGAAGCAGATTGTTTCCCCCCAAAGTGGCTGTAGCCACTACGCCTCCTAACTTCCTGTTTTTGAGCCTTAGCTGAGCCTAACTTCCTGTTGCGTAGCCACTACACTTCCTAATTTCCTGTTGCTGAGCCTAACTTCCTGTTGCGTAGCCACTATGCTTCCTAACTTGCTATTGCTGAGCCTTTAAGAGCTGTTAGATCAGCAGTCAAACCATAAAGATGTCACAAGCACAGGCTCAGAGTCATGCCCAATATTGCAAGGGCTGTGTGTGCCTCCCGATGTGAAATTCGTGTGCCAGGCCACATTGGTCAGCCCAGGGCAACATCCTGCCAGGCCACACCACATTCGGAGTTGCCCCATGGCCCTGAGTGACATCCCACCAGGTCTCCTCTGCCCCCTCAAGATTGGGGGGGGGGGCAGACATGGGGAGGACTGTCGAAGCCTCAGCCCCAAAGAGTTGCCACGCCTGGTCACAAGGAATGTCCCTACTGAGTACATGTTGTGTGTAGTTAATGTCCCACATTCCATCTCTGAAATCCCAAGTTACTTTCTCCCCCTTTAGATAAAAAATATGTCCATGTACTGTAATATTAGATGAAAAAACAACAACAACCACACAAGGATTTTGGGAAATGATACATAATGAGTTGGAAAAAAATGTTTTAAATTATCTTTTCTAAAAAACAACCCAAAGCCTTCCTTTTAGGAATTCTAAGTACCGAAATCCAAAGGGATCAGAAAAGACTATTTATGTATGCAACCACGTTTCTGCGAATGTTATTGACCCAGAGATGTAAAGAAGATAAGGTCCCTACTTGAGAAGAATGGCAGAAAAATGGCTAAAGCGACCAAAAGAATCAGGAAGACCATAATTTTAATAAGGGATGGGGAAAATGTATAACTTATCTTAAAGACCACTGTAAACAGTTAAAATCGTTAGTAGGATTGGAATACCACTTGTAGTTTAATGGTGAATTTTGGACATAATGGAGAGGTAAAATATTTGGATTATCATAAAAGATGGAGGAAGAAATGATTAATAATAGGACCCACAAAGGGAAGGAGGGAAGTCCAAGAGATTCCTTGGAATCTTGTTTTTATGTTGTATGTTGGATATGTGACTGCAAACCTTTAATCTGAAAAAACAAATATTTTTTAAAAAAAGAAGAAAAAGAAGAAGAAGAGAAAACTTGAAAAGGTAAGGAAACTTTGTGTCTCGGCTCTAGGACATAGCTCTCTACAGTACATAACAATCACGGAGATTCTTCAACATTCCTCAAATGCAGTCCCAGCAATTGCTCACACATATCACACATTGGTTTATGTTTGCAGAACTCAGGACAGCTTGTGCCTAAGTGAGTTCTCCACACTGGTTCCAAAAGAGTGACCAATGGATTCCTTCACTTTTAGCTACATTATCCAAACACTCTTTTTCTTTCTTTCACTGCACTGAGAGTGACTCTGAAGCCAAACAGCTGGAAAACATGCAGTGTGTATATTACACTTCATACATTATTACTACCATCTCTGTTAACACATTGCATACTTTAACAAAATCCTTCTTCAACCGACACTTGTTAGAGTCTGGGATCCAGTATGATCAATGGTCTACTACCAAGATCTGTAAATGGGAACTTAATGTCAAAAAGTGCTTTTGGAGACAAAATATTGGTATAATATTTAAAACACAGATTCAAGTGTTCCACTTTGGAGAAGTTAGTATTGTGGCATAACGATAACATACTCGAGAAAACTCAGTATTTGCAGTGATTTCGTTGTTCCCGCTAGCAATAGAATAAATGCAAAGTGTAGCTTTGTCATTAACAGGATCACAACAATTATGTAACCAAAAGAAACTGATTTTACTGCTGTTCTCACTGAAATACCATTGTAGATGATAGGAAAGACTGCTCCAAACCTCAGAAAATGGGCATTAAAATGGCAAACTCTTGTCCTGAGGTTGCAACTCAGTTTGATTATTTATTACTGGGTTGTTGTTTTTTCATTTCCTTGTGAGCAACAGGTTGATACATATATACCGTATTTTTTGTTCTATAAGACTCACTTTTTCCCTCCTAAAAAGTAAGGGGAAATGTGTGTGGGCCTTATGGAGCGAAAGCAGGCTGCGCAGCTATCACAGAAGCCAGAACAGCAAGAGGGATTGCTGCTTTCATTGCGCGGTGATCCCTCATGCTGTTCTGGCTTCTGAGATTCAGAATATTTTTTTTTCTTATTCTCCTCCTCCAAAAACTAGGTGCGTCTTGTGGTCTGGTGCGTCTTATAGAGCGAAAAATACGGTGTTCAGCAAGATATATCCTACTAAACATAACACCTGAATTTGCATTTGGCTTGCATACTTTGGCCTGATGAATTTTGCACCCCTGATAAATCCATTCTCTCTTTACTTACCACAACCACATACCATTTGTGTACACGTAAAGACAAAAAGGAGAGAAAGTATGAATGTCAAACATACTGCCAGCACTTTAAATTAAAAATTAAAGAACAGGAAACCCACAGAGAATCAAAGAGGGAAAGGGAAAGGATGGTATAAGACGTGTTATTAATATGCACCCCTTCCTTTCCTCCACAACAAAATATAATTTTTTTTGTTGGAGGTGCGAATTGGCTCAGAATAGGGATGGAAGAAAAATTCAGTGCACTTTGCATTTTCATGCGAGTCTATCCAACCTGCACTTCCTGGGGAAAAAATGTGAACTGCAGCTATTCTATGGAATTTGTACTTCTCCGAATTTTGTGATGCTATGCTATTTCACCCTAGCCTGAAAATGAAGCATTTGCAGATTGACACCAGAGTTGTGCAGCTTCAGTTGAAGTGATATGCTAGATACCTGCTCCACTCAAATACTCTGGGCCCAAACACCCCAAGCTATAAAAATGAGGAGAGTGAGGGAAAAGGGAGTTTAGAAGATAAGTAGGAAGGGAATCATAGCACAGGAACTGAAGCTGCGTCGTAGGAAAATTGGAGCAAGGTGACCAGGAAACAATACATACAGATGTTGAAACAGTCCCACAGGATCAGTCTAGCAGACTGTGCCATCAAACAATGGTAAGATGAGACATGCCAATTACTGCAGCAACACGTCATTGCAAACCATGCTAGCATGCCAGTTGTACAGAATCTTCCAGTGAGCGGATAGCGCTGTGGTCTAAACCACTGAGTCTCTTGGGCTTGCTGATTGGAAGGTCAGAAGTTTGAATCTCCTGCCAACCTAGCAGTTCGAAAGTAGGCCAGTGCAAGTAGATAAATAGGTACCACTGTGGCAGGAAGGTGAACGGCGTTTTCTGTGCACTCTGGTTTCCGTCACGGTGTCCCGTTGTGCCAGAAGCGGTTTAGTCATGCTCGACACATGATTCAGAAATCTGTCTGTGGACAAACACCAGCTCCTTCGACCTGAAAGCAAGATGAGCGCTGCAACCCCATAGTTGCCTTTGACTGGACCATCCAGGGGTCCTTTACCTTTTTCTTTTTTTTTTAACAGGATCTTCCACTGGTGTTCCACTGAGGTGTGAGAAACATTTAGCATCAGAATTTTAGCACCATGTTGCCTTTAAACAACTGGCCCTTGTTGGTTTCAGAGGCAATGAAATTCTATTTGTACACTGATGAGAGCAAATAATTCACGATCTGTTGCTATTTCACACATTTGCAAAATTATTCAGATGCTGTATTACTCGAAGCATTGTCACCTTGCCATGCAAGAAAGGATCTTGCCTGGTAGGGAAAGTTATATTTTGAAATGAAAACACTCTTAATTCAACATTTTCAGCTTCACTCCATGAGGTCAAGGAGTGCTGACATAATATCCCCAAAGTGCCCTGGGAAATAAAAACGGTGATGACAAGAGAATGGAAACAACTTGTAAGTCAGAAAGATAAAAGAATGGGAGGCTGTTTTATAGAAATCACTTCCAAGAGTTGGACATCTAATTAACACAAATTCGTTCTCATCCAGAACCTTTGAAATTTTCTGTTTCTGAAAAGAAAAATATACTGATTTTTTTTGTTTTCTGTTTTATAATCCTTTAAATCGAAAACATATGAAAGAAGTTTATGCAATATCATGTGGAAACCATTATGTGCCTCTTTAGTTTTCAAGCTTATGAACCAAGTTCTGCACTACTTACATAAGTTGTAAGGGGGAGCTTTTCAAAAATAGAACTCCTCACAAAGCGAAATAAGCTGTACACTATTAAATATTCTATTGTAAAATGTGGCAGTCTCTGAGCATGTGCTAGTACAATAGAAGCACAGAGTTATTAATTATTGTTTTATTGATGAAACTTTGAATATCATTTTAAAAAAATAATTATTGTTTTAGCTCTAGAGTGTTCCAAACAGACCATCTATATATCTCAACTGAAAAAGCATACTTTAATTCCTGTGGATTGAATTCCTGTACACAAATCCTGTACTCTGAATACATGATGCAAATTATGTATTCATTCAGAATTTGGGGAAGCATCAGATCACCAGCTATTTATTGATTTATTTCATCAAATGCATATACTGCTTGATTGTAAAAAACAAACAAACCTCAAAGTTGTTTTCCAAAAGTATAAAACAGTAAAATTGTTGGTAAAAACATCTGAAAACAAGAATTTAAAACATTCAAAAAATAAAATCGGTGTGAAACTGCAGAAAAAGATTAAAATACAAATCAACATTCTACATATCTGGGTAGACTTGTCTAAACAAAAACGTTTTAAGCTGGTGTTGAAAATGGTACTTTGGGGTTCTAAAGTGTAGGGCTGCCACAGTCTGCACCCCTCACTGACCTTTCTATGGGCTCTCCTTTGATGTTTTGTCCTGGCTGAGCTGTATCCTTGAACTATGTTAACTCCTCTTCCTTTCTTGGATGGTGAGAGAGATATATGGATGTGTTCCTGTCTGCAGAAATCTCTGAATCTGTAGAGCTGAAATGTATCCAGCTGTACAAAGGTACAAAGTGTCCGGACCTGTCAGGGAACTGCCCTCAGCTCAGAGGCGAGAGATGGAAGGGCAGTTGTGTTATAGGAAGCCTCCGAAAATCTTGCGAAGCAGTTCCTCTTCCAGCGAAGAGGAAAGCCCCACCTCCAGTGGAGAAGAGGTGCAGGGACCAGAGGATGCTAGGGAGAGCCTTAATACTGAGCCTTAGCAAACCGGAGAGGCGGGGAGCACACCCTTACCAGCGCCCATTCTGCGCAGTAGACTCTGGCGCAGGGAGAGGCAGAAAAGGCTGGGGGTGACGCGACTTTTATGCTGGGGGAGGTACAAAAACCGACCACTCCCAGATTCTGCTAGTGATTGAGCCAGACATGAACTTACGATGCTCTTCACTGTAAATAGTTTGAACCGAGAATAAAGCCTGTAAAAGACAGGTCAGAGTCTTGCCTGGTAACTCTTGAGCATCGGCATCTGATAGGACTCTCCAAGTTTCCCTATTTTCCAGGGACAGTCACGGTTCATCGGAGAAATATTGGCAGGTATGGAATAAGACTTCCCTATTTCATCAGAGAAATGCAGACGCGTACTGATGCTTGGCACCCAGAGTGTGTGGCCCAAGTCAGTGCCCATGGAGAGTCATATCTGTCATACTGCCAGCCTTTGCTTTTGGTCTGTCCATCACTGGAGAGCAGAGAGGGCAGAGTCCAATCTTTTTGTGCCAGTCCTCTGTTGTTGTTCTTGTTTAGTCATTTAGTCATGTCCGACTCTTCGTGACCCCATGGACCAGAGCACGCCAGGCACTCCTGTCTTCCACCTCCTCCCGCAGTTTGGTCAAACTCATGCTGGTAGCTTCGAGAACACTATCCAACCATCTCGTCCTCTGTCGTCCCCTTCTCCTTGTGCCCACAATCATTCCCAACATCAGGGTCTTTTCCAGGGAGTCTTCTCTTCTCATGAGATGGTCAAAGTATTGGAGTCTCAGCTTCAGGATCTATCCTTCCAGTGAGCACTCAGGGCTGATTTCCTTAAGAATGGATAGGTTTGTTCTTCTTGCAGTCCATGGGACTCTCAAAAGTCTCCTCCAGCACCAGAATTCAAAAGCATCAATTCTTCGGCGATCAGCCTTCTTTATGGTCCAGCTCTCACTTCCAAACATCACTACTGGGATAACCATACCTTTTACTATATGGACCTTTGTTGGCAAGGTGATGTCTTTACTTTTTAGGATGCTGTCTAGGTTTCTCATTGCTTTTCTCCCAAGAAGCAGGCGTCTTTTAATTTCGTGGCTGCTGTCACCATCTGCAGTGATCATGGAGCCCAAGAAAGTAAAATCTCTCACTGCCTCCATTTCTTTCCCTTCTATTTGCCAGGAGGAGATGGGACCAGTGGCCATGATCTTCGTTTTTTTGATGTTGAGCTTCAGACCATATTTTACGCTCTCCTCTTTCACCCTCAATAAAAGGTTCTTTAATTCCTCCTCACTTTCTGCCATCAAGGTTGTGTCATCTGCATATCTGAGGTTGTTGATATTTCAGTCCTCTAAGTATTGTTTTTAGAAGACTAATACTAGGAGGAGCTTGTGGACTTCATTAAGGCCTCCCTACCCTTTTTTGAGCTGTGTGTGCATATCTCAAGAACAGGGAATATCATTAGAAGCAACCTCTGTCCTTAAAATATTTTGGATTAAATAAAAGTTGTCTAGAAAGATAGGAAAAACACTTCAGCCTGCTCTTCATTTGATCATGCTTGGACCCTTCTTAAATCCATTAACAAAGGAGTGGTGGTAGAATCATATGAGTTGAACGGGAGCAGGATCAGAAGAATCTACTTTTTATGAAGAAAAGTATATAGATAGAAAGCTTCAGTGTCATTTCCAAGAAATAAGGAAAAATAAGAAATTATGCATTATTGGCCAAATCATGGTTGCTTTTATTTTGCTCCATATCATCTGGAGTTAATGAAACATTACAGAGGATGTCTGTATTCTCATATGAACACAGTATCTTATATTGCAGCACTGTGCATTTAGGGTTTTATGACATTAAAAGAGAGAGAGAGAGAGCACATAAAAGGACTGGTAGATAAAATCATGCCATATAGTCGATGGCTAAATTTCCTGTAGATAGTTCTGGCCATGAAATATTAAAATAATACTAAGCCCCAAAGATTCTGATACAAGCTTAAGGAGGGCAGATCCATGAAGAGAGGGGATTTGAACAGAAAGAAAGGGTAACACAGGCCCTTTCACAGACCACCATTGACTTGTGATGAAAGCCAGAAACCCCAGTTGGGCATTGGGGCACTCCTTTGTTTTGGATGGAGTGGAGGTTGTAGTCTCTGCCTGTCCCTCCAAATACTTGGGTATCCCGTTAAAGGGATCCGGGGGGAATGGCCAGGGCCGAGTGCCCAGACGGGGCCAGGGCCAAAGGCACTCCCTCAGGCAGTGGACCCTGTGGGGTTCACCCTATTTGATACAAAAAAAATTCCTTCCAGTAGCACCTTAAAGACCAACTAAGTTAGTTCTTGGTATGAGCTTTCGTGTGCATGCACACTTCTTCAGATACACTGAAACAGAAGTTGCCAGATCCTTCTATATAGTGAGAAGGTGGGGAGGGGTATTACTCAGAAGGGTGGTGGGAATGGGTGATTGGCAGATAGCTGTGATGAGCCTGTTGACGACTCTTAATGACTGCAATAGGTCTTACAGGAAAAAGCAAGGGGTGAGAAGGTGAAAAATGGCTTTGTCATGTATAATGAGATAAGAATCCAATGTCTTTGTTCAGACCAGGTCTCTCCATGGTTTTAAGTTTGGTAATGAGTTGCAATTCAGCAGCTTATCTTTCCAGTCTATTTCTGAAATTCCTTTGTAGTAAAACAGCTACTTTGAGATCTTGTATAGAATGTCCTGGGAGATTGAAGTGTCCTCCTACTGGTTTCTCTGTCTTGTGATTCTTGATGTCAGATTTATTTATTTATTTATTTATACACCCTACTTGATGTAAGTCTTTTTTAAGAAGCAAACAAACTTTTTTAAATTCAAAATTAAAACAAAACATATTATCCAGAGACATATCATCCTTATTTTCCCCCATTTTTCCTCCCTCCCCCCACCCTCCCACACAAAACCCACCCACCCCACCCCCCAGCTTCCCTCAGTTCCAGTCTTTGATTTCTCTAAGAATGCTGTTTTCTGCATGTTACACAGTTGTATAGATCCTCAAACTATTTAGCTGATTATTATCAATAGAAAGTTTGTGAATGTTTATTCAAAGCCAGCCAAGGAGTCCAGTTCGCTTTGTTGCATCTTCAAATACTTTGCAAATGGCAAATAAGATTTTGTGAATATATAGAATCAGCAAGACTTACAGCAGTGGTAAGAGGCAAATCAGACCAAAAACTGATCGGAGTCGACGTGCGTGAAGGAATACATAAAAAAAAAACATTGTTCTGGTATTAATATATCAATATGCAATGAATGAAACTTACAGAGTAAAAAATTAAGAAGAAATGGGTATAAGATGAGATAGTCAAAAATAATATTGATAAGACAGTGAAAAGAAGAAAAGAAACAAAGGAAGCCACATATAGGTGGAGGGAAGTCAAAATTTATGTTTAGTTTGTATGTTTGTCTTCTTTTTTTGTAATCTAATTTTGAGAGGTGTATGTATCTATGTATAATAAGTTTGTTTAGTGTTCTGGTTTGTGTTTGTAAGTATTGCATTTATCAATAAAAGTTTTTTTTTTAAAAAAAAAAAAGATTGTACCATGACCAAGCCAACCCTCTTTCATCTATATTCAATAAAGTTGTGGCCTGTTTTGACCCAAAACTAGTCTTATTGGTCTCTTATTTATATGGGTTGGGTCATGGGAAACCTGGTCCTGCAAGCTAGAAACCCCAATAGCCTAATCTTAATCCAGCAGTGTTTGGCACAGTTTTAGTCAAATGTTCATTCAAAAGTAATGCTTACTTTTACCAATTTCAGGAATTACAGGTAACTTGCACCCACAGACTCTGGTGCACCAAACCTGCAACAATATTAAAGCAAGCAGTTGTGCAAAAATGTCTGCTGTTAAGGAAAATGTGCTAAAGGCATTGACAGAATAATGCAGGTTAGCTTGGCGGGGACTGGAGGTATCTTGAAAAAATCTGCTGTAGTTGAACTGCCTTGGTTATCAATAAACGTTCTTAAATTTTGTATATACATATTACCAACCCCCCCCCCCCAAAAAAAACATGAAATATGCTTGGCCGATACACATAACCTTCAAGAGGAGAGGGGTTTGGTTGAAATAACAAGCTTGCATTATCAGTTCATGCTCGTTCTCCATTCCTTCAAGTAAATGTACAGAAATCTTGGAAAATATTAAAGCATAGTGTACAAAACTGTGCATACAAAAAACCCAGAAAGCATCTAATGATGAACAAAAAAGGGAGAAATGCTTCTCAGAGATACTGGAAAGAATAGTCATTTATTGTTATATTAGCCCAATCCGTTTTAAAGCCTTGCTTACAATAGGGCTGCCATATTTCAAAAAGGTTAAAAAATGACACCCTGAAAGTTTAGAAAGACGTCAAAATTGTTGAGTTTTTTTCTTACAAAAACGCCCAAAGAACCATGCAAAAAAAATTTATTGACTTGCCTAAGATCCAGGACAAAGCACTGTCTTTCAGAAATTCCCTCCAGGCATCAATTCCGCCTTTGAAATCCCAGTAATGTCCGGGAAAATCCAGGCGTACGGCAGCCCTGGCTTACAGGGCAAAGCAAGCATTTCTTCCTATTTTTATTGTCTACAAAATTGTACATACAAACAATGTACAAAAATCTCCTGTTTATGCCGACAGCTGGTGCGTATTGCATAAAGAAGTGAGAAATTGCTGTTACAGGGTCAGGTGGGGTAGGCATCTAGTTCACCCACATTTTATTAAACCTGGTCAGATGGGATGAGAAGCCTTCATAATATAAAATCAATTTGTGGTGGCAATAAGGCCGATTTACCACAAACTATCACCACCTCTTAGAATAAAATTCCGCTTTCTTCAAGGGAGACGGCAGCAGAAAGTAGTCACCAAAATATTTTTAAGGTTTACTTGATCTAGGAGTCACGCATTCATGACCAAGAGTGACTGGATCTGTCTATTGTGTGCTTCCTCTGTCCTCCTTGGGTTTCAGACATTTCCCTGTGCTTAATTGGGACTGAAGGAAGAGGGGGGGTGGAACAGAGATAAAGTTAGGAGGCAATGTGTGCTTGTGGCGGGATTATGTCAGCCCACATGATGTAAACACCCTGACATGGGAGTTACAGAAGCAAGCTGCGCTATCGGAATTGCTTTTTCAGTAACGTGTCTGTGCAAAGAGATCAATGCTTGCATTTGTTTAAAAACACGATCTTAAGTAGAAAAAAGGTTTCTCTTTTTAAGATGAATGTTGCATCTGTTATCTATATTATCTGCTTTTCTTTTAAATAATTGCCACTTGAAATCTAGTTCAAGGTTATTTGGATTTCATACATATCAATAGGGTGATTGGCCACTGATGGCTTCACGGTTTGGATTTTGCTAATCGATCTTTCTTGGCACGTCGTATTACCACCATTCTTACCTAAGGTTATACAAACGTCCAGAGTTAAGACAAAGCCACTAATTTGCATTTATTTTTGTTTAAAATGGCAGCACTGCCAAAACAGCATGCCGTTATAACAGAGTCAACATGTGTGGTCATTGTTTAAGAAATATTGCTCCTTCTGTGAAAAGTTATGCATTGAAAAGAGTACTTTTCATCATCTACAGTGTTCCTGCTCCAGTTACACATTAGCACCCATGGGATGAAGACAGATGCAACAAAGCTGAAGAAATCACAGCTTGTTTGCCACGCCGATACGCACGAACATACCCAATGTGTGCTTGGCTTCATAATTTAAATGGCAGATCCACACACAAGAAGTTGAACGCTGATTCGGCCAAGGAGTTCCAGATTGAATAAACCTATAGTGGCATTGCTGGTTCCCAAATAAATGTAGCCATTTTCAGGGCACTCCATTCTTCAAACAGCTCCTGTCCTCCACATGGTCGTGCTCAATTGGGAACAGGAAAGAGCATCATAGCTTCAATGCCTTTACAATTAAATTTGCCCATCTTGACTAGTATTTTAAAGTTTGGCCAGCTTAACTTTCTAAGCAAAGCAAACCATGTCTATCTTGGCTGCAAAAGAAGGAAGATGCATGCTTGGATTAGTTGTTTGCCCTTAGATGGCCAAAGTCGCCTCCTTCCACTATTTATTCCTGCTTTGGTGCCATTGCTCAAGAAACTGAATATCCTAAAGGAGTTTCTTAATTCCTGATGGTCTTTTCCATGGAGCAGGCAATGTCTTTATTCAGTCTAATTAATTGCTTTGAGAAGCAAATCCATGTGCAAGAAAAGAATGGAGGAAGCCACCAGGTATATAGAAATATGTTTATTCCAAATATAAATCCTTCTAAGTCTTTGGTCGGTTGCAAAATAGAGTCCATTCCAAAAGCTTTTGAATGTCAGTTTTATTTGGAGGTTTATCAAAGCACCAACATCCTTATCATATTTCAGAGGGCCTTATTTTTTCAAACATAAAAATACAGTAGTACCTCAGAAGTCGAACGGAATCTGTTCCGGAAGTCCGTTTGACTTCCGAAGCATTCCGAAATCAAGGCACGGCCGTGTCAGACGTTTGGGTTCCAAAGAACGTTTGCAAACTGGAACACTCACTTCTGGGGTAGCGGTGTTCGGGAACCAAAACGTTTGAGTCGCAAGGCATTCGTCAACCAAGGTACGACTGTAATAGATATATTTTCTAAATTATTTTTACTGCTATAATTCCGACACTTGAACCAAGGGCTGCTTTGCGATACATATCTCAGAAATTGAACTGATTCTGGTGCAATATTCATAAATTATTATATACTGAAGCCAGGAATGAGTGTTGGCCCCAAAACTCTTTCCTCGCTCCTCCTCTTCCCAAACACACTGATTTTGATGTGAAGATTTCCTGTGTTCTCAGCCACAGCTTCTTTTAGTAGCCTGTTTTACTATTTCATTTTTTGAGAGTGGTTGATTGTTAATTTGTCACTATTCAATTCATCGGTAATTTGCATCTTGACAATGCATTAGCGGCATATTTGCTATTTCATTCCTTCATTGGAATTAGTTTTCCACTAGCTGGATAACAAAGACTCAGGATTGCTCTTTAAGGTTTTTAATGGACAATGATGAGTGAGGCAAGTAGCTTCAGATTGTATTCTGCTGCCATGCTTGGGTTTGGATTGATGAATGTCAGTAAGCCAAGAGACTGTCAAGGCCATATGAAAGTTTTCAGCGCTAAGAATGACCTAATCTATCACTTCACATACGTTACATACATTGTGTACTTTCTGTTCAGTTCTTCCTTTTGTCCCTTGGCTGGCATGTATGAATGAACACAGTCCAGAGCTCCAGCTCTAACATGAAATGATATGGCTCATTCCTCTAGCAGTAGGACATTCTTGTACATCAGAACATCTGGATTCTGTACATTTTCAGTCCTGTGCAGAAATGTTACTGCCTGCAAACGTAGTATTCATTATGAAGTACAAGCAGGACAAATGACGGGTGAAAGTTTTCAACAGGGTTTTTTCTCGTGGTGAAGAATCTGATTCTAAGAGGTCCCATTGCTGAGTTTTTGCTAATCGTGCTGCAGTCAGTAAGAAGCCTACTAGTTCTCTGTAGCGTAAGGTGGAGCCCAAGTCTATGTCCGATGATAATAGGGAGAAGGAAGCTGACTTGTAATTGTAACTCTATTCCAGAAGTTTTTAACGTGGGGGCATTCTCTGAGCTCGCATAGAAGTATGAAATGTGTGTGGCACAGTAAAGAGTGTGTGGTTTTGAGATTTTGAGGAGATTCTTCTTTTTTAAGAAAACACTTGACATTCTCCTTGGGAGGCCTAGTGAATCAACCTCTCCTAGGTTTAAGCAATCATGGTTTTTAGAAAGCTGCCACAATTTCTGGGTCCTGTCAAAATCAGTATGGAAATGACAAGGGATGAAGGTGGGTGTTTTTCTCAGAGCTGCGTTACTGCTTGTTTTCTCTTGAACTTTGTTTTTCTTTATTTTCAATTTTTTTTTATTGATTTTCCACATTTATCACCAAGATGACATAGGAAAACGCATAGCAAAAAGAAAACACATTACACTACAAAGAAAAGAAAACTAAACACAAAAAAGATTTTTTCTTCAAGTACCTAATTGTAATTGCATTGATAACTGACTTCCTCGAATCCCCTGACTGAATTTCATTGCATCACCTGTATAACAGTTCTCCAAATTCATATTTCTAATAATATTAACTCCTTTCATTTACTAACCTCTTCTCCTTTGTTAATATTCTAATCCTTAATCTTTACTACCACATATTCTTATTCTACCCCTAAGCCTATTTATTAGTTCCAAGGATTTTCTATTTATTTTATATTACAATACTTAACTAAATATTCTTTAAATTTCTTCCAGTCCTCTTGTCTCTCCTCCTCTTTCTGGTCATGGATTCTTCCAGTCAGGTCGGTCAACTCCAAAAAATCCAACATCTTCATCTGCCATTCTTCTATTGTTTGTTTTCTCTTGAACTTTGTGAGACAAAAGATGAAGAGCAAAGTTTTGGATTGAAATAAAAAAATAATCCTACTTGAATTGGGGAAAAATAGAGAAGGAAGGATTTGAATAGAAAGTTAAGTCTAGAATACTTTTTTTAAAAAAATAGTAGGAAACAATTCATTTTTTAAAAAAACAAACCATAACTTACCAGACCTAAATATGGGCAATAGTAAAGGTAAAGGGGCCCCTGACCATTAGGTCCAGTCGTGACTGAGTCTGGGGTTGCGGCACTCATCTCGCTTTATTGGCTGAGGGAGCCGGCATACAGCTTCCAGGTCATGTGGCCAGCATGACTAAGCTGCTTCTGGCAAACTAGAGCAGCGCACGGAAATACCGTTTACCTTCCCGCCGGAGCAGTACCTATTTATCTACTTGCACTTTGACGTGCTTTTGAACTGCTAGGTTGGCAGGAGCAGGGACCGAGCAATGGTAGCTCACCCCGTTGCGGGGAGTCAAACCGCCGACCTTCTGATTGGCAAGTCCTAGGCTCTGTGGTTTAACCCACAGTGCCACCTGCATCCCCATGGGCAATAGTAGTTAATTTCAAATTCTAGTTCCATGCAACAATGTGTTGCATGCAACTAGTAACCATGCATGGGAGATGCATTTCTGGAAGAGTAAATGTATTCGGGCCATTCCATGGTGTCTAGATGAGTAGTGCAATAAAGAAATGGATTTATATCTGTAGAACACAGTGTCCCAGTCCTACCACAGTTTGAAAGTCTCCCACAACAGGTCAGAAGAACCAAGGACTGTTCTATCTCACAGTGCAGGGCAGACTAAGGAAACTACCATCAGGTCAGGAGAGAAGGAATAACGAATTATCACTCACATGTATGGAACACGGTACTAATAAATAATTTTGACATAACAGCCTCATTATGAAACAATGCTAATTATAACTTTAAATATCAATATAGGTGCTGACAAGCATAGCATCAGACATTTTATAATTAGCAGATGCAAATGCTCCTTTGGAAGAAGAACATGTCCACATATGGGGAAATAAATGATCAATGAAGAGGGAACATTAAAAGTTGAAAAATGAAATAGAATACGGAATGTGAACTTTCCCTACTTCCCTTCATAAAAATTAGATGACCAACTTGCAGAAAGTGTAAAAGACGAGACTTCAACCAGCACATGTGTAAAAGATCTTGCAAATTTCCCTTGCCTCCCTTAATAAAAATGAGATGGCCAACTGCACGAAGCATCAAGATGAGACCCAGCAGCAGATGTGTAAAGGAGCAAGAGATAAGAGCCTTAGGTTTGCTTCTCATATTATAATGTCAAGAAACAGGAGCACCCCAATGAGTCATGTCTACATGAACATATTGTTCAAATAACCACATAGGTAACAAAGTTCTAAAATTCATAGGCCTTGCTTCCATGGGATTGTCTTGCAACAATTTTTGCACACTGCC
This sequence comes from Podarcis muralis, assembly GCF_964188315.1. Taxonomy (NCBI): domain Eukaryota; kingdom Metazoa; phylum Chordata; class Lepidosauria; order Squamata; family Lacertidae; genus Podarcis; species Podarcis muralis. The sequence goes on from NC_135665.1 coordinate 17,191,239, forward strand.
ACTAACAGTCTGTTTGTTTGTTTTTCTTCCTTTTTTTAAGAAATGGAAATGACCAGCTGGAGTTTTGCTCTCTATGTTTGAAATTTAAGGCATGTTATTTATTATTCTTATTTATTAAATTTGCAACCTGCCTTTCTCCAAAATGAGTGCAGGGTCGCCGCTTCATGCCAAGGAAGATAAGTCACTAATATAGGCATTCAGTGTCTATTAGAGTGGGGGGTGGGGAATTGAAATTGATTGTAATATAGTAATTGCAAGAGTGATTTTGAATGTGACTGAGGTCAAAATTTATCCTTTGGTCCACTCGGCCTCAGAAATCATCCAGGGTCACATCTGACTTTGTCCTAATTTCTGCAATATTTCACAATGCCAGACGGGTCTGCAAAATTCACATTTCGGCACAATTGACGTTTCTTAAATGAAACTTTTCCTAAATGATGTTTCCTAAATGAAACCAATCTGAAGTGTTGTCTTTACTACTCATCACATGATAGGAACTAACAGAAGATATAAAACACAGATCTGTAACCTCCCCCCACTTACCTGCATCATGGACGATGTAGCAACCCAGAGGGGTTGAGGATGGATAGATGGATTGATGGATAGATGATGATGATGATTAACAACTGTGCTGGGAGATGGCAGATGTATTGCATTCAATATCCAGATTAGGGATAAAGAAGGAACTGATTTATACATGGAATGCTTTAAAATGACTTATACGTGAAATTTGGTGGTTTCAATCGAGTGTTGCTTGGATCACTTCCTGCATCAAGGGCCTGTTCATGTCCAAGCTGGTTTTCTCATTGTCAGTGTGTTTTTCAAAAGCTTGACGAATTAGATGCACAAAAGAATAGGTTTGTTACATTTTAAATATGTTTTAGACTGTCAACCCTTGTGCTGTATTGTATTTCTGCGGCATAGATTTAAAAGTATATTAATACATATGTACAGTGGTACCTCGGGTTAAGTACTTAATTCGTTCCGGAGTTCTGTTCTTAACCTGAAACTGTTCTTAACCTGAAGCACCACTTTAGCTAATGGGGACTCCCGCCGCTGCCACACCGCTGGAGCACAATTTCTGTTCTTATCCTGAAGCAAAGTTCTTAACCTGAAGCACTATTTCTAGGTTAGCGGAGTGTGTAACCTGAAGTGTATGTAACCTGAAGCGTATGTAACCCGAGGTACCACTGTACTTTTATACAGTTACATGCACTGTTGTGTATATCTGCTTATGAGCTAGTTCATTTAGGAAACCTGGAATGCATATGCATATATTCCATGTTTAACATTGGGCATATAATAACGCATAAAACATGTGAAGTTTGTTCATATGGAATTAGAAACTGTTAATGAAACTCGGGGGGGAGGGGGGAAACATGCACAAAAGCTTAGCCTCGAGTTTTCCAGAAAATCCCATCCCTAGTCAAAAGCTCACCATGTAGCACTTTAGATCCCAGACTACATAAATAAGATACCCAGATGCATCCCATTTGTTCTCTCTGACATGGAACATAGCAAAAGGCAAAGAAGTGCAAGCACAGCACGTTCTGTTTCTGCTCAGACTAATTATGTGGCAGGAACATCCACTGAGAAGCCAGAGAGCCAGTTTCAGAGTCTCTAGCCATAGTACTAAAATCTCACAACATGAAGAGCACCACTGTCATGTCTGATGCTTGGCAAAAAGTAACCCAGGTCATGGAACTTGGGCTTCATTCAGTTGGTGCACAGCATATTTGTGGTTGAAGGCGGGAGACGGCACATCCAACATATTAGATATTCATATTGATCTTTAATTGTATTGGGTTTTTTAAAAAAAATTAAAAATCTCGTATTTTATTGTATTACAATTTGAAATACAGTGGTACCTCGGGTTAAGTACTTAATTCGTTCCGGAGGTCCGTACTTAACCTGAAACAGTTCTTAACTGAAGCACCACTTTAGCAAATGGGGCCTGCCACTGCCGCTGCGTCACTGGAGCACAATTTCTGTTCTCATCCTGAAGCAAACTTCTTAACCTGAAGCACTATTTCTGGGTTATCAGAGTCTGTAACCTGAAGCGTATGTAACCTGAAGCGTATGTAACCCGAGGTACCACTGTACAGCCATACCTTGGTTTTTGAACAGCTTAGTTCTCGAAGGTTTTGGCTCCTGAACACCACAAACCCGGAAGTGAGTGCTCCGGTTTGCGAACTATTTTTGGAAGCCAAACATCCGATGGGGCTTCCGCGACTTCCAATTGGCTGCAGGAACTTCCTGCAGCCAATCGGAAGCCTCGCTTTGGTTTCCGAACATTTTGGAAGTCGAACGGACTTCTGGAAAGGATTCCATTTGACTTCCAAGGTATGATTGCATGTAAGAAATGAAACGAGCAACAAAAGTACAATTAAAAACCATACAGCGTAGAGTTCAGCTCATTGCAATTGCTACAACAGGCATCAAGAAAGAATCAAGTGGTCCGTGGAAAGGGGGTAAGTCACCACTGATCTGTGGGCACAGAAACAAGTGCATATGCATGGATGCAGAAAAGACCAAGCCCCACATATTTAGCCCTGTGGGGAAAATGGCTGCCTTTCACCAAGTAGTACAGCAGAGATTTCTAGTGAACAATTTTCTCTGCCCACCCCCCGATCTCTTTTAGCATGAGCGTCTAATGCACAGCACAGTTTTATAGCAACACACCCAGGCATCTGGTAAATCCTCTTCTTTTTCCAGATGGGTGTTTTCCAATTCACCAGTATCCGCCCCCCCCAAAAAAAACCACACATGTGTTTCAAGAAATAGCACATGAGCTTTGCTATCTGACAGCAGAAAATACAGAACTAGCACAAATATTATCCCCTCCCCCTTCCACTGGCCCATGTTTTCTGTTAGAGTTAACTTAGATACTTCTCACAAAGGTTTACTGATTTGTAACTCAGTATTCAACAATAAATACAATAAAAAGCATAGTAAAACAATAACCAGCAATTAAGAAATGATGAAACAAAACAATAATCATAAACCAAGAAGGGTTACATCTAAAACATAAAACTCAAGTGACCTAAGGCTCAAAATCATGGACAAATAAAAACTCCTCTTATGTGCGTCAATTGTGAGACCATGGCAGGCGTTATTTGGGGGGAAAGCTGTACAGATAAGGGGTCACTATCAGAAATACCACAGTTTTAATCTCAATTTAGGTGGTTGGTAGTGAAGAACCTTATTACCACATCTCAGTTCCAGGAATTACATACATGTGAGAAAACGCACCACCCTCCATGTGTGGGTCTATCCCAGACCCAGACCATTTAGGACACTAAAAATCTAAACCAGCATCTTTTAAGATTGGTACTCTATGCTGTGTAAAGTATTGCTATAGATTTATAGGTGGTAGAAGGTAATTAAGGCCCGGGGATGTCAAAACTTTCCTTGGAGGAAATAGCCAGAGCCAAGTGTATATTAGGGCTAGTAAGGAGTTTGGTAGACCTGCTGATAAGCCTCTGTTATCAGCACAAGTAAAAGCTTGTTAAATAGGCGCACACTTCCTGGGTTGTGTCTTGGACATTGTAATCCTAGCCAAATCAGCAACTGTTGATGAAGTGAGGCAAATGTCTTTGTGAGGTGACCATGGGGGGGGGGCAGGGTGTTAACCATTAGGAATTCAAAGTGTCAAAGGAAATAGGTGTGTAAACAAAAGGGGGTGGAAGTGATGTGACAAGGAAGCAGAGAGGGATGGGCCTGGCTGAGCAAGTGAGGCTACTGAGAAAGGATGCTGATGCTGACACTAAGGAATAAGCGGGCATGTGTTGGGGTGCTGCTGTTGTGAGCCGCTTGAAAGCTTCAGGTCATATATATGTGAAGTGGGAAGCAGTGTCCAGACATGTTGTTGTTGTTTAGTCGTGTCCGACTCTTCGTGACCCCATGGACCAGAGCACGCCAGGCACTCCTGTCTTCCACTGCCTCCCACAGTTGGGTCAAACTCATGCTGGTAGCTTCGAGAACTCTGTCCAACCATCTCGTCCTCTGTTGTCCCCTTCTCCTTGTGCCCTCCATCTTTCCCAGCATCAGGGTCTTTTCCAGGGAGTCTTCTCTTCTTATGAGGTGGCCAAAGTATTGAAGTCTCAGCTTCAGGATCTGTCCTTCCAGTGAGCACTCAGGGCTGATTTCCTTAAGAATGGAGAGGTTTGATCTTCTTGCAGTCCATGGGACTCTCAAGAGTCTCCTCCAACACCATAATTCAAAAGCATCAAATCTTCGGCAATCAGCCTTCTTTATGGTCCAGCACTCACTTCCATACATCACTACTGGGAAAACCATAGCTTTAACTATACTAGCTCCACAACTTAGGGCAAAACTAAAAAAAGCTCAACATCCAGATTTTCATTTTTTGCAATATGACAACCCTATCATAAAGGCACCCTTGTGCCTAATTTCCCAAAGGAAACACAAACGCAGATTAAAAGCAAGTGCCCTGGATTCTCCTCCATAAACAGCATCATATCAGACAACTCCTATAGGCCAAGGTCCCTTCAGCCCCCCCCCCTAAAATATTTGAGGGGGCCGGGGCCCTCAAAGTTGATATACATTGCCATTCAAATGGCATGTGTGAACCACATCTTGTGATCAATTACGGAGTGTGGGCCTTACCTGCCCCCCAATATATTATTCAACTTGGCACCCCAGAACAGAATCAATGTTTTTGCACAGCACAATGCTCAGAAATAAGATTGCAGGCTTAGCTTGCCATTCCTTGATTTTCTAAATTTAAGTCTGAAAAAGTTAAATTAAAGTGCAAAAGCTTGTTTCTTTAGACACTTCTGACAATTAAAACTTAAAAGCTGTGAGATGAGGGAATGTGGGCAAAGCTATGATGTGACCCCAGCTATGTTGGCCTCCAATGAAAGACAACTTGCAGAATAAAAGTGCACAAGCACTCTGTAGCTCATTTTAAAAAATGCATGTTGCAAAATAATTCTAGATTAGTTTTAATTTGCTTAACGCTACTACCTCCTGCTGGCGAATTTGAATAATTTACAGCATTAGCCAGTTCTGATATAAAAATGAAGAATATTTATTGGGGAAATGTTCCATTGCACTATACACATTTGTTTGTTAAATTGTCCATTCCATGACCCTGGGATTGCAACTGAACACTAACAGTGTGAAAGATGTACAATAGCTTTTCAAGGTGAAGAAATGGTCAAGTGTGTTGACAGCAAGGAGACTCTCTGCAAATATTCCCCTCTACTGCGACTATGCTTTTCTTCAATTGTTTTTAATGCATTGCTGTAAACCAGACCATTCTTTCTACCTTACAAAACATTCAGGTTAGAGGAAGGAAGTATGTCATGGTATGCTAAGCTGGTACTCATTTTTTTATTGTCTGTGCTTTATTCAGAATAGGAAGAGAGAGGAGAGGAGTTATGCATTGAAAAAATTATAAATAACAACCACCAAGTCAATTTCATAGAGATTTTGTGAGGCCGAATTTTACATGTTGATATAACAGCCTGGAAAGCTACTAAGACATTTTCTATAGATTTGACATAAATTGGAGGGGGGGGGAGCTTTTCCCCAAGAGGTCTCGATGGCATCTGTAAAAGAGCCTGCAAAATCCTTTATTAAAAGAGGGGGTGGGGTGGGGAGGAACCTCCTCCTCTAATAACTATAATACACACTTTAATGGTAATATACAATGTGCAAGAATTTAATCATTCGTTCAAAAATTTGCATACCACTTAGCCCCATGATTTCTAAGTGACAATGAGGTTACAATGAGATAGAAAAGATAAGCCAGCTTTTAAAAAAAATAATAATAATTGTTGTTGTTTTTTTTCAAAATGCGATACAATTACCGGTACCTAAAGGCAAGACTAAATATATAAGAAACCATTATGACTAAAACACTGATTCACAGAGTAGAACAACACACTGATCAGGTAAGACACACAATTTCTCCCCCACCCTTATAATATATCAGTACCTATGGGGTATTACTGATGAGAATAAGAGGATATATTATTAATTAATTAATTAATTAATATTCATTAAATTAATTGTATTTAATTATGCATGTAGGCTAACAGCAAAGGCAAAAACAGGTAGTGCCTGTTTTTAAAATGTGAGCCTAGCTCATAGAGCCCCAGTAGCAGACTATTAAATCCCATCCTTAGGTAGACTAATGAAGCATAGAAATAGGCCATTAAACCTTATTTGATTCTGCTCAGCAGCTGACCCCCATTTTGACCCCTTTTCAGTGAAACAGATCACACAGCAAGTTTGAAATGAATTACTTACGGTTTCTAGGTCTCAGACATGCATCTTTCCTTATGCAAAGGCAATACAATATTCTGAGTAATACAGCAAAGCAGCCACAGACACGTGTCTGAGAGGCACGTCTGCCTCTGCTGCTTAGTGTGTGAAGAGGCAAGTGAAATAGGCTTGACTTCCTCCCTCTCAGGAAAAGAGGGGGCATGACCTCAGTGAGCCTCTTCTAGCAATTAGAACTCTGTGGTCCTTAACCCCTTCATGCACTAACTAGCCCCAATGTGTGGCGCTGTGTAGGGATAGTAGCAGCAAATGAAAAACAGTGAGAGTTGGTAAAAAAAAAATTGCCTGCTCTGCAATTCTCCTGGCTGCTACTCCTCTCCTGCCACTGCTGGATGGATGGAGATAGAGATGATAGATAGATAGATGATAGATAGATAGATAGATAGATAGATAGATAGATAGATGATAGATAGATAGATGATTGATATAGATAGATGATAGATAGATAGATAGATAGATAGATAGATAGATAGATAGATGATAGATGATAGATAGATAGATAGATAGATAGATAGATAGATAGATAGATGATAGATAGATAGATAGATAGATAGATAGATAGATGATAGATGATAGATAGATAGATGATAGATAGATGATAGATAGATAGATAGATAGATAGATAATAGATAGATAGATAGATGATAGATAGATAGACAGATAGATAGACAGATAGATCAGTTAAAAGGCATAGATAACTATCTCTGCCGTAACAAAATAAAAAAATTCCTTCCAGTAGCACCTTAGTGCATGCACACAAAAGCTCATACCAATAACAAACTTATTTGGTCTCTAAGTTCCTGGAAAGAAGTTTTTTATTTTGTTTCGACTATGGCAGACCAACACGGCTACCTACCTGTAACTATCTCTGCCTTTTAGCTGCATAAAAACAAAAACTGAAAACATCCTGATTTGCAAAATAGTGCAAGTATACCCCTAGTCATTGTGTTTCTTTGTGAATGCCCCCCGTGATGGGAAACCATTTAGCTTAGCAATTTTCTTTACAGCATCAGGAAGTTATCTGAATCATGTATGAAGCCTCCCTAAGGTGTCTCATTGCCCTGTCCTATCCTGCCCTGCTGGCTCGGTGCATGAGAAGCTCTGGGCATTTCATCACAAACCATCCTCTCCGGCTGCAATGTTTAATGCCACACCTTCCCCGTTTATTACATAACAAATGGACCTTTTGTTCCCAGGGCTCGATCATGTGCAATCTCTGCAGTGCAAAATATTGATTAGCCAGGTCTATTAACAGCAGAGAGCTTCTAAAAGCTTGTATGTGGAAACTGGAATGACTCCAGTCCAGTTTCATGACACGCATTAGGCCAGAGCTCAGGTCCTAGAAGCTATTTAAGTGAGAGGTTTTTTGCACACTCCTGTTTCTCCAGAGGAGTCATTCATATGGGTAAAAATATTTCTTAATGGAAGGAAGGAAGGAAGGAAGGAAGGAAGGAAGGAAGGAAGGAAGGAAGGAAGGAAGGAAGGAGCACAGTTTGTTTACAGAGCTTTCAATACAATTCAGAGTGAAAATCTTATGTGCTTCGTTTCCCCCAAAAAAATCTACCCTGGAACCAGTTAAACCTCCCCATAGTGGTGCAGTAGGTTTAAGATCACAAGGAAGAAAAAATCCATCAACCAGGTGACACGGAAACGTAGACTACATTCATGTGTGCACCAACTGGAGAATAAGCCTAAATAGGATTTCCAAATAAACTTCCATAGATAGCTAATTTAATTGCACTTGACTATGGTGGTACCTATTGCTATGTACTTTTAAAGATCTTTTTTTAAAAAAAATGTTATTATTATTTATTAAATTTGTATACTGCCCTTCATCCGGAGACCACAGAGTGGCTCACAACATAAGAATGCAAAACGTGAACACAAAATACATAACGAGAACAGGAATAAGAACAAACCAATAACCCCCCTCCCATGAACACATTTCAACAGACATAGAATGCTAATCAGCCAAAGGCTTAGTTAAAGTAAAGGTAGGACAGTTAAATCCAGTCAAAGGCGACTATGGGGTTCTGGCGCTCATCTCACTTTCAGGCCAAGGGAGCCGGTGTTTGTCCACAGGCAGCTTTCCGGGTCATGTGGCCAGCATGACTAAACCACTTTTGGCACAACTGAACACTGTGACAGAAACCAGAGTGCACGGAAACGCTGTTTACCTTCCCAGTGCACTGGCATGCTTTCGAACTGCTAGGTTGGTAGGAGCTGGGACAGGGCAACGGGAGCTCACCCCATTGTGGGGATTCAAACTGCCGACCTTCCAGTTGGCAAGCCCAAGAGGCTCAGCGATGGAAGTGGTGCTGTGGCCTGGTTAAAGATAAACGTGCTTACCTCGCGCCTAAATATGAAGGCAGCAGGCAAGCCTCCCTGGGGAGAGCATTCCACAAACAGGGAGCCACCTCAGAAGTCCCATTCTCATGTTGCCACCCTCTGGACCTCTTATGGAGGAGGCACATGAAGAAGGGCCTTAGATGGTGATTGCATGGTCCGGGTCAGTTCATATGGAGAGAGGTGGTCCTTGAGATATTGTGGTCCTGAGCCACTTCAGGATTTATAGGTCAAAACCAGCACTTGAAATTGGGCCCAGAAACTAATTGGTAGCCAGTGCAGTTGGGCCAGGATTGGTGTAATATGCTCAAACAGTCTTGCCCCCGTGAGAAACCCCTAAATGATTAGGGCAGATCAGTGTTTAGGCCAGAGGAAGCCAACATGGTGCTCTTCAGATGGACTATGGGGGCTCACCCCCAGTATATGGAACTCCCTTTCTGCAATATTGTGTCAAGCACGATTTCTTTACAGCTTCCATCTCTTGCTAAATTTGTGCCTCTTTCCTATGGCCTTTGGAAACGGAATAATTTATTCTGGTGTCCTCCTTTTAGTATTTTACCTACACAAGAAGCAAAGCATTAGACAAATCAATTCCTCACATTCTTTATTGATAAGTGGAACATTTATAATGGAGCAACACTGGCAACAAACATTGTCAGTACCATCTGCTCGACAGAGGGCACTCTAAGCCTGCTTAAATATGGGGTGCATATGGCTTTATTTTCGTTTATAGTAGGGAATCTGTCACTTTCAGTTTCTCTCACTCTTCCTTTTCCCCATCTTCACTTATCCACATTTCCATATCAGTTTGTGAATTATTATTTTTAAGATCTCCTGAAAATTCACCAGCATTTTAGTGCAAATTTATCCTAAAATGCACATTTTTTGTATGCAATTTTGCCTAATATACACATATTTGCAAAACATTTTACCCATATTATGTTATTGCTTACTAATATCCATCTTTTATGCACACTTTACCATAGTATATTCCTGTTGATACACATTATTTGGCTGGAGAAGTGCACTGCAAAATTCTGCTAAGTGCAAATTTCAAAGGACGGCAGTGTTTCTTTTGCATATTGTCTTGGAAGTCAAATTGTGCCACTTTGTACTTAATCTCCCATAAAGATATCTAGTTCTGTAAACTCAAGTGTAGGGAACCTCAGGTCCAGGGTCCAGTTTCAGCCTGCTAAGCATTTCTGCTTGAATTTCAGGACTCCCCATAAGCCACACACTTCCCCAAGTCACACCATTCAATCACCATGCCTTGCCCTTCAAGCTCCTTCTGCCTGACGGGAACGAGTCCTTAAACAATGATAATGCCTTGCTTGCCTAGATGGAGAGGTTAGTTCATGGGTAAAGCCCTCCGGCTTCTGCATGGCTGAGATGTACAGCCTATGTTCATTTTTTTTTTTGAATAAATTTTTATTAGTTTTCCATAAGCAAAAAAGAAACAAAGCAAAAACATAAGCAAACACAAAATCGACTTCCCCATACCACCCCTTTTCTGCATTCTTGTTTCAAGATTTTTCAGCAACCCTTTCATAATAAACTTATTTATATTTCATAAATTTAACTTCTATAAATTATTAATACAACTGTAGTTCTTTATCTCTTATTACCCTGAGCCCCTAATTTTCCAAATTACAACAATTTTTAAGATAATCTTTGAATTTGTTCCAATCTTCATCCACCGCCTCTTTCCCTCGGTCTCGAATTCTGCCAGTCATCTCTGCCAGTCCCATATAATCAATCACCTTCGTCTGCCATTCTTCCAACGTGGGTAAATCTTGCGTCTTCCAATACTTTGCTAGAAGAATTCTTGCTGCTGTTGTGGCATACATAAAAAATGTCCTATCCTTCTTTGGCACCATTTGGCCCACCATGCCCAAGAGAAAGGCTTCTGGTTTTTTAATAAAGGTTCTCTTCAGAACTTTTTTAATTTCATTATAGATCATTTCCCAGAAAGCCTTAATCTTCGGGCAGGTCCACCAAAGGTGGTAGAAGGTTCCCTCCGTTTCATTGCATTTCCAACACTTATTGTTGGGCAAATGATAGATCTTTGCTAACTTGGCCGGAGTCATGTACCACCTGTAGATCATTTTCATAATGTTTTCTCTTAAGGCATTACATGCTGTGAATTTAACACCAGTGGTCCATAACTGCTCCCAGTCAGCAAGCTCAATGTCATGCCCCATGTCCTGTGCCCATTTAATCATGCTAGATTTCACCATTTCATCTTGAGTATTCCATTTCAACAGCAAGTTGTACATTCTTGACAAATTTTTAGTATTGGGTTCTAACAGTTCTGTTTCTAGTTTTGACTTCTCCACTTGGAAGCCTTTCTTTCTGTCCTGTTTAAAAACTTCATTTATCTGTCGATAATGTAGCCAATCTCTGACCTTAAATTTCAGCTTCTCGAAACTCTGCAATTTTACTTTTTCACCATCCTGTTCTATGATTTCAGAATATTTAGGCCAATTAGAACCCATATTCAATTTTTTCACCTCTTTTGCCTCCATTGGTGACAGCCACCTAGGGGTTCTACTTTCAAGCAAATCTTTATACCTTATCCAAACATTATACAAAGCTTTCCTCACCATATGGTTCTTAAAACCTTTGTGCGCTTTTACCTTGTCATACCATATATATGCATGCCAACCAAATCTGTTGTCAAATCCTTCAAGATCCAAAATGTCTGTATTCTCGAGGAGCAGCCAGTCTTTCAACCAGCAAAACGCTGCTGATTCATAGTAAAGTCTTAAGTCCGGCAGGGCAAAAACCCCTCTATCTTTTGCATCTGTTAATGTCTTAAATTTTATTCTCGGCTTTTTGCCCTGCCAAACAAACTTCGATATGTCTTTCTGCCACCTCTTGAAACAGTCCATCTTGTCTATTATTTGTAATGTCTGAAACAAAAATAACATTCTAGGCAATACATTCATTTTAATAACAGCAATTCTGCCTAACAAGGAAAGTTTCAGCCTTGACCATATGTCTAAATCTTTCTTAACTTCTGTCCAACATTTATCATAATTGTCTTTAAATAAATTCACATTTTTCGCTGTCAAATTCACCCCCAAGTACTTCACTTTTTTTGCTATCCCCAAACCTGTTTCATTCTGGAATGTCTCTTTTTCTTCATTTGTTAGATTTTTCTCCAAGACTTTAGTTTTTTGTTTGTTCAATTTAAATCCTGCAACTTGACCAAATATCTCAATCAGTTCTAAAACTCTTTTTGTACTAGTGTTTGGCTGCTGCAAAGTCAAAACTAGGTCATCTGCAAATGCCCTTAGTTTATACTCTCTCACTCCGACCTGAATTCCTTTAACCAACTGGTCCTTTCTAATCATATTTAACAAAACCTCCAGGACCAGTATGAAAAGTAGGGGGGAAATAGGGCATCCCTGTCGTGTTCCTTTCTCTATAGCTATCTCTTCCGTTACCACATTATTCACAATTAGCTTTGCCTTCTGCTCAGAGTATATTGCACCTATACCATTTTCAAAACCTTGGCCTACCCCCATCCCTTGGAGATTCTTTTTCATAAAACTCCAACAAATGTTGTCAAAGGCTTTCTCCGCGTCCACAAAAATCAAAACCGCTTTTCTGTTAATGTTCCTTTCCAGCAGTTCCACAATGTCTATTATATTCCTCACATTGTCAGACATGTGTCTTCCCGGGAGAAAGCCAGTTTGGTCCTTATGAATCTCACCTATCAATACTTTCTTCAGTCTTTTTGCTAAAATGTCTGCAAAAATTTTGTAATCCACATTTAGTAATGATATCGGGCGGTAGTTCTTAACCTGATTCTTTTCCGTCTCAGTCTTTGGTATAAGTGAGATAAAAGCCTCTTTCCACGTTTCAGGTGCCTTTTTCCCCTCCAGTATTTCGTTGCAGACTTCTTTCAATGGTTGCACTAGACATTCTTTCAAAGCTTTATAATATCTGGCCGTCAAGCCATCTGGTCCTGGAGACTTTCCCAGTTGTGCCTTTTGAATGGCCTCCTCTATTTCTTGTTCTGTTATTTTCTCATTCAAAATCAACTTGCCCTGTTCTGAAATTTTAAGTAGTCCATGATTTTTAAGAAATTCATCTATTTCTTGATCGTTCACTGGCCCTTGTGTGTATAATTTCCTAAAAAAGCTTTGGAAACAATTACTTATCTCATTTGGCTTGTGAATGTTCTTTCCCTCTATCTCCAGGCAGGTAACTGTATTCAATTTTTGCCTCTTTTTCAATTGCCATGCAAGGAGCTTCCCACATTTGTCTGCTGACTCGAAAGTCCTTTGTCTCATTTGTTTAATTTTCCATTCTATCTCTTGATTTGTCAGTTCCATGTATTGCGTCTGGTAATACTTTATCTCTCTCAAAATTTCTTGAGACTTTGGTTTTGACCTCAGTTTCTTTTCTCCTTCCTTCATTTTTTCTAAAATTCTTTCTTTCCTTTCATTTTGCTTTTTCCTCTTGATTGCATTCTGTTGTATCAGGAAGCCTCTCATCACGGCTTTACTCGCGTCCCAAATTGTTCTTTTTTCAACATCTGTTCTCAAATTTATCTCAAAGTAATCTTTCAGTGTCTTTAGGGCCTTTTTACAGAATTGTTCATCTCTAAATAAGGAGTCATTCATTCTCCATCTAAAGGATCCAGTTGTTGTCATTTTCATTTCCATCTTTACAGCATTATGGTCGGAGCAGGTTTTTGGGCAGATTTCTACTTTTTTAATCTTTGTAGCCATCACACTAGATACCCAGATTTGATCAATTCTTGTCCATGTCATTTTAGATTCCGAGAAAAAAGTTCCCTCTCTCTCGAGAGGATTCTTTGTTCTCCAAATGTCAATCAAGTCCATATTTTCCGTCATCTTGAAGAAAGTCTTTGGTAGTCTTCCATCTTTAGATATTGTCTGTCTTTGTGCCTTATCCATATTTGTAGAAACCACTCCGTTCATGTCCCCCATCATTATTATTTTGCAGTCGAGATAGTCCAGTAAAGTCTCATGCAACTTCTTAAAAAATTCTGCCTTCCCATCATTTGGTGCATATATTCCAATTATCAAGTATTTTCCCCCCTGGATCTGTACTTCAATTGCCAGATATCTTCCTTCTTCATCCTTAAATTTTAATTTTGGGTCCAATTTTTCTTTTGCATAAATCACTACTCCTCTCTTTTTTACTTTGTCGGAAGATATAAATTCTTGTCCTAATCTTTTGTTCACCAACAGCTTCCTATGTGCTCTGGTTATATGAGTTTCCTGTAGACATATCAGATCCAGTTGTTCCCTTTTCAAAATGTGAAAAACTTGTCGTTTTTTTCTGGGATGGTTCAAACCATTGCAATTCCAACTTAGAAGTTGCAGAGACATTTTGTTTGTTAGATGTTTGATCCTCCGACTGCTCCAAGCTTTTCTTCCTCTTCAGTTGGCAGTTGTGGTAGTCCAAATGATAGATTTGCAATGTCCGTTAGCCCTCCTCCTTCTGATGTTAATCCTTGTCCTTCTTTTGCCGAGTCCACCGTACCTTTCTGTAGGTCCTCTAGGTTTCTCTCCAAAAAGTACTCTTTCTCCTGTACTGTTCTTATTCTTACTTTCTTCCCTTTGTAGTTAAAGGACAGCCCCTGTGGAAATTCCCACCTGAAGGGTATAAAGTTCTTCCTCAACAGATTGGCAAGGTCTCTGTAAAAAGTCCTCACTTCCAAGATGTATTTAGGGATGTCCTTAAAGATTTGGACTTGAATGTTTCCAATCACCAGAGCTTTTTGATAGTGAAGGTTCAGTATCTTGTCTCTTTCCTCTTTGGTTCTAAAGGTAATCAGACAATCCCTTGACTTCTTACTTTGCTTTCTACCAAGTCTGAAAGCAGTTGTTATCTCCACTTCATCTTCCTCCAGATCTCCTTGCCAATTTTCCAGAATTGCCTCTGTGAGAAATTCCGCCAGATTGTCCTCTTCTTTCTCTGGAACCTGTCTAAATTTCAGATTCCGTTCTTTCCGTTGTAATTCCAGTAAGGAGAGGGCCGCTTCATGCTCATTCACCTTTTTTTCAATCGGCACAAGTCTTTCCTGTGTCTCACCTGCAACAGATTTCGCACTCTCTGCAATTTTCCTCGTTTCTGAAGATTCCTGGATCAGTCTATTTATAGATTCTGTATTTGTTGCCACTGATGTGGTGTTCAAATCCAATCTTGCTGTAAGTTCTGTCAGTTTCTTTGAGTTTTCTGTGGATTGCTTTGTTAAGGCCTCAAGGGATTGATTTATTTTAAGCAGTGCCTGTGTCATAGATTCCATTGATGCTGCTGTCACAGTATCCGGTGCAGGCACTGTGTTGCCAGAGATTGAACCTCTTTTCTTTTGTGTTAGTTTAGCTTTAGATCTGGTTCTTATCTCCTCTGCCGTGCCACTCATATCCCAAGGCCGTTCTCACAGGAAAAACTTGCAATGGAAAATCCCACTATTAGTCAGGTACTTTGCAATTTTTTCCCTCTTAGCCCTCAAGAGGGAGCAGTTAAAAGTTTCCAAGTTAGAGACAACAAAGAAACAGAAAGCCGGATGTAAGAAATCTCAAGTCCGCCATTAAAGTTGTAAAACTTTTTCTCCAGTTTAAATTTAGATAGTCCAATATCAGTAACAAAGTCCCATTCAAATCTTAAGAGTCTTAAAACTTTTTCCCCATTTAAGGTATAGTCTATATCCACTTCAAAGTTATTTTAAAGAACAGTTTTCCCGGTGTTAAGTCCTGGCAGATCGTCTCCGGGGATCAGAGCAGTGAAAAACTTTGTTTCCCTTTAAATTAAAAGTATCTTCGCAAGACTGTCTTTTTTTCCCCTTCCCCTGCCGATCTGGAGGGAAGAGATACTTTTGACAGCTCAGAGTTGACAGTTCGCAACTAAGTTTCTTATAACTGCAGCGAGGTCTTTCGTTGCTTTAAGTTCCTGCAGTCCGGGGGGGGCAGACTTCCTTATTTTTTGCCCTCCCGTTTTCAGCCAAATTTTCTAATTTTAAAGGTTCCTAATTTTTTTTCCCTTCTTACTCACGGGAATCCAGTCCAGATTTTCTTTTCAGGAAGGAATCGGCGCTCTCCGCTAATGGCGACGCGGCTTCACTCCGCAGGCTGGGTAGCGACTCTCAGCACCGCGCTCACTCCCGATGCCGCTCCGGAGCCTTTAAAAAGGCTCTTTCACAGTACCGGGGGGCGCAAAGGTGCCCACCGAGTCTCCTTGCTCTCAGGCTTCCGCGCCTGGGATTTTAGGGGTCCCCCACTCGCCGTAGCGGGTAAGACCCGAACTTGCGGAGCAGTCCTTCTCCGGAGCTCGGAGGTAGGACCGCCATTAAGCGCTGGCACCGACCGGAAGTCCAGCCTATGTTCAAAGGTAAGAGTGACATCCCTGGCTCCACCCACCCCTGGAATGGTAGCCCTCTGGCTGAAACAGGTTTTATTTTATTGTTGGAAGAAAAATGAAAGAATATTGTAATATATTTTTTAAAAGAAAACTTACTATTCCAAAACAAGTAGCCAGTTTATGGAAGCTATATACCGTATTTTTCGCCCTATAGGACGCACTTTTTCCCCTCCAAAAATGGAGGGGAAATGTGTGTGCGTCCTATGGGGCGAATGCAGGCTTTCGCTGAAGCCTGGAGAGCGAGAGGGGTCGGTGCGCACAGACCCCTCTCGCTCTCCAGGCTTCAGGAAGCTATCTGCAAGCCTTGCAAGCCCGGCAGGAGTTCCCGCAGGCTCGCAAGGCTTGCGGCAGCGGCCTGCAGCCCGGAGCATGGGGCGCCCTCCGGATAGCAGCCTGTTCTGGGGGCTGGGGTCGGGGGAAACTCGGGCTTCCCCCGCCCCAGCCCCGTGGCTGGGGGGGGGGGAATAATTTTTTTTATTCATTTCCTCCCCCCCCAAAAAACCGAGGTGCGCCCTATGGGCCAGTGCGCCCTATAGGGCGAAAAATACGGTAATCCCTGCTACCCAGGTATATAAAACAAAAAGCTCCATCAATGATCCCTGCCCCCCCCCCCAAACTATTACAGCTTTTTACAGATTGGACATCCTGATGTTCTTTCACCTATAGCACTTTCCTGATCTAAATTCAGGCATTGCATCTTGAAGCTATAGGCAGCAAAGGTGTTACAGGCATGAATTAGATTAGGAAAACAGCTTGGTTGGTGGAGGGAGGGGAACAAACTGTTAACCAGCTCCCTTTCCCCTCAGCTTCATTTGAATAAAAGAAAAAAATGTCTGGTGATCCAATCTCCGATATTCTATCACACATATAAAAAGGTATAAGGGCCCCTGACCATTAGGTCCAGTCGTGGACAACTCTGGGGTTGCGCACTCATGTCGCTCTATAGGCCGAGGGAGCTGGCGTTTGTCCAGACAGCTTCCGGGTCATGTGGCCAGCATGACTAAGCCGCTTCTGGCAAACCAGAGCAGCGCACGGAAACGCCATTTACCTTCCCACCGGAGCGGTACCTATTTATCTACTTGCGCTAGTGTGCTTGCGAACTGCTAGGTGGGCAGGAGCTGGGACCGAACAACAGGAGCTCACCCTGTCACAGGGATTCGAACCACCAACCTTCCGATCTGCAAGCCCTAGGCTCTGTGGTTTACACCACAGCACCACCCGTGCGTGTCCCCCCCCCCCCATCTTAGGTGGTTATCATTGTTTTCACATAACGTGCAGCCAGAATTTAAGAATCTTGAATGATAAATTCGGCACATAAGGCACCTGTTTTTCACTTAGCCTTGTGTTCGCATAATCTGAAGCTTATGTGAATGTTTAGAAGTCTGGGGTGTCTTAACAATTTCCCCAGTAACAATATCACCTGTTACTAAAGCTTAATTCATCTGACCTGCTTTATCTTCCCTTCTACTTGATCATAGGAAGTCACTTTATACCAGATCAAAGTATTTATCTGGTCCACTATCATCTACTTACAAGCAGGAGCTCTTCAGAGGCCTGGTTCACAGCCATGGTAGGCCATGCGGTGGCAGATTTTGGGCTTTAACATTTCTGTGAGGCCCCGACTCTCGCCTTCCGTTGTTTGTCGTTGTTGAGATGCCCGCTGCTGCACCCTCTCAGCTCAGTGTACACTGCAGACAAACTGGTTGTGCTCCCTTACATCGGCCTCTGTGCATTGCTCCCATTTATAATCTACACTGAATCATGTTATTTAGAATTGTAGAGTTGAAAGGGAACACAAGGGTCATCTGGTCCAACCCTCTGCAATGCAGGAATCCTCTGACCAACGTGGTGCTCGAACCCACGACCCGAAGATTAAGAGTCTCATGCTTTACCAACTGAGCTACCCCGCAGATGATGTGTTTTAATGCAAGACTATAGTTACATTGGGTGGCTCTGTGGGTTAAACCACAGAGCCTAGGACTTGCCGATCAGAAGGTCGGCGGTTCGAATCCCCGCAATGGGGTGAGCTCCCGTTGCTCGGTCCCTGCTCCTGCCAACCTAGCAGTTCGAAAGCACGTCAAAGTGCAAGTAGATAAATAGGTACCGCTCCAGCGGGAAGGTAAATGGCGTTTCCGTGCGCTGCTCTGGTTCTCCAGAAGCAGCCTAGTCATGCTGGCCACATGACCCGGAAGTTGTACGCTGGCTCCCTCGGCCAATAAAGCGAGATGAGCGCCACAAGCCCAGAGTCGGCCACGACTGGACCTAATGGTCAGGGGTCCCTTTACCTTACCTATAGTTACATTAGGATTCCCACAAAGCAAATAATCATGCCTAATGCTGCTCAGCCCCACCACCTGAACACTGGAAGAACACAGGTCAAACTACCGTATTTTTCCGTCTATAAGACGCCCCCATGTATAAGACGCCCCCTATTTTGGGGGAGGGGCTCAGATTTAAGAAAATGGGGGGAGATGGCCCAGAGTATAAGATGCCCCCTAATTTTTGACATTATTTTTTAGAGAGAAAAAAACTAGTCTTATACACGGAACAATACGGTATTTGTATATCGAGCCCACTAGGGTCTGAAGCAGAGTCTTTCCCATTACCTGCTCCTTTTCACCAGAAACATCAGGAATTGAACCAGAGACCTGATGAATGCAGGGCATGTGCTCTACCATTGCAAGTCAGATCATATTTTACCAAGTGACGCTAGGGCTTTCACTCTTGCTAGAAGCTTGGCCTTGCCCTCACTGGTTCTGGAAGGCTCCTATAGAAGAGTCCCATACGCACAGAGACTTTGCGCCTGCCCATTAGGGAAAACAGGAAGCCCCAAACTTATATTTTTTAGATGTCCTTTTTATGTTTAGATTCGTAGAAACTCCATTGATCCTTTGCTGAAGAGGCCCACCAATCTTTCAGACAAGTCTAAACTTAGTTCTCTCCTCTTAGGAAAAGATCACAAGACGACTTGGCTGGTAGCCAGATTCTGCGCCCAGATTTGTAGGCACAGATCATCCTCTAGAATAAAATAGCTTACTAGGGAAATGCTGAAGTTGCCCTTTGGGGTGCCTCAGGGTCATTTTTTATGGTAGCCCAAATCTCAGTTGCACAGGTGTATGTATCTCAATTTAAACTCATGAGCTATTGCTGCAACCTGCTCTGATTGTATATTTTATCTTTATGAATGCTGTTTTTATTGTGTTATGCGAGCTGGTCTTTGACCATAATAAATTATCTATGAAGGTACCAAGTGACGCTATTAAATGAAGCCTTGTGTATTTGAGTTTCTGGTCCAGTTCCAGAATCTGGTAACATTTCGCCTGAGTCTTGTCATGACAACAGAACTATCTTCTATCCCATTCTTACCTTTAGGAGGAACAGCAGAGCAAAGCATATGGTTAACTAAACAAATGCTTGCACGCATATAGAGGATTTTTAAATAACACACACACAAAAAACCCCTGTATCTGTTAAGATGATCATAAGTAATAGAAGTAATTGTTACCGCTCGCCAGAAATTGAAACAGCAGCACCACTAATGAGATAATAAATTCCAAGTACAGCCATAGCAACAATCTAGTTTAAAGATAATGGCTCTCGCTTTCTACACAATTAGCAAAATGTGGCAAAAGAAAGCAAGCCAGCCTTTGGAGGCTGTGCACATGGGCTTGCGTTGCTCTCCTGAAACCCAAATACTGCACATTGCTGCCAATTACCTAGAGGGAGAATTGCACTGTGAAGGATTTACTCAGTCTACTGTCCAGTTTGGGCTTGCTTCTTTAAAAGGCACAGATACACTACTTGTCTGTAAGCACTTACAGTATTCTCCCGAGTCCTCATTAAAATGAAGCAAACAACACAATTGCTCTTTTGAGCTTTTTCAGCTGCAGCCCCTTGCTGTTTTACTGAGAAAGAGCCTTAATACTTCAGGGGCATAACACTACCAGTCTTTGATACGCTTCGTGTTACTTCCCTTCGTGGCATCATGATTGCTACAGTCTTTTTCCACCTTTAAACGTGTTTCTACCAGCCAGTAGCATCTACCCTTCACTTCACCTCTGACTGCATTGCATACCAATTTTCTCTACTTCTTGACTTCCTATTATCTGAATTTTGCTGCTTCAAAACAGTGTGTGTGTGTGTGTGTGTGTGTGTGTGTGTGTGTGTGTAAATTTGTGAGGGTTTAATAAAGGAGGATTTGTTGTTGTTTAGTCGTGTCCGACTCTTTGTGACCCCATGGACCAGAGCACGCCAGGCACTTCTGTCTTCCACTGCCTCCCGCAGTTTAGAATAAAGGAGGATACCTGCCTCTCAAATTCAGGTAAATCAATGGCATTTAATCTATAATTTAGAGGTGGGAAACAAATTCCAATCCAATATACTGAATCTCTGAATCATAGCTACAGGTAGGTAGCTGTGTTGGTCTGCCGTAGTTGAAACAAAATAAAAAATTTCCTTCCAGTAGCACCTTAGAGACCAACTAAGTTTGTTATTGGTATGAGCTTTCGTGTGCATGCACTTTTTCAGGTATCTGAAGAAGTGTGCATGCACACGAAAGCTCATACCAATAACAAACTTAGTTGGTCTCTAAGGTGCTACTGGAAGGATTTTTTTTTATTTTGTTTCTCTGAATCATGTCAGATCAGTGAATGGCATACAGTATACTAGTCACAAACCTACACGGTCCGCATCCTCCGGGAGCAGAACTGTGGAGCAAAGTAGGCTGTGGATTGCAGCAACTTCACATTTTTTGGTTACATTCTCGTTGACCAAACAATCAAGGCCACAAAAACACACAAGATCAATGCCTGCTCAGATTTGATATAAGCATTTACACTGCAACCCTGCGCCCAATTAAATGCCCTCTGCACATTTATTTGGAAGAATGTTCTACGGCAAGCAATGTTGTCTGCTTCCAGGTAAATATATTTAAGATCAGTATGAAAATTCTACTGAAGTCAATGGATTGTTTCCAGCTAAGTTCTACTCAAAGTAAACCTACTAAAATTAGTGAATCAGTCACGTCTGTTAATTTCAGTGGGTCTACACTGAGTATGACTAATGTTAGATACAATCCAGTAAGTATGTATACCATTTTAACACATATACACATACCTGAAATTTTGTGTCCTACCAGACTACTCGATAGGCTTCCAAAGAAATAAAAAGGTATTATTATTGAAGTTTTGAAATTAAAAAGTGGGTCTTCCTTGCTTTCAAGAAAGTCAGTTTTATTTACTGACTGAATTCAGATCCTGCCCTTCAACATAAAAAAACATTTCCAGGGCTTATAAAAATATGCCAAAAGCAACAGTAAAAACCACTAGATAAAATATAAACACAGCAAGAAACAGCAGGATGAAAGTGGCAGTTAAAGACAATTCTGCCAGGTTTTGTTTTTTTTCAAAGTCTCAGGGAAATAAAAATAACTTTGTCTGGAAATTTTAGAATACTTTTGATTAGCCAGTTGGCTAGGAGTGGTATTTTAAATGCAAGTTAACAGCTCAAGGTGTGAATATTCTAGCTATAAAAATAGCCTTTCTTATCTAGAGTGCATATCCACTTAACAGCAACAGACCTCTGTGTGAGAGCATATCTTAAGCATGGACTGGTATTGATGTTCAGCACAGAACAATCACCTTATTTGTTATAACCTGCAAGTTTCCTGGGCAACTTCTTCACCAAGGAAAAAAAAATCCTTAACAGACTTTTTTCAGGTGTGAAAAGTTGACCTCGACTGCTGCTGTCGAACGGGACTACAGGGTGAAGAATGTAAACCATTTCACATGCAAAGCAACAGGTAACAGCTCACCTTGATTAATGCCAATTTTCACTTGTGCTTCGAGTGGCATTCCTACAAATTCCTACTTGTTAAGCATCATTGAACCTACAGTAGTGGGAGTCATTTGTGACTAAGTATGCATATGATTATATTCCTAGTCAGAGGTAAGAGGTGACATAGACCTTAAGTATCAATG
Source organism: Podarcis muralis (assembly GCF_964188315.1). NCBI lineage: Eukaryota > Metazoa > Chordata > Lepidosauria > Squamata > Lacertidae > Podarcis > Podarcis muralis. Next base: position 17,213,276 of record NC_135665.1, read on the forward strand.
GGCTACATTAATTTTGTATTTGGGACATTGGATTCTGCAATGGTTTATCCCTTATTCCAGGAAAGGAACAGCTTTGTCGTTCTGTAAGGTTTTTATAAATATGGCTTGAAATCTTACAGAATTGTAAAACCGACAGTTAAGATGCACAAAAAAACGTTAGCAACAACCCTTTTCCTCAGCAGTGAAAGAAGAGATTTATATTGTATATAAATAGCCTAAAAACTGCCACCTTCCTGTCTCCCCACACAGAACCATTAAGTCCCGTGATGACACAGAATGCTTATGAGAATTTTTTTAATGGGATTTGTGGAGCAGGGATGCAAAGGTTATCTGCATATTGGTCCAGCAGCACAATGGTATGTGTTTCTCAATCGAAAGCTCTTCCTGCTGAATTGAAGACCACTTGAGGAAACTTTTCACAGGCAAAAATGTGATTTGGCATAGGTATCTGTTGTTTGGTTGGATGGAATATAAACTCCTGCAGGTTATGAGCACTATATCTAGGGCATACCTAACAATAAATTGCATCAGTGATTGATTTGAACTAGACAATCAAATCTTCGTCTACAGATGTGTCTGGTATATGGTGTAATATATTAAGATGTGTTTTCAGTTTGGTTTGAATGTTGTTGGGCTGCTTCTGCTCTTTGACAGCTGTTCCTTTATACTTTACCCTGCTTGAAAGCACTAATAATAAGACATTAAAAAGTAGGTCACTAATGTGGGGCAGTGATTTCTTCAACTCTTTCGTCTTTTGTCTGCAGTCACATCTTGTGCTTGTTCTAAACTGTGACAAGTTGTTTTCGTTTTGTTTTGCAGAAAATGAAAAACAAATTGCTTTCATCCACACGCTTCCCTCCACAGAGTAAGTGTAGAATGAAGACTGAAATTTTATATCACAACAAGACACAGTAAACATCTGAATTTATTTGAACATACCACGATCATTTTAAGAGTCAATGTTTGTGGGAAATTTAAGAACTTTCCATCAATGCATGGTTTTTGTTTTTTTAAAAAAACACATCAGTATTAGTACTGTCATATTGCAAAATATATTCCTATAAAGCCACAAACATACTTGATACAAATCCTAGAACAATTTGAACTCGGTTCTAACATGAATTAATTGGCCTGTATTAAGGGCCCTGTTATTCAAATTTACTTCCAGCTATAAAATTATAGATGTCTTTTTCAAAATATACTATTACACCGGACTCCTTTTAAAGCCTATTTAGCATCCATATTGCAGAATAGTGCATAAAACTGAAGAAGCTGATTCCCCCCACCCCAAAGCTTGCTTGAACTAATGCAGAAGCCAGATGGAGTTCATTAAATCTAGGCATACAGGGATTAAAAATAAATCCCCCAACGCATCCAGAAAAAAAGTTATTTTAGTACTTGGAAATGAAGAGTTTGAGCATCTTACTTTGAACTGTCTACAAGTGAATTAACGTCACTCACTTCAGTGTCATCTGTCACTCACTTACTCCCATTAACAAGCTGACAGAATTGCTCTTTATTTTAAAGTGAACATCAATCCGCAGACTTCTTTTTCCAGTTAGAAAGGACTTTGTAACACCATTTAGTAATAAAGTCTCGGATAATCAAGAATCAGCTTTGCTAAGTTACCTTCTAAAGTACTACATCTATATTGCCTGTTCCCTTAGCTTGTTCTTCTGACTATAAAGCACCATTCCCGCCCACCCAAAGTATATATATCTATCTCATTTTATTTAAAATATGATTCTATTTGTAGAATGGCAAAACGTCATGTATCACATTTATCTATGTCATTGTATTATTAGTACAAAAAGTAAAACAATTCCAAAGTACCTTTGCACAATCGAGGTTTCACAAAAATATGCACTTTTCCGAACTGTGTTACAATCAGTGGGTACAGTAGAGACAAACAGGCACCTCTGTTTTAAAAGTTTGTTTGACAACAAAAACAATCCTATGGTACCCAGAGCCTTGGGACGACTGTGACTAACAGAATACACTCGCACCTGAACAGCGTAACCAAACAAATTCTGCTAAGGCAAGCACAATTACATCGATTTGCAGGTGATGTGTGTGTGTGTGTGTGTGTACGCGAGTGAGAAAGTTTACATCTTTGACCAATGGTCTTTCAAGAATGTCGTCTTTTACACTTTGGAGAGGAGCCCAGACTCTGGAGCACTTGCCTTAATGAGGTTCTGGATTTCTTTGAATTTGGGGTGGTCTTTGTCGGCTATTAGCTGCAGCAATATAGCTTCACTAGTGGTAACGATAATCCCGGTGCGAGCTAGACGCTGAAAAAAAGAAAGAAAAAGAAGACAGCTGGGGTGAGTATACGCTGCGTACCTAGTGAGTAACTTTTAAACCACAATAGCACTGCCTCTGCAATTTCTCGTCACAGGTGAGGGAGGTCCCAGGTAAGGAGGATTAGCAACTTAAGATGATAGAATACGCAGAACTAGCTGGCCTAGCGCACAGAAGAAGAGAGCAAGAAGAACGTGTATTTAAAGAGGAGTGGGGAATTTTTTGCAGAGTATATGGAAAACCATTGCGCACACCTGGAAACGCTGGCAGCGTTAAGGTAAATTCAGCAGTGTAACAAATACATGGGCAATGTAAGATGGGAGAATAGAATGGTTATGGCAAAATATGCAAGAATGGTGGATAAAAGTAAATGAACCATGGAAGGGAAAGGAGGGATGTCATCAAATGTACGGTACTATGCAAGATGCTTATTCTGAGATGTAAAACTGAAAACTTAATAAAAACTAGAATAATAATAATAATAATAATAATAATAATAATAATACAATTTCTCGGCACAATATATTACGGTTCGTTATTTTAAAACAAGAGAAACAACCATTACCATTTGCGGGGGGGGAAACTTCTGTTCTCTTTCACTGCAATGTAGGTAGGCTGGATAAAAAATCCAAATGGCTAGGACTTTAAATCACTTATATGGAATAGTAATACACAGGGCTTTTTTTTCTGCCAGAACTCAGTTCCGGCACTTCTCAGGTGGGCGCCATTGCCATTAAAAGATAACAAGGGAGGCATTCCTGGTGAATTCTGGCACCTCTTTTTCTAGCAAAAGGGCACTGGTAATACAAAGTTACCTATGTCCTTGGTGAAATTAAACAGGATTTAACAGCAGGAGGTCATATTCCATGTAACATATTAAATTTGACAGATCCTTATTAAAGGAGTACCCATTTCCCTAATATCAATTTATTTTTGTCCTGTCACGCTTCTGAGACAATCAAGATATTTTAGCTGCTGGTGGGAGAAAAATATGCATAATATATTAAAGAATTCTCGATGGAAACACTGAGATCTGATGCACACCTTTGCCAACGAAAAATAAGATTTGATTTAGCATGATAGGTTTGTCAAATGGCTGTTGTCGTGGTAAAGAAGTGGGTGAGAAATTATACAAAAAATGCCTAGTTTCTGGAGAGACGCTATGCTACTCTGGAACAGCAAAAGAAAGCCTTGTGGTATCTTAAAAACTAACATTATTTATTATTACAGCATAATCTTTCATGGCTCAATCAGATGTGGTACCTGGATGAGGCAGTAATTAAAAGAACAAAGAAACTTGCAAATGCAGACTTCAAAAATGTTTGGTCCAGGTGACATTTAAAACAAATAATGACACAAAGTCAAAGTTGGGAATTATCTTCTTTGAATATGCCCGGTTTACAAGGCCATAAGAAATCGTCCTAAATCCCCTATAAGAACATGACTGTTGTCCAGTATGTATTAGAAAAGTTGAGGGCAAATGGCTTTGCACTGAGAATTAGGCAGAAACATTTGCCATCACATATAAAAATTGCTCTCTGCAAGCGGGAGGATAAGAAATAAGTATTACTGAGTGTAGACTTATTTAAAATTAATGGACATAACTTAGTCATGCGGTCGGGGAAGCAATGCTTATGATGGAGAAACAACAATTTCCTCATTGAAAGGAAAGTTAGAAAAAAAAAAGTTTGGCGTTTTGTTTTTGGTATAGCTGGACAGTTCAGTTCTAACAGTAAGATGGTTAAACAACATGTCTTAATAACATTTAGTTCCAATGATCTTTATTACAGCAGTTGAATGTTTTGTACCCAAACAGAAAATCATAAAAGTATTTATTAATACTTTATGACAGCAGTCCAATAAATACTTATGTCTGAGTAACCCACTGAAAACAGCAGAATTACTTCTCGTTAACTGTGCATAGGATTGCACTCTAGGGATGATACAGTGAAGAATCGGAGAGGGTTGATTATTTTAATACTAGATAAAATCAGAGGATGAGTCAGTTGTGGTACAGAAAGGAATTTTTATAGTAACACTATTAGATCGGCAGTCGAGACAGAAAGTCTGGAAAAACACATCTATTGTAACCCAACCATCCTGCTGTGGTAGAATTCCCTAAATCAAAAACCATTCTTGATGGGATACTGATGGACTTCCCCTCACAAACTTCCAAAAACAATTTCTTATTGAGCTTTTTCCGTTGTTGGTCCGGTCTTAATATTAAAGCTTAGTAGTTAAAAACAGTAGTGTACAAAACGATCAGCCAAAAGCTTAGATAAATAAAAGAGACTTTACAAGTTTCCTGAATGCAGGTAAAGAGGGAAACTCCTAGATATCCCCAAACTGCATGACTTGGACAAAATAAGCAAGACATATGGATCTTATCAGATTTTCTACCATTTTTGGTAACAATATGGTTCCCACTTCTCTGCCATGTAGTATGAATCCTAAAGTCTATCAGAAAGTTAGGGGTTATGCCCGTCTTGTAACAATTAAAGAGATCAATCTCATATACATCCCCATCTCAAAGTAGTTACCTCTAGGGCAAACATTCTGTCCATCATACTTCTTGAAGATGTTGCATCGGCCACAATGTGAACTTCGAGACCTCTGCCTACCAATTCCAGAGCTGTCTGTTGGATGCAGACATGAGTCTTGGAGAAAAACAAAAATTAACTTCATCAACTATCACATAAACAGACTTCAGGACAAGCTAGCTGCTTGTGTATTTGTTTTCCACACAGTTAGGCAAAATGTTCCAAATATAAGTGTATATAAGTGATTAGAGCAAGTTTGGCAAGTTATATTTACAGATAGCATGTAACCTATTTGTTCTATTATGGAATAACTTACTGGTTTTCATATATCAGTTCGTCTCTATGTATATAAATATTTTATAGGATTATTGCCGTAACACTCAAAAATATGAAAATGTAACTTTTAACTAAATAGTAATACTTCTGCAGAAAGTCTATAGGCAAGTTATGAATGCAGTACTTACTTCTACCCCAAATAAAACAACACTGCGAACTCCAGGGATCTCTGCTATTGCAGACTCAACTTCAGGCAATACCATAGAAAATTTTGTTTTTGGTAAGACAAGTTTAGCTGCAGTTAAATCTATTTCTTGCACTGTGCTTCCAAGACCTTTAGGATACTGTTCCGTTACAATAACTGGGATTCCTAAAATTCGTGCACCTTGAAGCTGCAAATGGAAAAAGCCCACACAAGAATTAAACTTTTATTTAAGCAATAAAATTGTCCATAACAATAAAAAGTATACAGCAGCAGCAGCTGATAAAATTAGAAACCAGGTATGTTATACTAAGAAACCAAGTAAACTTACTAATCGTTGGCCTACGCTGATGATATCTCCAAAATACTTGATAGCAGGTCTAAATCTCTCTTGCATATCACAACAGAAAAACACAGTGCTTGAAGGTGTGAGATTGCCCAATGTAGTTAACTGAAATAAAGGAAAAATCAGAAATCACAGGTCAAACAAGTCCTATTTGAGGGAAAATATTTTACATTGGCTAGGAGCCAAATACCCACTTTAGGTGAGCCCAAAGGGCTAGGTGTGTCCAGCAGGATATTGGACTTTTCCCCCTTTGAACAGCATGCCCCCATGTCATATAGACAACTCACAAATCCTCCGTTTCAAAACCAAGATGTAACAGCAAGAAGAAAAGGAAAAAGCTCCTTCAAGTGTGTTGAACTGGTTACACAATTCTTTGGCTCCCAGTCATTATCTGCTGGAATAGCTCTGGCAGGCAGTCTTCCAGCACCTGAAGCCATGTGCAATCTAAACACATTTCAAGATAAAGGTAACAGGCATCGACACAGATTTGTAAATACAGCAACACCAAACATGATGCATTGCAAGTAAAAAACAGCATTCTAAAGTGAATCGCAATGGGTTCTTCCCCTATTATGTGATCCCAACTTCACTATTTACATTCATAGTGGTACCTCGGGTTACATACATTTCAGGTTACATACGCTTCAGGTTACAGACTCCGCTAACCCAGAAATTGTGCTTCAGGTTAAGAACTTTGCTTCAGGATGAGATCAGAAATCGTGCTCCGGCGGCGCGGCAGCAGCAAGAGGCCCATTAGCTAAAGTGGTGCTTCAGGTTAAGAACAGTTTCAGGTTAAGTACGGACCTCCGGAACGAATTAAGTACTTAACCTGAGGTACCCCTGTACTAGGGCTGGAAAATTGCTTCCCATTCTAAAGAGCTGTGTCAACCACCACTTTTGCCCCAGGCATACTGAACCCTTTCTTAAAGTTGCTCTTTTGAAGTAGCACACAAGAGACACAGACACACACACCCTTCACCATAATGAAAGTCCCCCCCCCAAAAAAAAAAATCACAAAAAGTTTAAATGCAAAAAACTGGCACTCAATGCAGAAGGCTTCTCTCCGAAAATCTACAAAACAAGTTTTTCATTTCCCCGAAGCTAGCACAGGACACAGAACTGAAGGAGAGTGGAGATAGCACTCTAAAACCATATTCACCATCCTTTAAAGCACCGTGAGTCTTTATCCTTACTAATGTCACTCTGAATACGGGAAGAACCTCTGCTGACCCTTACTAATACAACCATGTTAACCCCTATTCATAATTCTGCAACTCACACTTTCTAACGTACAGCGGCGTAGCGTGGGTTGTCAGCACCCGGGGCAAGGCAAGTAATTTGCGCCCCCTAACCCGTGGATTTGCGCCCCCTAACCCGTGGATTTGCCCTAACCCCAGATATTGCGCCCGGTGCGGCCGGCCCCCCCTGCACCCCCCACGCTACGCCACTGCTAACGTATGTCTATTTAAGGAGAAGGGTTGCAGCTCGGTAGTAGAACTCACATTTTGCATGCAGAAAGTCAACCTTCAGCAGTTTCTGGAAAGACTCCTGTCTCAAACCCTGGAGATCTACAGCTAGTCAATACCCAACTAGGTAAACCAATTGTCCGAGTCGGTGTAAAGACAGCTTCTTTTGTTTCTAAAACATAGGATGGAATCCAGGGAACTGTGAACAATATTCTTCTCATGCAATGGGGCTTTCCCAGCTATTCCATCTCACTGTAGCCCCTTCTACCTTCCCAAGGGCTGCAGCTAGAAGAAATCAAAACTCACCTCCCTTATCTTAGTGGAAGTGGCTCTCCGGACTGCACTCGCAATTTTTCAACGGTGTGAGCAACTACTTGGGAATTATTTTATGTCCGTGATAAGCATACGTAAAGTTGCTTAAAAGATGAAAGTTTAAGCTGGAGCTGACTCACTATCATTAAATGCAGTGTGGCTTGACTTTGTAACACCCTTCCAAGTACCCTTTTTGTGCACACTGGCACAGTTTGTACATGACATTTAGCTAAACTAAAGAAGAAACTATGGTTTGACATAAATGAGAAGCAAGGTGGTGCCTGCTGCTCAAAGCTTCCCTGGCACTGCTTCCCCCTGTTCCTATCGCACTGCAGACAAAGCAAGCCAGCCTGACTTCTTGCAATGTCAAAACACAGGTTTATGGCTTATTTCCCTCAAACAAACCATAAGCAACAGGCCCAGAACAAACCTTGTGGTTTGTCTGAAGAGAAACAAACTACAAGCCTCAGTTCAAAGGACAAGTCAGACAGAGAGGCAGCAGGAGCACTCTGAGAAGTTGTTTCAAACTACGGTTTTAATGTGATGTCTGAACAGGGCTAATGTGTGCTATCAAGGTAAGGACGGCAAACCAAAACCAATGTTTAGCATGGTCTCCTACACTCAGTCTGTTCTGCATCTTTCAATTCAGCCTCCCTTTCATGAGCAGCAGCACACTATTGATTGTTACTGGGACTTAAAGCTTGCAGCCGTGACAGGATGAGAATGCCTAAATACTGATCAAAATTGGGTAGGGACAAGTAGAGGAAATGAGCACTTGCACCTCTATTTTGAGCAAATTTGTGGGATAGTTAGGTGCAAGTGATTTGAAGCAATATATTTAAACTAGTCTGTTTTTTCAATAATACGGTGCCTGACTCTGCACAAGATCAGGCTGTTATCGTTCCTTAAAACACGTTCCCTAACTGACAAAGAGGCATTACTGAATGTACAGTTTGTACTTGTATGCTGTGGCGGTGGATGAAAGTTCTCTGCATTCTCCTGAGGTTACATGCCCTTACACACTTGCTTTCTGGAGACGCATTCTGCACTCAGCTGTTTCCAAGTGGATGCTTTGCGTAAATTTTTTATATAACTAGTCTCATATACCTAGTTCAAATTGAATGCCTTACCAAATGCCCTTTCCAAAATCTGCAAACTCTTACTTTAATCTTGGACTGAGAATACTTTCCTTGCCAGCTTCAGGATAACATCAGTCCAAAAGAAGGCTCTCCTTCGTATTGCCTTTGAGTCCATTTCTGGCTTTCTGGGGCAGGAGGGCACTTCGTCCCTGGATTATCAGATGGGTGAGGTGAAAGGCACTCCCAATTCTCAGTTGGGGTTAGATGAGAAGCCCTTACCCTCATCAAAATTGAGTAAGCTGAAGTTGAGACGTGTCAGGAGAGTCATGCTCCACCTGCCAACATCATTCTCCTGCCTTCTGGAGGTGGGAAGAATCCGATTTCTCCTCCCATCTTCAGGGGATTTCTTGCTACTCTGGCCAGTATTTTAAATGAGGAGATGGAAGCAAGCCCCACTGAAATCACTGGGTGGCACGGTCTTAAAATTAAAAATGCTTTGGACCAGATTACCTGATGGGCTGTGCAATAGAGGCCCCCCCCCCTTCACATCTCACCTGAGCCACAAACATCTTACATGGCTCTAGGAGGAAAGCCCTCCTCCCTTTTTGCCTCTGCTACCCAAGCCCATACCAACATTTCTCTGATGAAAATAGGGAAGTCATATTCCATGATAATGATAAAAATAATATATTTATACCCTGTCCATTTGACTGGGTTGCCCCAGCCACTCTGGGATGCTTCCAACTTATGTAAAAACCTAATAAAACATTAAACATTAAAAAAAACCTTCCCTATACGAGGCTGTCTTCAGATGTCTTCTAAAGGTTGTCTAGTTATTTATCTCCTTGTCTCCGGGGTCGCATAACTCCATACCCTCCAACATTTCTCTGATGAAAATAGGGATGTCCTACCATACCCATCAATGAAAATAGGGACGTCCTAAGGAAAAGCGAGACCTTCCGGGATAAAACCAGAAACCAGGACGGCTTCTGTAAATCCGGGACTGTCCCTGGAAAATAGGGACACTTTGAGGGTCTGCAAGCACCATACTGGCATTGGCCTACTCTCCAAGGTTGGTGGTAAGGATCACTACACATGGGCGCAGCCAGGATTTTTGTTCGGGGAGGGGGGGCCGATGCGAGGGGTCAGTTAGTTATTTCCAGTGCTTTTTTTCTGGGGGGGTACGCAGACCCCTAAACATTTTGTGCATCTAAGCTTGGCCTCAACGAGGGGCAGTATTTCAATATCAATAGAAAAATGAGAGTACTCCTAAACATTTTTTAATAGGGAAAAAGCACTGAGTATTTCTATTGTTTTACTTGATCTGGGGGATGGGGCAGCTGCCCCCCTCTGCTATGTCACTACCCACTTCAGACCTGCACCTGGCAGCTGTTTTTATAAGAGAAAGGGAATGCGAGAGGGAGAGAGATTTATGCTTTTCTCTCTGGGCAGGAGGCAGACCTGGAGTTTGTCCCGCGTGTTTGGGCGGCAGGGAACCAGCAAGCTGCCAGCCGGGAGAGTTCACCTCCTCCTCTTCCTGCAAACGGGAGAGGATGGTGGGGGGCGAAGGAATCTCCCCCTTTCCGTGACGGGGCAAGTGAGCAGGGGAGCCCCACAAGGTGCCCAACCCCGCGCCCCCCACCCACAGCGCAAAGAACGGGTCTGGGTGCGCAAGGCTCGCCCCCCTGCCGGCTGGCGCCCACCTGTATCTGCAGCGGCACCAGGCGCACTTTGCAGCGCTCGCCCACCAGGAAGCCCTTGGGCAGGTCGATGTACTGGCTCCACTCGTCGGAGAAGAGCTGCACCACGAACTTGCGGTGCATGTCCAGCTGGTCGCCGTAGAGGCTCAGGAACTTCTGGATCAGCACCTCGTAGCCCGAGCCGTGCGGCACCGTCGAAGGCCTGGCGAACACCGAGAAGCAGAACAGCACCGGCACCGAGCCGGGAGACGAGCCGCCGCCGCCGGCGGAGCCTTCCACCAAGGGCTGCTGCTGCTCCGCCGCCGCCATGTTCGCCGGCAGCCGCTCCAGTTCCGCGCCTCCGCTGCTCCTCCTCCTCCTGCTGCTGCTGCTGCTGCCGGTGCCGCCTCCCGGCCAGACGGGGCGCGCCGGCGGCTCCCAATCGCGGCTCCTGCTCCTCCTCCTCCTCACCATGGGAGCCAGCCCTGCCTTGGCTCTGCCGGCCGGGGCGGAGCGCGCAGGTGGCCGCCGCGCTTCGCTTCCCCTCGAGCCTGCCGCGCCCGCCCTCAGGCCGCGTCCCCGTTATCGCCTCGCCGGGAGCCGCTCCGTCGTCTCCTTCGCCCCCCACGCAATCCACGCGCGTTGCGCTGGCTGGCGCGGAAGGATACGGGCTTGCGCTGTGGAGAGAGGGGGGGGGGGAATCTGAGGTGGCCAGTGACGGTGCTTAGAGGCGGTGGCCGCGGGGAAGAAGGGCTATGGCGGCTGCTGCTGCTCCTACGCTGCCGCCTGGCAGTCTGAGGGGAAATTCGGGATGGGGTGGAAATGCCCCTTCCCTCGTTTCCTCTGCTCTTGTGGTTTCCATCTGCCGGCGAATAATTGCACCACGCCAAGCAGATGCCAGCACCACCCGCGCCAAAAAAAGAGGCTGTGCCACTTTGGGGTTTTGGCCAGCCAAGTGTTTTCAATCCCTCTTAACATTTAGCTGATGAAAATAGGAACGCCCTATGCCAGAGGTTTTCGACTTTTGGGGTCCATGGCTCCCCTGCCATTGCCGGATTTACGTATAAGCTAAACAAGCTATAGCTTAGGGCCCCACTCTCTTGGGGGCTCCAAAAAAAAAAAAAAATTAAAGGGAAAAAACAACAACTTTATGTACATTTCCAAAATATAAGATAAAAAACAAAACCTACATAAAGCAACAGTGTTTTGTGTTGTGTAGGCTCCTATGATGGAAGTAATGGGCCCCACCTGCTAGCCTGCTCCCTAAAATATCACTGGTTTGCTCATATACGGTGCCTACATTCTGCATGTGCAAATGGCTTTAGATACCTATTAGGTCCATAAATTAAGGTAAAGGGACCCCTGACCATTAGGTCCAGTCATGACCAACTCGGGTTGCGGCGCTCATCTCGCATTATTGGCCAAGGGAGCCAGTGTACAGCTTCGGGGTCATGTGGTGAACCAGAGCAGCACACGAAAACACCATTTACCTTCCCGCTGGAGTGGTACCTATTTATCTAGTTGCACTTTGACATGCTTTCAAACTGCTAGGTTGGCAGGAGCAGGGACCGAGCAACAGGAGCTCACCCCGTCACGGGGATTCGAACCGCCGACCTTCTGATCGGCAAGTCCTAGGCTCTGTGGTTTAACCCACAGCGCCACCCACGTCCCTTCCATAAATTACCACAGTCGCTGTTTTTTGTGTTGAATGTATGCTATATGGTAAAATTTAGCATATATTCAACACAAAAAACAGTTACAATTTGTTGTTGACAAAGGACAGCTGGATATAGAGGGTGAGTGTTTTAAAAGAGGCCCCGTGGAACATGTGTACTCTGTATCCAAGGAGCCTCTTTTAAAGGACTCACCCTGTATAAAGGGCTCTATTACCTTAAGTAGCTTAGGGCCTCATCAAACCTAAATATGGCCCTGCCCTTGACCAACTGCATTCTTTCTGTGGCACCCCTGTGGGGCAGTTATGCCTGCAGAGCGGGCAGCCTCTCGCCCTTTTTCAAACACCCTCCCTTGGGGAGGGTTCCCTCAGCCTCCTCTCCATGGGAGTCCTCTGGGCCAGCGCCCCTGGTCTCTGAGCTGCCCTCCCTGCCCCATAGAGAGGTGCCGCCTCGCACTGCCCCATAGGGGCCTAGGAAGCACCCCCTGGCCAACCCCAGAGGCACCATTCGCCTGGGGAGCTTGTAGCCAGGGCTGCTGTGGAAGCCTTTGGGAGGCAGAGATGCAAGAGGGCATTATAGGAGGGAGGGAGGGAAGGAAAGAAAGAAAGAAAGGGGCAGAGGCCAATGTTGCCCGTGGCACCCCTGACCAAAATTCAAGCCACCCCAGGGGGCCACAGCACACTGGTTGAAAACCACTGTCCAGATTCCATTATTATTATTATTATTATTGTTGTTGTTTAGTCGTTTAGTCGTGTCCGACTCTTCGTGACCCCATGGACCAGAGCACGCCAGGCACCTCTGTCCTCCACTACCTCCCGCAGTTTGGTCAAAATTATTATTATTATTATATTATTATTATTATTACTACTATTATTATTACTATTATTATTATTACCCTGCCCATCTGACTGGATTGCCCCAGCTACTCTGGGTGGCTTCCAACGTAAAACATAATAAAACATTAAACATTAAAACTTCCCTATACAGTTCAGATGTCTTCTAAAGGTTGTCTAGTCACTTAGCTCCCTGTCTTGTGGGCCACATAATTCCACGCTCTTCAACGTTTCTCTGATGAAAATAAGAACGTCCTAAAGAAAAGCAGGACATTCTGAGGTCAAATCAGAAACTGGGGTGGCTTCTGTAAATTGGACTATCCCTGGAAAATAGGGACACGGAGAGTCTGAAATACATCAATTTTTTTCAGTGGCCAGCTTAATTACTCAACAAGGCTTATCCTAATGCTGATTGAGTTCATGACTGCAGCCAATAATTTAATGCTGTTATGACAGAAGCTCCTGAAGTGGTCAGCTGTATGAGCTAGTCATTAACCAACTTGAATCAATTCCAGTTCCTTAATTAAAATACGATAGTGTCAATCCTATTTAGCTCATTTGATTTAATCAGTCTTAATTTGCCATGTGTTACTTTTCAAGACTACTGTAGTAATTTAGCATTTTGGATGGCATAGTAATGACCAGCGTTTTACAGTTTTATTGTACATCTATTGCAATTCCTAATTGCAAATATAGTGTAATGTATTTTCTTGCTCCCCCCCCCCCCTTCTTGCTATGATGCTAAAATTTTGGATTGGGTGCAATGTATTGTATCAGTGCAACAAGAAGTCTGGAATGACTCAAGAAGGGCTTGGTTCAACATAATGTACTGCAGAGGCAGTCTAGGGCTGTGGCAATATGAAGTATAATCCAATCCATGCTAACCAACCCAGGACACCCTTTGCACTTGTGCAGTGCTATTTTCACAAGGGATGTTTAACTCAGGATCAACTTACCTGGAGCTAATAACCAATGACTCATACACCACACAAGATTGGCACCTCCCATGTTCCCTGGGGACAGCTTTCCACAAAACAGAAATAAATGTGGGATACAGGATGGTGAACGAGATGAATCTTTTGTCTGTTCCATCGGGATTCATGTTTTTGATTTTGACAGCAGTTGAACTGGGAGCAAATGAGCCTCTACAATATTTAGGACACATAGTCAACCAGCCCAGAAAAGGCCATATTTTACCTCTCTCTTATAGCACCCTATTTCCAGGTCAAGGTGGGTGGTAGAAGGGATTGCAGACATTGCCCAGCATTAATTCAATAAGATGGGTACTTATTTGACCAAACAGACTTGCTCCTCTGCAAATGCTGATATAGCAGCACACACATGGATATGTATGTTCTTGAGAAAACGCTTGCTTGCATCATTCATCTCAACTGATCTCTCTGTATTTGTCCACTGAATACATGTACTAAATATTTTTTGCAGCAGAATATTTTTATCCAGCCTTCCTTCCTCCTAGAGTTTAGTTTCTTTTTTAATCAGTCTTTTCCACAAGTCAATTAAATTGTAGCCATTGTGTTTAAACCAGCTTAGTTTCATGGTGTCTGGTCTGACATCTTAGTGGATAACATACTGAAGGCTGCTTCAAACACACGTTAAGTCTCCTACAAGTATATTTTTTGTATAGCAAAGTACATATACATTATGCTGTGAAGGTACATCTCTCTCTCCCCCCTCCCCCGCTTTCATATGTGATGGTGTCCACACAGGACATGTGTTATCCCTTATCTGTCTTGTGAAAAGCAACCCTGACAAAATTTTGTTCCTTTGTCCAAGAAAAACTTATGCAATCTTGTTGAGGTATTCTTTTCAAAAACAGTCTTGCCTCCTTTTTTCCTTCCTTCTGCACATTCATGTCTAGATTCAGTGTTATTTGCTATTTTCTGCTTTAGTACTGCTGAACCTCTGTGACCTACTCTTCTTCCTTCCATCATTCAATGTCAGCCGAGGTCTGAATTGATATCCTCATTTTGTCTATAGTCTCTGGAGACCTGTCAAGAGCTTCTTCAACAAGCTGAGCTCTGCTCAACAAGATTTTCTTCCACCCAGTTTCTTTAGTGTCCTGAATTTTGAATGATAAAGCAGTGACTGCTGTTGAGCTTATTCCCCCAATTATTGTATATTCTATGTATTGTATCTGTTTCAAGCCTGTAAGTTACCTTACATTTGCCCTGCTAGCTCCACTGAACTTTTTAAACCATGTGAACTTGTCAACTTGTTCTACATACTTTCCACTGAATGGTACTTCTGCACACTTTTCCTCTTTAATTTCAGCCACTGTATTACCAGCTTTTATTATGAGACCACAGCTGTGTTATCCTCTCCATCCAGGTAGGTATATTATTGTGATGGGAGCACCATTAAGTTCTTAAAATTAACATTGCCTTCTGTGCCCCAAGATGTGGCAGCTGGGCCTTATTAGATTCTGTACATTTTGTTTAATTGATTACCACATTCATTACTTTGAATTGTATACCACCTTGGGAATTCAATCTGAACTTGCAGAGCCACTGGCTGGAGGGATTTGGATGGTGTGGAAGTGTTCCTTTGCTAGCAGAGAAAAGTGCCGCTGGGAAGGCGGATCTGTGGTGGATCTCAGCACACCCATGAAAAGCTTAGTGGGTGTAGATCTACCACTGGTGGTTTCTACTAGCAGCAGGCCCTGAAACCAAACATGTTGACATCTGTTGAGTCCAATACCCCTTCATTCTCCCATCTACTGTTGGCAGAATGCTTCTGAATAGTCGTACCTTGGTTTTTGAACAGCTTAGTTCTTGAACATTTTGGCTCCCGTAGGCCGCAAACCCGGAAGTGACTGTTCCAATTTGCGAACTATTTTTGGAAGCCAAATGTCCGAAGGGGCTTCCATGGCTTCCGATTGCCTGCAGGAGCTTCCTGCAGCCAATCTGAAGCTGCGCTTTGGTTTCCGAACATTTTGGAAGTTGAATGGACTTCCAGAACAGATTCTGTTCGACTTCCAAGGTACAACTGGACTACTTTGCTGGGAATCGCAAGTGAAAAAAGCCCTATATGCATGTGGTTGGACACTGTGGGAACAGAAGGCTGAACTAAATGGGACTTCAACCTCATTCAGCCCTTCCTTGGCTTCTGGGCTGGGGGTTTATCCCACAAGGGCCAACAGTGATGCCGAAATCCAGCATCACCTGAGCTCTGTGACTGAAGTGCAAAGTGTTTGAGGACCGTGACATTCGCAGGGAAACCCAAAATGCTTGTTTACAAAGCTATTGTACTACCAAACTTACTGTATGCTTGTGAAACATGGACCACTTATAAACGCCATCTCCAACTCCTCAAAAGATTCCATCAACGGTGTCTTCAAAACAATTTACACATCACTTGGGAAGGCAGGCAAACTAATGCCAGTGTACTGGAAGAAGCAAAGATCACCAGTGTCGAAGCAACGATTCTTCAACGTCAACTTCGTTGGACTGGTCATGTTGTTCGGATGCCTGATTATCGTCATCCAAAGCAACTTCTCTATTCCGAACTTAAAAATGGAAATTTTTAAAGTGTAACGCTGGGGATCAACAAAAGAGGTTTAAAGACTCTCTCCATGCAATTCTTTAAAAATGTAGTATAAATACAGACGACTGGGAAACACTGGCCTGCGAGCGCTCCAATTGGAGAACAGCCTTTACCAAGGGAACATTCACAACCTCTCTATAGTTTCTAATTTGACTGAAGTGGTACAGAAATCAAAATTGTTCCTGAAATAATGTGTTTTGTTAAATCTGGCCTTATCTTTAAATTTTGTGCATCACTTTATGCAAAAAGCAAAATGTATTATTATTTTTTGAACATGGAGATAGAAAAGGGAAGCACAGTTCTTAATTTGGCAGCAGGCTTCTTGCCTCTAGAAATATATTATAATTGGGAGCAGGAGGGTAATTGCTTTAGGGATTTTGTGTAGAAAGCTGAGTTGCTGGCTCATATCAGACTCCTGAGCTTGAATAACTTTTTAATACATATTCCTGCCTAACACATTAGCAAAAAGAAAAACTCTCATGCATGCAATTGGTGTACTTCTAAAACAGCTTGCCTATTTAGTGTTAGACATAAAGATCCGCCACGCTGATTGTTTCTGCAATTATTTGGGTTTCGATTCATTCATCTTCAACTACTTTGCGTTTCTTATCATTTGAATTGATCTAAAGGAGTTTCATCAGTTCATTTTTTGGGAGGGGACTGTAGTATAGTAACAAAGGGAAAGATTAGAATGTGAGCGCTAAGCTTGTATTCAGTTAAGAGTCTTCCCTTTCATACTGCTTAAAACTGAAAAAGCAACACAGTTAATTCAGGCCCATTGCCATTTTTGTAGAGTATGGAAATCCTAACAAAAACACATTTATATACAGTAAATAGATTGGAACTGGAAAAAAATGAAAATGAAGCATTAACAGAAGGGATTGTTACAAATGTGCTTTATATCTGATGATCGCATTGTATTTGTACAATTCTTACTTGTACTAAATGGAAATCAGATTATCTTCTAGCTTTTCCTTATAACCATAATGAAATGAATGGGGAAAATCCATTAAAACCGAACCACTGAACAGCCTACAGATGGACAGCAGGATGTAACTGTTTAAATAAAACAGTGTAGGCATGATCCAGTCAATACTTTAGCCACCTCATGAGAAGAGAAGACTCCCTGGAAAAGACCCTGATGTTGGGAAAGATGGAGGGCACAAGGGGAAAGGGACGACAGAGGACAAGATGGTTGGACAGTGTTCTCGAAGCTACCAGCATGAGTTTGACCAAGCTGCGGGAGGCAGTGGAAGACAGGAGTGCCTGGCGTGCTCTGATTCATGGGGTCATGAAGAGTCAGACACGACTGAACAGTTAAACAACAGCAACAACCATAAGTGCATGATTAAAACTGAAACAAAAATACGTTACGTTTTAAAAATTCTGGTCCTTTATTATTTATTAAAGCAGTTTATTAATACATTTTGTATAATAATAAAAAAAATAACAGGAACACAGGAAGCCTCATACCAAGCTGGACCATTTGTCCATCTTCGTCCCATACCACCTACTCTGACCGACAGCATCCTTTCTCAAGCAGAGAGCAGGAAACATCATCCTTTTAACCAGAGGTGCCAGGGAATAAACATCAGGCCTCCTGCCTGAAAAACATGTACTCTACAACTGAGCTATGCTCCCACCCCTTTATGTTCTACCTTTATTTTTTTATTAAAAAACCAAACCTCTACAACTGAGCTATGCTCCCACTCCTTTATGTTCTACCTTTATTGTTTATTAAAACACACACCAGTTAATGTGTTTGTAAAATGAGAAAGGAACTTGCTTTTAATAAAGTCAAGAAAAACAGCATTTACAGAATTGGTATTTTAGTTTAAGATCTCGGAGATCCATTGTTCATCACTTACAAGGAGTTAATGGGCACTTCTGACTCAACAGCACTGGGCCAAGGGTACGAGGCGTTTCTATTGCCTCTCATGCTCTGAAGAGCTTACAAAGCAATCATTGCAGAATGGTAGGAAGGGAAATGCAGTGTACTTCTTTTTAAAAGGTGCTGAAGTTTGTGTACGGGTGTCTTCTTACTGTCTGTGATTGCTAGTTCTATGCTGCACTCAGGGATTTTGGGCTGGATCCTAATTTTCATTCTGTGAATGAAGCTATATGTTCCCAACAGCCCCTTTCCTCTTAAACCCTCTATCCTCTGAATCTCTGCTACTGAGGACTGGGGGGAAACAGCCGAAACAGAATGGCATATGGCAAGTGGGGATGGCTAACAGCAAGAAAGGGAGGCTGTGTGAGCAGAAGAGTCTCTTTACTCACAAAGAAATCCTTTGGATCCATGCCCTAGTTCAGGGGTAGGCAACCTAAGGCCCGGGGGTCGGATGCAGCCCAATCGCCTTCTCAATCCGGCCCCCAGACGGTCCGGGAATCAGTGTGTTTTTACATGAGTAGAATGTGTCCTTTTATTTAAAATGCATCTCTGGGTTATTTGTGGGGCATAGGAATTCGTTCATTCCCCCCCCCCCCAAAAAAAAATATAGTCCGGCCTACCACATTGTTATGTACTGAAGTTCTCACCCTGGGCCAACAGGGGGATACTGTAGATAGTTATGCAAATAAGGGATCGAAAGTGATGTTCAGTGATTGGGTAGTTTTAGAAAATTGTTACAGTTACATTGTACTGGAGCTCTATATAACCAGGCTGACTGAACCCTTCAGTTCAGTTCAGTTCTGTCCTGGCCTGTGAATAAACAAGAGCTGTTTGAAGAATCGCTGTGTCGTCTGATATGTTCACCCACAACTTAACACACATAGTCTGAGGGACGGTGGACCAGCCCACGGCTGAAAAAGGTTACTGACCCCTGCCCTAGTTTCTAGGGCAATAGAAATTTAAAGGTACAGAAAGTGGATCAGATAGCTAGTTTCTACAAGAATGGGACTGTGTGCCAGGTGGAGTGTCTTGATGCACAGGAGGGAAATTTTTCAATCATTCATTGTGCGCTGCCATGAGTCTGGCACAGAAGAATGGGACTTAAAAACGTATTAAAATAAATAAGAAGTATTGCTTTACAACTAGGAACACCTTCAAGCGAGGGCTGCTTTACAAATGGCGATTCTTTAGGGGCAAGGGTTTTGGGTTTTTTAATGAACGAACAAAAACACCTGTTGCGTACATGTAAAAAAGTTCTTGATTTACTACATGTATATGATAGGAAATTCCTAATGTGCAAGATACAGGTACCCAGTGTGCAAAAGACATCTGCACAACCTTCTCGTATTATTGCAGACAAAGGTATTCTTCCTGTATATTTGCATAGGAACAGAAATCAACGTGTTATCTTTGTTTCATGCTCAAAAACAGAACACTAACAGCACAATCCTATGTGTGTCTAGTCTGAGGTAATTTATTCAGTTTTGGAAATAAAAGCATTCAGAAGAGTTATGTGCAGAGAGGCACTACAAGCTGGCACTAAGTTTTTAAACAAAGAATACTACTGTGGTTCAGAGGCCATTAAGATTAGAAAAACATTAAAATAAGGAGGATGTGAATAATTTCTGTTTCAGTAAAATAAATAATGTTGCAGTCCCGCGTGTCAGAAGTAATAGCACAATACTGAATATGTCTACTCGGAAGCATATCCCACTGTATTCAGTAGTGGCTTGGCCCCATGTGTACAGAATTGCAGCACAAATTATCACAGAGGCATGATTTCGCAGAGTTAACAAATCAAAATTGTGGCATGATTCTCTCTTTTCAACTGTTTATTGTTTTTAAGAAATAAATGTTTATAGGCATAACTTGGATATATGGTAAGTTCCGTTCCAGACCACTGCAATAAAGCGATTATAGCAAAAAAAAAGGGAGTCACACTGTTATGTACTGAAGTTCTCACCCTGGGCCAGCAGGGGGATACTGTAGATAGTTCAGGTCCACATATGCAAATAAGGGATCGAAAGTGACATTCAGTGATTGGATAGTTACAGAAAATGGTTACTATTGTGTTCTAGTGGAGCTCTATATAAGCAGGCTGGCTGAACCCTTCAGTTCAGTTCTGTACTGGCCTGTGAATAAACAAGAGCTGTTTGAAGAATCCCTGTGTCGTCTGATATGTTCACCCACAACTGAACTTTTATTTTGTTTCTCAGTGCATATGAGTGTTATGTTTACACTATTAAGCAAAGACTCCCTGGCTGCAGGGGAAGGAGGAGAAAAACCTGGCTCCAGCCCTTGCCAGCTCCATTCTTGAGAAGAGAAGCGGTAGTGAGGAGGCCTCCTTTCCCTGGCTGTGCTTCTTGCAGCTGCACCGACATCCTCCCAATGATAAATGTCTGTAAAGCACAATAAAGCACTGTGCAATAAAAAGAGGTGTACCTGTGTAGTTAGGAGGTGACCATTAGGAACAACGGCCATCTGCTGCTAATAGTGACCAGTTTTTGTCCAGCAGAGGGAGATTATACTATAAAATATGCAGCGTGAGACAGCAAAAGATAATTTCACTGTAGCTTTGTTATTCTCTCACTATCATTTGTTTATGTTGATCATAAACAACATTTAATTAGGAGATATTTCTATGAAAACCATAAAATACTGAACCAATGATAGTCTAAGGCTAGCCTTGGAGTAAATCTTACTGAATTCGGTAGGACTTACTTCTGAGTAGACATGCCAAGGATTGCACTATAAGAGGTAGATTAGTATGCACTGATGGTCAAAACAGAGAAAGATTAATAAAGCATAATCCCTCCCTAATATTTACTGTAAAATTCAACAGTGTACATCTCTTCACCAGGAGACCAATACAGAATATAGCTGACAAACATGTTTAAAGTTTTGTCTTGTCTTGTGTAGTAGCTTGTAAAATCCTTATTAATAAACACTAAAGTTTCACTTGTCCAGATAAGATTCTATCGTGCAGTTCTTTAGTTAACAAAACGTAAGACTTCTTACAACTGTCCAAAAAATATAGTGGGTCACTGATTTCAGATGGATTAAATCCTTCCTGGACCAACTGAAATTTTTGTTGCTTGAAAGTTCCTGTGACTTCCATTACTTCCTACAGGCAAAAGAGAAGATTTTTAGTTTGTTTACTGTAAACAAAACAGGCTCACCAAAAGATGTGTTACATCTTCATTTGGGGGGGGGGGGAGATGAATATATTCAGAGGCTGAGGCTACCGTTGAATAACTCATTAAACCATGATGCAGCATGATGGAAATGAATCACAATGACCTTGGGTTGCTTACAAGGCCAAGAATCTGGGAGGGTTTGCCTCTGCTTTTAGTTAACCACAATTTGCCATATCCTCCAAACCTGGAATTCTGATTAACACAAACTGTAGTCAGTTTCAACAAACTAGTTCCATAACCCTTGGTTTGAATTTGACAAGTTTGAAATTAACAGTTAACGTTAATGACATTTATTTTTTTTTAAATGTCCCATGACATTACAAACCAGAAGCAAAACTAAATGCTTCTTTAACTCCTCAGCCACAATGCTGGAGGAGAGAGAGGGAGCACATTATTTCAAGGTTTGTTCTTGCTCATGTACATCACAATAAACCATGGTTTAACATGAAATGCAAAATGCAGGTTCATTAACTTGGTTCACACAAGAAGGAAATCTAAAATTATGGCTTACTGAGACCACATGAAAGTCGGAGCTATGAGTTGTAGTCAGTAACAAACCTTGACCACAGCTTGTGATTAGTGAGGAAATAAATCCTGGGAGACTGCACATTTGAACTGCCTCAGTAAGCTATAGTTTGCCTCATGGAGTTCTGAAGCTTGTGTATGGGATCTTTGAAGCAGAATTTATAAAAGTAGCTTTATAATATACCCATATGCTATAATTTGCTGAACTTTTAAATCTATAAATTTGTTTGGAAACTGTAAAGATTATATTTGATACAAAGATTGATACAAAAGGTTTCAGCTGCCCACATAAATTTCCTCTGGCTCATACAACTGTCACAGAAATCTAAGATGGAAAAGTGAGGCTCATCTCTATACTGACACATGGCTTATTCAATTTTTAAAAATCCTTTGCCCAACCAAAAAAGTGTTCTGCAAAAGCTAGTAAGGACAATTAGGTATATCTACCAAGGCATGTGGTCATATATAATTCCCCTGATCTTATTTTTCTGCTCTTTCTCTTTTTCCTGTTGTACTGTGTGAGGAAATACACAAAGATGCATTTGCTCAATTCAAAAGCAATTCTTAACGGTCTTCCTATTAGAAGCAGTGCAAAGCTAAAGTCTTGCAGGATTCAGTTCTTAGTATGTATCTTTCAGTCTCACCCAAGAGCAGTCTTTATTACCTGCCAGTACCCCTCCCTACCAGATATTGATGCAGGCAAGAACCCCACCCCAGTCCCCCTGGCTCACAATATTCCCATTTACAAAATCCAGTTATGAAACGTGGTGGCCAGCAGATGTAAGCTGAGACTGTATTTATTTTATGGATAGCCAACACAGTGCATTCCATACGTTGTCGGATGACAACTCACTCCTGCCCATTGGCCATGCTGGCTGGCGTTGGTGGGAGTTGGAGTCCAACAATAACATCCAGAGGGCACCATGTTGGCCAGCCTTGACCCAACACTACAAACAACTGTCTAGCTGACTTCACTTTTCAAAGAGTCAGTAGCAACCTGGTGCCCCCTCCAATGTAGCTGGAACTACTCACCATTGGCAATGCTGGCTGAGGCTGATGGGTATTTTAGGTCAAAGGATCTGGTGGGCACCAGCTGTGAGGGGGGAGTCTGCTATTATGTAATTTATAATATGCTCTGTTCTAGATGCAGAATCTCTACATTCCAACATTATTTCTTTTGCCAGTCGAAATTTCATTTTGTTATTCCTGATTCATGTTTCTAATCCCACTAATCTCTTTATATTATCTTTCCGGGGGTACACAACTCTTTCCAATTTAGCATAATCTGTAGTTTTCATTAGTGTGCTATCTAATTCCAACTTGTTAATGGAAATGGTAAAGAGGACTAAATGTACAACTGATTTCTGAAATACCCATTAGGTAGCTTTCTCTGAAGTCATCACTTAGTGTTCAGTATGTGTGGCTTAGTAGATCGCTGAGCTGATTTCCTGCTAATGATTAAGAGGCTTGGAGACATGCCTACGGTGCTTCGTATATTATTACCTGGAGTCTTAAAAAGAGTGGACAGGCATAGCTGGGAAGATACATCACCACATGTTGATAAAGTTGTTCCAGATCTAAAGACTTATTAGGCTTTAAGATGACAGAGGCCATTCCTGCTTTTCCTTCATAACCTGTAGGGGATTATTAATGTTATATCCATTAAAATTCAAAAATGCCCAGCTATCAAATGATATAGTCAGTGCTTCTGATATCACACCATAGTATTGCTTTTGGATAAATGAAGAAAACACCATAATAATTCATGGTTCTGGTTGCACATCACCACCCTGCTTGTCTGAGCTTCTTTCCATAACTGTTTAAACCAGAACAAAAGACCAACTAAGTTAGTTCTTGGTATGAGCTTTCGTGTGCATGCACACTTCTTCAGATACACTCAGTTGGTCTTTAAGGTGCTACTGAAAGGAATTTTTTTTGTTTTGACTATGGCAGACCAAGACGGCTACCTATCTGTAACTGTGTTTAAACCAGAAAGCTGTATGGGTCACTTAAATCTGTGCTTGCTACAGTGAAACATATCTGGTTCAGATTCCAAGCTAGCAACACAAGGACAGACTTGCGTTAATAGAGTGTACAGTCTGTTGTTTCTTTTTCCATAAGAGCCCTTCTAAATGCCTATTCTAGTTTTCAGTATTGGGAGCGAAAAAATGCATTTTACATTAAATGGATGCTCCTGAGCTTGAGGAAGAAAAGGGGGAAAAATGAACAAGAATTCTTTTACTAATACTGCAGGGAGATGGTATTCTTGCTGGTGCATGGAATTTGTTTCCAAACATTTTAAATAGCTATGTGAGTGCTCCTATAGGAATAGTAAAGTTGGGAGCATTCGGGATTCAGCAGGTGACACAGTGATTCCTCCCCATGGGAAACAACTGGGGTTTCTCTATGGTATTTTCAATAGCTTATGGCAATGAGGCAGCAGAGATGGCATTGAAGCGAAGGAGCATAAGACTTGATTGTGACTTCATAGGTTAGAGCTATGTGAATGTCAGACCTGTAGCAAAGGCAGCAGTTAAGAAACTGTACTTCTCTTTCATTCTGTAGTGCTCTGTTAGATGCTTAGCATAAAAAGAATGTTAATTTCAAATGCAACTCGCCCCTCTGCAAAACTGTCATAATGATCCCAAATACATTTAGTGGTACCTCTGGATGCAAATGGGATCTGTTCCGGAGCCCCGTTCGCATCCTGAATAGAATGTAAGATGCAACTGCGCATGCACGGGTCACGTTTTGCTGCTTCCACACATTTGTGTGATGTCATTTTGAGCGTCTGCACATGCGTGAGCGATGAAACCCGGAAGTAACACGCTCCGTTACTTCTGGGTTGCCGCAGAGTATAACTTGAAAACGCTCAACCTGAAGCACATTTAACCCGAGGTATGACAGTATTGTAAGCTTCATTCATTTAAAGTTTTCTAAGCAAATATTTCCCCTGCTGATTAACAGAATAAAAAATCTGCAAATTAAGTTATTTACATTTTAGCTAGCTCTCTGTGTTGTTTAGTTTTCGTTTAGTTTTACGCATGCAATGTTCAATGCATGTGTGAACATTTTCTTTCATCCTCCATCCCAAAATAAGGCCATATCACAAACTAAGGTAAAGGTAAAGGTACCCCTGCCCGTACGGGCCAGTCTTGACAGACTCTAGGGTTGTGCGCTCATCTCACTCTATAGGCCGGGGGCCAGCGCTGTCCGCAGACACTTCCGGGTCACGTGGCCAGTGTGACAAGCTGCATCTGGCGAGCCAGCGCAGCACACGGAATGCCGTTTACCTTCCTGCTGGTAAGCGCTCCCTATTTATCTACTTGCACCCGAGGGTGCTTTCGAACTGCTAGGTTGGCAGGCGCTGGGACCGAGCGATGGGAGCGCACCCCGCCGCGGGATTCGAACCGCCGACCTTTCGATCGGCAAGTCCTAGGTGCTGAGGCTTTAACCCACAGCGCCACCCGTGTCCTTATCACAAACTACTTAAGTCTAAAATGCTATATGTACATTTAATGTGGCTCACTTCTGAGTAAACACGCATACAGGATTGAATTGATAAAAACTGGTTTCCCGGCATAGGAAATTTTCTCTTTTGAAAATAAGAACAAAGCCTCAGTATGGGAGTCTGGCACACTTAGGGGGCAATACAAACCTCATTGGAGCACAGTCACCAGCACATCATATACAGACCTATTACTGATGCTGGCCAGGGTGGAAGGTGGGATGGCTGGAAAAATGCTGTTTTGCTGTGCTAGTTCCTAGGCTGATGCATTGACAATACCTTTATCAGGTCTGTTGCTGCTACATGATGACAGCAGGGATGCAGCTGCATCCCCAAATGCCCCATTTCCATTTAGAGGAGTTCCACTTTGGGGTGTTCCTTATTGGTGGGTCTGCCTCACTGTCAGTCAAACCCCTCTGGCAGATTTGGTGGGTTTGGTTGAGGAATGTGTACACCTCATCAAAAAAACCCTCCAGCAGAGCTGACTGGGAATTTAGATAAGTGTCACTTCTCTGGATCATATTAAAAGCTTGTTTGTTACACACTGATGTACAGACTTTCAAATTTCATTACTGACTTCGTTTTTTAAAAAAGCTTCCTTCCTAACGAATATCCCTTCGATATTAGCAGATGCCATTTGCATCACACTGTTATGTACTGAAGTTCTCACCCTGGGCAGGCAGGGGGATACTGTACAGTGGTGCCTCGCAAGACGAAATTAATTCGTTCCACGAGTTTTGTCGTCTTGCAATTCTTTTCGTCTTGCAAAGCACGGTGTCGGAAAAGTTTTGGAAAAGCTTCAAAAATCACCAAAGTCTTCAAAAACCTCAAAAAAGGCTACCACACCGCGTGCTATGAGTTGCTCTTCGAAGTCAAGTCGCAACTGTATTAACGGTGTTAAGAAAAAGGAAACAAACTTGCAAGACGTTTCCGTCTTGCGAAGCAAGCCCATAGGGAAAATCGTCTTGCGAAGCAGCTCAAAAAACAAAAAACCCTTTCGTCTTGCGAGTTTTCCGTCTTGCGAGGCATTCGTCTTGTGAGGTACCACTGTATATAGTTATGCAAATAAGGGATCGAAAGTGACGTTCAGTGATTGGATAGTTTTAGAAAATTGTTACAGTTACGTTGTACTGGAGCTCTATATAAGCAGGCTGACTGAACCCTTCAGTTCAGTTCTGTCCTGGCCTGTGAATAAACAAGAGCTGTTTGAAGAATCGCTGTGTCGTCTGATATGCTCACCCACAACTTAACACACACTATTTATGAAGTAAAATGCGGAATATTTTCCTTACCTTGTACAGAAACCCCATACACGTTGGCTTCCTGTATGAAGTCCAACATACCGATGACATCAGAAATCTCGGTAGTGGCAACGTTTTCCCCTTTCCATCTAAAATGAAATGTGTGCAGATAAATATGCATGGTACCTCTTGATAGCTTGCAATTCTGCTTTTTTAATTTTAAACACGCAGAAAAATACCAAGCTTGCATTTCTTTTAAGGACTGTTCTCCGCAAAACAGAAATATTGCGCTTCATTTGGGATTTTGACAGTATCTGCTCATTACTGATAAAACTATGATTTATCATCACTTCCAGGCGTGATGAGCTTTCAGGCATATGCACTCCCCTCTTCCTTCACGGTTATGTGAAGTTTGGCTAATTGGAAATAGATTGGGGGGGGGGGACGAGAGCTGAGCATTCATGTTCAAACCCTAAACTGTGGTTAATAATAAACATAATTTATTATTGAAATAAACTTTGCTTAATTTTTTTTTTTAAGTTGGCTTGTTTCAGTAAACCATAGTTTAAAGGCAAAGGGACCCCTGACCATTAGGTCCAGTCATGGCCAACTCTGGGGTTGCGGTGCTCATCTAGCTTTATTGGCCGAGGGAGACGGCATACAGCTTCTCGGTCATGTGGCCAGCATGACTAAGCCAATTCTGGCGAACCAGAGCAAGGCATGGAAACGCCGTTTACCTTCCCACCGGAGCGGTACCTATTTATCTACTTGCACTTTGACGTGCTTTCGAACTGCTAGGTTGGCAGGAGCTTGGACTGAGCAACGGGAGCTCACCCCGTCGCGGGGATTCGAACCGCCGACCTTCTGATCGGCAAGTCCTAGGCTCTGTGGTTTAACCCACAGCGCCACCCGCGTCCCAAACCATAGTCTACTGGACCACCTGTAAACTTTAAAGCAAAGCATATTATTAGAGCATACAGGTTGTGTAGTAGGCAAATGTATTCCCTGCTTCTTACGATTAGCTATTTCCAAGGATTTTTATTTTTAGGTAAAATATTCCCCCCGCTCGGTGAAAATGTTTGTAGTCAGACGTAGGGTGCACTGGGCATAGAACAAAAGTAAGTGTAAGCAGCACTATCTGTTCACACACACACACACACACACACACACACACACTCAGATGATTTAAGTTTTAATAGTAGCTGTACCTGAATGTATCTCCTGTCCTGTCCCAAAAATAAAGAAAGTTATCTTGATCTTGAAATATCAGGTCCCCTGTATTGAAATAAAAATCTTCCTTCTTAAACACGCCACAAAGTAATTTCTTTTCTGTGTCTCTCTTATTTCCAGCATAGCCAAAGAATGGATTCTTTGAGTGTACTTTGGATATTAAGAGGCCAGGCTCACCTGCGTGTAAAATTGTGGAGAAGAAGACAGATGCAAGTTAGCTCAGCACAATCTGTAGTTATTTACCAAGCTGTCTAAAGCTATTAAAAGGACAGAATGCCTCTTGAAGCATCGTAGCAAAAAGTGTTTGTGTGTATGTGAGTTTCTCTTGCATGGCCTCTCTTGTCAATCCAAAGTGATCACAAAATGCTGACCAAAGAAGCATGTCGGTTCACTCTAAAAGATCCTAAGAAAAATATAAAGGCAGCTTTATTCTAAATTATTATACTATGGCCATGATAAATCAAAAGCAGACTGTAATCAGCATACAAACTCAAGACTACTCAAGAAGGAAAACATGATGCCACTTCATTCCATGTACAGAATCTAACTGGACTAGGAGTTAAATCTCACTTTAACACTGGTGATGGGATAACATCCTCTACCAGACCTGAGTGCGGCAGACTAACTTAGGAAGCAGAGAGAATGCTATTTCGGAGGACTCTGGGAGAATGGTTCTGTCACCTGGCATTTAACAACTGAAGCAGGTGCTTCATTCTGCCTACTGGTAGGGCAGGCCATGCCAGAACTCTCACATCCAGATGTACTGCAGTTTGATAACAAACTATATCTCTGATACATTTGGGCCAAAAAAAGGGGGGGGGGTATTCAAAGAGAAATAGAACTTAAGAGGGACTGCTTAGCTCTAAGCCAATGTGGTTTTAAGGCCTCATTTGGGTTGAAAAAATAATACCTCTGGGCCATTTAGAAAAACTGAAGGCTCTTTCCGCATACAGGAGTTTGAAGCTCAACATTTCAACACCCAAATTTCAGGGCCTGTGCATTATGCATGCTACCTTGGTCTTCACATAACTGAGTATGCCCTAGCAGTGCTTTGGGGGGGAGGGGAGGAGGAAATAGGACAGAGTAGATATTATAGACATGGATTTCCCAAGATCAGGTTGTGTATATTAAGCAAAATCAACAGACAAAGGGGAAATTCAAATCTAGCAAAAAAAAAAAAAACCATTCTAGTTTTTCTATTAAAAATGTCAAGTAGGAAGCTTTATGAGATTGCTTTCCCGTGGTCTCATTATTTTCCTTAAATATGGATTAAAGAAGAAATAACAAAGTATCCCAAATAAACTGAAACAATATGAGCTATAAGCTTGTTAGAATTAAACCATTGTAAATATGTAAATAACATACAAATAAAAAGAAACAAAATTGTTGCACAATCTGGCCACCAGATGACAGCAGTGGCTTGGCGTTATCTGATCCTTAGCTATGCATTTTAAAATTCTGGAGACTTTTCTAGCAAGTACAATAGCAAGTATGAATAAAGAGTAAGGCTTTATATCAGAGCAACTGTTAGGAATTTGCATCGCTGACAGCATGGAAACTGTAACAGGCTGGGTGAAGTACTCAACACTAGGGTCTCATAAGCACATTCAGTTGTGATGCCATCTTCGCTGGAAGTAAACTCATGTAACACAGTGGCTGTAATATAACTGAGTTACACATGGACTCCACTAATGCTTTTCTAGTTTATTAAGTTCAACAAGCAACATGACCAAAACATTTTACCAGAACTCCACAGTGTTTTTCTGATATTTCAAATCTGTCAATTTCTGTCTCCTTGTACTACAGAGCAGCACTTACTGTATTTTTCCGTCTATAAGATGCCCCCATGTACAAGACGCCCCCCCTGTTTTGGGGGACTCAATTTTAAGAAAATGAGGGGAGATGGCCCAAAGTTGTTGAGCTTCTCACTCCCTAGATTGTTTCCCGCGCATAGCAGCATCAGGTGGAAGTTGCGATCCCACCAGCTGGCTGGTTAGCAGGTGTGCAGCTTCTTGCCCCCAAGCCACTATCCGTGCATAGGACAACCTCAGTTTTTTGACATGATTTTTGAGTCAAAAAACCATCTAATACATAGAAAAATAGGGTATATAATTGTGTTGTCATGTCTATGTGCATCTCTGTGTACAAACAAGCCCTACACCTTTAGCAAAATCTGCCTTATAATATTTCAGTTTTTCTCAGCAATCCTTAAAAATTCAAGCTAAGATTCTCGGCATCCTGAATGATACAGCTTGGTCCAGGGATTCACAGTACAACAATGGCCAGGGTGGTTTCTCGCGATGCGACTTAAGGAACAGTGACTACGCCTGTTAAGAAACTGCAGTCCTATTAAAGTTTGTGTTCTTGTTTTCATTTCAATTAGGCATCCAATACCTCTGGAGTATCTATTGCCATGAAAATTCAGGATAAAATCCTTACCTTTCTTGACTCTTTCACACCATCCATGTTTGTTTCTGATTGGCTCTCCTTTTTGCAAATCATACTTGATTAAGTCGAAAGGGAAAAAGAGCTTAAAGTAGAAGGAAAAATGTGCTCAGTAATGTTTAGACAGTGACATCTTGTGGCAACATTCAATAATGTACATTAAATGAGTTGTGTGTTTTACTTAATGATTGTACTTACCTAAAAGTAAGCTTTTATAAAGATGCAACAAATACAATTTAATTGTAATATTTATATTGTAAACTACTCAGAGTACTTTTGTTATTGTCTGTATATTTGTAAATAAATAAACATGGGGAATATGTAAAACCTTGGGCACCAATGCTATGAAATGAAGTAATTTCATATACAGTGGTGCCTCGCAAGACGAAATTAATTCGTTCCACGAGTTTTTTCGTCTTGCGATTTTTTTTGTCTTGCAAAGCACGGCTTCGGAAAAGTGTTGGAAAAGCTTCAAAAATCACCAAAGTCTTCAAAAACCTCAAAAAAGGCTACCACATTTAACATTTCTTTAAGCTGAAAAATTAATATTTTGGAAACAATGTAGGTGTTATGTACTGAGGTTCTCACCATGGGCCAGCAGGGGGATACTGTAGATAGTTATGCAAATGAAGGATCGAAAGTGACGTTCAGTGATTGGATAGTTTTAGAAAGTTGTTACAGTAACAAGGTACTGGAGCTCTATATAAGCAGGCTGACTGAGCCCTTCAGCTCAGTTCAGTTCTGGCCTCAGAATAAAAAAGAGCTGTTTGAAGAATCGCTGTGTCGTCTGATATGTTTGCCCACAACTTAACAGTAAATAAAAAAGAAAAAGAACCGTTTCTTGCATTATCCACAGGATGGGGTAAAACTGCAGTGTTTTATTTGGTTGAAATATACTTATTAGAAACTCAAGAAGGCCAAAACCCAAATCATACAGCTGTCACTGAAGTCTTTTAAGTACCCTCTGCTACTAATAATGTCCAACAGACAACAAAATCAAATAACTAATATTTTAATTCATAGAAAGCCTCAGCTGGCATAAATTAATACTCCCAGATGGGAACTGACTAACCCACTAATTGAAAAACTAAGGAAATAATTATTCCTGTTTCTGCTTTAGTTGACGGGAAAAGGAAATGTAGCATGACTAAACTATGCTACCAGGATATTTGGTTTGAAGAAAAGCAGAAGAGTTGCGCCATCCAATGGCCTTGGGAAAGAGAAATGTTTATTTTTGGCTCAATTTTTCTCTACTTCTGGTGTTCTGGTGCTCATATAACCAAAACTGCACCATCTATAAACAATAGGAGGGTTACGAAGCAGCGTGGTAAACATCTAGGAAGTATGTGTCTACTCAGAAGTAAGGCCCCCATTGAGATCATGGGAACACACTCCCAGGTTAGTGTCTTTAGAATAGCAGCTGAAGGGGAGAATGTCTCAAAACCAGCCTAATGCAAACTGAGCAGGCTCAGTGGCCAAGGAATGATGACTAACTGGGGCGGAGGGCAAATGGAAAACGAGAGCGGAGAGAAAGAATGGAATGGAGTGGACAGCAGCACTCCACACTGCAACATTTCATTGTAGATCTCACTTGTGTTTTCACAGCACACAGGAACTGTTGTTGTTGTTTAGTCGTTTAGTCGTGTCTGACTCTTTGTGACCCCATGGACCAGAGCATGCCAGGCACTTCTGTCTTCCACTGCCTCCCACAGTTTGGTCAAACTCAGGCTGGTAGCTTCGAGAACACTATCCAACCATCTCGTCCTCTGTCGTTCCCTTCTCCTTGTGCCCTCCATCTTTCCCAACATCAGGGTCTTTTCCAGGGAGTCTTCTCTTCCCCTTCATGGAACACTGCCTTGCCGTGGCGAAGGGGCTTGAATAACTCAGAGAAGCTATGAACTATGCCGAGCAGGGCACCCAAGATGAACAGGTCATAGTGGAGAGTTTTGACCAAATGTGATCCACCTGGAGGAGGAACTGGCAAGCCACTCCAGTATCCCTGCCAAGAAAACTCCATGGACAAAGACACAGGAACTACTATAGTTTAAAGCCACAGCCATTTCTGTGGTTTGGAACAGATGAGCTCCCTTAAGACCAAACTGGTTAAGGTAGGTCAAAGGGTTCTGGAGCGACATGCACTCAGAACTAAAAATAATGTTAAAGGTAAATTTCCCTAAAAAACCAGAAGCGTTTCTTCTGGGCATTACTGGCACTGACATTCCCAAGGGTATAAGAAAATTCTTTTTATATGCAACCGCGGCCGCGAGAGTGCTCATTGTGACATATTGGAAAAATGACCGACTCCCTACCAGAGTTGAATGGTTACTCAAATTGACAGAATACACAGAATTAGCCTCCCTTTTGGAAAGAATCGGAGATAAACCCAGACAAGAGTTCATTCTAGAATGGGATAATTTCAAAAATTATTTGAAAAATAGCTGTAACTTAAACACGGTAGTTGCCTTTGAATGATTTCTGTAAATAATATATACAGTGGAAAATGATATTGAAATAGAAAAGAGAATTTTTATAAATTAATTATGACAAATCAAAGCAAGATGTTTAATATAAAGGAAACATGGAGAGGACGGGAAGTCATGGGTTCGTGTAGAAAGCACATAGTTAAAACTGCATGTATCATTTGTGATATTTTTATTGGATTGATGATAGTGAAGATGACTAGGTGTTGTATATATATGGAAAATGAGTAATAAATCTTGAATACAGACTGGGGAAAAAGACTAAACTGGTTAACTTATATCAAGAGAAAGAGAAATACACTAATTTAACGTGAGGGGGAAAATATTGCTTCTTTTTTTAGAATGTAGAGAATCTAAATATTATGAATAATGTATGAGTTCTTATTTCAGCAAAAGTCTGGCAGCATTATAAACTCTCAATTTTTTTTAAAAAAAGCACAAAAATACAGACGTTTTAGAAGTGATCTTGTACATACTGGATTCAATGGGAATGAGTTGTCAACGATATGAGTTGGCTGCTACAATCCTTAGTTCAGAAATATCTATTTCGCTATTTAGCTTGTAATGCAATGTATTTCCAAACAGGACTTTTCAGTACAAGTAAAAAATTACTGAACAAGCATGATTGTCCAGAATGCAGACTTCTCAAATTTCATTGTCAAGCTCTTAGACCATGTTTCTCAAGCCCTGCAATTACTTTTCCCTTTTGGACTTACACAGCTTGTCACTTACTACACAATACCCATTAACTGGGAAGAGATCCAAAATGAAAACTAGATGAGTAACTGTTCAAAAGACTTGTAGTACTCCAGGAAGTCAAGACACTCAGAATGCTGAGCATGTTGCTGATGCAATCGGTATCTTCTTTTCAATTCCTTTGTGAGAAGGGGGAGCACACAAAAAGTACTAAGAGCCTTCCATTGGACCAACATCCTTTGAGTGTGCAGTCTTTCTTGCTTCACAAAAATGAGACACTTTGTAAAAGAGGCCCCGGGAACTTTAATCCTTATGTTTTATCCACAACTAAAGTCATTCCAATATTAAGCCATTGCAGGGTGTATAAAAATCAATGTGTTTAATGAAAGACTCTTGATTATTGCTCCCTTTGAATGGAAGCAGGAGTATAATTTTCTTCAATTGTTTGTTGTTGTTTCGTCGTTTAGTCGTGTCCGACTCTTCGTGACCCCATGGACCAGAGCACGCCAGGCACTCCTGTCTTCCACTGCCTCCCGCAGTTTGGTCAAACTCACGTTCGTAGCTTCGAAAACACTGTCCAACCATCTCGTCCTCTGTCGTCCCCTTCTCCTTGTACCCTCCATCTTTCCCAACATCAGGGTCTTTTCCAGGGAGTCTTCTCCTCTCATGAGGTGGCCAATGTATTGGAGTCTCAGCTTCAGAATCTGTCCTTCCAGTGAGCACTCAGGGCTGATTTCCTTAAGAATGGATAGGTTTGATCTTCTTGCAGTCCATGGGACTCTCAAGAGTCTCCTCCAGCACCATAATTCAAAAGCATCAATTCTTCGGCGATCAGCCTTCTTTATGGTCCAGCTCTCACTTCCATACATCACTATGGGAAAAGCATGGATTTAACTATACGGACCTTCCCTGTGCAGTCCCACAAATCTGCTCCAGAGTTTGGGGGAACCCTCCAAAACAGTATGGTGAAATGAGAACTGAACAAGAAATGGGAGGAAATCATCTCCTTATTTTCATAGAAACATCTGCTGGACCAAAGAGCCTTCTGTTAATGGATTCAGACTTCTCATAGTTAACACATCAGGGCAAGGCTGTGTCACCCACCTTAGATAGCTTCTCCAGAAGAATACCATAGGTGATGGAATCAAACGTTACTGTGAGTTCAAGGAGAAGCAAGATAGTACATTGTGTGCGGGAGGGAATATTGACTTCAACATGTGATGTTATTCCTCATTTGGTTGGCAATGCAAAATGACCATTCACTGGCCACCATCTGAATGATAGATGGTGGGAACACCCACCCATTGGTATTATTACCTTAGCTTTTTGTTCTGATACTGTTGTACTTTCCACCTCACTGCTGGGAGTGCAGAGGATTAAAACTATGGTACATTGGCATCGGTCCGGGCATAGTAGCTGTTAGCACAGCAGAACCACATTATTGCTCTGTTAGTCATGATCACACAAAAATAAGTGGATTTTTGAAAGAGTTTGTTGTAAGTTGGGCTTGTTTACTGCTTGCTATGCTAATGCATGCACTGACAACTCTCTGTTCTTAGTATTCATACTTCCACACAAAGGGAGCTTTCTATACACTGATTTAAATGTATCCCTATCCCACAGGAGTCATGCTACTGGAGGGTTTCATTTTATTAAAGCTAAATGACAGCAAGCCCTGAGAAGCATTTCAGAGAAAAGTGATTTATGAGCAGAATCCCAGTTGTCTACAGACATGGACAAAATATTCAGTGATCCCCAAAACAAGTTTTTCAGTGAAGCATCACTAGCAAACAATTTTTTAAAAAATCCACCTCCCCAAAAAAGGAATTTAGAAAGGGAAGGGAAGTAAATATTTAGATCTGATTCATTGTTAAAACCATAAAGCAAAGATTCAAACAACTATATATATCATAGGTAAAGGTAAAGGGACCCCTGACCATTAGGTCCAGTCGTGGACAACTCTGGGGTTGCAGTGCTCATCTCGCTTTACTGGCTGAGGGAGCCGGCGTACAGCTTCCAGGTCATGTGGCCAGCATGACTAAGCCGCTTCTGGCGAAGCAGAGCAGCGCACGGGAAACGCCATTTACCTTCCCGCTGGAGTGGTACCTATTTATCTACTTTCACTTTTTGGTGTGCTTTCAAACTGCTAGGTTGGCAGGAGCAGGGACCGAACAATGGAAGCTCACCCCGTTGCGGGGATTCGAACCGCAGACCTTCTGATCGGCAAGCCCTAGGCTCTGTGGTTTAACCCACAGTGCCACCTGCATATATCATATCTGACCAAAATAATGCAATTAATAACTAGATTATAGATTTAGGGCTTGATTGAGAGCTAGGTTTAAAGTTTGATTTTGTATGAACAGCAGCTTCCCACCGAGTGATTCAGACTCTGAAGTTGCAGAATACAGCGCTATAAAAGCCATGTTAATCTGGCATTCCTTCACACAGTATATATATGTAAATAGTCACCTTATAAAAGAAATTAGTTCGACCCACAGATCCAATTTTGCCCGTGTGATTCATGAAGCAAATGTTTCCTTCCGTTGCACCATAAAATTCACATATCTTGATGTCACCAAATCGGTGTAAAAATTCCTTCCAGATATCTGTTCTTACTCCGTTCCCAACTGCTAGGCGAACTTTGTGATTCCTCTCTCCCTCTTTCTGAAAGACATTTTAAAAACACACATAGACATCCTTAAGATGAACCCATCACATTTTAACCTACAGCAGATTCCAAGCTTGCATTTAAAAAGAAAATTAAAATCAGAAACCAGCTGCAGTGTGACCCATCATAAAAATCACAACCAATTCCTTGGAGGTTCCTGAGGGCAGTCCTGGTATGGGATGGCTCCTTGTAGAGTTGGAAGGGACCCAAGGGTCATCTAGTCCAACCCCCTGCAATGCAGGAATCACAACTAAATCATCTATGATGGATGGCCATCCAACCTCTGCTTAAAAACATCAAGCGAAGGAGAGTCTCCAACCTTCTAAGGGAGTATAGAGTCTAAGGGACTCTATACCTAAGGCTAGAGGTAGACAATAGGAGTGTATATTTGTGTGCGTGTGCGCTTGCGGGTGCGTGTGTTGAAGTTAGTATGGTGAAAACACCATTCACAATGGTATGTACAGTCATACCTCGTGTTGCGTTAGGTTCATGTTGTGTCTTTTCAACTTGTGAACACGGCAAACCTGGAAGTGTATACTTCCGGGTTTTGCCACACGCGCATACGCAGAAGCGTTCTACGCACTCCGCACATGCGCAGAAGTGCTCTATCACGCTCTGCACTTGCGCAGAAGCACTGTTCTGGTTGCGGACTTTTCGGGATGCGAATGACACCCCAGAACGGATAGTGTCTTCAACTAGAGGTACCACTGTATACTTATTCCGCTTTTTAGTTTCTCAGGTTTTTATAGTGTTTGAGAACCTGCAAAAACTCTTGGATTAGAGATGATATCAAGACCAAAAAGAAGTATATATACATCACTAACAATGTAACCTCTGTTTGAACCACAATCAGTTCTTAGGAACAGCCTGTGTGTTTATGTACTTGACAACTCATCAACATTTTTAATGTGGTTTTTTTAATCTGCAGAATTTACACTGTATGTGGCTATGACAAATTGCCATAAGTGGCAACCAGCATTTGCATTTTTAATCATCACCACCCCAACCTAGCTAGTTAGCTTATCCACATTTACCTTTTGCTGCACTCTTTCCAGGCACAGGTTCACACTTTTAACGCTTTTGCTTTCTTTTATTTTTTGGCCTGAGCTCTCCCTGTGAAAACTCACTCTTTAAAGCTGAATAGGAGCAAACGTCAATTTGGGTTTTCTGCGGATAGACCTTTGCTCCGATTGAGCTTTAAACAGCCGGGCAAAAAGGAAGTGTGCATATGCCCTAGGTCCGGCTGTGAGCAATGAGATTATAGTTAGTTGTTTCATTGGTTTCAATAAAGATTTATGCTGCAATTCTAAACACGCTTACATGGCAGAATGACACTTATATGGCAGAAAGCCCTGTTGAGAACAATCAGACTTGTTTTTATGCAGACTGTGCAAAGAATTGCATTCCTAGCCAGAATTCCCTTTAGCTGGATCTGGGCAACCATTTTTAAAATGTGCAGAAAAGTCTTTTAAATCATGTTGCTTTTTTGTTTATCCTGCTTATTTTTCTCCAGGCAATCAACTAAAATAGACTTGATTTGAGCGCCTACTTTTAAAAGCACCTACCTTTAAAGGAATCTGATTCCTTGCTAATTTCAAATTGGCATGTCATCTGCACCACTGCAGCTACCCTTTGCTGAGGTCACTGAATTCTCTGTTATTGAAATGCAAATCCTGGTAACACCAGACTAAAAACAACAACAAAGACTTTTATTGTGACCTTTTGTTCAGTGATGAAAAAAGACCAGTAGAGAAACCCGCTCAATTCAGACTGAATGGTTTATTCATACCCCTACAGAAACCGAAACTCTCTAGTAGCCAGTTTGATATGCAGGTAAACTTTGTTTCCATTTATCCTTTTCATTAACAAAAGAAAGCTTTGTTTATTGTAGATATCCCACACAAGGAGACAGATTAATTCAAAGCTGCTATGGCATTGTTTGCAACCTTAATGGTTTGCAAAATCACAGTTGCTGTCACAAGTCCCTGCAAAGTAACTAAACCAATTCAACACATCTCAAGGCAGAAAATACTTTTGAGGCGACAGCCAGGGCCAGGGGCCAGCATTTGGGATTAATCATGTAGAGTAAGGAAACAGACCTATAGAGGCAAGTGCAAAGTTGCAAACACTGGAAATACCCTGAGGACATCATGGAAACCTTATACAAATCTGAGAGCTATTAAGTGAGCAAGATTGGGCGAGATGGCCCTACAGAAACATGACAAGAGTTAAGCAAGTCATGCAATTTCATAAATATCATATCAATCGACTTTAGAAACTTTTTTTTAGAGCAGCTTGGTTTTATTGTTTATGTTAATACACTGTTATTGCAGTAAAGGGACCCCTGACCACTAGGTCCAGTCGTGGCCAACTCTGGGGTTGTGGCGCTCATCTCTCTTTATTGGCCGAGGGAGCCGGCATACAGCTTCCGGGTCATGTGGCCATGTGCTGGGTGGGCAGGATTACTGCAGTAGTTTGTTGTTATTACTTACCTGCCTTTCACCCTAACATCCCACGGTGTGTTACAACAATTAAAATACACTATTAGACTAATTGTATGCTTTGGGCGAGATTCATCTAAAGCAGGGGTCAGCAAACTTTTTCAGAAGGGGGCCAGTCCTCTGTCCCTCAGACCTTGCAGGGGGAGCAGGACTATATTTTGGAAAAAATTAATGAACGAATTCCTATGCCCCACAAATACCCCAGAAACGCATTTTAAATAAAAGGACACCTTCTATTCATGTAAAAACACCAGGCAGGCCCCACAAATAACCCAGAGATGCATTTTAAATAAAAGGACACATTCTACTCATGTAAAAACAAGCTGGTTCCCAGACCGTCCGGGGGCCGGATTGAGAAGGCGATTGGGCCGCATCCGGCCCCCGGGCCTTAGATTGTCTACCCATGATCTAAAGAACACCGTCAGCGGGAAGCCCTGCACTCGGACTTGTGCAAGGAGGCTTTCCTCCTCTCCTGTGTGCCCCCTGGAATTGGTTCAGGGGGAGAACCCACAGACCAGCATGTGGGGGACAGGGAGGGGGGGTGTTGTTCCATCTGGCAAGCTAATAGGCTTGCGTAGACCGAACATTTGTAATAGCGTGACGCTGAATTCTATCTACCTTCGTTGTTTTAAATTATACTAGTTTGTTTCTTTCTACTCTGTTAGCTGCCTTGGCAACATACATTATGTTGAAAGTGTGGGGTGTGTTGTGTAAATAAATAACACAACATATTGTTGTTGTTTCTCCTTCAGCAGTTATGATGGCCCTAATAAGAGGGAGGCAGCTATTACAAAAAAAAGAAGAGAAGAAAAGAAAACTGGCCTTGAACCAAAGCTTTAGCACTCCCAACGAGACCTTGTTTTATTTTCTCCACAAACCCCATCTTCAATCTGTCAATTGCTATTCTCAGTTCTACACTGAAAAATATACAACCTAAATCAGGCAGGGCTCATACCAGGATGTCAACAATCCAATCTAATCCACATCTTTCTGAATATAATAGCATAGTAAAAAGAATGGAAACCTACTGATGCTGATTAACACTGGGTGCATATAAGGAATTTGTCTGGCTGGAGTGGCTGTGCCTTCAAAAATTTTTTTGTAATTCTTCATCTGTGATATGAATTTGTAGGTGCTATTACACATTTATATAGGACAGTGGTGAGATCCAACAATTTGCATTTCTCTTGCTTTGAACTTCCCTATTGTTCTCTCTTGATTTATCTTTTACAGATTTATCTTCTTAAGTTTTTACTTACTTGTTAGATTTATAAACCCCTCTTCATTAACAGATCTCAGGGCCGTTCACAATATAAGATGACAGACAACACATTTTTCGGATGTTTGTGCATGGCATGGCAGTAATGCTGTCAGTGCCAATACAGGCATTTCCATAAATAACTAAGGAATTGCTATTTTGTGGGGAAGTCGTGGAGCCAGAAACTAACTAGGAGAAGTCTGAATCACTCTGCTTAAATATTGGCCCCAAAGTGCAAATGCATATCATGCATGCCATGGAGACTGCATCTAACTCTGCTTTCACGTGTAATATATTTTTCTGTGTAACACAACCCCATGTATAAGACGGCCCCTATTTTTGGGAGTCCAAAATTAAGAAATTTTAAAATTAAGGAAGTTGTAGAACTTTTGGGAGGAAATCACAAAAACCGTTGTTGAGCATCTTTTGTAATTTTGTCGAGCTGTTGAGCTGTTTTTCGATGAACCCCTCCCCCCCCCCCGCAACTGTTCCCTGCTACCTGCTACCAACAAGGCTCCAGCCCTCGTTTACTTACCATATTACCCCAAGTATAAGACAACCCCCAATTTATCACTAAAATTTTCATTAAAAGGTTGTCTTATACATGGAAAAATACTGTTCTTTAGAAGCAGGTAGATTTCTTTTAGAAG
This sequence comes from Podarcis muralis, assembly GCF_964188315.1. NCBI lineage: Eukaryota > Metazoa > Chordata > Lepidosauria > Squamata > Lacertidae > Podarcis > Podarcis muralis. The sequence goes on from NC_135665.1 coordinate 17,253,837, forward strand.
CAATAAGATAAAAGGAGGCAGGCTATCCTTTCAAAGTGTTGCCTGCCTCATAATATATTTGGCTGGGATCCTTGGCTCAAGAGAGATTTATGCATGCTTAGCATGACTGAAATTCTTGCAGCACCCATTTTTTCTTACTAAAAATATGTTGACAATCTTGCAATCTTGGGGACAATTCCAACGCTGTTTACCCAGGCTAGATACCCAGATAGCAGGAGTGTTCTAACTCATTCAAAATTGTCCAGGTAAATGGCAACCATTAATGGAAGTCAGAGTTTTGTGCTCTGAGGTTTTCTGCCGCATTTGTTTTAAGCATGGTTTTAATAATTTCATGATGGTATCTGACTGTGTTTTGTATTTTTTAAAATTGTCTTTCGTAAACTGCTCTAGGGTCTCATTAGATGAAGAGTGGGCTATAGATAAAACTAACATATAAATATATTATTTTAATTGGACTTACCACAGGCTGCTTGCAAAGGTAACGGCACAGTTCCCCAATGTACTGAATAACTGTAATATTATACTTTTTGCAATCAGTCCAGAACTGGCTAGCTGAAAACTTCTTTCTTAAAACACATGTCGCACCTTGGGGGAAAAACAAAACCACAGTTTCAGGATTAACGTTTGGCTGACACTATGCACAGTACCTACTGGATAATCTTATTTAGGTCTAACATCCTTAAGAACAGATTTGAATTTAATTGATACACACTTGGTTTAATTAAAAAAATATATGTCCATGTTGCAATACATTGGGGCAGGGAACCTCAAAGTCTTGGGGGCTGAATGCAGATTTCCCGTACCTCTCCATCTGGCCCTTGTACTCTCCTCAGGCCACACCTCTTAGTGTCTCTGCTTTGCAGACTATTTTTGAATGAATGGAATGGGTCTTTGAACTCTGATCATGTGTCCTGCTTGTATGGATGGCTGATAGTGGGGTGAAAGATTGTGTATAAAAACCAGGCTCCTGTAGAAAGGTAAAGTTGACATTTGTTGCCTCACCCACTTTCGCCTCTTTCCCCACCTACCACTGGTATGTGGCCTCAAACAGCTTAGAAAGGACTATGGCCTCAGGCTGAGATGGACACCACCCCTAAAACACACTGTGCCTTTGCATGAAGGCTGAACTGGGCCCAGTGACTCCGCTCTGTTGCCAGAGGAGAAGTGTGTTAGTCTGTTGAAGCAAAAGCAGCAACAGATTTATTATGGCACAAGCTTCTTCAAATAAACAATAAATCTATCCTTCTCTTGGATGTTTTCCCACTGCTGGCAGGCCACGATTGGGGCAAGTCCTTGATATCAGGGTGAACTGGGGTGTGCATTTTAAGCCTTTTATGGTTGGTGGGTTGTATCTCAGGAGCTGACAGTGCTAGCTAGGCCTGTGCACAGCACCCGGTCTCCCACAACCAGATTGATCACCATGCCTGAACAGCATGTTCGGTGTGCCTTTGAGGTAATTGATTCTACCAGAACACTCTTGTAATGCTAAATATCCCTTAAACTAGCATGGGCTACCCTACTGGCGTGGCCAGATCACTTCTTAATAACAACAACAACAACAACAATAACAACAACAACAACAACAACAACAACAACAACAACAACAACAACAATAATAATATATTTATACCCTGCCCATCTGGCTGGGTTGCTCCAGCCACTCTGGGCAGCTCCCAACAGAATATTATTATTATTAATAAAAAAGCGATAAAACATCAAATATTAAAAACTTCTCTAAACAGGGCTGCCTTCAGATGTCTTCTAAAAGTCAGGTACTTGTTTATTTCCTTGACATCTGATGGGAGGGCGTTCCACAGGGTGGGCGCCACTACCAAGAAGGCCCTCTCCCTGGTTCCCTGTAACCTCACTTCTTGCAGTGAGGGAACTGCCAGAAGGCCCTCGGAGCTGGACCTCCGTGTTCAGGCTGAATGATGAGAGTGGAGACGCTCCTTCAGGTATACTGGGCTCCCAGGCTGCACTCTTGGTCCTTCAGGGGAACAGTTACCCCATTCATGAACTAGGGCCAGGCAGACTGCAACCATGCAAAATGTATTTCTGATCTTAGCAGCTATATATCAAGCTGTGCTCAGGGTCAGGCCATATTGGCTGCCGCCTTTCTGGGAAGTACTGGTAAATTTCCCTTGAAGTGAAGATGCCTGTTTACACAGAAACATGCAGAATGCTATATGAACCCAGAAGGGATGTTTAATTTGTTTGCTGCTCCTTAGAGTTTGGATGCCCTGCTTATCCAACCGCACCCAAACTGAAACTTTTTTGTGCACGCAGGAGTCCTCTATGTATCAGAAAGTTACTACATGGTATTAGTGTGAACTTTCATCCATTTTATGCAGAGGAAAAACTAAGACCCAGCTTTTCAGAGTAATTCGTTTGGCTGATTAGGAAAAAGTGAAACTGCAGTAAGTCCCCCACCCCTTTTTTAAAAAAAACACCCAGAAGATGCATTCATCTCTGTCTTTCTCCCAGTGGATCATGGAAACAAATTATGCTTATCACCATATGATCTGCAGCCAGTACAGAACCATCTCAACAACATAAAGCTATCCTCAGAGACCTGTAACGGAAGTCCTATGGGAGCAGCATGTATCAGGTGGAAGAGGATATTCTCCAGAGCTTCTTACAGCTGCCCTTTCCCATAACCCAGGGCTCTGACTCTCCATCCTTATAGCACTGGGCCCTTTTAAAAGTAGCTCTGCTCACAAGCAATGGGCCTCAACTGCTCAGAGAAAGCAGCAGTCCTATTTAAGGTTCAGTGTAGGGTTCCTGGTTGTCATAGGGATATTAAGGCCTGCACTGACTGGACTGCAGCCCTAAGCTTCATTTGGATCTATCCAGATGATACCTGTACTGGTTGCCTTTTTGGAATTTGACCTCTGCTTTGCTTGGCCTTGCCTTGATGGAACCTAACCTGTGATGGAACCTAACCTGTAACTTTGCATTCCTACAATATGCTAAGCACGCACCCGAAACATAGAATAGAAGCTGTCCCCTGGCTAGGACAGAATGCACCCCCTGCACATAATTCTGTAATAATCTTCTCTAAATCTTCTCTAAACTGGTACCACTGCAAAATGGCAGAATGAGATTTGAAATGTGACTTAAAGCAACTACAAGGCACACCCCATTAATGTGATTATTGATTGAGGGTCTTTTCTTAGCTTATTCTAACTATTTCAGTGTAGAAGTTGATCATTCATCTCCTTCAGAAACACTTGTACACGCTTTCCATAAGCATGACTAAAGACTGTCGACATGCAGAGGGCCAGGAGGCCAACTGGCAAGCCCCAGCTGTGCCATCTCCTTCCATCGGCCCATGGTCAGACATAAATCAGCGACCAGGGCACGCTATTAGCAGAGTGTACTGCTCATACAGAATAGGCGTGAGGCTTGTGAAATCATTCTACAGCTACAGATTTATTAAACATAAATCAGGACAACGAAACATGTTCTCTCTCTCTCTCTCTCTCTCATGTCATCTCAGAGAGAACAGCAAAAGCAAAAGCTATGCTGGAATGTAAACAGACATGTGACATGCAACAATCTCATGCCTGTTCCTTAAAGTGGAATGGAAATGTCAACTTGCCTTACCCAGTTCAATGCATCCACCTATGCCAAGTAGAGCGGCTGCACTGTGGTAAAGAGGGAGAGTAATATAAATTATGTCATCAGGAGTAGCACCAAATGCCCATAATCCAGCAGCTCCTTTTAGAACTTGCAGATGACTGATAATTGCAGCCTTTGGTAAACCTGAAATAAAGAAATAAAATATACACAATCATGTATTTTTTTTTCTTTCAAAGGAAGTAAACACTGCTTAATTACAAAATCAATGGCTACTACTCCAGGGTGAAATTTTCATCTATATGCTAAAATAAGTTATGTAATTTGCACAAATTGTTCTGGGATATTACTAAATAACATCCAAAATAAATAAACAAACCAGTTGCTCCTGCTGAAGCCCATTCACTATGTATGCTGCGAAAAGATTAAAATAACAGGCAAGTCAATGCATTAAGAAAACATATTATTTTGAAATGGGATATTGAAATTTTATGTAAAATTATTTTATTGTTTGAAGAAAAATGAAATAATAATATTTTTTATGAAAATAAAACTTCTTATTTCAAAACAAGTAGCCAGTTTATGGACGCTATATACTCCCTGCTACCCAGGTATATAAAAAAGCTCCATCAATGATTCCCCCCCCCCCCCAAAAAAAAAGCATATTACAGCTTTTTACAGATTGGACATCCTGATGTTCTTTCACCTATGGCACTTTCCTGATCACATCTTGAAGCTATAGGCATCAAAGGCGTTACAGGTGTGAATTAGATTAGGAAAATAGCTTGGTTGGTGGAGGGAGGGGAACAAGCTGTTAACCAGCTCCCTTTCCCCTCAGCTTCATTTGAATAAAAGAAAAAAAAAAGTTTGGTGATCCAATCTCCGATATTCTATCACACTTATAGTTGGGTCTAATTATTTCCTTGGAAAAGAGCTTCTCTTCTGGTCACACTACCTTCTTTGCTTGAATGATGTAAGTTGTAAATTTTTAGGCAAATGATGCTTTTGCAAATTCTATATGTATGTATGTAAGTAAGTAAGCAATTTTTTATTTATACCCCTCCCTCCCTGGCCAAGACTGGGCTCAGGGCAGCTAACATCAAATGTCAAATACATTAAAACACAATCAAACAATTCATTAAAATACAGCTTAAAAATTAGAATCAGGATAAAATTAAATGACTGCGCATGAAATTACAACCATAGGGGTTGAGAACCTCAAGTATTCATCAGGGCCAGCTATCCATGTTGGTCCCACATGAGCCGATTAAAGGGCCAAAGAGGTAACTTACAGGGTCCCATAGAGGGGGGTCAAACTGGGCCCGGACCGAAGTCCCGGCAGAACAGCTCTGTCTTGCAGGCCCTGCGGAAGGATGTCAAGTCCTGCAGCATGAATTAAACTGACTTACACTTCAACCTGATCCTGGAAGATGTGAGAGGTTGTTGTTGTTTTTTCCATTTCAACATTCTGCATGTTCTGCTGCATTCATTTCAATAGGGACCATGCACACAAGTGTGGCTTTAAATGTATGTAAAATTAAGATTTAAGCACTTGACACTTGGTTTCAATAACACAAGTAAAAAGGCGGGGGGGGAATGTGCGCTACATCATTGATCAGGAAATATTATAGGTAACGAAGATAAGACATGTTCTGCAAGCATCGGAGAAGAAAACGAAAAGGCATCTATAATATTGGTATATGACACAGACACACAACTTAGCCTTTGCTGTTAATCAAAATGTAAGGAATGTATGGCAAATAGGGTCTTTTAAATAATATTTAATACAAAAATAATCATAAAATTTAACAAATAACAATAATGCTATGAGTGCAACATTTGTTTTTAATCAGCTATATAATGTTGCTTTTCATGTCCTCTGATAAGGAGTGTTGCAAAACAAGCACATAAAGATCTTAGCTTCTTAGCATCTGTACCAATGGCAACAAACCTGGCCATCTGCTTGAAAACTAAAGGGCTAGTTAGTAACTTAATCCTATTTTCTTTCTCCACAATGACCTGTAAGCTCAGCAAGCTTGGACAGGAAACATTTCATAACAGATGTATAACAACATGCTAAGAAAGGAGATTATAAAGCTCACGAAGCCAAATTCCAAAGCTACGTCACATGATCAGAAAATATGCTGCTGTTTGTTCCAATATTCAAAGTAGAATTAGTAGGTGGTGGTTGTTGTTTTGCAATATTAAAAGGTAAAACAAAAAGTAGTTATTTCTTAAATGAGTAAGTTTAATGTCCTGGCCGTCTGGAAAAACTGAAAAGCTTACTACGTACTATATAGGTTTATGGGGTCAGAAGTATACAGTAGGCAGCTGGCCTTAAAAAAGAAAAAGAAAAGTTTTAACTGTTTTCCAAGCCAAGAGCTTTTCCAGGTGGGGCCCTCCCATATCAGTGTAGATTTATAGTGTGTTTGCACTAGGTTAATCATTAAAAAACAACAACACCACAATCACTTCTGACTGTGTATTGAAAACCTTTATAGAATGTTGTACCTGTTGTTCCAGAGGTAAAAATGTAGAGGTGAGGATCCTTCAAGTTTTTAGCAACACAGAGATTAGCTGGTACAGGATCATCAGAGGCAACTTCCAGCTTGTCCAAAATGGTATCAACATGTGGCAATGTGGATTCTTTCGCCATCACCCAAATCCTGATATCTTCTTGGAGGCTAGGAAGAATTTCCTCTAAGGTTCCAAGCATATCTAAAAAATAATATTGCAACATATTAAATACAATACTGGATTCAATAAATACAGTGGTACCTCTGGTTACGTACTTAATTCGTTCCGGAGGTCTGTTCTTAACCTGAAGCACCACTTTAGCTAATGGGGCCTCCCGCTGCCGCCGCTCCACCGGAGCACAATTTTTGTCCTCATCCTGAAGCAAAGTTCTTAACCCAAGGTACTTGTGATGGGATGATGAGCTGCTTGTGCGTAAAATCCTAGTCCCTCAGAGTTTGGTCAAATCCGCAAACCTCTGCCTACGACGGAGCCCCTCAAGCATGGCTCCGTCAGTCGCTAGCAGAATCCGAAAGTGGGCGCCTACGGAATCTCTTCCAGCATAAAAGCTCCTTAACGGAAACACGTCTTCTGGACTCTCGGCGCGACAGTTTCCGGCGAGGAGTGGGTGTGCCTATAGGAGGTCTTGAAACCTCCCCACTGTTTTCGCTGGAAGTGTCTCTGAGCCATCCCTCCGACTCACTTTCCCTTGGAACTCCTTCTCTCCCCCTGCTGGTTCCCTCCTCAGCTGCTAAGTCTCTCTCAACCTCAGTGAGCCCTTCCACCTCCTGTCCTTCCGATGGCAGTTCCCTGACAGTACTATTTCTGGGTTAGCAGAGTCTGTAACCTGAAGTGTATGTAACCTGAAGCGTATGTAACCCGAGGTACCACTGTAGATATCAGTAGTGAAATGTCTGTCAGGATCGGAGACTGGGGCAGGAAGCAGGTCAGGTTTGTGTCCCAGATTACAATCTTCAACAGAACCCAAAAGGAGCCACTGAGAACAAAATATACTATCATCTAGAAAGCACCATTCTGCTTTTCATTTCTTCACTGCACTAGGGTATGAGAAAGACATGATGATTAGCTTCACGTAACACTAATCCAAAGTTTGACAAAAGGGTAACTAAGCTATGCCTTCCCCTAGATGTTGTCAGACTAACTGCCCATTAGCTATGCTGGCTGGGGCTGGTGGGATCCAACAACTTTAGCAGGGCCACAGGTTAGCTAGTCCTGGCTTAGCATTATGGGAGAAAACACATGAAGAAGAGTTTGGATTTAGAGTTGCTATCCCGCTTTATCACTACCCTAAGGAGTCTCAAAGCAGCTAACAATCTCCTTTCCCTTCCTCCCCAACAACAAACACTCTGTGAGGTGAGTGAGGCTGAGAGACTTCAGAGAAGTGTGACTACCCCAAGGTCACCCAGCAGCTGCATGTGGAGGAGCAGGGACGCAAACCCAGTTCACCAGATTATGAGTCCACCGCTCTTAACCACTACACCACACATGCACATGCACATGCATGCATCCTTGCTTCTCCTCTGAAGTGGCTGTGAAGAGGCCAGAGGATTCTCCTTGGCAGATCTTAAATATAAGCTCGAATTGTACTGGGAGAGGTGGTTTGCTAGGTATCCTTGCCCCAAGTGGTTTAGGCTTTAAATGTTATGTTAACAACAAAACCCTGAAATTAATAATAATAATAATAATAATAATAATAATAATAATAATAATATGGGTGGGGTATAAATAATAAGTAATAATAAGTAATAATAAATAAATAAATAAATAAATAAATAAATAAATAAATAATAATAATAATAATAATAATAATAATATTTATACCCCGCCCATCTGGGCGGCTTCCAATAAAATATTAAAATACAGTAATGCATCAAACATTCAAAGCTTCCCTAAACAGGGCTGCCTTCAGATGTCTTCTAAAAGTCTGGTAGTTGTTGTTCTCTTTGACATCTGGTGGGAGGGCGTTCCACAGGGCGGGCACCACCACCAAGAAGGCCTGTAACTTGGCTTCTTGCAGTGAGGGAGCCGCTAGAAGGTCCTCGGCACTGGACCTCAGCGTCTGGGTAGAACAATGGGGGTAGAGACATTCCTTCAGATATACTGAACTGAGGCCGTTTAGGGCTTTAAAGGTCAGCACCAACACTTGCCTTAATGTCTAATTAAGATGTGGTTTCATCTTTCAAAACTGGCACAGTACCTCTACAGCTGGGTGTCCCACTAAGCACTCTAGCAGCTTCATTTTCAGCTGGCTGTAGCTTGCAAACCAGATGCAAGGGTAGCCCCACGTACAGCACATTACTGTAGTCTAATTGGGAAGTTACCAATGTATGGACCATCTATGCAAAGCTCTCAGTGTATAGAACTGGTTGTAGATGGATACCAACCAAAGCTGGTAATGGGTGCTTTGAGCCACTGAGGCCACCTGGGCCTCTAATGAAGGCAATGAATCTAGGAGAAGCCCCAAATTACACACCTGCTCCTTCATATGGAGTACAACCTGATCTAGAGCTTGTACGAAACTCAATTTCCAGACATGGCCACTATCTTGTCAAGATTAAGTTGCAGTTTATTAAGAATGCATTGTACCTCCCGATTCAGATGTTACCGAGAAATAGAGCTTACCACCATCAGCATACCAGTGTCATCTTGACCCATAGCTTCCCAATGACACTCCCAGTGGCTTCATATGAACATTAGATAGTACTGGGGACAAAATCATGCCCTATGGCACACCACAGAGGGTCAAGCCACAGTCCCCCAAGAGCATTTTCTGGAATCAATCCTGTAAGCATAACTAAACCCACCATAAAATGGGGCACTCATCCTGTGACTCGGGGACATCCCAGGAGGATACCACGATCAACAGTATCAAAACCTGCTGGAAGTACATCAAGTTCACAAAGAATTGGCAGATTGCAGCTGCTCCCATTGTCTTGACAGAATAGCATTTCAATGATGCCTAGTGATTATGTTTCCGTATCATCTTACATCACTTCCTAAAGTACAGTACTTTTCAAAGCACGTTAATTTTGTTAAATAAAATCCATTTCCCCTGATTCTAAACACACATTAGTTTCTCCTTACTTTTTCAGAATGAATTTCATCAATGCAAGAAATTACTCCCATCAATCTTTAATTTAAGACAGCTGCATTCATCTGGTAATATGTAGGCTAATAGAACTTTCAGAAGAAAGACTTTTAAAGCAAAATATTAAACTGAAACATGCTAAAAGAATAAACAATCCAAGTACAACTCCAGATGTCATTCATTTCTACTTCAGTTTCAGCATAATTTTTTAGAGTACAGTCAGTCTCACAGTGATCCTATAAAAGTCAATCAGTAATTTTTGTGGAGATTCAACAATATTTACTGAACTGTTCCTTAAAAGACAAATTGAATTATCTAGTGATTTTTAAAAATGCATACATTTTCTCCTGTTCTTAACTATCTCATAGAACGGAGGGTCATGCTCCACATAAGCACGACAAAACAAGACACAAGTCTATTTACCATATGCAACAAATGACACAGGGAATTTGTACAATGTTAACAAGGAATTAACTACCATGCAAGACCACTTAGTCTTGTGTTAAGTGGTCAAAGAGACAATGATCAGGATTCTTGAAATACAATTAATATTCCAGAGAGTTTTTACTGGTGACATTTTACAGAAATCTTTAGCATCAACTAAAGCTGGATTTAAAAATTATGTAATTTATGTGTCTTCTATATGATAATCCATATGTATAGGCCTATATGTATCAGCTATTTCAGGAGCATGTTATACATGCTCAGGACCACAATGCCCCAAGGACCACCTCTCCTCATATGAACCAACCTGGACCCTGCAATCTTTATTTGAGGCCCTTTGTCATCTGCCATTCCATCAGATATCAGGAGGGCAGCAACATAAGAACAGGCCTTTTCTGTGGTGGCTCCCTGTTTGTGGAATGCTCTCCCCAAGGAGGCCCGCCTGGCGCCTTCATTACACATCTTTAGCGCCAGGTGAAAACGTTTTTCTTCAACCAGACATTTGGCTGATTAACATTCTATGGCTTTTTAAATGTGTTTGTGGGAGGGATTTATTGGTTTGTTTTTGTTTTATTATGTATTTTGTATTCGTATTTTGCATTTATCTGTGTGAACCGCCCTAGGATCTTCCGATGAAGGATGGTATGCAAATTTAATAAATAATAATAACATAATTCTCAAATACTTATGCCTGTCAGTGGAAATCAGCATAAACTGTTTTCAATAATTGATCACTGTATTCTTTCCCACTTGGTAATTCTGCATCAGGGAGAGGCTTTCATACTGGAAGGCAAGTATGTTGGGAGTCTGCAAACCTTCTAGGAAGCTTTCTTTAAGAGGTTGGGTGATGGGAGATACTTTGGACACCCAAAAGCACCTTGGAAGGGTTTATTTATTATGTATTTGTAGCCTGCCCTTCTCACAAGAGTTCCAGAGTAGCAGACGATAGCATTATAAATCATAACTGATAAACATGTAAAACAAAACAAATCAAAGGGCATGATAAAATTATGTAAAAATCACCGTATAGAGGGGTTAACAGTTGCATGCATGTGGGGATAGCTGACACTACAAGGCACCATCCTCTGCATTCTGCTGTCCATGCAACAATCCATAGGGAGACCGTAACTGCTGTCTTCAAATATCTGAAGGGCGGTCATATAGAAGAGGAAGCAAATTTGTTCTCTGCTGTTCCAGAGAACAGGACTAGACTCAGTGGGTGGGAACTGCATGAAAGCACGTTACAGCTAAACATCAGGAGACGCTTCCTAACACTAAGAGCTGTTCATCAGTAGAATAGGCTGCCTCAGGATGTATTAACTCTCATTCACCCCATAGTCGCCTTTGACTGGACTTAACCGTCCAGGGGTCCTTTACTTTGTACATCATTGAACAGGGGAGGTTCAATTACATTAAAGAGAAAGAAATTTCTGTATTGCAGGGGGGGGGGTGGACTAAAAGACCCTTTGGGTTCCTTCAGCTCTACAATTCTATGAGTCTATGTTCACAGTGCCTCCCAATTCTACTATTTCACCCTGCAGCCACGCCTCTATAAATGCCCCTCTTCATCCGCATTACCTTAGCAAACCCAGGTTTTGAATTGCCAAAGACACATTTGCTGACTTAATGTGTGTTTTATTTAATAAAATTTGTATACCACTTAATTGTAAACAAAGCCTCTGGCTTATATTCAAGGTAGTGCTAAGGTTCCGTAAGTGCAAGGAGTTTCCTTGAGGGATGGAGGCTTATGCTCTGTCTTCCCTCTGTATGCCCCTAAAATCTGTTCTGGGATTCCCCCCCAGACCCTTTAGAACAGATCTGGGGATGGGATGGGCTGAGGGAACAGGAGAGGAAGCAATTCCCATTGTGCTAGCAGGAATCCTTGTGCTGGCTTCTGCTAGCGCAACAGGTTAGCTGAATATAGCTTTCCATATTGGAGCCATAACGAATAGAATAAACTAGCACTTGTTGGCTCATGCTGGTATGCAACAAGACATATAAGAATAATCAATCCTACAGATTCCTACACACGAAAAACACTTATGTCCCTGTGGAGATGGCAGTACCAAATCAGTGGTGCATGCCCTTCTGGCTTGCACTCTTTATAAAGACTTGAGGAATGAGATTATCACCCCTCTCTTATTGTCCATTCCAGCTCACCCAACCACTGCCACAGTGTCCTCCTGGCAGATCAAGAGTAGCAGATGACAGCAAAGGTTTCAAGGTTTTTAGCTGGGGCACTTAGAATAAAGTCCACTATTTGACTGATTCAGGACCCGGAAGTGTGTTTTGTATAATCGACTTTTTATTTCTGTTCTTTGTATATTGCATTGCTGTTTTGTTGCTATGGCCGACGGCTGATGCAAATAAAGATTCATTCATTCACTCATTCATTCAAGACTTCTAAATTGGCTGCTAAAGCATAACTGAGACCAAGTAATGTTGAGAATCTGCCCCAAACCCTTAAGATATGAAGAAAATTGCTGTGCATGCTGCATGCAACTTCTAGCAAAACATGGGACCTCTTTGTTGCTAAAGCACATTGTATTTGTGATTACAATTTAGAACACCCTCACCTACCACTATAAACTTATATATTCAGAATAGTGCCAAAGCTTTTTCAGGACTTTGTGTGTGTGTGTGTGTGTGTGTGTGTGTGTGTTTGCATGCTTGTATGTAGCATACAGTCTCCACGCACATGCAAAACTAGACTATCAAGGAGAAGGCTTTATGCTATCAAACCATTTTCTATGCTCATAGACCTTTCTACTCTAAGAAGTATTCAAATACACAATCACTGATCTGCATGCAGCCTGAGTTGGTATCACAGGAACAAACTCGGAAAGGCTAAGATCCATTCCCTCCACCCCAATAACTGAGGGGGCAGGGCTCCTGCAAAGTTGACAGATATTACCATTCATATGGCATGCATACAGCATGCCATGCAATTGATTATGTGGGGCGGAGCTTAACTCCAGCCACCCCCATATTTTATTCAAGTGGGCATCCCTGGTTGACATAACCACCCCCCTCTCTAGATTCTCTAGAATGAACATGGGTGTAGCCAGGATTTTTGTTAGGGGTGGCAGAACCAATGTGATTGGTCAGTTAATTAAGTATTTCTCTTGTTTTACTTGATCGGGGGGGGGGGGGAGGGGGCAGCTGACCCCTTTTGCTACGCCCATGAGAAGGAATAAACTATAGGGCACATTGAGGAGGGAGAATGAAGTGCACTAGGATAAAGGGGCGGGCAATATGCAAATATCAGGTGCAGCGTTAGAAACAGATATGAAAGCTAGGAGCTAAATGGTGCCTTAAACTTAGGTTATGGGCGCAACAACGGAATGTCTAGGCGCACTTTTTTTAAGAACAAGAATACAAAGCTGAAAATGAATGACCCGCAGCTAAAATATTTTGTTCATTTTTCACATGGTCGATCCCACCCTCCTAATATTCTTCAGAGGGTCTCTTGTTTTTGTTTTTTAATTTTATTTTGACAATGTAATAATCATAAATAAGAATAAAATGTGCACACCACCACCAAGGCCATTCCATTGTAACTAACCCACCTCCCCAAATTTCAACACCAATTGTGATGGTTTGACCCCTTTCCGTTTTAACAGTACAAATTCTACAGACACCCTCTGTATCTCCTCAAAATAATTTCTCCTGCATATTCCCCATCTTACCTTAATGGCACATGTTAATTTATCATTAAGAGCTACATTCCACACCACTTTATACCATCCTTCCATTTTATATTCTACTTGCCCCTTCCACTTCCTAGCTATAATGATTCATGCAGCTGTCAATAAATTTGTGGGCAAGTCCTTCACAGCCTGTGAAAAGAGGGTGACTTCTCCAGTCTTCAGAGAGCAGCTGGAAGTGGGGAGGCAGAAAAAGCTCCTCCTCTCCTTCCACTCTGCAGCTTTAATCAGAAATCTCAAGGGCAGTGCTGTTCCCAGAAACAGCTCTAGCTAAGGAAATTCCCTGTCGCCAAAGGCGCCTAGAACAAGGGGAGAGTTTCGAACACGGATCAGGCGCGTACTTTACCTGCTCCCACCACCAGCATCTTGGGCGCGCAGCTGGCGATGCAGTGCAGGAGGGACCTGGCGCGGACGTTGCAGTTGAGGAAAGCCACCACGCAGCCCAGCTTGGCCAGCCCAAACCAGGCGTGGATGAAGTCGGGCTCGTTGCTCATGAGCAGAGCCACGGTGTCGCCCCTGGCCAGCGCCCCTTCCTCGAGGAAAAGCCGCGCCACCCGGTTGCTCCTCCGGTCCACCTCCCGGTAGGTGTGCACCTGCTCCTCGTAGATGAGGAAGGGCTTGTCGGGCTGCTGGCGGGCCAGCGCCCCGAAGCGCTCCAGCGCGGTGGAAACGCTGCCGCGCAGCCTGTAGACCTCGACCCTCAAGCCATAGCGCGCCACTTTCAGCAAGTACTTCAGGTCGGCCCAGAAGTAAGGGAAGAAGAGCTTCTGGAGGAAGTGCAAGGAGACCAGACCGGCCGCCACTGCCGTCGCCCAAGAGGGAAACATGAGCTCGGCGGCCGGGGAGAAAAACAACGGCGGCGCGCGGACTGGAAAGTCTTTTTTCGAGAGACCAAACAAGCGCACGCCGCCCGCCTCCGCCCGGCCAAGGGAGCGGGGAGGAGCCAGTCACCCGAGGCGCCCGGGCAGCCTCGTAAAGGAGCCGGGAGCGGAGGGAGGGCGCGGGCAGGACGCCGCTCGAAGGAGATGAAGACGCAGCGGCTCTCCTCTGGAAGGGGCTTCGGGCACCGCACCTGCGCCTGCTGCCCCTGAGGAAGCGGAGGGTCCTCGTCCCCTCAGCGGACTTGAGCGAGCGGCAGCGACTTCCCCCGGCCGCCCCAGGAAAGCGCCGGCGGCGAAGGCGTGGAGAGGAGAGGCTGTTGCGCGCGCGCCTCCTTCGTCGTCTTCCCCTTCACGCCCTCAGCCCTTGCATAAGGCGTCGACTCCGCCCCTTCGCCCCAGGCGGCGGCGGCGGGAAAAGCGAGCGGACCGCTGTCCCTTTCTCGCCTCACGATACGGCGGGAGCAGAGGTGCCAACTTGCGCGCCTGGGAGCCAAGGTCCCTTCGCTTCCCCCCCATAAAGTATCTGAGGGGGCCGCCCTCCCCAAAAGTTCATGTGCATTGTCGTTCCAATGGTGTGCGCAATCAATGATGTGGGGCGGGGCTTACCTGGCCCCCAATATTTTATTCCAGTTGGTACCCCTGCCTGTGACATCACACGCGCATAAGGTCACCCCTCCGCCATGCCATGCCCCCCATCTGTTCATGCCACTGTTGCCACCACCGCCCTGCGGGACCCCACTGCTTGTTAGGATATAGTCCATTCCACCTTTAGACCAGGCATGTGGAGTTGTTGTATGACACATGTCTGTTTACTTCCAGCGCAGTCTGCTGGGAACTTCTGCATATAGCTTTTGCTATACTGTTTTTTGCTTGGACATGAAGGGAAGCAGACATGTTTTTCCTTTGTTCCTAATGCTGAATAAAGGTAAAGGGACCCCTGACCATTAGGTCCAGTCGTGACCGACTCTGGGGTTGCGGCGCTCATCTTGCTTTATTGGCCGAGGGAGCCAGCGTACAGCTTCCGGGTCATGTGGCCAGAATGACTAAGCCGCTTCTGGCGAACCAGAGCAGCGCACGGAAACGTCGTTTACCTTCCCGCCGGAGTGGTACCTATTTATCTACTTGCACTTTGATGTGCTTTCGAACTGCTAGGTTGGCTTTTGAACGGGAGCTCACCCCGTTGCAGGGATTCAAACCACCAACTTTCTGATTGGCAAGTCCTAGGCTCTGTGGTTTAACCCACAGCGCCACCCAACGCTTGTAAATATGCTTACATATGCCTCTCTCTGCCACTTCCATTGTGAAGAGTTATTCACTCTGCTGATTAGAGTGTGCCCAGTTTCTGAAGGCTTCTGAGGCTTGAGTCACTGACTGATGCTGTTCTAAGAATCGAAGTTTGGCCGGCTGCTGGCTGGAGGCTGGAGCCAGCTGGGGGCCTGCCAAATGCCCCCATCTCCCTGAACGTATCCCAACACTGCTCACCTCCCTGCCCCTTGTACGACCTCACTGCCACTACCCACACCGGTCCACTGCTGCCACACGACCCTGACGCTCGCCTCCCTGCCGCATCTGCGGGACCACGTGGCTCTGCCTTACCTTCACGAGCTGAGATCTTTCTCTGCCACCAAGGAGTGCCACAGCGAGACCTGGCAGGCCGCTGCCACCTCCCACCACGAGGACTACCAAGCCACTGCCACCACATTGCGCAAAGCCTGCCACGCTGCCAGCCTGCTTGCTAGGCTGCCAACACCGACGCACTTCTGGAAGCCGGCGCTCCTCCTGTCCACCGCCCGGTAGGTGTGAACCTGCCCTTTGCTGATGCTTTTGGCCCAGTTTCACAAAGCGCTCCAGCGTGGCATGAATCCTGCCCCGTGGCCTGTAGACCTCCACGGTCGAGCCATGCCACATCACTTTCAGCAAGTACTTCAGGTCAGCCCGGAAGTAAGGGAAGAAGAGCTGCAGCAGCTGCTAACCACCCTTACCTTCACTGGCGGGGCTCTTTCTACACTTGGCGGGTCCGACGTTCCTGCCGCAACCTCCTGCTGTGGCAAGGCCTGCCAGGCCACCAGCATGAGTCCTGCCAGGCCACTGCCAGTGCTGTGAAGCTTGACAGGCTGCTGGCAGGCCTGCTAGGCCTGCTAGGCCGACAACAAGCAGCCTAGCAAGCCAGCCAGTAGCCTGGCAGTCCTTGTGGCACCACTGGCGGCCTGGCATGCCTCGGAAGCAGCATTTCGGATGGAGGCTCCTATGGGAATGTTCAGGGATGCAGGAGAGGATATATTGTTTAATTATATTACAAGTTGTGTAAACAAGTTCACAATTTAGCAGAGTAACATTCCCCTTTTTAAACTCACAGCGGATGCATTTGCTCAGGCTTGCTAAAGCCTCTGTTCTGGTATTTTCCCCTTATTCCCTCATAAAAGATAAGACACGACACAGTCTTCTTTAAAGTATAAAAAGAGTTTACTCACATTCTGTCCACAATTGTATCCCAGAAGGCAGACTTAGCTTAGAAAAGTAACATACACCTGGAAACTATCCCATAAAGAGACAGTTCCTTTGTCCTCTCTTGGCTGGAGGCCAAGAGAGCATCTTTGGCTAAGCAGATGTTCCTTCTTCGATGCATGAAGTCAAAAAGAGAGAGATGGCTGCCCTGCCCTGTGCTTTTGTTGTTACCTGCACAGGTGAGGCCACGCCCACCTCTAGTCACATGTAGAGGAAGTCTGTCCCAGCCTAGAAGGAAACAGGAAGTTTACCTGCTGGCTGGAGAAACATTCCTCCCCATGTGTAAACATGTTCACACTAGGAATGTTGTACTTGACTGCTCTTCTGTTTCACACCCCACATCTCCATGCTAGGCTCTCAGTATTGGGGGGGGACTGAGCACCCCGCTACAAAATATTGAGGGGACTGAAGACACCTCCGCTCATAGGAGTTTGTGCTCCTGGTTGAGAGGCAGTGGGACTGGTCCAAAGTCACCCACTGAACTTCAGGGCTGAGCAGAGATTTGAACCCTGGTCTCCCATGTCCTTGTCTGACCGCTACACTGCACTGGCTCTTCACATATGAACAACAGTAAAAAGTAACACATTTCAGGCTAAACTATGTTTCTAGCATAACTTGTGAAATTTCCTTGCTCCTTTCACAAATGTGGTGGTGGTTCCACTCCATAATATAATGTGAGATAAAAGACACAAAGACACAAAAGGGGCCTGTGTAATCCCTGTAAAAGTAAAGGTAAAGGGACCCCTGAGCATTAGGTCCAGTCGTGGCCGACTCTGGGGTTGTGGCGCTCATCTCACTTTACTGGCCAAGGGAGCCGGTGTACAGCTTCCGGGTCATGTGGCCAGCATGACTAAGCCGCTTCTGGCGAACCAGAGCAGCACACGGAAACGCTGTTTACCTTCCTGCCGGAGTGGTACCTATTTATCTACTTTCACTTTGACGTGCTTTTGAACTGCTAGGTTGTCACCCTGAGGGGGTGACAAAAGGCACACCACAGGGGCAGCACTTACCACGGGGCCTGGCCTGCAGTGCACCCGAGCCACGTGTCTCTCCTGGGAGTGAGGCGGTGGCTCGGGGCCCTAAGCTGCCTGAAATGGCAGCGTGGGGATTGCGTCCGCCAGGCGGACACCGTGGGTGGATCATCACGGCGCCCCCCTGGGCGGATCGCCCTGTCCACGTTGGCGGCTTCCCCCGCCCCCGGCGCTCAGGTTGCCAGAGCGGCTAGCTACGCCCCTGCCTAGGCATCACAAAGATATCACTTGTGAACAGATTATTTCTTAAATTTCCGATTTACAGTCCGCCTTTGTGTAAGATCACTGCGTTGCCGCTTTCATGCTACATTTTCCCTGAAGAAGTCCAGTACAATGTGTGAATTGACCATAAGTTACATATTTTTCCACCCTCCAGGCAGAAATGAAAAGCAGCGAATTGGGTAATGAAATTAAGCGCTTTGGTAAGTTCATTGAATAACAAGGGAGCAGCCCAGGGTAGTTGAGTGGAACTTGAAAAAACAGCTAATTCATACAAAACCTCTTACATATGCAGGTCTGGGAGCTGCTGGATACATTGTCACACACTGCAGTTTAATATGGTTGGTTGTGATGATGCATGTGACTTTTTGTGAATATTTATTATACCATCTGACTATCATCAGCTAAATTACCCATTTATCTGATAAAACAGGCTGACCTTCTGTTGAGTATTGGACAGGTTCCAATGTAACGTTTTACAGTTAGATCATTCATAGATAGCATATAGGACAGAGTTTCAACGTTGCCATATTTTCTTGAAAGCAACTGTAATTAAATTCTATTCCACTTCTGTATAAGTAAGTTAGTTTAAGATCCACATGACAATTATTTGTGTACCAGCGGGTCTGATAGTTATTGCAAGAATAACTTGTTACAGTTTTTCTAAAAAGTTCACTTACCTTTTGAAGATAACTTTAAATTGCATGGTGATTTGTATATTGTTCGCAGTTTGTTCTGCAAAATGTAGGTTTGTAGCACTTTTTAATTTTTTTAGGCGGGGAGATGACGACATATTATGAAAATGCACCTTGGTCAAGTGTTGAATATAAATATTATTTCCCTCCTTAAATAATACAATTTCATGCAAGTCATGCTGCAAACATATACTATTTTTTCAGCTGCCTGTTTTGAGGTGTGTAGGAGGCGTCTGATTATTGAGCAGTCAGGGGCCTCACACTTGAAAAATCCTTTTATCCTCTTCTTATTGTTTAAGCTTCAGATGAAAGAGGGCTCAGAAACAATTAAGCAGATTTTGTTTGCCCATTCAGGACACGTCTTGCATTGTGTAATCGTGTCCCAGTTCTTTGAACTTAAGAAATATAAATGATAAGGATTGCTTTTTTTGTAGATTATAGTTTTATCTGTAATTCAAAGCCTTAAATGAATATATAAGAAAGTTAAAAATGTTAGATGTTTGTGAAGGTAGCAACATTGCTACCTGTTGACACTGCTGTTTATAGAGCTGGCATTTGTTTGGTTCTGAACTAACCAAGGGTAGAAACATCAGGTTTCAAAATGCTTATAACAGGTATAGAGAAAATTAAGAATAGGTCACAATGAACCGTGGGAGCAGAGATTAAATCAATTGGTACCAATGGGATAATTCTTCCTACAGTTAATAACTGGAGGGGGGGAATTTAATGACCTGCAGGAAGGTTGTGATGAAAATCATCACCCAACAATTATTTCTTAAAACATGACATGGTTTCTAATAAAGCATTTAGGGTCACAAATGAGAGAAATTTCATTTCCCCCACATCAATATGACTTAAATGTAGTCAGCAACTTGAACAGGATGGCCACCTCAGCAATTGTGCAGTGCTTGAACTCATGTACCCATGATAAAATAAACACTCACAACATCACAGTTCACAGATGCAAGTGTATATATTTTTCCTACACAGAAATTATCTCTGTGCAGGAAAAGTATTATGGGGAAAGTGGTCAGAATCAAAACAAAAGTTTACACAAATCTGAAATGGGGTGGGGGTGGGATCAGATAATGGCTTTAACTTTTCATTTTTGATTTGCATAAGTTCAAATCTGAAAACGAAAGTTACATTAACAAGAAGGTAAAATGTGATGAATTTAATGTGAATAATGTTAAATATCAAAAAATGTATTTCTAATGTTCCAATATCCAACCACAGATTTAACTGAGGGTGTTAGAAAACATTCCAATTAGGAGAATCATAAATGTGCATTTTTGCAAGTTTAAATTATGAAAATCTTAGATTCCCCCCCCCCCATTCAGTTCATATTAGTTTTAGAAGTGGCATTTGGTTCAAATACTTCCTGACTTCATTAAACCCAAGGCTGCAATCCTAACCAAACTTTTTCAGGATAAAGTTCCATTGAACTCAGTGGGACTTAACCTCTGAGTATACATGCTTAGGATTGTTCTGTAAGTAATGTTCAGGGGTAGGACAAGCCTGTGTTTACTTATGCTGAGGGGGAGATAATGCCACTACGAAGCCAATGGCTAGCTATTTTGCCAGTTGCCATGTTCTCTGGCCCACATCCTTCATGAATGTTGTATTATTTTACTGTTGTTAGCCGCTCTGAGCCTGGCTTCATTATTATTATTATTATTGAACCTTCCTCCACACTGAAGAAGGAGAAGAGGCACCACCTAAGGAACCATCACCCCACATTTCAATACCTTTCAGGCCATAGAATATTATTTTACACAACATCTCAGACACAGAAAGCCCTGGCACCTCTGTCTTCACTGCCTTGACGCTAGAGCCTGCAGTACCCCTTAAGAAACAGATCCTTGGCGGGGGTGGGGTTAAAAGCAGATCCAGAACAGGCAGGCCCCAGGGGGCCCCAACATGCTGCTGAGACAACAGCTCTCCTTGGGTGAGTTACTGCCAGTCTTTGCCACAGAGATCTGTCCAGGGTTCTGAAAGATCTTGCCCGTTGCAACCCTGCACTTTCATCTTGACTGCTGAATGTGACCCTTGCTTCAGCCCAGCATCCCTTGGCTTCCTTGAGCTAAGCTTGGACAGGACACCAAGGACTCATCGGAAGGAGTTAGGGCACAGAGCAGCAGACAGGCACCAGACTCACACTTCAGCCCGTTGCCAGTCATAGATGTCAAGAGTTGCAGGGGGAACATTAGCCAGGCAGAATGGTTGATATTTTTCAAGAGGGGTTCCTAGATTTGAATCCAGGGCCTGGTATAGCTCCTGGTATAGCTCCCTCTCAACTCGGGCACACCTAAGCCAATTCAGAAAGACCAAATGCCAACCAGTTCTTTTGGCCCACCATTCCCTTTCCCTTTCAGTTCCTCGCTGTAGTTTAATAAAACTGTTTTTTAATATTGGGCAATAGAGTGTTTTTATAGTAAGATTGTTGTAACCTGCCCTTGGATCTTATGGTGAAGATCAGGTAATGAATGAATGAAATATTTGCCCTTAACTTGGGCTTTCTAATCTACATGGTATCCTCCAGATTATGCTGAACTGCAGCTCTTATGGTCCCTGACCATTGCCCATGCTAGGTTGTACTTATGGAAGTTGTAGTCCAACACATTGAATACCCCTGTCTGAGCTGAAGAATACACTTCAGATAAGCATATCGGTAAACAGAGACTGTGGGTGCATTTGGGTTAGCCAGGAGCTCTTTGGGCACATTGGAAACACAGGACACTGCCTTATGCTGTCAGCCTCTTGGTCTATCTAGCTCTCACTGGTGCCAACTCCAGGGGGCCTGGGCACCCACAGAATTTTTGCTGTGGGTGCCCAGCCTCCACTGCCATCACGCACTGCCCACCATTGCCACAAAGTTGGTGGCTATGATTGCCTCCTATGGGACTGAGTTCTGTACTTTAATCTGTGCTGAATCTTCCAACATTCAACTTCATTGGAAGTTCTAATCTCATGAGTAAGAGCAGATCTTGGATTGGCAACTCATACCAGATCAGGGGCGGATTCCTCCTACTGTCTGTACCCTATTGCTTAGGAAAATCCTAGTTGCTTCTTCATCTTGTTTGCCAGACAGAGAAATTCACAAACAGCTGTGGGTTTGCTAAACTTCCATATAGGCTCTATTTGTTTGACACATTTTTGTAGTTTCTGGATCTGGGTGGATGAGAATTTTATCTGCTGGTATCTTTTAATGCTTGCTTCATCACAAGGGAATGAGAGGCAACAAAGATAACATAAACAATAGGCCCAGTGTATGCAATTATGAGGGATCAGCGTTACATTATGAATAAACAGCTACATTTTTGTTTTCCAAAGGATCTTTCTTGCCAAAGAATTTGACTTGGATTTGGTATAACAACTGTGTTTATATTCTTCGTAAATTGTCATGGTCCACGGTGTCTTTTATGACAAGAGTAATTAAGGCTGGATTCCTGTCAAGTGAAAAATCCCGGGTACAGCAACCAAAGTTTTGAAAAATGGACACAAACCCTTAAGTACTAAAAATGCATTTATTTGTTTTTGTAGCTGTTGTTTTTTTTAATTTCACAATGCGTTTTATGCATAGGAACTCCTATTCCAGCTTCCCTACAATGGTTGCTGTTTCCCAGAGCCAGGAAGGAATTTCCCTGCTTTGCAGGTTTTGCCTCCCCCGTAGCAATTGTCACAACTTTGGCGGTTTTAGGCCTTGGATGGTATTCTTTAGTCCATCGACGGAATAGAGGGGGAGCGTGGTTACGCACCCCTCATGCGGTGATGTTAGCAGGGCCCCGTTAGAGGGGTTTTCACAGGGAATCACTAGCCATGAGTGTTTGGTGTATGGTCAAACTCACAGAACTGAACTCAATTTCATTGTTCTGTATGGGACAATGACAATAAAGATAAAGATATCGTATCGAGTGGGGGGCCAGCTGTGTAAGCGTCCATTTTGCAGTGCCCCCCATATTTCCTGCCTTGCTTCTGCTCAGCCTCAGTCCCCAATTGGGGGCTGAGAGGGACACCTGCCTAATGCCTAAAGATGCACACCAAACTACAATAGAATTAAACTGAAGTTGGGGAGATGGGAGTGTCTCTTCCAACGACTGGCTCTTGATACAATGCAACGGGTGATCAAACCAGGTCATACTGAGGAGCAGACCTACTGAAATCAATTGATTCAGGCCTGGTAATTTCTATGAGTCTACTCTGTGTCTGGAGAACATTGCATATTACCCAGAGCAGCGAAACTTTGTCTATTGTGGCCAATGATGAGGGATGTTGAGAACTGTACTCCAGAAACATCTGGAGGGTTGCAGGTTTCCCACCTAAGGGTCAAGGCTTTTCCCTCAAAATGAAGGAGGGCAGGAGCTGGCCAGAGGCAAAAATGCCAACCCACAGAAGCAGCCCTTCCTCTGATGGTCATTATTGTTATATAGTCTGGCATCCGTCTGGCAGAACCTCCTAGGCTGCACTAGGGAGTTTCCCTTAGTGCAGCCAGCCCTAGTGAGCCCCGCTTGCGAAGGAACAATTTGGAGCTCACTTTGAAGCCATGCCCTTCTCTGCCCCACATATATGGCATTAGATGTGGGGCTAGTAGGCATGGTTTGGAGAAGGTGGCCTTGAGGGCTAAATTGGGGCATTATGGATCTTTTTCAGTTTTCCATCTTAGCCTTCTTGGGTCCCAATTGGGCCAAAGGTGTGAGATTTATAGCCTCAAACTGGGTATTACATCTTTTAAGATATTTTATAAATATTTTTCCCCAGTGAAAGTTAATCACTGATGGCCAACATGGTCAACCATTTTTTCCAGGGTCATTGACTATGAAAATAAAACCTTGTTTCTTCACTTAATTTTTTTAACCCTTGGCCCATTGCCTAATATTTCCATAGAAGCTTACAGTCCTTTATCTAGTCCATTGAGATAGTATACTAAGAGCAGCTTTTTTTCAGCCAGACCTCACTCCAGAGCTCAGTTCTGGCACCTCTCAGGTGGGTGCCATTGCCATTACTGTATAAGAAAACAAGGGAGGCATTTATGAGTTCCGGCACCTCTTTTTCTAGAAAAATAGCACTGACTAAAAGTATTTTCATTATTTGTAAAAGCCAGTTAGAGTAACTTAGGCTTAAAATGCAGCAAGGTCAGTTTTAATATTGTGTGTGTGTGTGTGTGTGCGCGCGCACTAGAGACAGGGAATGAATGAATGAATGAATGAATGAATCTTTATTTGCATCAGCCATCGGCCATAGCAATAAAACAACAATACAATATACAAAGAATAGAAATAAAAAGTCAATTATATAAAATACATTTTAGGGTTTTGAATCAGGGAATGTTTGCACCCAGTGTGCATTACCCCCAATTCAGTGAAGTTGTCACCTGCACATGTGCAACTGCTTTCTCAAATGTGCACACCTCAGCTTAACAGTGGGTTACATTTTCAAACCTGCCAACCTAGCAGTTTGAAAGCACGTCAAAGTGCAAGTAGATAAATAGGTACCGCTTTGGCGGGAAGGTAAACAGCGTTTCCGTGCGCTGCTCTAGTTTGCCAGGAGTGGCTTAGTCATGCTGGCCACATGACCTGGAAGCTGTCCGCCGGCTCCCTCGGCCAATAAAGCGAGATGAGCGCCGCAACCCCAGAGTCGTCCGTGACTGGACCTAATGGTCAGGGGTCCCTTTACCTTTTACATTTTCAAATGGGTTGGAATCCTAAAACAGCAGCACTACAGGATAAACCTGGCTTGCAGCTAATGTTATGTGTACTTGGCTTCAAACACCAGCAGTAAACAGCAATGTGTACACTGTGTCAGATGTCTGGACTTAGACAAGTTTTTTGAGGGGAAAGCTCAACAACTCTGGGGCTTGTCTAACAAAAAGCTCAACATTTTTGGAGTGTCCTGGTTTTTGCTTTTTGAAATGTGGCAACCCTAACAGTGAGCAACTGTTCCCTGAAGCTCAAAAGCTTCCCTTCTCTTTGATCAACAATAAGTTTTCAATTATACAGCCCATGTTTCACTTTGTAGCAAGAGTGGGTCTTTTTTTAAAATATTTAATTTCTAAATAAAAATGAAGTTTTTAAATACTGCCACCCTGTGGTGGTTGGGAAACGTAACACAACTTTCAGTTCAAGTTCCATAGTATGCCATATTTATTCCAAACTTTCAGAGCAGTTCCTAATTAGGAGTGATTCTGTCTTGCTGATGTCAGCACATTTTACATTTTTTGGCACAAAGAATCCACACCTGTGTACAATAAAAACTACAATGGATTCTTTATAAACTTGCCCAACTTGCTCGCAACCACCCAGGCCTTTTGCTCCCACCAAAGTTTCAAAGATGCCATTTCATAATTTTGCATTTCTACTTAAAAGCCTGTTTCTGAATGTATTAGCAACTGTTCTGTCACCAATTACCTTTTGTATCCATCTTTAATCGAAATAAAAAGGTAAAGGGACCCCTGACCATTAGGTCCAGTCGTGACCGACTCTAGAGTTGCGGTGCTCATCTTGCTTTATTGGCCGAGGTAGCCGGCGTACAGCTTCTGGGTCATGTGGCCAGCATGACTAAGCTGCTTCTGGCGAACCAGAGCAGCACATGGAAACGCCGTTTACCTTCCCGCCGGAGTGGTACCTATTTACTTGAACTTTGATGTGCTTTCAAACTGCTAGGTTGGCAGGAGCAGGGAGCGAGCAACGGGAGCTCACCCCGTCGTTGGGATTCGAACCGCCGACCTTCTGATCAGCAAGTCCTAGGCTCTGTGGTTTAACCCACAGTGCCACCCGCGTCCCTTAATCAAAATAGTCCATCCCAATATTCTCTTAAATATTATATTCATAAAGATAAGTGCTGTTTACTTCTTAAGCAGAGGCGGGGAACCTCAGACCCAAGGACTGGATGTGGCCTTCAAGACATGCCCCCTGCAGGGCATGCCCGCCTACCCGGGGCTCACACACCCTATCACCAAACAACACCTATCCCCATGGACGCTGCTCTGTTCCCTCTTAGTGCTTTTGCCTGGCTGGAATGCTTTCTCAGTTTGTGCATGGTTGCATGGAAAATACTGAGGGTATCCATGGGGCGGGCAGGCCAGAAAACCTCTTCCTCCTCCATGGCTCAAATGTAGCCAATTGTTGAAAACTAAGGGTCACAAAGGTCTGTATAGTTAAAGCTACAGTTTTCCCAGCAGTGATGTATGGAAGTGAGAGCTGGACCATAAAGAAGGCTGATCGCTGAAGAATTGATGCTTTTGAATTATGGTGCTGGAGGAGACTCTTGAGAGTCCCATGGACTGCAAGAAGATCCAACCTATCCATTCTGAAGGAAATCAGCCCTGAGTGTTCACTGGAAGGACAGATCCTGAAGCTGAGGCTCCAATATTTTGGCCACCTCATGAGAAGAGAAGACTCCCTGGAAAAGACCCTGATGTTGGGAAAGATGGAGGGCACAAGGAGAAGGGGATGACAGAGGATGAGATGGTTGGACAGTGTTCCTGAAGCTACCAGCATGAGTTTGACCAAACTGCAGGAGGCAGTGGAAGACAGGAGTGCCTGGTGTGCTCTGGTCCATGGGGTCACAAAGAGTCAGACACGACTAAACAGCTAAACAACAACAACAAAGATCACATCTGTTCTTCTGCCATTTTTTGCCTCTGGCCACATCCACTTTTGCACCTGACGTGGCATGTGGTCCCCAGATGGTTGCCATAAGGGAATGTGGGCCCGGGCCTGAAAAAGGCTTCCATCCTTAGTTTATTAACAATCTGAATGCACCTCTGTCCAGCTATTCCAACAAACGGTCTTCTGTTTTCCTATGTAAGGTCTGGCTTTAGTTGCTTAGGGATAACCACTCTTGCGTTTCTCTGCATAGCCATAAACGCAGTGGAAAAGGAGACCATTTATAAGGAGATGTTGTGCCGCCCTAATGAGAAGATTAGGAACACCTGTATTCCCTTCCTCCCCTCCAACCTGGCTTCTATATGTGACACTGTACCATAAATGGGCTTGTATGTCTCTGTGTAAATCTAGAATATGTTAACGCAGGCCTTTCCTTCTCCATTTCCTTGACTGCTGTGCTGAGTCTGCTAATATATTTGCCAATTAGCTCACTTGCACTGGCAGGGTTGTGTGATAAGGGCCATGCTGAGAGAGACCACCCAGGTGTTTCACTGGCTGCTGAACAGCTCTCCATCTGGCCAGCTGGTAATAGCTTTCCATCACTACGAACCTGCGCCGGATTCAAGCATATTACTCAAAGCAGCTTTTGCTTTAGATGCCAACATTATTCTAATGTATTCACTACTCAATAGAGAAACCTTAATGAGAAATTCCCCATTAAAGATGTTGCTTTAAGCTTTGTAATGAACTTTGCTCTCCCCACTTTATTGCCAATGAGCCCACCCATTATCCACCAGATCAGTGACCTTTAATTTTTAATTTTTACAATAGTAAAAAGCAGAGACATCACCTTGCCAACAAAGGTCCGTATAGTAAAAGCTATGGTTTTCTCAGTAGTGATGTATGGAAGTGAGAGCTGGACCATAAAGAAGGCTGATTGCAAAAGAATTGATGCTTTTGAATTATGGTGCTGGAGGAGACTCTTGAGAGCCCCATGGACTGCAAGAAGATCAAACCTCTCCATTCTTAAGGAAATCAGCCCTGAGTGCTCACTGGAAGGACAGATCCTGAAGCTGAGGCTCCAATACTTTGGCCACCTCATGAGAAGAGAAGGCTCCCTGGAAAAGATTGTTGGGAAAGATTGAGGGCACAAGGAGAAGGGGATGACAGAGGACAAGATAGTTGGACAGTGTTCTCAAAGCTACCAACATGAGTTTGACCAAACTGTGGGAGGCAGTGGAAGACAGGAGAGTGCCTGGTGTGCTCTGGTCCATGGGGTCACGAAGAGTCGAACACGACTAAACAACAACAACAACAACAACAACAGATATAGACTTTATCCCTGATCCTGGTGTGGACTTTGGTATTATGGTGCCCTGAACAAGGACAAAAATTGGTGCCCTAAATATTTATTTTGTGCACTCTTCCCTCTTGCCTTCCATTCTGTGCATGCTCTTAAAGAACCACGTCTTAGTTGTGGTAACTCAGTCATCTGTCTGACTGGGCCTATCTTTGAGTAGATACCTGTACCCCTCAGCTCAGCACCCTGTGCAGAAGAATCACCTGTACTGGCCTAAATCTGGTGCTGCCTGATCCAAATATTGTTGCATACAGATCTACTCAACAGATAGTTGAAGCCAGTGTTGACAGCGCAACCTATCCAGAGATGATGAGGGGAAGTTTGTGGCATCAGTCTCCTTTTCCTCCCAAGGAGATGATAAATATAGATGGAGCGGATCAGTTCTGCATTCACAATCCTGATGCAACACTGGCAAAGTCCAGCAATAATAATAATAATAATACTTCAGATAGGGTTTTCAAGTGTTCAGAGTGCTTCACGAGTATTATGTTGTAATCACTGCACCAATAGGTTGGATTATATTTGAGCTCAGATTTATTTTCTGTGCACTCATCCACGATTCAAAGGTCTGCAATTTATTAATGCAGATGCACATTCACTCAGATACTACTGCGCTATCACAGTTTTAATGCTGGAATCCTAGAATATCGTTCAAGTGTGTTTCTAAAGTGGTTTGCCACTAGAGGGCATTGATGTGTTAAAATAAAATAAAAAATGGCATGGTAATGGATACGGAAAAAGGCCAATCTGCTTTATTAAGTGTTGCAGATTTCTGCATCTAGAACTCAAATTAACAAATGCAAGGGAATGCAAGCTTTGGCAGCAATTTCTTTTTTGGGGGGTATGGATTGCATAATAAAATAAACAACAAAGAATCTTTGGGAATTGTGATGACGACCCTTAATTTTATTGTAGCATATACATTCCTAGACTTTGTCAGACGGAGAGTTCTGTCTGGTGAAGGTTCATAAGGTCCATTGCACCATCATGGGTCAGTAGCTTTCACTGTCAAATATAAATCAATCCCCTCTGCACTACATCTCTTTTTGAGCTGATTTTAATCTAACAAGTATGTGAGTATGTTGATACCTCTCCAAGAATTTGCATGCATTCTAGTAATGCTTACTGCCATTTATTGCCACACTGGATCAGGCAGTCCCTGAGTGACCCTCTCAAAGTTGCTTAGCTAATCCAAAAGGGTAGTTCCCTGAACTTCAGGAAGAAAGCTTTCCAGTGGATGTTGAGCGGAAGTTTGCTCAGAAACCCAATCAAACTGGCACAATCAGACTGGGTAACATTTCCGGCCATGTCTTTGGCTAATTCAGGCATTGTTCAGTTTCCTTGATCCCATGGCCGGGCAGCATTTTCGTCCTGGCTCTTTGGTGTTTGCTTGAGGCTGGAACATTGGCACCCATAAAACAGCTTCAAAAATGCCAAACTCCTTTACCTAACTTGCCATTTATCTATCATCTATCTATCATCTATCTATCTATCTATCTATCTATCTATCTATCTAGGTGTTAAAACGAATATCAAAACCCACAAATACCTGAGCCTTAAAGTTAATATTGCAGATGCTA
Organism: Podarcis muralis; assembly: GCF_964188315.1. Lineage (NCBI taxonomy): Eukaryota > Metazoa > Chordata > Lepidosauria > Squamata > Lacertidae > Podarcis > Podarcis muralis. The sequence goes on from NC_135665.1 coordinate 17,283,065, forward strand.
ATCGAGAGGCAAAACAATCAGTTGTAACATTTCAAAGCATTTTTAGCGAGAGGTCAGGCACTGGTGGACGAACATGGGGGGTGGTTCACCCCAGGTGCCATCCTGGGGGGGGGGGTGCCATCATGGCTGGCCCCCCGGGACACACACCACTTGCCGCGCACCCCTGGGACACGTGCCACGCCCCCGTGATGCGCGTCAGCCCCCCCACGACGTGCACCAGCCACACCCCCACCTGTTTGCTGCTCCAGGTGCCAGAGCATGTCGCTCCCCCACTGAGGTCAAGTAATATTCCGTGGAATAGTTGTGGACATCCATCTGTTTTGGCAGACAATGGAAGCGTGTGCCTTTGGGAGTAAAGTCAAACCATTGGAGAGATACAGCACCTGGCTGCAGAGACTGATATGGGAGAGGCATTGTCACGGTCCGGTCTACGGGCGATCAAAGTCCCGGCTGAGGACATCGGGACTGGGGGCAAGATGGCAGGGTGGGAGCAGGAACAAGAGTCCAGGAGTCAGGGGTCTGAGGGTCAGGAAGCAAGGAGTCGTGAAGTCAAGGGTCCGAGGATCAAGAAGCAGGGAGTCAAGAAGTCAAGGTACGAGGATCAGGAAGCAAGAAGTCAAGAAGCCAAATGCAGCAAGGCAGGAAGCGTATTGCTGTGGCAAAGAGCCGAAGGGAAATGCTGACCTTACATCCCTTCCTGGCTCTTGCCACCAGGTGCAGTGAGTCACCAAGCGGCCTCACCTGTGTGGCCGCACCTTGCCTCTCCAGAACAAACTTAGGAAGGCCCCAGTCCTGCAAAGCCCTACTGGTCACAGGGCCTGGCTCCTGCACACACTCCTGACAGGCATGCTTTATTGCAGCTGGGGCAGATGACCGGGTCTGGTTTTGCTGCCACAGATGCACCAGTATTTGCCAATGGTTCTTAGGGTTGTTGGTAGTGGTGGGCTGTGTGTGTGTGTGTGTGTGTGTGTGTTTAAACAATCAAACACTATATAAACTATATGGGATAAATAAAGTTTCCAGAAAACGTTGGTGTTCACCCGGTATCAAAGATGCCACCCAACACTTGGATAATGAAACCAGACCATTTAGTGCCAGTATATGTTGGCAAGTTGGCATCATTTGGCAGCAATGTCATAGCTCGCAATGTCATAGCATCGTAGTGCGATGAGGCTGTGGTGCAGGGGAACCAATAACTAAAAAAAAAAAACCAAAACATGATGGGAATTACTAGGTGCTGATGCAGGAGACTGTTTGTGTGTGAGAGAGACAGGTTTGACTAGGAGTTGGTTGATTTCTCATCAAAAAGGAAAAAAACCCCAAAAATAGTTGCAATGGATACATTTCTGCATTTTTTAAAACTAGCAGCTTTCATTCTGACTCTTTTTGAGCGTGCTATAATCGTATTTTGAAGTTTCCCCCTGTTATAGATATGCAGGTTACATTATAGTTTTAAATGAAAACAGATAGTGTCTTTTTCTTTTTTTAAGGGAAAAATCACCAGGAGTTTAGGCTTTTCGAAGTCTCCAGAGTTATGAGACACAGGATTTGTCCACCCTGCCAATTTGTTTGGATTCTGTGCTGAAAAGCTAGCCTTTCTGTCTGGGTTGTCTTCTTGATGAAGCCTAGTTATAAAAGCAAATAAACGAAAATGCTTTAAGTCTTTTGCCATCTAACATTTTCCTTTCTGTGCATTTCTGCTGGGTGTGATGATGAGGAGAGAAACATGCAGAGGCTGATGTACATAAAGCAGGTTCTTGTGGCGTAATTCTCTCCTGGAATGTATGATAAATATTTTTCCCAATGGCCTACCTTAAGACAAATGATCTATGCGGTTGGATGACATAATTTCTGTAATGGGGTGGGATGGGGGCAAAGAAATGGAAAATATGACTGCGGCTGCCAACGCATAATGAATACCCTTTTGAAAATGCGAGGTAAAACAAGCTTGATTTTCAGTCACCAATGATGACGGCAAATGATCATCTTATAGACCTTGCAGTTTCTCTCTTTCTCTCGTATTGAGAAATCTCACACACGTTATTAAATTTATATTCTGCCTTTCGTCAATCATGACACTCAAGGCAGAATACATAGGGTTCCCAGGTGATTTCTCATCCAGTCACTGACTGACCCAGATCCACTTAGATTAAGCGGGGGGGGGGGCACATCGTGTGTCCTCAGACCACGCCCTGGGACCACATGCTGTTACTCTCAGCACAGAGGTTCCCATGCAGAAAAGTGACTATCAGCAGCTTCCCCCCCCCAGATGTGTGCACCCTCCCTTGAAAAGAACGAGGCTCCACATTGGGCACAGAATATATTCCGATGAGCACACAAAGTACTTTCATTTTCCACTTTAAAACTCAGTATTAATTTGTTCCGTATTGTATGATCCAATTCAAATTTCTGAATTTGGCCCACATGGATGGTAGCATGTTCTGCGGTCTGGTTTTGTTTCAATCCCATTATTTATTGTCTTTTTTGAAGCAGTTTTGCTTTCATGTTAACTCAGAGCAGCTAAAATAAGATTTCCAGCTCTTTTCTCTGGGCCTCTGTTCAGGATCACACCTGCTTAGTTTTATCAGTTTCACTGTATCCTGTGCTTCTAGAACAATCACTAGGCTGCTCTTAAATCATATCATCATAGGCAGTCTCTAACTTGTTCCATCAGCTCAATACAGTGGTACCTCGGGTTACATACGCTTCAGGTTACAGACTCCGCTAACCCAGAAATATTACCTTGGGTTAAGAACTTTGCTTCAGGATGAGAACAGAAATCATGCTCCGGTGGCACGGCAGGAGCAGGAGGCCCCATTAGCTAAAGTGGTGCTTCAGGTTAAGAACAGTTTCAGGTTAAGAACAGACCTCCGGAACGAATTACCGTAAGTTCTTAACCTGAGTTACCACTGTAGTATTTTTTTGTACAACAGAACTACCAGCTCCCTGCCCTGGTCTCCTGTCCCTGTGTATGCACCACACCCTCCCCAAATCTGCTTTGGAGGTGGAGGGAAAGCCCATAACAGATTTAGGGGGCATGGGAGGAAGAGAGCGGTGAGTTCTTTTGCTCAAGCAGAAATCCTTGCGCTGATGGAACAAGTTAGTTGGATTCCACTCAATATTATTTATTCACTTATTTAACTTGTTAGTTGCTTGCTGCCCAAAAGGTCTCCAAGCAACCTGCAACAAATTGAAAACATAAACATAAGTAAAAAACGTTATATATGCAGTTCAGGAAAAAATCACAAACCATAATTACAACTATACAAGCAGTCAGTGTAGTCGACAGCTTATCACAGTGAGCAACAAATCAATTCACAGCTCCTTTGCGTGGATTGTTTAGAGCCCAGCCCTGCTCCAGTTTAAGACAGTCTTCGTTGCGTTTTTGCTTTTATCCAGAATAAAGTTCACTTTCCCCAACCTCAAATTATTCTGATGTAGTTTGGTTTTCCCTTTCTGGGACATAGCCTAAATCAAATTGCCGTATGGTTCTCTGCCTAATTTAAATTCATCACTTTGAAAATAACATCACTACCTTATGTAATTCTGGATACAAAGGGAGATTTGTATTTCTTAGAAGTGTCCCATACAGAGACGGTCTTTTGCTGACGCCATATAGAAGTTATGTTGTAGATGAAGCACCTGTGCCATCACCCAGTCCCTCCATGAGATTTATCTCCATCAAAAAGAGATGGGAAGTGTTATGCACTGAAGTTCTCACCCTGGAGCAGCAGGGGGATACTGTAGATAGTTCAGGTCCACATATGCAAATAAGGAATCAAAAGTGACGTTCAGTGATTGGATAGTTGCAGAAAGTTGTTACAGTTACGTTGTACTGGAGCTCTATATAAGCAGGCTGGCTGAACCCTTCAGTTCAGTTCTGTTCTGACCTGTGTATAAACAAGAGCTGTTTGGAGAATCGCTGTGTCATCTGATATGCTCACCCACAACTTAACAGAAAGGTGGGTGGGAATTGCACTAGCAGATCCATAGGGCCACATGACGGATTGTTTTAATTCCTGAGCAGGTGCAAAGGTTAGTGCAACCCAGGAGATGTGCTGAAGTCATATTGACTTAGCCATTGATGGTGGAAATGCAGAAGGAGGGGAGGGACCAGGCAACCACACCCAAAATATTTATGTTCCAGGCCAAGCTTAACAGCACTTGCTTAATGATTTTTAAAATCACAGTCCTACCAGACCTGCAACTGCAGCGGAGAAAGGAGAGGGGAATAGCAGTTCATGCTTTGAACAATGATACACACATGTCCACAGTATGGTGTCTTAACCTCTCGCTGAATATCTTTCTCCTAATTGCCATTTTCCAGCTACATAGTCAAGAATTATCCACACATGCAGACAGAATTGTCTCGCTTAGAAAAACATACTTTTCAGAGGTTCTCTGATTTGGATAAAAAAAAAAAAGACAAGTCTGCATTACATTCCAGTGTAAACAAAACCCCAGATGTTTTAGCACATGGATGTGAAGTAAAAACTTTCTATTCTTTATTTACACATTCTAGCAAATATTTTACCAAGAAAAAGTGGCGAATGTTGACTTTTCACCACTTAGGCCCCAGTTGGAACAACATCCTGTATGCCACAACGTCAACATTCCTTGTAAAGTTTTCTTCACATAAATCTTTGGGGACAAACATCTGACACTTCTCCTTTTCGGTCAACAATGGCGATTACCTTTTAAAGCACAATGGCAAAGTGAGCCCAAGAACAAAATAGCTCCTCTCATTCATTCTTTCCCCAATGTTATTTCACCTGGAGGGTAAAAATCTCAGCCTGGCCTCAATTTCTCTTGTTAAAATCCTTTCCCACTGTCTGTGAGTGTATGGAATCTGATAGGAAATGTTACTTTGTCAGATTGCGGTCTATAGTCCATTTGTTTCAGAGGAGGTCTGTTGAAGTGAAGGATGCTATTAGTCTCTGAAATGTCCTGTGCTCAAAAAGTGAGACTTTGGGGCAATGGTAGCAATGGCAGGCCTCCTTCTGTCTTAATAGAAGCTCTGCACAATAAACACATACATTGCATCCTGAAAGACCTACATTGGCTCCCAGTACGTTTCCGAGCACAATTCAAAATGTTGGTGCTGACCTTTCAAGCCCTAAACGGTTTCGGCCAAGTAGACCTGAAGGAACGTCTCCCCCCCCCCCGTTGTTCTGCCCAGGCGCTGAGGTCCAGCTCTGAGGGCCTTCTGATGGGAGAGGCTGCAGAAGCCAAGACAGCCAGCGGGATGGATCCTGTTCGCTGTCTTGGCTTTGCTCTTTGGGGCGGCGGCGGGGGGGAATAATATGTTGTTTCTTGATTTCCCCCTCTAAAAACTAGGTGCGCCTTAAGGTCAGGTGCGCCTTATGGAGTGAAAAATACGGTAATTATTTCCAGGTGACTGCTATGAGCAAGAAATAACCAAATAATCTGCTGTGAGTATATTCATAAGGAAGATATCCATAACTATAAGAATTCTGGTGTTCTTCCTTTCTTCTTTCTCTGTTTCCCATGGCTACAGGTACACATGTGCTTCTGATGCACATCTTAAGAAGTGAATGCAGGTCCACAGCAAATGAGTTAGTCTTGAAGGTGCCACAAATCTTTGGGTTGTTTTTGTTCGACTTCCAAGGGACGACTGTACATAAGCTTCACTGAATGTGGAAGGACTTACTTCTGAGTAGACACATAGGATTTTACTGTAAATTTGAAAAAGTTCCCACACATGGAAAAAATGGTGGTTGGAGGATTAAAAATGTGCTACAGAAAAATGCATCTATTCACAGGTTGACACCAAACACACAGGAAAATGTGATGGTAAATCCACCTTCTTAACTAAACAATGGAATACTTTATACAACCTCATTCAAAGCTCGTACAAGTGCATAGCAAACTGTGTTTCTGTCTTTCACCCAGGCACACCAGCGTTAGAAGAGAAGCTCAAGTATTTTAAATGAAAACTGATCTCTTTAAGTAGATCATATTGAACTTTGCTGACAAGGTTTTGCTTAATTTTGGGGGAAATACAACAGGGAACAGAACAAAGAATAAAACCAGAGTAAAAGGAACTGTAAATAAGTGACAAATTAGAGGGGGGAAATTCACTCGACGCTTTATGCTTTTGGAATACTTTTATGAAAATGAAGTGCTATAACACATCATCAAAAAGCTTTGGAATGTTAGAGAAGTATGTCAAGGTAGGTCAAGATAGGTTAACTGTGTCCTCGTTGTTTTAAGTGCTACACTTTTGCTTTAGCTAAATATAATGTTTGTGTACACACCATACATTGAAAGCACATTATTTCCCACAAAAACATCTGGGAACTGTAGTTTACCACTAACAGAGCTGCTAAAGCCTAGCACCCTTAGAAACTACATTTCGAAGAATAGTTTTTTTGGGGGGGGGGAAATAATGTGCTTTTAATATATGGCATGTACGCAACCCATGAAACTGTTTGATTGGAGCTCTAAAACCAGACATCTCTGGCTCAAAATTCAGTCTTCAGGGCTCCCTCTTGGTCTACGTGCTGCCTGCTAAGGTTCTTTCTGCTCACATGAGTCCTTGCCAAACAGACATGGAAGATTAAGAAAGCCAGGAGGGAAGAAGGATGTGAAAAACGAAAAACAGTGAGAAAATGGGAAATGAGAGGGAAAAGAATGTGTTAATGATGGAGGAAATGAGTGGGAAAGTTGTCCTGACAAGCTATTCAATACCCTTTCTTCTCCCCTTCGCGGCTTACCCCAAATGACACACAGTCTCTGCTGGTGGAGAGGGGAGTTGCATGAGAAGTCTGGAAAAACCTCTCAAACTGGAGTTACCAGGTCAGCAACGTACTATTCAGTGGCGTAGCGTGGGGGTGCAGGGGGGCCGGCCGCACCGGGCGCAACATCTGGGGGGGGGGCGCTCGCCGCCTCCGGAGTCGCCGAAGAGCCTCGGGCGCAGGCTGTAGCAGAGCCCCATGTCTCGCGGAACCGACGAGCTGGCAGCGGCTCTCAGCGCTCGCCGCAGTCCCCACGCATCAGGGCCGCGGAGGGCGTGCCAGGCAGCCCCTCCTCACAGCCCCGCCACTGCTGCTGCAGCTGCTGGGCCATGTTGCATTTTCCTCGCCTCTCTGCCCTCCTCCTCCTCCGAGCAAGTGGCGTCGTTTGGGTGGCAGCGCCAGAGGCAACTCTCCTCAGATCACCTGACACGGACCCGCCGCGGCTACCTTACCGTAAATACCCCAGCCCAGGCAGCAGCAAGAAGAAGCTGGCAGCGGCGGCAGGTTAGGGGTTAGGGGGCGCAAATTACTTGCCCCGGGTTAGGGAGCGCAAATTACTTGCCTTGCCCCAGGTGCTGACAACCCACGCTACGCCGCTGGTACTATTCCCAGAGGTTCAAGGGCTGGCAACATCCCATTCCCTAAATCTCAAAGGCAGGGCCTGGTGATGTCACCCAATGCGTTTCATCTCTGTATAGCCAACCACCAAGTTCCTTGGCCACCTCTCCTGCAGGGATGGCTTGCAATTCTTTGGCATGCTGGAGGACGCTGGTGTTTCCCACAGGAAAGGTTAGCAGCGAGACTTCCTCAAAGGGGGTAAAACTTGAGGGCCACAATTTTCAGTTTGGCTAGCAATGCTAGTCACAGATTTAAGGACCGTGTTGACAACTGTGTTGATGTGCACCAACATATACCTGTTTCCCCAAGCCACAGCAGTTCACATTTAGAGGGCAATGACTGCGTGAATTTTTCCAGTGAGAGGAGTTATTTGGGAAAAGGGCGTCTCACAAAAGTTGTACCAACCACATATAAAGTCTTGTACATGCCATTTGGACCCGCATGTAATAGCTTCCTCCTCGCAATTGTCGTGCCTTCCTTGTTCCTTATATTTTTCATTCTAAAGGTTTGTGCCTGTGTGGCCACCTTTGCAAAGCTCTTCTATCTCGGAGTCCTTTTCAATAAAGAAAGGAAAAGGGGGAAGAAAGAAATAATTTTCTATGTGTTCCCTCCTTGACCACTTTTTGAAGTGCACATTAAAAAAAGTTACCACTAGGCTATAAAGGGACACAACGGGTTGTATTCAGCACAGAGAATTTGAAAATTTTGCAAACTTCAACATTTCTCAATATTTAATTTCACTCTCATTTTATTATGGCGTATTGGCTGTCGAATGGAATCCGTTCCGGAAGTCAGTTCGACTTCTGGAAACGTTCAAGAACCAAGGCATGGCTTCCGATTGGCTGCAGGAGCTTCCCGCACTCAATCGAAAGCTGTGGAAGCCGCGTTGGATGTTTGGCTTCCAAAGAACGTTCGCAAACCAGAACACTCACTTATGGGTTTGCGGCATTCTGGAGCCAAAACGTTCAACTCACAAGGCGTTTGGCTTCCAAGGTAAAACTGTATTGTAGGGATGATCACTGGCCTAGAAAGTCATTCCCTGGCATGTCAGCAGTGCATCTGAATGAGCCAATGGTGGGCTTTCCCCTAACATTAGGCATAGAGTGAGATGGCCATCTCAGGCACCAGATGTTGGGAGATGGAGAGTGGTGGTCAATTGTTGTCATACAGATTTGTGTGTGCCACACAACCCAGTCTGCTGCCTTCAGTTGCAATGGAGGATGCGGCCCCACTGTCAGTGTTGAAATAAGATTCAGCTGCCATGACAGTTGGTTTCTGTACATGGGTTGGGGCAGAGATGCCCTCTTGTCCTTTACCTCGAGCAACCAAATGTCTTGCTCCGTCCCTGAGCCACCGCACACAGCAACAATATTTGAGATGGAAACCATAAACGCTTGCACGAGAAAGCAAGGAGTCAGCTTCCACATTTCCTCATCACTCATTTTCCAAAATTGGCCCCGTGAAACCTTGGGACTTTGGGCTCCAGCCAGTTAGGAAGAGAAAGCCGTGGCTACAGTGCAAAGGCAAATGACAAAGTGAGAACATGCAGGTTAACTAAATACTATTGAGGTCTGCCATTTGCTTTGCAAATGTTATATTTATTTTGCTCTGTAGCTCGACTGTTTACAGGGCACAATTTATGATGCAACTTCTCACATTCGGGACAATGAAGTAACTGAGGGAGCAGAAAATAAATGGAAAACAAAAGAATATCAATGCAGCGAAAGTTAAATAAACCGTACAGCTTCTAGCCAGCTATAGTGCTGTGTGCTGGGATTTATGACTTGGACTTAAACATGCCCTGTGGAAGCCAAGTATAAAAATCAGACATTTACTCTCCTGTGAAAAAGTTAAACAGCTAAATTTTCCATTAAGTAGAAACTATCTAGATGTCCAAAGAAAATGCATCCCATTTGGGTTACAGTTCAATGGAGAAGAGCAGGCATGTAATTCCTGCTGTGACACTTCAGGCTGCATAAAATCCAGCAGCGTAAAGACATAATAAGGCAAGGGAGTCTCACAAGAATTGCATACCATTGCATACATTTCACAATGTGGAAAGAAATTTATACCAGTGAGAAGTTCAGTGCAAGCCAGTTATCATACCAGGAGGAGTATCACTGGTACTCATTCACTGCTTTATAACACATCTGTTTTGAGAGCGATATATTCCCAGTTCTTAGAAGATTTTAAAGTCTTATTAGAATTTAGTATTCCGAGATACTTTCCAGTATAAAGTTTGGGGTGTGTGAGTGAGGAGCTAACAACAAACACTAAGTGTTCTTCTCAGGCTTCCCCTAAACCGCAATGGTCTTAAATGCAGCCCTTTATATGTCCAGCTGTCCTTTGTCAAAAACAGGTTTTCACTGTTTTTTGTGTTGAATGTATGCTATATGGCAATTTATGGACCTAATAGGTATCTAAAGCCATTTACACATAACAAAATATGTATTTTATCAAAGTAATTGTTGAACTGAAATACAATTAAGAGGAAATTATATATATATATATATATATATATATATATATATATATATATACACACACACACACACACACACACCGTATTTTTCGCCCCGTAGGACGCACCGGCCCATAGGACGCACCAAGTTTTTTGGGGGGGGAAATAAAGAAAAAAAAATTATTTTCCCCCCAGGCGCTTGTGGGGCCGGCAGCGGGGAGAAGCGCTCTTCTCCCCGCTGCCCGCCTTCAGACCAGGTCCGGGGACAGCGGGAAGACATGCTGCGCCTCCCAGCTGTCCCCGGAGCTTGTGGGGCAGGCAGCGGAGAGAAGCGCTCTTCTCCCTGCCGCCCGCCTTCAGACCAGGTCCGGGGACAGCGGGAAGACGCGCTGCGCCTTCCAGCTGTCCCCGGAGCTTGCGGTCTCCAAACCACATCGGGAGACAGTGGGATGGCGCCGTTCCGCCTCCCTCTGTCCCCCGACCTTGTGGGGCTGGCGCTGGGGCTCTCCTGAAGCCTGGAGAGCGAGAGGGGTCGGTGCGCACTGAAAGCCTGCATTCGCCCCATAGGACGCACACACATTTCCCCTTCATTTTTGGAGGGGAAAAAGTGCGTCCTATAGGGCGAAAAATACGGTATGTGTATATATATATTACAGTATTATAGTAGCAAGTGGGAGTAATAGGGAACTGTACTAGTATAGTGGTACCTCGGGTTAAGTACTTTATTCGTTCCAGAGGTCCGTTCTTAACCTGAAACTGTTCTTAACCTGAGGTACCACTTTAGCTAATGGGCCTCCCGCTGCCACCGTGCCGCCATCATGTGATTTCTTTTCTCATCCTGAAGCAAAGTTCTTAACCCGAGGTAATATTTCTGGGTTAGCGGAGTCTGCAACCTGAAGCGTATGTAACCTGAAGCATATGTAACCCGAGGTACCACTGTAAATAATAATATAGGCCTACCAAATAATAAAGATGAATATTTTTCTAAAGTAATTTTATAATGGGATCAAAATAAATAAATTCTGTATTACATGGAATCAATCAGTAGGCAGAAGACTCATACCCTTAGTCTATACTGCCTGATCATCAGTCTACAAGCACTCTTGAATATTAGATAACAGGTACAACAGCTTGATCTACATTCAGTTGTGCTTGCACTGCAGTCTGCAGCTGCATGCTACTGTTGCCCTGCAACCAGTTCATGCAGAATGTACGGTAGGCACCCTATATATAGAAATGAGCAAACCAGTGATATTTTAGGGAGCAGGCGAGCAGGCGGGGCCCATCACTTACACCATAGGAGCCTACACAACACAAAACACTGTTGCTGTATGTACGTTTTATTTTATTTGTTTTTTATCTTATATTTTGGAAATGTAAATCCAGTTTTTTTCCTCTTTAATTTTTTTGGGGGCCCCCAAGAGAATATAGCTTGTTTAGCGTATACGTAAATCCGGCACTGACAGTGGTTTATGACTGTATGTTAGGGGTCAGCAATCTTTTTCTTTCTTTTTTTAATAAATTTTTTATTAAAGTTTCAGAAGTTTTTTATAACAACAAAACAAAACAATACAATAGAACAGATAAACAAAAAAACAAAAGAAAAAAACAAGTATAATTTCAACCCATATTTTCTTATAACTTACTTCCCCGACTTCCTCATACCTCCCCTTTCTGTATTCCAATTTCTAATTTATTTATTCAGCAAATCCTTCCCTTGTTTTTCACTTAATTTTTGACCCTTTTCTTTTTTACTTATCCATTACCGCTAGTAACCACATATTTTCTGACCCAACGTCATTCTAACATTCATTAATTTTACAATATTTCTTTAAATAGTCCTTAAATTTCTTCCAATCTTCTTCCGCTGTTTCTCTTCCCTGGTTTCGGATTCTGCCGGTCATCTCTGCTAGTCCCATGTAGTCTATCACCTTCATCTGCCATTCTTCCAAGGTGGGTAGATCTTGTGTCTTCCAGTACTTTGCGATAAGTATTCTTGCTGCTGTTGTAGCGTACATAAAAAACGTTCTATCCTTCTTTGACACCAGTTGGCCGACAATACCCAAAAGAAAGGCCTCTGGTTTCTTCAGAAAGGTATATTTAAATACCTTTTTCAATTCATTATATATCATTTCCCAGAATGCCTTAATCTTTGGGCACGCCCACCAAAGGTGAAAGAATGTACCTTCAGGTCAGCAATCTTTTTCAGCTGTGGGCCAGACCACTGTCCCTCAGACCATGTGGTGAGCCAGACTATATTTTGAAAAAAAAATATGAACGAATTCCTATGCCCCACAAATAACCCAGAGGTGCATTTTAAATAAAAAGACACATTCTACTCATCTAAAAACACCAGGCAGGCCCCACAAATAACCCAGAGATGCATTTTAAATAAAAGGACACATTCTACTCATGTAAAAACACGCTGATTTCCTGACAGTCTGCAAGCCGGATTGAGAGGCGATTGGGCCGCATCCGGCCCCTGGGCCTTAGGTTGCCTACCCCTGTTGTATGTGAACCCTGAAAACAGGATTAACTATATTGGTAGCTCCAGTCATTACTGTCCTCACTCCAGCAGGGCAGAAACAGCTCATGTATTTAACCTCCCCTTCACCTGGTTCTGATGTTCACGCGCATTGCACAGCTGCGTGGGATCACACAACAGAAAAAGCAGGTCTTGTGCAAATGCATGTTTGCCTGAAGAGGGTGTTACTACTGAAAGTATAATTTAGAAACTCAGGTTTCAAAGTACAAAATTAAGTTTTCAAAAACCGTAGTCTGCTGTATACAGTCTAGGAAACTGAGCCAGACCGCATATTTGGAGGAAGGCTATATGGCAATATTTTTGGTTTGGAAGCCGGAGGGTATTTTATTGAAGCTGGTCCAAGGAAATCTCCTTGCACTTTCTCAATGATCGTTAGAAAAAAAAATATATAGTCAGCTACACTCATCTTGTTACGGAGCCAGTTACACTGTGAGTGCCACATCCCTACAGACCTCCAGAGCCATAAATACCGCTTCCAATTAAACTAATAAGGATGCTCTCCATCAAGGGCCATTTTATTAAAAAGTTATTGGGGGGGAGGCAAATTTCATTTAAGGAATTTATTTCTACTCTTGTCCAGTGTGAACTGGAAATCTGCTTCTTTGTCAAAAAAATAATAATGGTAGGAGGATCATATTTTGTATGTTCATTCCACTCAAGATACGTGCATTGGAGAAGGTCTTATTGCTCCCAATACGAGTTCCTGGGTACAGCCAAAATACAAGAAACAGCATTACTGGGAAATAAAATATGATGTGGCATGTGTGTTTTCACACCCACTTCACTGATTCTCTCATGCAGTCTCCTCAGGCCAGGGCAGACTGAATTTCCTGTCGTGTCAGGCACTTTCTCACAAGCAGGCATCCACCAGACTTGTGGTGGATAAATTCAGAATTAAATCCATATTCTGCCATGAATAGGGCTGCCATATTTAAAGAGGTAAAAACCCGGACACAAAAAGTTGTTGATGGAAATTGCCCAAAGTTTAAAAAACCTGGACATTTTGCCAATTCCCCGAAATACACACCGGACGCTAATTCCGTCTTTGGAATCCCAAACATATGGCAACCCTAGTCATGAAGGTACCTACAGTATATAGCTTTGGGGCAAGTTTCTGCAATAAGCAGCTCCTAAGAGGGTTGTTGTGAATATCCAAGCTCCACGAACCCCTAGGAAGAATCTCTCTCTCTCTCTGTATAATTATATAAATATATATATGAGAATGAGAGAATATTGGCCTGTTCAGAACCACACATGCTATTTTACTTTGTCTTAACATGGAGAATATTTTGGAAATCTGTTACAAAAACTTGTCTGGAGTTTTACTTCTCTTTAGAACGCTGCAGTTATTCCATTTGCTTCCTAGTAAGAGTAAAAAGACTGGTCCATTTTGTGGCCTGCACTCAGTTGAATGGGGCCAGTAAAATATACACCAGAACTGGTTTTCTTCTATGTGTTTTTAACAACTCGGGTGAATACACCATTTCCTCTTCCTTCACCACAGAAGTGCCTTGAAAAGGGATCTGAAGGAAAAGCGTTTCTAGGGATTTGTTCTTAGAAGGATGACGAAAAAGGAGAGGGAGGGGGAATTCCTTTCAATTTAAGGGAAATTGGAGGATCATGGCATCTTGAGGTTTGGGACAGCTAAACCATACTAATCCTCACACTAGGCCTCCTGGCAAAATTCTTAAGGCTGCTGGAGCAGCCAGTCGTGGAGAAAGCCAGACGCAGAGAGTGGAATCTGGGCAGGAAGGCTACAGTCCTTGATATCAAGATTGTGAGGAGAGGGGAGGGGGTTACATTCCCAGTTTTGGCATCCATCTTTTGACGCTTGCCAAACACACCCTAAGAATGGCCACACATGCGCTGGTGTCCATGCCAGAGCACACCAAGGAACAAAATGAAAACAGGAATACGGCTGACGCCACAGTGCCAGCAATAACAGCTACTCGGGAGCCAGATTTCTGCAAATAATATGTGTAGGTGCCTTTTCTTTCCTGTTCCCTTGTTACTTATTTCTTTCAGCAGGTGAAATATCATAGATTTTGTTTCTTCTTTTCAATTAGAGAGAAGGTACATTTATTTTTTAAGACGTCGAAAGGGACTTTATTTTGGAATTGTAACCGAGGAATTGTAACTCCTGGACGTCAGCTGCAATTTTCTGCCATTCCCTCAGCCCAACTGATTTTAGCTCTTCTGAAAGTGAGTGCTGAGATTGTGCCCTTTAGTGAATTCCCCCTTTCTGTTGTTTGGTGCTGGGTTAATTATCACTTTATCCCAGGATTTCCCCCCCCCCCCAGCCAGAATGCACTGGAACTCAGTTCCAGCACCTCTCAGGTGGGTGCCATTGCCATTATAAGAGAACAAGGGAGACATTCATTGTGAGTTCTGGCACCTCTTTTTCTAGAAAAATAGCACTGCTTTATTCTAACTATGCATTACCATTATAAAGTGGACATTTTCTAGTTACCCACTAGTCATAGCCACATTCAATAGCTTCAGAAATCATCCTTCCACAAAAGACAGGACTGTTGTTGCGTGGTTGCATTGCAGATATTAATATTGCACAGCATGAAGTGACTGGATGCATAAGAACGGACTCCTTTTAGAAATAAATAAGTGTCCTATAAAATATTGTTCAAAGATTACTTGCAGAACTTCCTTCAAAAGCATAATGAAATACAGTAAATGATACCTCCAAAGTAACCATAAGATCTTGTGCAGTGTCCAGCACAGACTCAGCATCTTTTTAGAAATAAAAGATACATACAAACTGTGTCTCTCCCCCCATTCCAGCAAGCACTGGAGAGTCATTCACACCCTTTTGCTCTCTGTGGCATTCAGAGAAAGACTAACAGGCAACTCCCTTCAAAATGGCAATTTGCAGTTCAATACCTTTGTCACCTGATCTAATGTTACAACACTTACATATTAGCTAGCAAAAAACAACAATTCATTAATTATCAACTCAGCAAGAGCTCAGAGGGCTCTTCTTGCTTTTCTAAAGCTTCAGTGGAATCTCCTCATGTTAAGCCTTCATTAATACACAGTCATTTTCCATATCTGTGTGAATTAAATCAATTCTACTTAACAGTTTGTTTTCATTGTCTGAAAGCATCTGAATTCTGCTCAAGTTATAAAGAGTTGCTTTATACTGAGCCAGACAAATAATCCATCTAAATCGTATAGGGTTTCCAAAGTCTAGGGCATAAATCTTTACCAGCTCTTCTACCTGAGATTTTTCTAACTGGACATATACACTCCTGGTGGACTGTAGCTCACACTTACAAGTTGCAACCATTGTGCTACTGATACTTTGATTCGTTCACACATTTAATGGGATGGGGCAGTTGCCTTTATCATTTGCTACTTTGGCTTCTTGGAGGCAAGTGCTTGGGCCCCCATGACCCTTCCTCTCCCTCAATATTTGTGAACCACAGTCCCCCCCCCCATCACAAATCAAATCATATAGCATCTGAATAATAGCATGAAAAGCATGTGTCCATGTGAGGGTTTTTCCTTTTCTGTATTTGTGTTTTGATAATACACTGAAGGAAGGGTTTACAAAGGGATAGCTTTCAGTATCGGTTGGCTGGCAATAAATTGGCTTTTAACTTTTTCACCCAGCTGAAGTTGTTTGAGTTGTGCTGTGTATCTACAAATGCAAATTATGAGGGAATCGGGTCCTGATCCGCTGACAGCTGTAATCAATTTAATTACTTCACTAAAGTTTAACAATGAAGTTAATTGCAAGTGAGCCATCAAAACCGTTATTCCATTAATTCATGCAAAAAAAGTGAAGGAGTTAAAGAGTTCAAACCAAATGCCAAGATTTAAAATTCAGGTGTGTGTTGGCTGCGCATAGTTATGTTACTGTTTCTCTCTAACTTTATTCCCACATTATTTTATGTTTAAGTTTCACTGAACTTCTTCATACTTTTGTGGAAGGGCATGTCATTCTATATACACAAATTGAAAGTGACCTAGAATAAATTAGAGTGATACAGCAAAATAGCACTTTTAAGTTGAGCCGGGTATCCTAGAAAACATCTGTGTTCAGTTAAGAAGTCCTCTGTTTTACAGTAGACCATGTTCTTTGTACTAAAATGAACTTTTGTTCTGGCAGTAGGCAGATGGTGTTAACAGTGTTTAATTAGGTGGCTTTCAAAACTTGTATACCTCCTCTTGCCTCAGACAATATTTGCCAAGAGTTTAAGGTTATTATCAGAGGAAAGTGCAGCAAGCTGTGTTGCACAACCATTTCTCATCCACTAAATCATGTTGCAATTCAGGATAGTGTTATAAAATAGTCTGTGCGTATTTATTGCTCTAGCAGCAAAAGGACAAATGTAAGAAATACAAGATACCCTATAAATACCTCCAACCTTCCTGTGTCCCATGATTCACACAAAAATGTCAAACACAAATATAAAGACCCGAACAAAAATCAAAAGTGATGCTTTAGCAAAAAAGCTTAAGATGTAAATTGAATGTTATGTCTAGTTCTATTATTTTCTATTTATGATCCATTTACATATGAATTGTATGCATGTATATTATCAGATAATCCATTTCCATACACACAAAGAAAAGTACTAGTGAAGAACAATCAAACATGTTTACTTGGAAGTAAATCTAACTATATTCCATAGGGTTTACTCTCATGTAAGTGTGCAAAGGATTACAGCCTGAGTTATACACTTTCCCCTCCATGGTGGAATCCACGTAAATACCACATATACATGAAGAATCTGTGGACATTTCCCTGAAGGTTTTACAAAAGAAATTGGGTTTTTAAAAAAAATGTTGAAAGGAAAACAGGTGGTAGGATTGTGAGCAAACCAAATTTCACTTTCAGGGAATCTGAATTCCACAAAATCCTTTCACAAAGTCGTAAGACAAGGATTTCCGGAATATTGGCCCTGTTTTGCTGTTCTGGGGTTCATCAGTAGTTAAAGCTCATATGTGATATTACAGGACAGTGGATCTTATGGCATAGTAGTAGCTGCAGTGAGGATGGCGAAACAAGGCAAATATGCCTTATGGTTTGGACTTTATGAACATACAGGTAGAATGGACACCATTACACGGATGGACCTTATGCATGAACTGACTATAAAATGATCTGATTCACTGGGTCTTCTGCTTTGTTCGTTTGTTGAACTTTATGAGTTACTTCTGTTGAAATTTACAATTTGATACTATGAATAGTATATCTTATTTATCTAAGAACACAGTTGGTTACATCTCGTGTTTATTGAATGTGCCAGTTATTGGCATCCGTCCATATGAAAAGACTTGGGTCACCACCCTATTTCTAGCACTGTGTTTCGTTTGTTATAAACCTGGTTTCCGGTGTTTCAGAATGTAGTTTTGACAAAGCAGCAGAGGTTGCATCCAACTGCATATTCCTTCATCTGCCATTTGATTACAGTGGCAATTCCACCCCACTCTGAATTCCTAGGCACTTCACATATTATGCAGTCGCGAACCTATTGTATGTGGTTATTTGTGAATATGCAACAGGAAGCTACAGCAAATCCCACCAACCTAGCATGTGCAACTGTATGAATCATGCAGGTGAAAACAGATTTTCTTGTGAACGTATTGCATTTTTAGGTTTGACAGCAAAAGAGTTTATGGGCACCTCTTTCAAGCGTTCCTGTGTGAAGTGGCCTTACAGAGTCTGTACAAACTTTGCTCATTTGTTCGCTTGGTGGAGTTTGCATGCAAAAGGGCCTCAGTGCATTTGTTCCTTTCAGCAGTTGGCTGTTCTTTCAACAGCTGATTATGAATATACTGTGTCAGGGTTCAGGTCCAGGGTTACATCCATACAATGAACGTGGATAACATGCCTTAAAGCCAGTATATATATTTAGTTAGACTGTGTTTATGATGATTGTTACAATGACAGCTTTATTTTATTTTTGTTTTAAGAAAAAAACCCCACAAAGGAAATAGCGAAGATATGAATCATTTCACTAGTATTAAGACTCACTAGACTGATACATGATTTCGAAGGCTGAAAGTGAAATGAGTTTAGATTCAAATTATTGTTCAATATTACTGCAGTATTGAGATTTTCTGTAGGAAGCCTCCAGAAGCAGAAGAATGGGCCAGTGTTGTTACTGAGTGGCATTCACAGGATTCAGACTACAGTAGCTCCCATACTGCTAAAGACATTATCAAAGAGGACCCTGAATCTACACAGGCAATGCCAGATTTAAGCACAAGCTAAGTAAGCTGCAAGGGACGCGGGTGGTGCTGTGGTCTAAACCACTGAGCCTCTTGGGCTTGCCGATCAGAAGGTCGGCAGTTTGAATCCCAGCGACAGGGTGAGCTCCCGTTGTTCGGTCCCAGCTTCTGCCAACCTAGCAGTTCGAAAGCACACCAAAAAGTGCAAGTAGATAAATAGGTACCACTGTGGCGGGAAGGTAAATGGTTGTGCTGGTCCCGGGGGGAAGGTTACCGTTGACGTAGTCGAAGTCCGGTCCTGGGTCACTAGCCTGGAAACAGTTCGCAAGGAGCGGGGCGAGGTCTGAAGCAGGAAGCCGAGCGGGGACAGGAACACTGGAGGGTCAGGTCTGGGTCTGGACAGGAGCAGGTACTCAACGATGACGTTGCTCCCGCAACCTGGGACCGGGCTGACTGGCCTTTATCTTCTCTGAGGCCAGGGGCGGTCCCGGCCCCCAGGAGACCCGCCTCTCCTGGCCTTAAGGCGAGCACTCCTCCTGGGAGAAACGAGTTGCCTT
The DNA here is from genome assembly GCF_964188315.1 of Podarcis muralis. Lineage (NCBI taxonomy): Eukaryota > Metazoa > Chordata > Lepidosauria > Squamata > Lacertidae > Podarcis > Podarcis muralis. The sequence continues at coordinate 17,302,199 of NC_135665.1, forward strand.
CGCCTCTCTGCCCTGAGCCTCTGCAGTTCAGGAGAGGCTGAAGGGTTACTGGGCCCAGGGGGAGACTCACCTGTAGGCATTGAGTCCTCAACCACCTCTGGAGCCAGAATGGATTCACCTGGTGTCTGCTCCTGAGGATCCGGCACAGGTGCAGGCACCTCAGAATCAAGGCCCTGCCCCAGTTCAGCCAGCCCTGGAGGCGGGGACTCCTGTGCAGGCTGGGATTCCTCCGGTTCATCCTCTGAATCGGATTCCCAGGCCATCACAATGGTGTTTCCGTGCGCTGCTCTTGTTTTGGTGTTCTGTTGTGCCAGAAGCGGCTTAGTCATGCTGGCCACATGACCCGGAAAAAACTGTCTGTGGACCAACGCCAGCTCCCTCGGCCTGTAAAGTGAGATGAGCGCTGCAACCCCAGAGTCGTCTGCGACTGGACTTAACTGTCAGGGGTACTTTACCTTTTTTTAAGTAAGCTGCTATTTAGGGCCACAGGTTATAAGAGACATCTCAATACAAAAACAACAGCCCAATACAAAACTTCAAGTTTTACATAATTATGTTTTCGTTCGCTTGTTAGTTCACGGTTCGCTAAACTGCAGATGTAACAGTTTGTTGTTTCTATTTTTCATTGCCCTATCTGTTAGAATAACATGATTTTTTTTGGTAATGTCTTGGGTCCTGTTAAACTTGGCATAACTTAGGGGCCCAGCATGTCTTAATATGGCCAGATACACAGGTTAGCATTTACTTATGCAATGTATGGGTTGCATGTGTTCTGTTCTGTCTCAGTTTGCTAGACACAATATATTAATAATTGTTTTATGGCATCTTTGCATTATGGATGTTTGTGTCAATGGCTTTTATACTTGCAAACCACTTAGAAGCCTATTTTGGCATTAAGCTGCACATTTCTTAATGAAGTAATTTTAAGATTAACAACAACAATAATATTTCCATCTTGGTGAGTCTGTCATTCTTGCCCGGAATTGGCTTTTCCACACTTCTTTTTCCTCCTTCAAATCCTTCCTTGACTCGCTTGTACAGTAAATATCTTACCCAGAATACAACTGAGGGTATTAGGTTTTTCATACTATTCATATTTAGAATACTCTGGCTCCTCCTCAGATTGTATAAATCTTTCGCCTTTTACATATTTAGGATATCTAATTATCCTGTGCAAAGTGTCTAAGAGAAAGCCAGCTGACAACCGGAAAGGTCTGAAGTAAGCCCAACTAACATTAAAAAAAAACCTATCACCCTCAGTTATATTTTCAACTTTCAAGATGCTTATTGATGTCTTCCATATTCCTAGCCTTGGCAAATCAATTTTCAGTAGGAGTGTGTGTGTGTGTGTGTGTGTGTGTGTGTGCTAACTAGGGAGATAAATTCATTTTATTATTATTATTATTATTATTATTATTATTATTATTATTATTATTTATTTATTATTATTGCAGTTTTATTTATTTATTAAAGTTCTTATGTTACATTGGTAAACATTATCATATTACATCACAAGGCTTATTATACTATAATTTTCAACGTGTATACAAAGTTTATATACTTAAAGAAGAAAGAAAAAAAGGAAGAAGAAAGCAAAAAAAACAAGGACAAAACACTACTCCCAAATCATATATATACCAACACTTTGAACTTCCTGTCTATCCTGTTGTATATTCCTCTTTTTTTTTTTTACTAATGGATGTACTCTTATTATTGTGTGTTTCTTTACATTTTATCTAATACATTCCTATATCAATATGTATCCTTGGTCTTATTTCTCAACTCAGTCGCTCTCCAACGTCAATTGAATGCTAGCATAGATAGTGAACCTTTACTATATTTTTGAACATATATCTTATATCTATCCCACTTTTCCATAATTTTTTGTTTTGAATTGCCTCTCAGGCTATTTGTCAACTGCGCCATTTCAGCAAATTCTTGTAGCTTGTTATGCCAATCCGTTATTGTCGGGACTTTTCTTCCTTCCACCCCTTTGCCACCAAAGTCCGAGCTGCAGCCGTTGCATATAAAAATACCTCCCTAAAGGCATTTGGGATGTTCCTGCCAACAATACTTAACAGAAATGCCTCTGGTCTTTTTAGAAAAGTTATTCCAAACATTTTTTTAACTCATCATAAATTAAGCTAGGGAGATAAATTTAGCAATGCAGTTCTTTGGAGCAATACTCCAAATTTAGCAAAGCAGTTCTTCAGCCAAGCCATGTGTACAAAAATGCATATAACTAAGGTGAAAGCTGCACAAAATGCATATATTAGTTAAAATAGCTTACCAAAATGCATTGAATTGGGGCAGATATTAGAGGAAAATATGTGTATATTAGGCAAAATTGCAAAACAAAATGTATTACAAAATTCACTCCAAAATGCCAATGAATTTTCATAAGGACTTTTAGAAAAGAATTCACAAAGTGATGCGGAAATGTGGAGAACTTTGCTTCAGATGGGAATAAAATGAGAAACAAGTTGAAATGGACAGTGTGGCAACACAGAATTGCTTCCGGCTTCCAACTTAATATTAAAAGCACTTCCGCTGCTGCTACTGTTGGAGGCGAAGGGCTTCTCAACCTTTTCCTTTTAGGTCATTTTCTTGTAAAAAGAAAAAAAAACCACCCCAACCTATACCCAGTGAGGGTATGGTGAGAGCCAGTGTGGTGTGGTGGTTAAGAGCGGTAGTCTCGTAATCCTGGGGAACCGGGTTCGCGTCTCTGCTCCTCCACATGCAGCTGCTGGGTGACCTTGGGCTAGTCACACTTCTTTGAAGTCTCTCAGCCCCACTCACCTCACAGAGTGTTTGTTGTGGGGGAGGAAGGGAAAGGAGAATGTTAGCCGCTTTGAGACTCCTTAAAGGGAGTGAAAGGCGGGATATCAAATCCAAACTCTTCTTCTTCTTCTTCTATACCCCCAGCTGAAAATGGTGGGGAAATAGGAAGAGGAGAAAGGGTTGAGAAGCCCCAGCCTCATAACGTCAAACTATGTCCTCTACAGTGTGTTTTTAGAACATTTCGATAAAGAAAATCTCAGTGCTACATGTAACATGGAGTTCCACCCTTAGTAGGACTTTCAGCTCCGGGTAGCACTGGGAAATAATCCTGCTGAAATCCTGGAGAACCACTGCCAGTCATTGCATACAATATAGAGTGGTCAACAAAAGAGGTTTAAAGACGCTCTCAAGGCAAATCTAAACAAAATGTAGTATCAACACCAACAACTGGGAAACACTTGCCTATGAGCGCTCCAATTGGAGAACAGCCTTTACCAAAGGTGTCATGGACTCTGAAGACGCTTGGACTGCGGTCTAAAGAGAGAAACGTGCTAAGAAGATGGCATGTTTGGTAAACCCTCACCAAGATCAACTGCCACCCGGAAACCTATGTCCCCAATGTGGAAGGACGTGTGGATCCAGAATTGGCCTCCACAGTCACTTACAGCTTCATAACTTCAAACTATGTCCTCTACAGTGTGTTTTTATAACACTTCTATAAAGAAAATTGCAATACTACATGTAACACGGAGTTCCACCCTTAGTGGGACTTTCAGCTCCTTCTTACCTGTTTCCTATTCTTGTCTAAAAGCCTATCTAAACTTAAATGCCTTTCTTGTAACCTCATCACCCATCTATTTTCCAGATCGTTAATAAATATATTTCAACAATGCCAGGTCTGCAATACAACTTAGACTCCCTGTTGTTAACCTTTAACTATGATGGAAAGTGATAACCAATTCATTCTCATTCTGAGTTTCCTGTCTCAGAGCCAATCTCTGATCCATGACAATAATTTGCTTCTCGTGCCAAGACTACTGCTTGCTGCTTTTAGTAGCCAACTGGGGAGCACCTTTACAAATACCATCAACCGTGTTTCCTCTTTTATCCGGTACTACATTGCACATAGAGGAATCGGTGTTATACCAGCTCTTTGAACAAAAAAGAGGCCTTTTGCCAATGCAGCGCTTTTTATTTGAAACATACGCACTTCAAGCTGAAATATCAGCCGAAGCTTTTCTGTATTTTGAAGCCTTTATTATAAGATACTGATCCCCCGTGACAGCAACATTTTGTGTGCCAAGGCAGCCAATTTATATTCCCTTTTAATCTTTCCATGAAGATACAATGGATTTCAAACCCAAATGCCGACTTCTTGGACTCCCTCCTATTCTCACACCAACAGTGCAAACACACACTTCCAATTGCTTCTTCTCCTGTCTAAAAGTTTCATTCTAACAGATGTAATAACAGATACAGTGTGCGTAGGTCCAAGTAAGTTTGGGAGCTGGAGGAAAGCGCAACACAGTCTGCGCAGCAAAGGAGCTTGAAGTCCCAGTCCTGTGCATTCTTATCTGGAATTAATTTCCACAGAAAGCACTGGGACCTAATTGGTTTCGAAAAAGGATTGGAAGGGCTGTAAATGCATGGTCTGGAGAGTCTGAGGGATGAGTCACAGAAGTTATAGGCGCATAGAGATGAATGCTGGAGGTATAGGCCAATAATATTTGGTTGTCTTATCCATTAATAATGATACACTGGGAAGTAGTGAGTGGTTTAATCACACTAACGACCCATTATGTTACACCACTTCTTTTTCAAAAAATTTATTCATTTTATAACACAAATAAACAACACAAACAGAAAAACAAACAATACAAATGAATTCTTGACTTGTCCTTATTTTTTTCTAAACATTGTTAGGTGGGCTTCCCCAAGTCCCCCCATCTGATTTTCATTTTACCTCATCTTTAGCAGTTTACATATATCATAATTTCTAACCATTTTTTAAAATCACGCTTACTTTAACCATAAAAATCTTCACATTTTATCACTTACAAATAATACTATTTGAAAATACACTATCTTCTACTTCTAACCCTATCAGCCTATATCCACGTCCAAAGCTATTCTAAGATTTAAATATTAACATATTTTTTCAAATATTCCTTAAATTTCTTCCAGTCTTCTTCCACCGTCTCTTCTCTCTGGTCTCGGAGTCTCCCAGTCAGTTTGGCAAGTTCCATATAGTCCACATTATGTTACACTTCTGGAGCAGGTGGCGCTGTGGTCTAAACCACCGAACCTCTTGGGCTTGCCGATTGCAAGGTCAGTGGTTCGAATCCGTGTGATGGGGAGAGCTCCCGTTGCTCTGCCCCAGCTTCTGCCACCCTAGCAGTTCAAAAGCACAACAGGGCAAGTAGATAAATAGGTACCACTGTGGCGGGAAGGTAAACGGCATTTCTGTGTGCTCTGGTTTCCATCATGGTGTTTCGTTGCACCAAAAGCGGTTTAGTCCTGCTCGCCACATGACCCAGAAAGCTGTCTGTGGACAAACACTGGCTCCCTCAGCCTGAAAGCGAGATGAGTGCCGCAACCCCAGAGTCGTCTTTGACTGGACTTAACCGTCCAGGGGTCCTTTATGTTCTACCTTTACTTTTGGAGAGTTCAACAATTTTGGTAGGTTCTTTTGATGACCAAATTAAATATGAAGATTAATGTGGAACTTAATAGCTGCTGCTCATATGTTAGTGGACTCAAATTAGAAAGAACAGTCTTCCACCTACGATTAAAGAATGTCTACTTAAGGTTGGGCAACATCAGAAATGCATAGACTCTCCCTGTTGGTTCAATTGTCAGATAACAGATGAAAGAGGCAATAAAGAAAAAGTAAGAGGAGCAGGGGGGACGCGGGTGGCGCTGTGGGTAAAACCTCAGTGCCTAGGACTTGCTGATCGTATGGTCGGCGGTTCGAATCCCCGCGGTGGGGTGAGCTCCCATCGTTCGGTCCCAGCTCCTGCCCACCTAGCAGTTCGAAAGCACTCTTAAGTGCAAGTAGATAAATAGGGACCGCTTCCTAGCGGGAAGGTAAACGGCGTTTCCGTGTGCGGCACTGGTGCTGGCTCGCCAGCTGCAGCTTCGTCACGCTGGCCACGTGACCCGGAAGTGTCTTCGGACGGCGCCGGCTCACGGCCTATAGAGAGAGATGAGCACGCAACCCTAGAGTCGGACACGACTGGCCCTGATGGGCAGGGGTACCTTTACCTTTACCTTAAGAGGAGCAGGAGGAACAGAGAAAAGGATACATTTACGCAAACCCTTTCTCCACATCCCCAATAACTAAGGAAAAAGTAAATGAAATATTTGGGGGCTAAAAATACAATTGTGCTTCAGTGATGAGATATTATTAATAAAATCCATTCAGACACCAAAATGTGTTGGGCCATCTGCACAAATTCCAGCGTATTGACCACTTATTCAATCCAAAACAAACCCTATAAGTTGCAGCTCCATCTCAGGGCCAGGCCTGCCATAAGACAGCGTGAGGCAATTGCTTCAGGTTGCAAATGTTGGGTTGGTTGAAGGAGCAACAACAACCCCTACAGCTTCTTCCTCTCCCTAGCCATTCCCTTCCATTGGAGATCAGAGCTATGTATGCCACAGGCTTCTCACACACACCCCTAAACCAGCCCGATTCCCTCAGGTGTGCAGCGGGACATGGTCCTTTTGCCAGTGCGGAAGTAAGAGTCAGCTTCTATCAGTGCTATCAGCATGGGATGAGGGTGAGACGCCATCTTGCCTTTTGCCTCAGGCAGTAAATATCCTGGGTCAGCCCTGGGCCATGCCATAAACTAAGATGAAGACTAGGATTTCAACCTAAACTTTAACTCTTATTTAACTGCTTACCTTCAAATCTGTCACTCAGTTGTATGTAACACATCAGTGCTAGCCTGCTTTGAGAAACATTCATGACTGCTGCAACCCATGTGGGATAGCTTTTAAAATAGTATTGGTACACAGGGAAAATAGACTCGTTTGCTGGACAACATAAAGCGTAAAATCAATTATTTCCCCATTTGCTTTGAGAATGGCTGTAATCACTACACCGAACTTTTCACAACCAGCTGTGACTAGAATAGAAACAGCTCCCCAAAGCCAAATTCGCAAGAGAAGGCCTGATTCTTTTTTTCGCCAGCCTATGCAGCATGCAGAAGCAATTGTACAGCTATTGGCAGCTAACAAAGCCTTGCGCCAAAAAGAACCAGATGCTGTGTCTGGACAGATACCAGCAATGCCTCGTATATATATATGGTTGTGGGTACTAAAGAATGAGACAGGACAGCAAATAAGGAGGAGAACAGGCCCTTTGATCCTTTTGCTTCAGCTGCAATTAATATGACAACACGTGTGAAATATACTCAGAGTCGAGTGTGAATTTCATGCTCTTTATTCAGCTCATAGTAGCAATGAATGAATCTTTCCTCAAAATGTCTAGCTATATATACATTATTTACACAATGGGCCCCGCGTGATTGGCAAATTCTAGGCTGCTCCTGTAGGTCAATCAGCTTGCGGATTCACCTCCTCCAGAAGCCTGATTGGCTGCTCCTGCAGGCCAATCAGGTCGCTCATTCACTTCCACTGATTCACTTCCACCTGAAGCTGGATTGGGTGGCTCCTGCGGACCAATCAGACTGCTGCATTCTGGATCCTACTGGAGGCGGGGATTCCCAGGCCATCACAGATGCCTTCTAAAAGTCTGGTAGTTCTTTTCTCTTTGACATCTGGTGGGAGGGCGTTCCACAGGGCAGGCACCACTACCAAGAAGGCCCTCTGCCTGGTTCCCTGTAACCTCACTTCTTGCAGTGAGGGAACCGCCAGAAGGCCCTCGGAGCTGGAGCTCGGTGTCCGGGCTGAACGACAGGGGTGGAGATGCTCCTTCAGGTATACTGGGCCAAGGCCATTTAGGGCTTAAAAGGTCAGCACCAACACTTTGAATTGTGCTCAGAAATGTACTGGGAGCCAATGTAAGTTTTTCAAGACCGGTGTTATGTGGTCTCGGTGGCCACTCCCAGTCAAGAATTATATGTCACCTGGGGGGTGGGGATCAGGATTTTAGAGATGCTTAGGTGGGGCATGGCCAAGAAGAGGTTGGGAACCACTGGTCTAATCCTGTTTTAAAGCCCACTAAAAGATGTGAACAGAAGAAAGAGAAACCCACCCCCTTCTTGCTGCTTTCAACTGATCATGTAGTGAAAAGGTTGCTTTCTGCTAGCAGGCAAAGACATTTTTATTTATTTATCGAGCAAGAGCTTTATATTGCCAGATTAAAAATAATAATAATCTCTGAGCGGTTTATATAAATAATATAAAACATTCATTAAACACAGACTTTGAAAATAGTAAACACCATAAAATTATCAAAATATAGATAAAATCAACAGGTTTTTAAAAACAAATGCAGTCGGTAAAATTATATGTCTGGCTCAGCTTGCCTAAACAAAAAAAGGTTTTAGCGGAAGTTGCAAATGTTGATATTAGGTGTCTGCCGAATATCAGCCACGATTATACAGCACATTGACCCAGAAGTTGACTTTTAAAGGATAAAATTGGTTTTAAGTGGGTTCCTCTCCATCTTTACTTGCTTTCTTGTATAATTGTATTATAGGGTTTTTAAAAAAACAAACAAAAAAAAAACACCAGTTATCTGTCACATTTACTCTGAATTCATTTGTCCAGAGTTACATAATAATAATAATAATAATAATAATAATAATAATAATAATAATAATAATATTTTATTACTTATACTCTGCCCATCTGGCCGGGCCTCTCCAGCCACTCTGGTCAGCTTCCAACAGGTTATTAAAAACACAATAAAAGATCAAACATTAAAAACATCCCTAAACAGGGTTTATTACACAAACCAATGCACAATATTTGCATACAACACATAGATGGGGGTGTTTATTCCATTACCTTGAACTTGATAGGTTTGTGCAGTGGAATAGAATGGAGTTACAAATATTTTCGTGTATTTATTTTATTTAAGGAAATCTGTGGTTTACAACACACATTCATTCTCTCTCTCTCTCTCTCTCTCTCACACACACACACCCCTTTGGAGGGGGGCAGGAAGCCACAATCTCCAGGAAAAAGTCAACCCGTTTCTAAAGGAAGAGTGGAGTCCTACAGGCAGTGATCCAAAAAAACTGCAGCTGCTTCCTTTCCTCCCCAAGTCCACCTGGGCTGAGAGCAGACAGCTGTGGTGTAAATGACCCAGTCATTTAGGGAAGATGAGCCTAATGATCGTGATAATGGGGCATGGCAAGTTCATCTCCTTAGAGGAGGCCTTCAGGAAGGACCTGCCGCCTTTATTTTGACAAAGGAAACTGGCTGGACAGGCGAGGGCTCTCAGAACTGGGGCTGCCCCATTTCGCCTGTGGCTTTCAAGTGCGAAGCCCCGAGTCTTCAGTGTTACGGGCTGCGTCAAGGCCGTGTAATTGGAACTGGTGCATTCTTTTGGCACTGCTCCTACGTCCCTCATTTGGCAGTCAGATAGTTCAAGTTTGCTCTGCAGCTGCAACAATAAAGAGGAGAGTCCAGGAATTTTGCTGACTGCATGTGCACGCAAAGGTTTCTTTCTACCATTCTCTAAAGCAGTGTTTCCCAACCTTGGGCCTCCAGCTGTTTTTGAACTACAATTCCCATCATCCCTGACCACTGGTCTTGCTAGCTAGGGATGATGGGAGTTGTAGTCCAAAAACAGCTGGAGGCCCAAGGTTGGGAAACACTGCTCTAAAGAGCATCAACTCGGTTCTTTGTAAGTGATTTACTCTCTGGTTTCGCTATGAAACTGCAGCTGAACTCGCCAAGCCAGGCTGCTGCAGAGTAAGCTGTGAACAGATCCTTCCCTTTGGCGACCATATCTATTTTCTCTCTTTCTGGGTTTTAGGGTTTCTTAAATCTGCACCAGAGCCACACGTCTGCATGCAATCTCGAGAGCCCAAAGCAAGAAGCAGCTGTTGTTGTTGTTTAGTCGTTTAGTCGTGTCCGACTCTTCGTGACCCCCTGGACCAGAGCACACCAGGCACTCCTGTCTTCCACTGCCTCCCGCAGTTTGGTCAGACTCATGTTCGTAGCTTCGAGAACACTGCCCAACCATCTCGTCCTCTGTCGTCCCCTTCTCCTTGCGCCCTCCATCTTTCCCAACACCAGGGTCTTTTCCAGGGAGTCTTCTCTTCTCATGAGGTGGCCAAAGTATTGGAGTCTCAGCTTCAGGATCTGTCCTTCCAGTGAGCACTCAGGGCTGATTTCCTTCAGAATGGATCGATTTGATCTTCTTGCAGTCCATGGGACTCTCAAGAGTCTCCTCCAGCACTATAATTCAAAAGCATCAATTCTTTGGCAATCAGCCTTCTTTATGGTCCAGCTCTCACTTCCATACATCACTACTGGGAAAACCATAGCTTTAACTTCTGTAATATGTGTTTTGGCCCTAGAATTCTTGCTATAGTTTTGCTTGTGGACTAGTATTGTGGTTTGTTTTTAAATAGAGTATATAGGTTGAGTGAGCTCATAAGCATATTGAAAGTCGTGGAATTTCAGAGTCTGCTAGCCTCAGTCAAATGAGCCAACAAATGCACAATATTAACACTGTTCAATATTTGCAGGGTACACTTCATGGGCTCTTATGGCTTGTTGAGGTTCCCATGGGGTCTGAAGGGTTTTGGATCTGGTCCTTAGGCTTGCAAAAGTTCCCTACTCATCTACTATAGTGTTAAGAGTTTGTGGGTGTCAGACTCATAGCTGTCAACTTTCAGATTCGAAAATAAGGGATCAGCAGCCTCGAAAATAAGGGATCAGCAGCCTCACCTGTCCCGGGGACAGTCTACGGGATATCTAACAATCTGGGATAAGCAGCGGGAAGCAGCGGGGAAACGGCGCTGGAATAAGGGAATTTCCCGGGGGGGAAAGGGAAGGTTGACAGCTATGGTCAGACTCCTATAATCCCTGGATCAAGGGTGCCAACTTGAATAAAATATTGTGGGAGCCCAGGTAAGCCCCAGCCCTCACAATCAATCACATGACGCAGTGCACACAAACCATTTGAATGGGAATGCCCATCAACTTTGTGGGGGACCAGCCCCCTCAAATATTTTATCGTGGTGGCCGAAGCCCCCACGGCCCCTAGGAGTTGGCTCCTATGCCCTGGATTCAGCAAGTGTGAGAATTTGATCAAGCCATGGGTTGTTGGGTGCCCGACTACCCTGTATCTAGAAAATGTTAACAGTTAATTAAGCCAGGCTAGTTTCCTTTTGAGGTGATAAGCCCTGGGTGATCAGCCATTAAAAGGAGGGGGCTTGCTGCAAGACAGCAAATGAGTATGGGCCAGGAGTCAGCTTCACCTGCTGAACAGCAGCCTGAAGGGGAGAAGATGGATTTGTTCCACCTGCAGCTGATCAGCCTTCTAGGACACAGAAGAGAAGGTGCTGATGAGAACCAGCTGGCTTCAGCCTTCTTAAGCGGAAGCATCCTGTTCTTCACAGTAGTCAACTAAATGGCTATGGGAAGCCCATAGTGAGATGGACAATCATTTCCTTCTATTGTTCCTGCATGACTGGTATCTAGAGTTGCATCTGAATCTGGATATACTCAGGGCTTTTTTCCAGCTGGACCTTGCTAGAACTCATTTCTGGCACCAGTGCCATTCTAAGTGAACGAGGAAGGCATTCACGGTGAGTTCTGGCACCTCTTTTTCTATAAAAATAGCACTGAATATGCTAGATAACCATTATGACTCATAGCCACTGGTAGCCTTATTTTTCAAGAACTGTTTGTGATATTTCTCTTGAAGGCCTAAGCCAGACTTCCAGAGAAATACTTAAAATTCATTACTTTTGCAACATAACCTTGGACTGCCCTTAGACGTTGAATTAATGTTGCTTTATGTTTTATACTTTGCCTTTCTGATAAGTCATGCTGGCACCTTCTAACTCAGATAAGTGCTGATTAAAGTTTCCGTCTGCTTGCTAGAAAAAATTAAAGCAGTATTAATCTTTTTCCATTCTAAATGATTCACAGTAGATTTGTTAAATGCAAACACTTTGAGAAAGGTTGATTTAATGTTACAGGATGATGTGTCTTTTTTGCATTCAAGGACGCACAAGCCTAGATAAGATTTAAGAACCTATCCAAGAGTAAATTTTCACCATCTTCCCAGACTATCTGTGAAGCTTGATCACCGCAAGGCGATTAGTGAGACAGAATATTTAGGCTAATGTGCAATCCAGATTTCAACGGAAACACCTTAACATTTGTTTGTGGTTGAAAGGCTGGGAACTATCTGCTTACACTGCAACTTTATTTTACATCTCTCCTCCCCATTGGAAGAAGTAAAACAAAGGAGATCTTTGCATTCCTTGTACAATCATGATTCTTTTTTAAATCTTTGATTATCTCTTATAAAGAACACATTTTGTTTTCTGAGGTTAAGGTAAGAACCTTAAAAGAGAGACTTATTTTTTAAATTAAAAAAAAAATCATACTGTCTACCACAAAGCCATATGTTGGGGAATATGGGTTAAGTTGAAAACACATTTTTTAAAAAGATACCTACAATATGATCCTGTACCTTGGCTTACTCAGAAGTAAGGCTTACTATGTTTAATGGAGCTCATTCCCAATGTGTGCACCTGGGTGGGGAAGTAGATATGAAAGAAATTTATAAAATTTTGCATGGAGAGGGGAAAGTTTTTCAGGGCTCCCTCCAAATAATATATTTATTCAGCGTTCATGCTGATTTGCTTGCGCAAAAGTTGCATGGTGATTAGGCTATGTCCAGCCTTTATTGTGGGTCGACCTACATTCATGGTTTTTAATGTTAAGGAAGGGTTAAGGAATGGTTTGATAACATATATGGGCACATGGCGTCAACTGGTCAGTGTAGATCCAGCCTGTGTATCCACGGGGTGGTTAAATGACAATGAGCATTCATCCTGATTTACTTGAGGGATGTTTATACTGCTTCACATTAGTCATTTGTTCATCTCATCCATTTCCCCTTCACATTCCAAGCCGCAAAAAGTCCAATACTTTTTTAGAGAAATTTTGTTTCACTGGGGCAGCAGAGGCCTTTAATCCACTTTAACTGTGCGAACCAGTATGTGCTCGAATCCCTCCCATAAAATGGGGGTGTTATAGAGCTACCCTTGGTCCCATCAGTAGATCCAGGGCAGATAAAATAAAACAGGTTTTCACAAAACCCACAAAATGTGGTGGTGTCCAATAGCAGTGCTGGTGCGAGGCATTAAAAGTGTTGTTATGCAATTCAGACATGGCTTCCTGCCTCCTTTTAATTGCCCCATGGGCATACCTGAGGCAAGTGATTTTGCCCTCCTACATAGGTGCCAACTCCCTGGAGCACTGGGTGCCCGAGCACCCACAAAATTCCCTATTAAGGGGCCGGCCACTCATAAATTTAGGTGCATGCTGGCACCCGCAGCCCAGGGCACCCACATTTGTGGGGCCGAGTTGCTCTACTATGTCGCAAAGCTAGTTCAATGGCTTTATTTTCCCCCCAAATGCTTTTTTATTGATTTTTCTTTGATATGAACCAAACAAACAAATACAATAAAATTCTATAATCATATACCCACTTACTATCTCAATGCTCTGCCAAGCACAGACTTCCCTCCCTCCCTTCAGCAGCTGTTTGTATTACAGTTTGCTTTCCACAGTTTCTTAATAACATTCTATCCACATAATAAGATTTATTTTAGTCCTGCTACGGTCTTTAGACTTCTACAGTTACTACTTATATACTCCACAAATTTGCTCCACTGTCTTCTGAACTTTGTTTCCTCTTGCTTACAAATCCTGTAGGTCAGTTTTGCTAATTCCACATATTCTACCATTTTTGTCTGCCACTCCTCCAATGTGGGTAATTCCTGTATTTTCCATTTTGGGGCTACCAAAATTCTGGTGGCAGTCGTGGCATACATGAATAATCTCTGATCTGGTTTTCCTGTTTCTTCTCCTATCAGACCTAGCAAAAAGGCTTCCGGTTTTTTTGGGAAGGTATATTTAAACATCTTTTTCAATTCATTGTAGATCATATCCCAGAATTGTTTCATTTTCTCACATGTTAGTTTGATGGTTTTAAAGGGGGATTAGACTAATTAAAAGGAGGATAGGTCTATCAGTGTCTATTAATAATGAACATTATATAGAATCTCCATTGTCAGAACATCCCAAATCTGATTAAAAAGTAGACAAAATTCTCTAGACTTTCTTGGTTTCTTATGGTGCATATGACACAATAGCAGTTTGTTTTCCCCATAGATAGATAGATAGATAGATAGATAGATAGATAGATAGATAGATGATAGATTTGTCTATCAGCATGTCTCTTGTATAAACGTTTCAAATGCTTAATTTAAAAATGTGCAGATGAAGCTTTTCCTTTAAAATCCACATTAAGAATTGTATATGGGAGGACTGAGGCTGAAAGGACAGCGCTGATAGGATCTTTGCATTTTGTTATGAATGCACTTTCCCAGTACACAATACCCTGCTTGTTCAGTAGGACTGTTACTCAGTGGAAAGAGATCTTATAGCAATACATACATAATTACCCACTGAAAAATAGCCTGAGCAAAGGTTTCATGGATAATGTGTACTCATGTGAGCCGACAGGTGATTTTTCCTGCTTTACCTGCAGAGGGCAGTGTAGTCGTCCCTTTCAGAAATGACTGGTTTGGGGTACAAAGAAACAGAGATGTGTCGCAAAGTCCACTTTTTGCGCCAGCTTCTGTCTGGAAATAGTATTTTTCTTATTGGATGAGGAAGATCAGCTTTTGCAGAAGTAGGTTTGATAACACATGTGAATATACTTTAATGCTTAGCAAATGCTAAGCTGTTGAGGTTGGTTAATGCATCCATATTACTAACAGACATTGACTTAGTCATTCATTTATTTGTATATTTTTATGCCATCTTCTGGTGCAGAACTGACTGGGGACTCAATTGCACGTCTCATTTGGCTAGTATTTTGCTGTTGATAAGTTTGTCCATTCATGGGCTTCTGCAATAGTTACACATTCAGACATGACTAATGTAGACACTTGCAAATTATTTATTTCCCATCAAGTCAACATGCTGTTCCTTTAACTTATGTGGGTGTTTTATCTCTAATGCTCAAGCAGATGTTTTGGTTGAGTTGACCGCATTGTCTTAAGATATATTCTGCTTCCTGGACATCTGGAAATGGCACTCTAGAATTAACCGCCACATTTCATCATTTTTAGAATCAGTCTTTGAATTTATATTTTTTCCCCTTTTTTAAAAAAGAAAAAAAAGCTAAACAGATACTACCTAGTTTTATCATGTTTTGTCAATTATTCAGTTCTCTGTTAACATATTTTGCAGCGTAAGAATAGTTATTAATGTTCTCAGTCAAAACAGCTGTTTTCCATGTGTTATTTTCATTTCTCATCATAAGAGTATTTCTCCGTTTGACAGTGGAGTTGAAGATATGTGTGATTCTTGTGTCTTGTCACTCCTGCATCAATATAGCATTGTGTTGATAGACACAGAAAAGGGCTTTGTTTGTGTCTGTTTAAAAGAATGGAAAAGCATTTCAAGTCTAGCATAAGTAACTGTTGTCACCTCTGATACTATGTCTTATGCAAAACAAGGATCTATTTTCCGCATCTGTTCTTGATAAGAGTATATTTTTCATTCTTTAGCATGAAGTATAGATGGTTCTATTTAGCGTATCAAAAGGCAGAATATTTTATATTATCAAGAATGACTTTCCCCAAGTGTATACCCAACGCTAGCCAGTTAGCGTCTTCCTGCGTTTAGTTAAGGTCTTCACTGACACAAATGATTACTCTGTGGACTTCAGAAAATTCCATTGTAAATAAGAATTGATAAATATTTTTAAAAATATGTTTATATTAAAAGTTCAGCGATAGGCATATCAGCTTTTTGGTATTTTCAACAATCTTGAAAACTGGAGATCTCTTTCCTCTGCTTGCTTAAAAAAAAGATATCATTGTGTATCTGCCCATGTTCAGAAAAGTCAATGTGTTCTTTTTAATATTTGGTTGAGCTACTAAATCCTCAAACACTAAAATTCCTTAATCATGAGCATATGGTTTTGCTGAATGCCACCCATACTGCCAACATAAACTGTACGAAAAGTCATGATTAGAGCTCGTGTGTTTTAAAACAATAAAACATTTGAGTTCTTTCCCTCCATCTCCTCTACATTTAGGGTCCTGCTCTAATGCTTTTCCTTATGACTGTAAAGGTTAATCCCTTTTTTTTCAAAAAGAGAAGTTGAAATATTTATTTTACCACAACACTGTAGCATATGAGGCCATTAAAGACAACAGCAAGTTTGACTCCAGCCTCTTTTACTATAGCAAGGTCGAGGAAACTCTGGCTTGTGGATTAAACTTGGCCTACAAGAGGTTCAAATTTAGCTGGTGAGGCTGCTTTCTTCAAATCGCGCCCACCTGCTCCGCACTAAATGTCATCTGTGATGTCAAGCGCTTGGCCACAGAGATGCAGCGACCAATGCGCAATCGGGAGCCTGAAGTGCAGTTTTGATTGTGCGTTGGGTTGGCAAGCGAAAGCAGTCTTTGGCCCTATCGCCCATCAGCAGTATGCCGGATTGGCTGCATGAGAGACTTCCCTATTGGAACTTGCTTGTGCAGCAAATGCAGAATGGGCGGTACAGCCAAAGTCTGTGACACAATGGCTCCTGAGCACCTCTGCATTGCTGTATGCCAGGTATGTCCAAAGTCGGTTTCAGGGGCCTAATCTGGTCTGACGGCCGGTTTAATCTGGCCCCTGTAGCAGTTTATTTCCTAGGGTAAAGGTAAAGGTAAAGGGACCCCTGACCATTAGGTCCAGTCATGACCGACTCTGGGGTTGCGGCGCTCATCTTGCTTTATTGGCCGAGGGAGCCGGCGTACAGCTTCCGGGTCATGTGGCCTTCATGACTAAGCCGCTTCTGGCAAACCAGAGCAGCGCATGGAAACGACGTTTACCTTCCCGCCAGAGTGGTACCTATTTATCTACTTGCACTTTGACGTGCTTTCGAACTGCTAGGTTGGCAGGAGCAGGGACCGAGCAATGGGAGCTCATCCCGTCGCGGGGATTTGAACCACCGACCTTCTGATCGGCAAGTCCTAGGCTCTGTGGTTTAACCCACAGCGCCACCTGCGTCTGCTTGCCCCCAAATTGATTCTTATGAACTGGTACCAGTGACAGGGTGTAAGGCATACCTTATGAGGGTTTCCTAGGGTAAAATGCAGACATGGTGAGGATCAGTCTACTGGAGTAAGATACTGATTTTTTTTTACAGATTCATAGGTGGCTTGTTTTGCACACCTGTCAAAGTGGGCTTCTCCTGAAGGGGAAAAAAATCAGTTATGGGCCAACAAGGTTATCCATGAGAGCCTATGTAATAGGCAAACACATTGAAAGACTGGAGAGTTTACATTTCTCCAACCATGGTTGAAATTAACAACTGGTAGGATTTTGATTAATTGGGTTATGGATGAAAGCACAAGTCGCAGAACTGTGCCAGATGAGGAATCTCAGGGCTGGCTCATGAAAACCAGCTTGGCTGACCTAGCAAAGAGCAAATGTGTTAAGATGATAAAAGGTGTCTGAGAGGAATCTTCTGACCTGGGCAGACAGATGTTGCAAAGGTGGTGAGGTATGTGTTTGAGGTGACAGGAAAATAGGTTTGAGCCCCTCTTGAAATGACCATGCTGTAAGATCAGGACTCCCTCCATGCACACTGATGTTGTAAATAGGTGTCATCTTTTCCCGGAGTAAAATTTGAGACAAATTGCATTTATTTACTTTGAATGGCAGTCGTGGTGTCCTCTTTTTTTGCTCTTCGAAATATGGCAGCTGTAGGTGAATAAACCGTATCTCTTAAAGCTGTAACAGTCTCTGCCATGTTCTATTCTCCACAGACCCTGGGCGAGTGCCTGGAACCCCATGGGCTCTTGCTACCACTTAGCAGAGAGAGGGGAAGGCCCCCAACTTTTTGTAACAATACTTTTTACTTCATTTTATACAACCATAGAGTTGGGTTTGTAGGCATTGTCCTTCACAGGAGCATGGCTGCCTTATTACCTCAGTACTGAAGTAATCATTACTGTTTGCCTCTATATTGTTCGTCTTATTTGGCGATCACTCGTAGCCGAGTAAGATGGTCTTCCATAAACGCAGTTGTAACAGTGAGTCTGTAAGTGACTGTGGAGGCCAGTTCTGGATCCACACTGTTATGTACTGAACTTCTCACCCTGGGCCAGCAGGGGGATACTGTAGATAGTTATGCAAATGAAGGGTCGAAAGTGACGTTCAGTGATTGGATAGTTTTAGAAAATGGCAACAGTTACATTGTTCTGGAGCTCTATATAAGCAGGCTGACTGAGCTCCTCAGTTCAGTTCTGTTCCAGCTTACAAATAAAGAGCTGCTTTGGTAGAATCGCTGTGTCGTCTGATATGTTCGCCCACAACCTAACACTGGCGATTAAGGTGGGATTGTTGGGCATCAGAGCACAGCCAGATGCGGCCATCCTCTGAACTGAGCAAAATCACTGAGCGAAATCACTGAACGACACTTTCGATCCTTCATTTGCATACAAACTATCTAATCACTGAACGTCACTTTTGATCCTTCATTTGCATAACTATCTACAGTTTCCCCCTGCTGGCTCAAGGTGAGAACTTCAGTACATAACACACACGTCCTTCCACAGTGGGGACATAGGTTTCTGGGTAGGAGTTGATCACTGTGAGGGTTTGCCAAACGTGCCTTCCTCTTAGCACATTTCTCCTTTTTGTCCTGAGTTTGAGAGTCTTCAAGGTCCATGACACCTTTGGTAAAGGCTGTTCTCCAAATGGAGCACTCGCAGGCCAGTGTTTCCCAGTTGTTGGTGTTTATACTATGGGGTTTTTTTAGATTTGTCTTGAGAGCGTCTTTAAACCTCTTTTGTTGACCACTCTATATTGTATGCAATGACTGGCAGTGGTTCTCCAGGATTTCAACAGGATTATTTCCCAGCGCTACCCGGAGATGCCAGGGATTGAATCTGGAACCTTCTGCATGCAATATGGATGGTGTACCACTGAGCGATGGCCCCTCCCCCAAACGTTAATTTCTCTTACCATTTTGCTTGAGGTGGTCAAGTAATATCCTCATTCTTACATTATAATATGGGTAGAGGATAATCTTGCTGCTGGGGGTGGAAGGAGGATAGCTTTGCTCCAGGATCGATATGCAGTTGTGGTTATAACCGGTAGTGAAACTGTTCCACTTGCTGAGCTGCAAACTGCTGTTTTTCATCATTTGTAGTTAGTGGTTTAAATGTTGGGAAACATTGATTTCCCCACAACAGGGTTACTTTCAGGAGTTACGTCTTTCAAGGTGGTTGAGTTGTCTTTCCTGGAAAGGTCTACAGACTCAGTGTAAAATAATAATAATAATAAATCTGTGTGCTTGAGATAGGAGTTTTCTTTGTACATGTGCATCCCTTAAATCATGGCTCCATATCCATCTGTCATATTTAAGATGTGGGGAAGGGGATGGAGAAAGTGATTAATATATACTGTCGGACTGAACTCTATTTTTTACAGATTTTGTATAGAGTGATATAAAATATACACAGTTGCATTATCATGCCACATGTTTCTAAGATCTATTCTTTACCAGATGTGGGGCTCATGCGACTCCCATTGCTATATTTGAATTACTTTAATGCGCCCTTTACCATGTGCATGTCTCCTCAAAATATTGCTTTCAGAATCCAGACACGGGCTTCCTAATTTTGCAGCACTGGTGTTTTTGTAATGGATGACTGGGCAAAGACGTGTCCATGGGGACAATAAATAAATTTATCCCACAGTTCTGCAGATGATAGGGAGCAAACCAGAACATTTTCCAGATGAAAGTGCTTTTAGCAGTTGCCGGAGGATAGGTGAGAGAGCACCTTCCATCCATCTTGTCCTATTGGCAAACAACATAGCCCCTTTTTTCAACATGCTAGTTGAGGGGGGCGTTGTTGGAAGCTAAATGATTAGTGATTGATGTCAGTGTCACTAGGGATCCTGTGAAAGTGTGTCTAGTCTCTTTTTGGCTGCTACCGTTGCGCTTTTGATGCTGTTGCTGGGAGAGCTTAGCATGTTGCTAGTTACACCGGTGTAATCTTTAATGGAACAGTGGTTGACATAGGATTGCTCTGTCGACAGAACATTTCTGTGAACTGTTCCTGCTTCACTTCTGTACTTTTTGAATTGAAACATATATTTTCTGAAGAACTACCCAAAGAGATTAACACTAGCATCTGCTGAGTGCGACTACCTGGAAGAGAATTGTGTGGACTGTATGCCAAAGACAATTTGGAGGCAGAGTTAAGAATATATATTTGAACAGCTCTTTTTATGTGTGGTTCTGTCTATAAAGCATTCTTTGCCTCTGAATCATTTGTTTAACATAGTGTTTTTTGTTTGCTAAGTGCATTAACAGTTGTGCAAGATAATTAATAATTTGTCAAGGTATAGATGACTCAAAAAAGTTTTAAATAATGTGCCCATACTACTACCATATGTTAAATTAAACATTTCTGATGCAATCTTTACAAGGTCAGGAACCTGATGTACCCAGTGGTAGGTGATTTAGCTATCTATTCAGCCAGAAAAATGTAAGTGTTGAGTCGACGTTGGTACCTTGCCAACATCTCAGCTATGTTGCAGCACAGACAAAACAGAGAATGTGACTATTTACAAAACCTATCTCCAATGAAATGTTTGTATGATGCAAATTATTGATACTAAGTGTGTTCGTTTCCAGAGTTTAATATAAACATAGCAAACTACTGTATTATATTCACTGTGTTAGTGAAAGAAGCAGAAATTCCTAACAGAAAAGCATAAACTCCACCAGGAGCTGTAGGTTCCAAGAACTCTAGACAGGGCCAGCTTTTAGCACACCAGAACATCTAGATTCTGGTTTGCCAGAAAGTTTTAATATGTAAAGAAATTTTTATTGGCTGTTCCTGCTACCTGCATTGGATCAATACCTAACAGTTTTGAGTAATACCAGGTTGAAGCAATTTAGTCTAGTGACACAGGATCAGCTCTCTAAATAGTTAAGCTTTGTTTGTTCCCTCTTTGTTTCCTCAGCAGTCCACTCCTCAGATAATGTTCCCAGATAATACGCCTTGCCTTTAATTCAAGCACACAACAAATACTAGTCAAAGGAACTAGTCTCAATTTATTAGTAGCAAGAAAACATGTACAGTGGTACCTCGGGTTACAGACGTTTCAGGTTACAGACTCTGCTAACCCAGAAATAGTACCTCAGGTTAAGAACTTTGCTGCAGGATGAGAACAAAAATCGAGCGGCGGCAGCGGAGGTCCCATTAGCTAAAGTGGTACCTCAGGTTAAGAACAGTTTCAGGTTAAGAATGGACCTCCAGAATGAATTAAGTTCTTAACCCGAGGTACCACTGTATTTCCTTTTACAAGAATGGACTAAGAAGTCCTCTCAAGGAACAGGCCTGGAAGCCAAGTCCTTCCTGTTGCGTTTGGTAAGGGAAAGGGAGACTTTTGTGTATGGTCATTAATCTATTATATACAGAAAAAGAGGTGCCGGAGCCAGGGCCGGCTTACCCATAGGCGCTAGGGGTGCGGGGCACCCGGGCACCAGGCTCTCAGGGGCGCCAGGCCGAGAGTCCGGGGCCAAGATTTGGAGTCCAGGGATTGAAGAGCCAGGCCAGCCAAAAAATTGGGGGCGCTGGGCAGTTTTTTGCACCCCGGCACCGCATATGCTAAAGACAGCCCTGGCCAGAGCTCACCATGAATTTCTCCCTTGTTTTCTTACAATGGCGTCCACCTGAGAGGTGCCAGAACTGAGTTCCAGCTGAAAACCAACAACCCTGAGTACACGTGCTTCCCAACAGCAAGGACATATGATTCTGCTTAATTTTTTGCTTCCCTCAGTTTTCCAGTCTTACATTCATTTCGCTACATTTCTATGTCAATTTGCGATTTATTTATTTTTAAAAGCTCTCACAAAAATATTCCACCCTTTTAATGTGCTCTGAATGCACACATTTTTATATTCACCTTGGTGTAATATACATATTTTGCAAGAAAATTTCCCTAATGCGTTTTTGTATGTTGTTTTTCACTAACACATGTGTTTTAGGCATGTTTTCCCTAATATACATCTTTTGCATTGCAAAATTCAGAGGTGTTTGAGTTCACATATTGTTTGGGGGCAGCGTGAATTAGGTAGGTTCTCCTTAAAATGTGAAATGAACCAAATTACTTTCCCATTCCTACCCAACAGTAACATCAACGTCTTCTTCAGGAAATATTATCTGAGGATACTCTCGCATGGCAGCTTACCCCGGCGTCGTAGCACTAAGGGATGTGGGTTGGGTTGGGTTGGGAGCACAGCTTACAAAAGAGGTACTGAAACGAATTCAGTATTCTGAAATGATTATCATTGTATTTATGCCACTTACGTTGATCTTATTAGATTGTTTTGACTATCAGCAATCAGCACCAGGACTGGCAGAGGCACAGTGCAGACAGCAGGTATCTTATGTGCAAAATTCTTCGTCTAGAAGCATCCATTTGCTATCCTGGATCCAGTTTGATGGCCCATTACCAACAGACTGTGGTTGTCTTCTAAATATTGGACGGCGAGAAGATCAGTGATATGAAGAAGCAAAATGAAATGAAACTCCTGTTGGGCCTGTCTCCTGTTAAATCTCTCCAAAAACAAGGAGAGTTGCTTGTAGCCTAAGTGAGTTCTTCAGCGATACTTGGATTAAACTGATTTAACCCATTCACATCGATGGAAATGTGATTCAGACTGTTCTGAGAGCTGGCTGGGGTTCTCTAAATTTTTAGCTGAGTCTTTGCCAGCCCTGGCCCATTGTCTGGAGCAAGGTAAAGGCTGTTCCAACATACGCAGCCGTAAACAGTTTTTTAGATGGCCGCCTGCCAGCATGCTGCAGCAGTGCTTTTCCCAGCCATCTCCTCTGCAAGCTCAGTTTGTTCCTTATAGGAACGAACATACAACAGAGTGAAGGGGTCTGATTTTTTCACTGTGGAGCTAATGCAGATGTCGTTGCTGCTTTTACGTTGCAAGTGAAATTTAGATTTATTTTTTAATACAAGATTGAAAGGAGAAAAACATGTAGGCTAGGAACGAAAATCCTTCGAATTGTACACTCGATATATTTCATGTTTTCCTTTACTTCTGTGACCGTGGCACTTTGGTGTACAATTCTAACTCTGTAAATCTGCTTACAGTACCTGGTCTGATTTGCACCATGTTGTGGAATGTGGGACATTATCGATGAGCTAGTACAGGTACCCCCAAACTCGGCCCTCCAGATGTTTTGGGACTACAACTCCCATCATCCCTAGCTAACAGGACCACAGTGGTCAGGGATGATGGGCATTGTAGTCCCAAAACATCTGGAGGACGGAGTTTGGGGATGCCTGAGCTAGTATCATGCAAGGAGAAAAACTAGAGGAGGTGCCAAGAGGCCAAGTGAAGAATAAACTGTGGCTAATGATGAAGATGAGGTGGCCCTTTGGTAGCAACAGCTGCTTTCTAAGGCTTCGCAGCATAAAGGAAGTTTAAGTTTAAGCCATATTTTTAACTAGCAAGATTTGGTGACAAATGCAGCTGGATCTTTGCTGGATTGTGTGGTAGTAGTTATGCTTTAAAAGCTAAGGGAGCATGTGGCTGGCAGCCAAGACAGATTTATGATGAAGTATTTAAAAGCCTATGGGTTGCATCCTATGCTAGCCCTACTTAGAGTAGACCTATTAAAATTAATAGACATGACTAACTTAGACCCATTAATTTCAGTGGGTTTACTCTGAGTAGGACTAGTATTTCGATGTAGCGTAGAGCACCGCTTCATAAAAGTTAGTTTTCTTTCAGCAGAAAGCTGATTCTGTCATGAACCTTCCTTCACTGCTGCTGCTTAGCAATGCTGTAATAATAATAATTAATATTTTTTTTAATTTATTCCCCGCCCATCTGGCTTTGTCTCCCCAGCCCCTCTGGGCAGCAACCAACAAAATATTAAAAGCACGATAAAACATCAAACATTAAAAACTTCCCCAAACAGGGCTGCCTTCAGATGCCTTCTAAAAGTCAGATAGTTGTTTCTTTCCTTGACATCTGGTGGGAGGGCATTCCACAAGGCGGATGCCACTACCGAGAAGTCCCTCTGCCTGGTTCCCTGTAACCTCACTTCTTGCTGTGAGGGAACAGCCAGAAGGCCCTCAGAGCTGGACCTCAGTGTCTGGGCTGAACGGTGGGGGTGGAGATGCTCCTTCGAGTATACTGAGCCGAGGCCGTTATGCATCAGCATAAAGAGTCTATATGTCCTCTGCTGCTAATAGGGTGCCTATTGCTGCTAAAAAAACCACATACCCCTTAAAAAGATGTTGGAGGGAGGCAAGGAAGGGCTCATGTGATCCTAAGAATTCAGTAATTCTGTAGACCTAGTATATACAGTCAAAGCAACATAACAGAAAACTAAAATATTATCATATAGTGCCCAATGAAAGAGGCAAAGAGCAGCCTCTGATTTCAGGAAAGTGGTGGCTATTAGCAAATTAAAAAAAGCCATGACTATACTCACTAGGTTGTTTTAAAACTAAAAATAATTTTGCTGGTTTTGTTGTCAATCTCATCATCGTTTGTTATGCAGCTTTTCAAAGTGGCTCACAGCATGATGAAGTTTTCTTAAGGTGCACTCAGTTACAAGTCCTAATGAAACAGTCATATGAAAAATAGGCTTAAAAACAAGTATTAACCAAAAAAAAGAGAGAAAAAAGAACAGTCCACTGATAATTCACAGTAAGTTCTGACCCAAAAAATAAAAAAGTCTTAACCTCAGAAACAAGAATGAAATAATATCCCACCATTCACAAGCCAGGGAATACATTTTTAAAATAAAATAGAATGACCACTCCCTGCTTAAAACAGGGGGCGCCCTTTGCATGGACGCGCACAGCCCCTGGATCTGGAGCAGCTCCATCAGCATAGGCTTGGCTTTGCCTTCCCTCAGGTGGGATACCTGGAGGTCTCCGCCTACCTCAGTCAGTTGTCCAATCCCACCTGGGGGAAGCGTTGCCAAGGAGACCAGGTCAGGTAGGGGAGGGATTACCTGCCCACACAATAGGGATTACCTGGGAATCCTCACTTGGCTCCAGAGCTTCTCCCACCCTACCCACCCTCAATTAATGTCTTATTTTGCAGGTTAACTTTTCTTCACAGGTTTTGCAGGTTAACTTTTCTTCACAGGTATGCGGGCGCTGCTACGTTAAGGTCGCTGTTAAAGGGCCAGAAAGGAATTTCCCTGCATTGGCAGGTTTCGCCTTTCCCGTAGCAAAACATCACAACTTTGGCGGTATCAGGCCTTGGGCGGAATCCTTTAGTCCATCTTCCTCTTTGTAGCAGCGATACCAGGGTTCCCCGTTAAAGGGGTTTCTGAAGAGAGGCTTTGACCGTACGCCGAAAGGTCGTCATTGCTCTCCCCTGCGGCGGCGGCGGCGTAACGGGGGCGGCTATCTCTGCTTGAACATATGTTCTCCAGAGCCGGCCCATCCCCCCCCCACACACACACACTGGATAACCCTGATGCTCCCTAGGTCCCCGGCTGGGGACTGGGGAGGGAGAACGCCCAATGCCTGAGCCAAGGTCTCCCCACATTTGAAATTTAATAAAGTTGTGGCCAATTTAATCCCATAGCACGTTGTCTTGAGTCGTTATTCCACATGACGGGGGGGACCGCTCGGGATCTGGGGACTCCGCCTGTCCACGCAATCATCTCTCTTAATTTCGTCAGTCTTTGGATCTGGAGGCTATATTACTTTTAGCATGCATTGTACATAACTTTGAACTGCACAAAGTGTGAACGGTATCTAAATGGGTGGATGAAAAATGCTGGAGGCTTTCAAGCCTGTTTTTTGTTCATGATGTTTATCTCATAGATTCCCCCCACCCCAATTATGGAACTCAAGGCAGCATATATGGGATTCCCAAGGCGGTCTCCCATCCATACACTGACCAAATGCAGACTTGTTTAGGCTCAGCAAAGTAGCTACATCATGTGCCTTCATACTTTGTCCTGGAGCCAAAACATTTTTGACTTCGGGATGCTTTCTTTCTGCATCAGCTCCAAAACAGAAAGCTTAAAAACAGCACATTTACTAGCGCATAAATTCCACTGCAATCAATGGGACTTGTCTACAAGTGACTGTGCTTAGGATCCTGTTGTAAAGAAGATGACAGGTGCAGTAAGCATTCTGGTTATTCTCTGCTCCCTCCCAGGGTTTAATTTGAGCCAGAACCCAGTTTTGTATACTGGGGGCAAGTAGTAATGGAGTACATATGTGGATATGAAGAATGGCTTTCCCTTGCCACTGACTAACCACAGCATCCTCCAGACATCTGGGATTAGGGACCATCAAAGACTACAGCTTTTAGGTGGTTCCATTCTTCTTCTTCTTCTTCTTCTTCTTCTTCTTCTTCTTCTTCTTCTTCTTCTTCTTCTTCTTCATTTATATCCCGCCTTTGACAGGACTCAAGGCTGCCTACAGAAAAAGAAGCACCTCTTAAAAAACAAAGAAAAACCAACCATTAAAATGCCATTGGACACGGATACGCATTAAAATTATGTGAATAGTTCCAAAGTCTGGTAGCAGCCAACAAGAAGGCCCTCTCCTGTATTCCCACCAAGCATGCCTGTTAACGCAGGTTGATTCTGTGTCCAGGGCAGCTGTCTACCAGCTCCATCTGGTACGCAGGCTGAGACCCTACCTGCCCGCAGACTGTCTCGCCAGAGTGGTACATGCTCTAGTTATCTCCCGCTTGGACTACTGCAATGCGCTCTACGTGGGGCTACCTTTGAAGGTGACCCGGAAACTGGAATTAATCCAAAATGCAGCAGCTAGACCGGTGACTGGGAGTGGCCGCCGAGACCACATAACACCAGTCCTGAAGGACCTACATTGGCTCCCAGTACGTTTCCGAGCACAATTTCATCTTGATCATGGCTTGATCATGAAAACCATGGGGGTATTAGAACACAAAGCTTCCACTATTTTCCAAATTAATGTGGGGGGGGGGGGTTATGGAAGCAATTAATAAAGAAATGAGCAAAGTGTTGGTGCTGACCTTTAAAGCTCTTAACGGCCTCGGTCCTGTATACCTGAAGGAGTGTGTCCACCCCCATTGTCCAGCCTGGACACTGAGGTCCAGCTCCGAGGGCCTTCTGGCGGTTCCCTCACTGCGAGAAGTGAGGCTACAGGGAACCAGGCAGAGGGTCTTCTTGGTAGTGGTGCCTGCCCTGTGGAACGCCCTCCCATCATATGTCAAAGAGATAAACAACTACCAGACTTTTAGAAGACATATGAAGGCAGCCCTGTTTAGGGAAGCTTTTAATGTTTGGCGGACTGTTGTATTTTAATATTTTGTTGGAAGCCACCCAGAGTGGCTGGGGAAACCCAGCCAGATGGGCGGGATATAAATAATAAAATATTATTATTATTCCCAAATGCTATAGTTCTCCTTGGCAAAAGGGCTGTGTTCTGTTTGCTTATCTAAAATGTAATCATGTGAATGAAATATGCTCCAACTGAAATCATTCGCTTTTAAGTTAACAATGGCAAACTGTAGCAATTCATGGGTGTACCTTGTGTTTTCATTTTCACAGTCACAATGGCAGTTGCTTATAGACCTTTGTGTGGGTAACACCGGCAAAAAGTTAACAGCGTTGAATTTATTGTATTTTGCATCTTGCTCCAAAGAGCTCAGAATGGTGTGCTTGGCATTATTCCATTTTATCCTTACAATCGCTTGTGAGGTAGGTTATACTGCCTTTCCTGTGGCCACCCAGTGAGCTTCATGGCTGAGTGGAGATTTGAAAAGGGTTTTCTAGTCCAAGGTAAATATGTCCAGAAAATTTGCATTTTCTATAGAACACAGGGCAGTTTTCATCTCAAATTGCAAATGTTGGCCTAAGGTCAGTGGTGTAACAGAGGAGCCACACTTCATTCCATCAACAGCCTTCTTCATTAAAACATATAATAAACTGCATTTACATAGACACTAGAGACAAAGGCTGTCTTTTTATATAGACTTATCAAAAAGGTAACTAATAATCTCGCTTGATGTATGTTAGTAGAAAAGTTGCCCAAGAAATTGACTTTAATGCCCCATTAAAAATGCATTGGTTCTGAAAAGTAGGCTTCTGAGAGTATTCTTCAAGATAACACTTTTACTGTGGAGCTTCAAGAAGGTACATGGACAGAGACAGGGCCAAATTATGCAAGGCAGGAAGGTTAGTCAGCTGGAAAAATGATTGATTACTTTCACTTCACTGTTCTCAGCAGAGCTGCAACTTGAAAGAGCGTATTCTCTCATTTTGCACTAAGCGTAGCACTAGATCATTCCACTCCTCCGTAATTTGGATCTGGGAGGGGAGACTCACTGGCATTTCTAAATTCTGCAGTAAAACTGGTCACTAATTCGCTATATTTTAAAAACCCTCGTAAAGAATTTCTCTCACATGCACACCCCCTTTGCCATTGCAATTTTAGGTTCTGCAAATTTCACATTGGTGCCCATCCCAAAAGCCTTCTTAGTCCCTTCTCTGTGGCTGTACCACAAGTTGTCAAATAAATGGTAAAAATTTGTGGAATGTCATCCCAGGTAACAGGTTGGGGTTAGTTTGCTGGAAAAGGTAATTGCTGTAGCACTTCTAGCAGATGAAACTGGATAGGCAATACAAGGCAAAATCTCCTACTGGTTTGGTACTTTAACCTCTTTCCCCAATAAACCACTTTCCCCTTTAAAAGAAGGAACAATATGGTGAAGGTCAATACATTGTGAACATATTTTCCTCAACCATAAGGAAAGAACCAAACATACAGTATTTTTTGCTCTGTAAGACTCACTGTTTCCCTCCTAAAAAGTAAGGGGAAATGTGTGTGCATCTTATGGAGCGAATGCAGGCTGCGCAGCTATCCCAGAAGCCAGAACAGCAAGAGGGATTGCTGCTTTCACTGCATAGCGATCCCTCTTGCTGTTCTGGCTTCTGAGATTCAGAATTTCTTTTTCTTGTTATCCTCCTCCAAAAACTAGGTACGTCTTGTGGTCTGGTGCATCTTATAGAGCGAAAAATACGGTAGTCTGCTTAGGAAGAGAGGGATAATGGACTCTTTATGCTTACAACTATTATTTTTCCTGTTATTTTGCATCACACATAGATTAATTGTATTTTTGAACTCCTTTATAAACTACCTTGTATGTAGTTAACTGAATAGCAGACTAGTAGTAGTAATAATAACAATAATTATAGGAACTATGTCTTTGGCATCTTTATGAATACAGCAAAGATTTGCGAATTTAATACTTGAGAGTAAAGATTTATTACAATTTTGTTTTGCACGAGGATAGGAGTTGATTTTTTTTGTCATTTTGTTTTCTTGTGACTGACCAAAATTGCATTTTTCATTCTCAACTTTCTTCACAACAATGGAAAACACATGAATCCGCCGTGCCACGTAGTTCCTTCAGCACATATTAGACATTTTCAAGAGAAAGCATGGTAATAGAAAACACAGGCAATTAAGCAAGCAACCTTGCCAAATGGCGTGACTAACAAGGGAGGGAAGAGGGAAGGAGAAGCACTTGCTGCCCATTGTTGGTAATGAAATATGAACAGGAATACCATTTGCAAACCTTTCAACCCAACCCATGAACTGGATAAACAGGAGGGCTTGGATATGAGCCAAGCTCAGTGGGACTAATCAACCTAAATCTAAGAATTCAGACTTGATTGTATTGCGGATTAGTCTTTAGTTATGAACATTTTAGTATCCCCTTTTGAGGACTGACAGGAATCATTGTTCTACCGTGTGGAGCTCTTGATTGATTATCCCTCCTGAAGCTCTTTTTGATATAATTTTAGATATGAGAGACCAATATAGTATACTTACACTGCCATAACCAGTACATTCCATGCAGTTGGCGTTAGTACATGCTTGTGAACAAGTGATTGTTTGACTCTCTCCTTAAATATATAGTTCACCGCATAATGAATAGTAATTGAAACCAAAATCTCAGGGTTACTCGAATGATCACCTATCGCCATTGTCTGTTGGAGATGTGGCAATTTTATCTGAATGGACAGGGATATTTTCTTGCATCACTGATTTACAGTGCTTGTTCTGCATGTGAACTTGGCACCAACCCTTGGCTTCTTCCAAATATATGGTGAAGGGTTCTGTAAAACTGAGGAGTTTGCCTCTAATATCCACCCTGAGCAGATGGCCTGGGAGAATGCCATTGCCAATGGTATCAAAAGCCAACGAGAAATCAATTTACAGTAACAGTGTTGCATTTCTTCTGTCCCTCTTTCGATAAAGGCCCAAATCCAGACTGAAGTGGGTCCAGATACTTAGTTGGGTTACATAATGGTAGGACACCCTTTAGAAGCTTGGAAAGAGAATGTAATGTAAGCCTGCAAGCAGCACACACTGAGAGCCATTGTGGTGTAGTGGTTAAGAGCGGTGGACTCGTAATCTGGTGAACCGGGTCTGATTCCCCGCTCCTCCACATGCAGCTGCTAGGTGACCTTGGGCAAGTCACACTTCTCTGAAGTTTCTCAGCCTTATCTCAGAGTGTTTGTTGTGGGGGAGGAAGGGAAAGGAGGTTGTTAGCCGCTTTGAGACTCCTTAGGGTAGTGATAATCAGGATATCAAATCCAAACTCCTCCTCCTCTTCTTTTTGATGACGTTCAGATAGCATTTAATAACTTAAAATGCTTTCTAAATAAAATGACAATAAACCATTTTAGAAATACACAAGCTCCTACAAATCTCCTGAAAGTTGCATCCTTTGCCTTCCATTTCCTGCCCACAGTTGCAACTTGACATCATTCATAGTTTATTGCACTGAACCGTCTATAATCAAATGACCTGTTAATGGTGAAGCCACATGTGAACAATGTAGTAATTCCAGTGAGTGCCAACAAAACCTTTAGGCTATGCCCAACTTCATGTAGCCTTTAAAGGCCATATCTATGATGGGAAAACCTGCAGGAATGCTTTTGAGAACTCTAGAGAGCTGGCATGTGTAGTCTTTCTTTTCATACTTGTGAACGCTTGCTCGTTCTGAACAGTCAAGTTCCATTAGTACCAAGTGTCAAACACCTTCTAAGAAAGAAGGTCCCTGAAAAACAGTTCTCACTGTATAACTTTTTAAAATTAGTTATTAAAAGAAGAAGAGGAGGAGGAGTTTGAATTTGATATCCCGCTTTATCACTACCCGAAGGAGTCTCAAAGCGGCTAACATTCTCCTTTCCCTTTCTCCCCCTCAACAAACACTCTGTGAGGTGAGTAAGGCTGAGAGACTTCAAAGAAGTGTGACTAGCCCAAGGTCACCCAGCAGCTGCATGTGGAGGAGCAAACCCGGTTCACCAGATTACATGTCTACCACTCTTAACCACTACACCACACCACAGATGATATGCAGGGAAGAAATGACCTGCATAAGTGATATGGTGATCCCTTGTGCAAACAGACCTTAATAACCACTCTCCACTAGCAGCATAGGAAGATGCTGAATCAGACCATTGGTCTATCTTGATCAGAATTGTCTACCCTGACTGGCATAAGCTCTCCAGAGGTTCAAGCAGATGTCTCTCTCTGCCCTATCTGGAGATGCTGGGGACTGAACCTGGGCAGATTTCCTATCACTGAGCTACTGTGACTGAAGGCACATATCTTTACCCTCACTTCTGACACCTGAAATGTGTATTTTTTGGGACCCACATTAACTCTGTAATTGTAAGTTGTTTTAAACTGTTTTTAACATTGTTTTTAAATTGTTGTAGCCTAATCTGGGACATTGGGACATGGGTGGCACTGTGAGTTAAACCACAGAGCCTAGGACTTGCCGATCAGAAGGTCAGCGGTTCGAATCCCCACGACGGGGTGAGCTCCCGTTGCTCAGTCCCTGCTCCTACCAACCTAGCAGTTCGAAAGCATGTCAAAGTGCAAGTAGATAAATAGGTACTGCTCTGGTGGGAAGGTAAATGGCTCTGGTTCGCCAGAAGCAGCTTAGTCATGCTGGCCACATGACCCAGAAGCTGTACGCCGGCTCCCTCGGCCAATAAAGCGAGATGAGTGCTGCAACCCCAGAGTTGGCCACGACTGGACCTAATGGTCAGGGGTCCCTTTACCTTTAATCTGGGACATTAGGGTGAAAGGTGGGTGATAATAATAATAATAACAACAATAATAAATTGATAACAGTGCTTTTTCTTAAAAAAAATGTTTAGGGGTACTCTCCTTTTGTCTCCAGAAAATCACCATTTTATGGTTCAAATCAGGAAAAGTAAATATGGTAAATGGACCAAAGTAGAAAAAAATCACAAAATGTTTAGGGGTATGCGTACCCCTGCATCCCCCCCTCCAGAAAAAAACACTGATTAATAATGTATTTTTCTAGGTGACACAGATCTCTAGACTGGGGTGGCTGACTATGAAAGCAATGGAGAAATGTACTAGTTATACTTTTGCCGTCTTTTCCAGCTGAAAAATTAAAACAAACAAACCATATGTCAAAATCACAAATCCTATTCAGCAGTATTACTTTAGCACATTAAAGGAGTTAGGCATCATCTAGCGTTCGTTCTTGCCAAATTATTTATGGAAAGCATTTTGCATTAACTTTGCTATCCTGCAGTTGATTAGAAGCCTTTTTTAAAAAACCTTGCATGGCAAACTATTGCTATTGACATAATAAACAAGTGAGCCTTAAAGGCAGATGTTTACAGTATGCTGCAAATTATTTTAAAAGAAGGGGAGGCAGAACCCGACATTCTTTACGTTTGTCTCAACAGCTGCATTCAGTAGTTGGCATCCGGTAGTTGAGCTGTGCAACGTTAAACTTTATGGCTTTTTAAGCATTTCAGGTACTATTCCATTGTATCAAGCTTTCCATTATTTTTGGCAGTACACATTAGGAATGTCTGCTTCATTCAAACATAGCTTTGGTGCCAGCATCATGCTGGGACAGAAACAGAGACTAACATTACAAAAACAAAAAAAGCAAAGTGTACAGAAGGGTCTTAAAAAACACACACCATCTTTTACAAAGTCACCTTCCAGATGATGCAATTAATATGCTCCATTATGATAATTAAGAGGATAGAATCTGTTTGCTAGTCTGGAGGATGTCTTTAAAAATAATCTTTTCCAGGTAGCTAATTTACTCACTTGGCTGGAACACTCAGAAATAACTGTCTATAGATGGAGATGAAAACCAGACTTCACTCATTCCAGTCTGGGGGCAGAGGGAGAGTAAATGTGGGTCATCACTGCCAGTGAAACACCTGCTTGGGGCACCGCCACATACTTTTGGCCGATTAATAGACTTCATAACTAACTAAGCTACTGATAACTTAAGAGGACAAATAAAATATCATTGACGGCTGAGTGTTACCTCTGTGTCTAGACTTACAATGGCTGTGATCAGCACCCTTAGTTTGATATTGTTGTTGTTTAGTCGTTTAGTCATGTCCGACTCTTCGTGACCCCATGGACCAGAGCACGCCAGGCACTCCTGTCTTCCACTGCCTCCCGCAGTTTGGTCAAACTCATGTTAGTTGCTTTGAGAACACTGTCCAACCATCTCGACCTCTGTCGTCCCCTTCTCCCCTTCTCCTTCTCTTTCCCAACATCAGGGTCTTTTCCAGGGAATCTTCTCTTCTCATGAGGTGGCCAAAGTATTGGAGCCTCAGCTTCAGGATCTGTCCTTCCAGTGAGCACTCAGGGCTGGTTTCCTTCAGAATGGAGAGGTTTGATCTTCTTGCAGTCCATGGGACTCTCAAGAGTCTCCTCCAGCACCATAAATCAAAAGCATCAATTCTTCGGCGATCAGTTTGATATTAGCATTATTTATTTGCAACTGTAGGCATGATCTTTTGCCTGATATGCAAGTTTTCCCTGGCCCTTTCTTTAACTTAGAAAACGCACAATTCCATTTGTAAACAGTGGCTTTACTAATTTATTTTTACTTTTTAAAATGTTGGAGCCGGCACAAAGCAGATCTAACTGACAACAGCAAACACCTAGCACAGGTAGCCAACATTGTGTCCTCCAGACGTTTCTGAACTACAACTCCCATCATTCTGGGTCACTGGCAATGGCTGATGAGAGTTGTCATCTAACGACACCTGGAGGGCATCATCTGGCATAGCGTCTCTCGGTTAAGTTGTTGGGCAGGTCGGCCAACTTCCTGGAATAACAGGGGAGGTCTGATGGCCATCCATTCAATGTGCCGGGTGTGTTAAGAGGAAATGGGTCGCTGTGGAGCTAATTCAATGCTTCTGCTACTGAACTCTTACTGCCTCTCACCTCCTGCCCTTCTCTCTCAGGAACTGGCAGTGTTCAGAAGGCAGGTCGGCAACTCTGCACCACCCTATTAACTGCTATTGGAAGAAACACTGGGTTGAGTCCAAAGATTCCGTTCTCTCCAGAACTATTGAATCATAGAATTTTAGAGTTGGAAAGGGACCCTAAGGGTCATCTAGTCCAACCCCCTGCGATGCAGGAATCTCAGCTAAAGCATCCATGACAGAAGGCCATCCAACCTCTGCTTGAAAACCCTCAAGGAAGGAGAGTCCACGACCTCCCGAGGGAGACTGTTCCACTGCCGAACAGCTCTTACTGTCAATGTTTTTCCAAATATTTCGTTGGAATCTTTTTGCAACTTGAAGCCATTGGTTCGAGCTTGCTCCTTCCTCCATGTGACAGCCCTTAAGATATTTAAAGATGGCTATCATATCTCCTGTCTCCCTCATTTCCAGGCTAAACATCCCCAGTTCTTTCAGCAAGACAGATGGATCCATTGATGTCTTTTGTTTTAAATTTGACGCCCATGTCTTTTCGTATTTACTCATCCAGAACAACTCCTTTCTATGAGCAGTGCATTAAAACAAAATTACAAAAAAAGGCAGAATGTTCTTCTGTGTTAGTTTTCCTGGCAATGCTTGCTGGTACAGTCATACCTCGGCTGTGTTTTTTTGGGTTACGGACCACGAAACCCAGAAGTACCAGAACGGCTTACTTCCGGGTTTCAGCAGTTGCGCATGCGCAGAAGTGCCGAATTGCAACCCGCTTGTGCGCAGATGCGCTGCTGTGGATTGCGAACACTGCGGGTTGCGAACATGCATCCCACACGGATCAGGTTCACAACCCTAGCGTCCACTGTAGTAATCATGGAACAGCAATACCAAACTAGAACCTGGAAGTTTTGCTTAACAGCAAAACATCAGCTTATTGCCCATAATCATCAAAAAGCTTTGTTAAACGAGTTTTCTCCTGTTTCTCCACCATTTACATAATTTCTGGTCCACAAAGCACTTTCACATGACCTGTGAGGGAAGGGATAAAAATGGATGTCCATTTGATTCTGGCATGTCCCCCCCCTTTTTTTGGGGATCCCAGCTGCTGTTAAGAGAACTTTATTCACCACCCTAATGAAAGCATCATATGGAAGCAAGTTCTATCGAGCCAGTAGGAAGTTCTTTAACATAAGATCTCTGATCAAGAGTTTTCTGTGCACTTCATCCACACATGACAGAACTCCACAATTCCACATCAGATTCTTCTTTCTCTTAAATAGATGGGGCAGTTCTGATTTTGAAACTTTTCCCATTTTTGTGTGAATAGTTCTGGAGCAAATGGGGGACCCCAGGTGTGGAACACAAATCCTGCATCTGCAATCAATTGCTGAGTCAAGGTTATTCCATTCGGGATCAGGGTTCAAGTTAATGTTTTATTTCTGAAATAAGCAGTGTTTCAAGCAGCGTACGAGATGAAAATTCTGTATATTTCTGACTCACTGTTTGGATGGGATTTATATTTGACATCTGGGGAGCTATCCAACTAAAAAGGGTGTAAAATTTAACAGAGATGGTTATGTATTGTTTGCCGCATTGTTTATTTTAACAGTCTGAAAATATTCTGGTTCCATATATGTTGACCATATCTCTCACATTTTGGGGCCTCTCATTCCCTACTGACTGGAAATGTAGCGTAGAAAAGTTTAATTTTGTACAGCTGCACTTTTGTCTTATCTTAATGTGGACTGCGTATTGTCTCAGACATCTAGGTATAACACAAAGCATGAAGGGCTAAAGAGAAGAAATTGTGCTCTATAGGAGAAGGGAAAATCTATATTTGACTACCTATTGGTTGGGGGGGGGAAATAGGTTCATGATCTGTTGATCATGGGAATTTATAACAGCAAGGAAAATTTGGAAATGATTTTTTTTAATACAGTTAATCAGCAAGTCAAGCTGGAATAGTAAAACATTACTCTGCGAAGTCAGTTTATGAAATCATAAATACTTTTGCTCCCATGTGAGATGCTTGTGTACATTCTTGAAACAGACAGTATTGAGCAATTAAAGGGACTTGTCAGCCAGGGGCGAACGAAGGTGAACTGACACCCGGGGCGGGGCAAACCACCGGCTGTGCATGCGTTGCGCCGCTACGTACGATGCATGCATGGCGTTGCTATGTAGGGCGCATGTGTGGCATCGCCCGAGCACCATACAGTGGCGGGATGCTTTGCTCGCGGCTGCAGCAGCAGTGGCGGTATCCTCCACTTGCGGCTGTAGCGGCGACAAAGGGATCCCACCGCCGTCCGTACGGCGCTCGAGTGGTGTCGGCGGCAAACCGCTATGTACAGCGCATGTGTGGCATCGCTGCATACAGTGCATGTGTGCGACACCACGCATGCATTGTACATAGCGGTTTGCTGCTGGAGCCGCTTGAACGCCATACAGGCGGTGGCAGGATCCTCTGCTCACGGCTGCAGCCACAAACGGAGGATTCTCCACATGTGGCTGCAGTGGCGTGATGGCGGCTCGCACCACCGCACCTGGGAGTGGTGGGCGAGCACCCGGTGGGGGGCCTTGTCACCCCCCAGACATGGCAGCCGGGACACACCGCCCCCCTTGCGACACCACCGATGTCAGCTAATGAGGCCACACATTTCAGCCTCTCTAATACTTTGTATATTATAGTGGCTATACTGTTGTTGTTATTATTTTTACAGTGTTACCTCGGGTTACAGGCGCTTCGGGTTACGCGTTTTCAGGTTGCCTACCGTGGGAAACCTGGACGTACCGGAAAGGGTTACTTTTGGGTTTCACTGCTTGCGCATGCTTCGCACATGCACAGAAGCACCAAATTGTGTCACACATGTGCGCAGACGCGGCGCTGCAGGTTACGGATGTGCCTCCATCACAGATTATGTCCACAACCCAAGGTTCCATTGTATTACATACTTATGACCTTCCTCTAAAGGCAGTGTACAAGAGATAATCCCATATTATTCTCCCATTTTATCCTATGTGATAAAAGATTACTTTTATGTATTAGAAGATTATTTGCCCCAATCCATCCAGCAATCAGGGACCATATACAGAAAACAACCCTGAATTTTTTTCCCGGTTCTGGAATGACACACACAGTCAGCATCCCAGTGATATGTCTGTTGTTTTCAACTTAATCCCTTTTGCTTCCTCTGCTCCTGTTGGAATTGCTTGTTAAATTTGAAAATTAAGGCCCCAACTTATACATAACTGGCTGGTGTGGCCCCAGTCACTGTTAATTTTTATCTACCTTTTGTTAGCCCAGAAAGGGGCAATACCTTTGCCCTCTTAATCCATCCTGATTTTGATGAGACAGGAAAATGGGATGGTTAATCTTTGCTTTTGTTTTAACCTTTAAGCCTCCATTTGGGGCAGGCATAGGCAAACTCGGCCCTCCAGATGTTTTGGGACTACAACTCCCATCATCCCTAGCTAACGGGACCAGTGGTCAGGGATGATGGGAATTGTAGTCCCAAAACATCTGGAGGGCCGAATGCCTGATTTGGGGCATAAAAAGAGTTGTGCTTTGTCTCAGTAACTCGTAATTGTTTTGGATCTCAAAGAGACCCCTGCCCAGAGTTTCCCTGTACGTGGACTTTTCTGTGATCTTCCTCTTGCTTTCTGTTGAGGAAGAGGTGCCTTCCTTTCGTCTACATCAAGCCTTCTCTTCGCAGGTACACCCCCACACCCCCTTGTCTCTCTCACAGGCACATCAGTTGACCAAATCCTCATTCTCTCTCCTTCCTCTGTTTTCTGCTTCCCAACTTTGAAAAGTATATGAAAGAACCACTGGCTTACAGTAGAGCTACATGCTATGCGCACCATGGGACTGTTGCTGAAAATGATGTCCCACCTCACACTCTCAAATGCACGATTGTACAAATGTACACCCTTGGCTCTGCACCACCTTTGGACAAATCTCTTGTCCTGAACCCAACTGAGCTAATCTCTGGGATTTGCCCAGAGCTGGTAAAGGGAGCCCTGGATCACCTCCAGGCTGTGTCATGTCCACCTGGAGCAAACCGGGCTGGTCAGGCAACGGCATGTTTAACAAGGGACTCAGCTATATTAGTCAAAATACAGCGATTTGAATGTGTTATAAACATGCAACACCAGAGGGCACCAGAGAGCACAAAAACCTTTCTATAACATTTTTACATAGGTTTTTTTTTTCTTAAGGTAAAGGTACCCCTGACCATTAGGTCCAGTTGCGGACGACTCTGGGGTTGCAGCTCTCATCTCATTTTACTGGCCGAGGGAGCCGGCATACAGCTTCCGGGTCATGTGGCCAGCATGACTAAGCCGCTTCTGGCGAACCAGAGCAGCGCACGGAAACACCGTTTACCTTCCTGCCAGAGTGGTACCTATTTATCTACTTGCACTTTGACATGCTTTCAAACTGCTTGGTTGGCAGGAGCTGGGACAGAGCAATGGGAGCTCACCCCATCGCGGGGATTTGAACCACCGACCTTCTGATTGGCAAGCCCTAGGCTCTGTGGTTTTTTTATTCTTATGGCGATTTAATTTCTGACTTATTTATAGTGTGTGTTTTTCCCCTGTGTGTAGATCCAGCCCAGGAGATTAAACCCAATTAAACATGCGGCCAGAGGGAAGGAAGGAGGTATAGGCAGAGATTATTATCTGTTCTTCCTCCTGCTTTGCACATGTTTAATCAGGGTTTAAGAGGTGGATCTGGAAGCTGGGGTAGGGAGAGAAGTAGCCAATGCAGGCAAGAGTCCCTCTGTGTGCCCCTTTCTTCTCCATCTCCTCAAACCAGTAACATGCTTAATTTGGCTTTAAAGCCCTAATTATTGTAAACCGCCCTGTGATCCTCGGATGAGGAGTGGTATAGAAATTTAATATGAAAAAATGCACATGGGGCTCTGAACCAGATTGTGGGGGATATGTACAGCCCTAGCACACACCTTCATCTCTGTGTTTGTCATATTGTGTGGTGTGTTTCCTCACTCTTGCCAGGGGCAGTTACTATTGTGGCAGCTCAGATTGGTGTAAAGGTAAAGGTAAAGGTACCCCTGCCCGTACGGGCCAGTCTTGACAGACTCTAGGGTTGTCTGCCCATCTCACTCAAGAGGCCAGGGGCCAGCGCTGTCCGGAGACACTTCCGGGTCACGTGGCCAGCGTGACAAAGCTGCATCTGGCGAGCCAGCGCAGCACACGGAAATGCCGTTTACCTTCCCGCTGGTAAGCGGTCCCTATTTATCTACTTGCACCCGGGGGTGCTTTCGAACTGCTAGGTTGGCAGGCGCTGGGACCGAGGAACGGGAGCGCACCCCGCTGCGGGGATTCGACCGGCGGCCTTTCGATCGGCAAGCCCTAGGCGCTGAGGCTTTTTACCCACAGTGCCACCCGCGTCCCCAGATTGGTGTAATAATAATAATAATAATAATAATAATAATAAATTATTTGTACCCCACCCATCTGGCTGGGTTTTCCCAGCCACTCTGGGCGGCTTCCAACAAAGATGAAAAATACATTAAAATGTCACACATTAAAAACTTCCCTGAACAGGGCTGCCTTCAGATGTCTTCTAAATGTTAGGTACCATATTTTTCACTCTATAAGACGCGCCAGACCACAAGACGCACCTAGTTTATGGAGGAGGAAAACAAGAAAAAAAATATTCTGAATCTCAGAAGCCAGAACAACAAGAGGTATCGCTGCGCAGCGAAAGCGGCGATCTCCCTTGCTGT
Organism: Podarcis muralis; assembly: GCF_964188315.1. Taxonomy (NCBI): domain Eukaryota; kingdom Metazoa; phylum Chordata; class Lepidosauria; order Squamata; family Lacertidae; genus Podarcis; species Podarcis muralis. The sequence goes on from NC_135665.1 coordinate 17,342,223, forward strand.
TCTGGCTTCTGGGATAGCTGCGCAGCCTACATTCGCTCCATAAGATGCACACACATTTCCCCTTACTTTTTAGGAGGGGAAAAGTGAGTCTTATAGAGCAAAAAATACGGTAGTTGTTTATCTCTTTGACATCTGATGGGAGGGCATTCCACAGGGCGGGCGCCACTACCGAGAAGGCCCTCTGTCTGGTTCCCTGTAGCTTTGCTTCTCGCAACGAGGGAACCGCCAGAAGGTGATTGCTACCATCCATGCTGCCGCCACTGACCTCCTGTCTGCTTCCTCCTTGACCTCTCCCTTGTCCTTTGGTAGTCAAGGGCTACATTGCAGACTTCTGTGTGGGAAGGTGTGGCACTTATTCCAATGCTGGCAAAAGGAAATGTATGCAATTATGTGTCATCGTGCAAGAAGCTGGAGTGCTTCCTCTTCGCTATAGAATAAAAATGTCAAACACATGTTTGGAAATTAAAGTGGGGGTGGCCTTGTTCACATTCATCAACTGTAGCATTGCTTCTGTTTTTGTTCAGGGAAACAGCAAGAGTATGCAAAAAAATGCTAAGTGATATCAGTACGATATCAATGACTGAGCGGGGAATATTATTGGGTGGATCTGCTATCCCTTCCTTCCTCCCCAATACTGTATTTCTTCTTCTTCTTGAAATAACTCATCTACAGAAATAGCGAAAAGCAGGTGTTTTTTTAAAGGAGGTACTGAAGAAAGAACATAAGATGCAGAGAAGCCAAAATAGGAATGCTCCAGAAATATGAAATTCCAAAGGTTTCATATTTAGAAACTCTTTCTACAAATAAAGATTTTGCAGTTAACTTTTGTCCTGAGGGACTTGTCGTTTTCATAGACGGTAATCAAAACATTCCTGGGAAAACCGCCTATTCCTAGAACGACCTTTAACAGTCCCATTGACTGCTTTGTGTGACCTGACTGGAAACAGATAATAGTTTTAGAAAGTGCCAGAGGTGGTATAACAGAGGCACTGTTGCCTGTACAGTGGTACCTCAGGTTAAGTACTTAATTCGTTCCGGAGGTCTGTTCTTAACCTGAAACTGTTCTTAACCTGAAGCACCACTTTAGCTAACGGGGCCTCCTGCTGCCGCCGCGCTGCTAGAGCACAATTTCTGTTCTCATCCTGAAGCAAAGTTCTTAACCTGAAGCACTATTTCTGGGTTAGCGGAGTCTGTAACCTGAAGCGTATGTAACCTGAAGCGTATGTAACCTGAGGTACCACTGTACTGTGGGCATTCATTGCACGGGGAAGGAAATAAATAGGCAAGCACCAGAATTAGATTAAACAGGCCACAGTCTTGTTGAAGGAGCACGGACCAGCATGCTAGCTATCCAAACCACTGCGGAGGAGATGGTTGTAATACTATCTGGGCTAATAAGCCAGAGAAACTGACAAGAGCAGTTCCCCTGACACAATTCTGTTCACCCATGTACGGGTCCTGATAATTATCCATTCGCTTTGGAAGGAAAGTGCGAGGCAATTTCCTCAACGAAAATGCCAACAACCCCGTGTGATATCTTCACAACCATAGACTACCATTGCACTTGAGCACTTGGCCTTGGGAGTGCCCTGCCATTTCCCTTTATCGGAACATGGGAAACTGCCTTTTACCAGATCAGACCTACCCGCAAACTGTCTTGCCAGAGTGGTGCATGCTCTAGTTATCTCCTGCTTGGACTACTGCAATGCGCTCTACGCGGGGCTACCTTTGAAGGTGACCTGGAAACTACAACTAATCCAGAATGCGGCAGCTAGACTGGTGACTGGGAGTGGACGCCGAGACCACATAACACCAGTCCTGAAAGACCTACATTGGCTTCTGGTACGTTTCCGAGCACAATTCAAAGTGCTGGTGCTGACCTTTAAAGCCCTAAACGGCCACTGTCCAGTATACTTGAAGGAGCATCTCCACCCCCATCATTCAGCCCAGACACTGAGGTCCAGCTCCGAGGACCTTCTGGTGGTTCCCTCACCGTGAGAAGTGAGGTTACAGGGAACCAGGCAGAAGGCCTTCTCGGAAGTGGCGCCCGCCCCATGGAACACCCTCCCACCAGATGTCAAGGAAATAAACAACTATCTCAGTTTTAGAAGACATCTGAAGGCAGCTCTGTTTAGGGAAGTTTTTAATGTTTGATGTTTTATTGTGTGTTTAATATTCTGCTGGGAGCTGCCCAATAATATTTCTAGGCCAGTATAGTCTTGTCTGACTTATAGCAGCTTTCCAGACTTTCTCTTAGAGGTCTTCCACATCATGTGCTGGTCATTTTAACTGGAAACAACAGGGATTGAACCTGGAACCTGGGATGCACTTGCCCACGGGACTATAGACCTTCCCATTCTCAGCTGACAAGGTTCTTCTGTGAACCTTCTCACATTCCTGCTACTACTGGTACATCCACACTGGTCCTCTTGCCACGGGAAGAAATTACTATAAATTTTGAATCCCTTGCCACCCCTTAAAGCCCTAAAGGTAAAGCGACCCCTGACCATTAGGTCCAGTTGCGGATGACTCTGGGGTTGCGGCGCTCATCTCGTTTTATTGGCCGAGGGGGCGACGTACAGCTTCTGGGTTATGTGGCCAGCAGAACTAAGCCGCTTCTGGCGAACCAGAGCAGCGCACGGAAACGCCGTTTACCTTCCTGCCGGAGTGGTACCTATTTATCTACTTGCACTTTGACGTGCTTTCAAACTGCTAGGTTGGCAGGAGCAGGGACCAAGCAATGGGAGCTCACCCCGTCGCGGGGATTCGAACCGCCGACCTTCTGATCGGTGAGTCCTAGGCTCTGTGGTTTAACCCACAGCGCCACCCGCACCCCCCTTAAAGCCCTACTTGCAGCCAATTCATATACTGTGAATCCTGCCCTGGGGTGCCTTTGGGAGGAAAGGTGGGCTAAAGATGTAAGAGTAAACAAGCAAACACTTCCATTGCTCCAAAAAAAGACATGAAGAGAAAAGCCCCTATGCACTTATCTCACCTTGAAACACACAGAGCTGGTAACTTCTGCACAAACAAATCCAGTATGCCATAAGAGACAGCTTGTGGATCTAGAATACACTTTCCAGACTAGCCCTCTAATGTTCTTCTGTTGCAGAGGTCTGCATCAACAAAAAATATTCATGCACTACAGCAGGGATCCCCAACCTTTTCGGGCCTGTGGACAGATTTGAACTTTCGAAAGTGGTGTTGGAGGTTGGGAGCTTGCTCATGATAATGCCAAGTGCTCATGGCTAATACTCCACAGCCACTCCAGTTAATACTGGGGGTTTTCTTGGGACTTTGCCTGCAGTAAAAGGAGATAGCTGCACAGATAAGCAGGAGGGGGCACACTGTAGGAGCTAAGGAATGTGACCTTTTCACATCCAAAAAGGAGGCTATCTGGTAGATGAAGGCCCCTACCCCTCCACCCAAAATGGTGTCAGAATTCTCCTGGACCTATTGGAATTAAAGGTCAGCAAGACAGAATTGAATGAGTTACAGTGATTCAAACCTAATAAAATGTTGAAATCCAGATGAAGGACATTTTGAAATCCAGATGCGAGGGGCGGGGTGGGGAAACATTAAAGGAGAGAAATATATATTGATGGCAGTGATCCTGGAAAACCAGACTATTATGAAAGACTTTGGAAGCCTACAGGGGGACGAAAAGTGGCACACAGAAAAAGTAGTAAGCAGAGAAACGGAAACAACTGAAAAACAAGCAGTAAACAAGCAAATATAAAATTATCACCACCACTAGCACTGTGGACAAAACCATGTGCTTTCACTCAAATAAAGTTCCACTGATGGAACTTTTGAGCAGATCTCCTATACTTGCAATTGACAACAATAAGCAGTGTAGACAATGGCCGAATTAGTTTCCAGTCCGGTCTCAGAAGAGCCTATTCTTGAAATCCTGATCTTTACAAATAACATCATGACTCAGATGAGTATCTACTCCTCTATTGCCATGGTATTGGCTGCTGTTTCACTACTATTAAAAGGCGCTCCAATATTTTCAGGAATATTATTTCTGGAAGATGTGTAATATTAGCAGTAGAGAATGTGATCCTGTATGGAAAACGTGGCAATTTGTACTGTGCTGAAGTGTGTGTGTGTGTGTGTATGCAAGAAGTTCATCTACATGGATCCTGTGAATAAGATCAGTTTTAGCATTTAAGTGAAAGAAGAATTCTGAATATTTTTCACTTGAATTATGATCTGATTCAAACTCACAGATGTAGAATTCAAAGAATTTTAATGTAAGAAGTATGGAAGCAAGATACTGCGCAAACTGAAACGATATATCATGGAAACTGGGAACTGGTCTAAAAGTTTAGTTCTGCCAAGGTTTTGTTTTATCTGGAAAATGTAGTAAGGAAGGCTTTCTCAGAACATATAACTGAAGGCACCTATATAATAACTATAATGAGCAAGAAAATATGAGAAGAAAACAACACACCTCCCAACTTGCCTTTTAATAACCTGGATCTTAAGCATCTTTACTGATTTTCTTCATCTTCTGGCCAATGATAGTGCGGTCTTCCTTGATACTATAGTATTGCTAATGCCATTCCTGCAATTTCGAACAAACAATATGCTTTTTTTGGGTGGGGGAATAAGCCTTACTATAATTGGTGGGGAGTCTGTATCACCGTTTATGGGAGTAGAACGGGAGAATCAGTTTTTTGAAAAGTCACTGGATCAGGCAAACCTCTTTCCTAATGCAGAGCTTTGGCTGCAAGCCTTTAGGTTTGTTCTACGCCACACAGTCATATGGTGGCAAGCTGTTTTATGTGCAGTGGATGTGGTTGTGCTAATGTTGAGAAAAGTTTAGTTAATTCACTTGAAGCATTTTACCCCACTCTTCAGCCAAAAAGGCTTGCAGAACAGCTTATGTAACACTGATAAGAAACTAGACCGTCTCTACCATCAAGCTTACAGTTTAAAAGGAAAGAGAGATAGGGAGGGAAGAAATTTTTTTAATTAAGAAAAACAGCAACAGTTCAGGGTTCTTAAATGACCGACTTGAATGGAAACTGTTCACAAAGAGGAGCAGCCAAACGGGGTTCGCCTGGCCCCTCAGTAGAAATCCTTCCAAGTTTCCTATCTATGTCTGATGAAATGTTATTCTGATTTGTGGGAAAGGATTCTTTTTCCTCCTTGCTTTGAGCCTAAATAAATTTTTTAAAATGTGTGGGCCATGCTCCTTTCATGGTTTTTTGGAGCCTCCCTGGGCTGTTCTACTCAGCTTAAGAGCCTTCTTCATGCCCCTTTGTTAGAGATACCTTGGGGTAAAGGTAAAGGTACCCCTGCCCGAACGGGCCAGTCTTGCCAGACTCTAGGGTTGTGCGCTCATCTCGCTCTATAGGCCGGGAGCCAGCGCTGTCCACAGACACTTCCGGGTCACGTGGCCAGCGTGACAAGCTGCATCTGGCGAGCCAGCGCAGCACACGGAATGCCGTTTACCTTCCCACTGGTAAGCGGTCCCTATTTATCTACTTGCACCCGGGGGTGCTTTCGAACTGCTAGGTTGGCAGGAGCAGAGACCGAGCAACAGGAGCTCACCCCGTCGCGGGGATTTGAACTGCCGACCTTCTGATCAGCAAGTCCTAGGCTCTGTGGTTTAACCCACAGCGCCACCCGCGTCCCTGTAAAGTTGGGTAGGACCAACTTTAGTCCTCATAGCTCAGGAGTAAAGGGAAACAGAAGTAGGTTGGCTGGCTAGATCTTGAGGTCCTCAGTCCTGGTGGTTACTTTGACAAGTGTCAAATCACCTGATAGGCAGGAGACCTTCTCAGCTTCACCTGGAGATACCAGAGACTGAACTTTGGACTTTTAGGATGCAAAGCATCTGTTCTACCACTGAGCTATAGCCCCACCATTCCTTTTGACTTCAGAACTCTTTTTTTGCTTCAGAAATCCCATTGCTCATTCTCCATGTGTGAAACCTACTCAGAGGAAGGGGGACAGCAGGACGGCACTGCTGATTCCCTGGACATTTGGGATACTGAGACGGGCAAGCAATGTAGCCCTGTTGCCCCTTCTCCTTGGAAACAAACGAAGGGGGCTAACCCGAGAGTCATGTCACGTTTGATGACAAGTACAGTAAATACCCCTTTGTGCCCTTGTGAGTTTTAATTGTATTTTTATTACAGTGGTACCTCAGGTTACACACGCTTCAGGTTACATACACTTCAGGTTACATATGCTTCAGGTTACAGACTCCACTAAGCCAGAAATAGTGCTTCAGGTTAAGAACTTTGCTTCAGGATGAGAACAGAAATCGTGCTCCAGTGGCACAGCGGCAGCAGGAGGCCCCATTAGCTAAAGTGGTGCTTCAGGTTAAGAACAGTTTCAGGTTAAGAACGGACCTCTGGAACAAATTAAGTACTTAACCTGAGGTACCACTGTACTTCTTTTATTTCTTATTCTGCATTTTATTGTATTACAGTTTGAATTATATGAAATTCAGATATAAAATAATTGTAAGCAACAAAATACAATTTAAAACCACCCAGCTTCTGGCACAGCACATTACAATTGCTACAACGGGCAGAAAAATGATTAAGTGGTCCACCAAGACCCTAGGCAGTTTTCAAGTGGTCCACAGGAGAGGAGAGTTTGGGAACTGCTGGTTTAAAAGATTTCACATGGATGGGAACTATATTTGATGTGTACTGTGATTAGGTCATGGGAGGAAGCAAAAATAAATGAAGCATACTGATGAAATGTTGACTTTTTACACACATCCGTCTGCAGTCAAGACATGCAGCTAATAAAATAAAATATATTTTCTTCTCTTTCACTTTCTCTGGGTATTTTTCCAGTGATGATAATAAAAGTGGAAGTGAAACAACTTGTATTTGAATTTGATCGAAGGAAGCTCAGTTTTTTCCACAAACTTAATAACACACCTTAAAGTATTACTTTTTTGTTCAAAGGAATGCTGTACATACAGTGGCGTAGCGTGGGTTGTCAGCACCCGGGGCAAGGCAAGTAATTTGCGCCCCCTAACCCGTGGATTTGCGCCCCCTAACCCGTGGATTTGCCCTAACCCCAGATGTTGCACCCGGTGCGGCCGGCCCCCCCTGCACCCCCCACGCTACGCCACTGTGTACATACATATCTACTCAGAAGAAAGCATCATTGGGACTTACTTGCATGTAAACGTGTCTAGGATTTCATGATTTTGTGCAATGGTTTGTTTGTAAGCCTATTTCATTGTGGATTCTCATTTTGCTTCTTTGAGGAGACACAAACTATGTCTCGCTACACTGTAATGGTTGCAAACACATAACTTGCATTATTCACTGCTTATATGATGCCTTAAGGCACTGTCCAATGTACAACACACTTGGCATATTGTTTGGGGGGAAATTCTAGCCAGAAATGTAGAACTAAATTACGGTAGTCTCTTATAAATATCCATTTGCAGGGCAGAAGCAGGCTCTTGTTTTTTAGGAAGGCTTTATCTGAATGAGTAACCACATTAAAATATAAAATTATATAGTCTTCTTTCAGTTAGAGCCTAAGATCCAGGAGGGATTTTCCAGGAATTGTCTCAAACGTCCTCCTTCTATACGGAAAAAGCACTTGTGAATGTTCAGCGACTATGTCTGTAATCGCACATGACTCCAACCCTATGTATACATACTTTAGAATAAGCCCCACCAAACTCAGTGGGGCTTACTTCTGAGTAGACATGTATAAGGTTGTGCTGTAATTTTGCTTATTTTGACAGTCTATTTCCCCAGAAAGCTGTTTGTCTTTGTCAGCTTGGGCCAGTATCAATTAGGGCTTCAGTATTTAGTCAATCTGTCACGTAGATTCATCTAATAAAAACTGATAGATTGGACATAAGATTCCCACCCCCATTATTATTTTCATTTGTTGTTGTTGTTTAGTCGTGTCCGACTCTTCGTGACCCCATGGACCAGAGCACGCCAGGCACTCCTGTCTTCCACTGCCTCCCGCAGTTTGGTCAAACTCATGCTGGTAGCTTCGAGAACACTATCCAACCACCTCGTCCTCTGTCGTCCCCTTCTCCTTGTGCCCTCCATCTTTCCCAACATCAGGGTCTTTTCCAGGGAGTCTTCTCTTCTCATGAGGTGGCCAAAGTATTGGAGCCTCAGCTTCAGGATCAAGTGCTTAAAGAAACTACAGAAGACAGCCACCCTCTGAGAAGAGTCATTCTACCTTCTCACCAACACTGGGAGAGATGCCTTTTCACTGGATGAATGCCATATCATGTCCAAACAGAGGCATACCTAGTGGTTGGTGAAACCAGCCTCCATCTCTGTGTGGCAACATGCTGCCGCTATCATTGCAAGATCAAACATGGGGAAGCTTCCCGTCCTTATTGCAATGTGGCACAAAGGTGTGCAATTTTTTCCACCCTTCCTCCTCACCAGTGATTTTTTTCTTTGAAAAATGTTTCGGGGTACTCTCATTTTGACTCAGGGACGCAGGTGGCACTGTGGTTTAAACCACTGTGCAGCTTGGACTTGCCGATCGGAAGGTCAGCGGTTTGAGGCCCTGCGATGGGGTGAGCTCCTGTTGTTCGATCCCAGCTCCTGCCAAACTAGCAGTTCAAAAGCACGCCAAAAAGTGCAAGTAGATAAATAGGTACCAATCCGGTGGGAAGGTAAACAGCGTTTCCGTGCGCTGCGCTGGTTTCGCCAGAAGCGGCTTAGTCATGCTGGCCACATGACCTGGAAAAACTGTCTGCAGAAGCGGACAAACGCTAGCTCCCTCGGCCTGTAAAGCGAGAAGAGCGTAGCAACCCCAGAGTCGATCGCGATAGGACTTAACTGTCAGGTGTCTCTTTACCTTTACATTTTGACTCAAGGAAATCACCATTTTATAGTTCAAATCGGGGAAAATAAATGCAGTAAATGGACAAAAGTACCCCTGTGTACCCCCAGAAGAAAGCGCTGCTCCTCACCTTGCCCTCACTTCAGATGCATCAAAAACTTGGGTCCGGTAAAATGTAGCACTTTCTAATGTGGTTCCTGCAATAAAGTGGTTTTTTTTCTTCCTGAGAGGGGTGCTGATACAACTCCTTGCCAAAGGTGCAAGGGACCCTAGGTAGGCCTCCAGTCCTAAGCACCCAAGGGTCAGTGATCGCAGCCCAGTGCCTTACTTCAAATTTCTAAAGGGACCTTATCAGGTGCCTCCAGCCCTTATGGAACTACTAGACCTGAATGCACACACAATTGAGCCCATTTTGCACATTGACAGCCCTGGAACCAGTTTTTCCAAGTGATGGAAAGACCTCGTGATATCCAGTGGACACATTAAAGCTGTCAAGATCCTTTGAAAGATTATCTTATGTTGCAGCACTAAGGGGACTGCTAAAGAAAACGTTCAGACTTCAGGAAAAAGTTAACGCAAAGTGCTGTTTGTTTGTTATATATTTGTTGAGTTAGAAGTAAGCCAATGGGAGGTTTTGATGGGCAAACGAGGAGTGCAGTGTTAGGGAATCTAGTCCAGTTCCTGTTCGGGTTTGCTCTGGAGCTCTGGCTCCAGTGGCAGCTGCAAAAAATAGAAATAAAAAATGTATATATATGTATATATATAAAGTAGGAAAATAAATAATATGATGAAAATTTTATTCAGATGCTACACACACACACACACACACACACACACACACACACACTATCGGAGACATTTACCCCTGGTCTGCAAGAAGCGAATTACTAGCATTTCCTTTTCAGACTGAAAACTAGAGGAATGCAACAGCACATCTGTGTGAAATTAACATCCTTCCCTCCTGAAAATTCACAGAACTGCACAGTTCCAATATGTGATTACAAGCCTTGATTTGTGTTAGCTAATAAAAGCACTAGGATTGAGCATGCTAAAGGGTCCAATGATTAAAAAATGGAATATGGCCTTGTTTTTAAAAACAAATGCTACCAGCCGTTCTTGAGGGAGCTTCAACACATTTGCTTGAGGCTTTCGGTGGAATCAGATGAACACAGACAACGCAGTGACTGCGAACAAGCCAATCATGGGATATTGAACTCTTGGCATCACACACAGGCTTAACTATAGTTAGGAAACACTTTGAACCTGCAGAAAGGCTCACAGTGTCTGCTACAGTTTAAACTTTGCAAATGCAATTAATATCAAATGTAAAGTTATGGGATTTGCATGAGCCTCATACCAAGTACAGTATATTTTACACATTTACATTGAATGTATGGTGTTCCTACAGTGCATAGTTAGATGATATTTTTGCCTTCACATCTTCAAGAAATACTCTTGAACAGTATTCAACAAAGTATTTGCACTAGCATGTTGGGATTTACCCCTCTCTGCTCTCCCCACATAATCCTCTCTGGATGACTGGGGCGGGGGGGGGGGGGGGAGATGACGGACCGATAAGAGATTTAAGGGGTGTGTGGAGGAAGGAGTCTGTCACCCTGGTCTTGCTAGGGAACAGGTGGTTGACGTGACTGATCCTCAGCATCTCCTAAGGTGTTGCGGAGCCCAAGTGGCTCCTTGGTATTCTGGGGAGCTACAGGCTGTGAGGTAAACTAGAATAAGGCCAGAGCGGAAGTGGTGCAAGTCTCGCTCTGAAACCAACCACACTCCAGTTGCGCATTACAGCTATGAATAAACTGAAGAACTGCTAAAGCTGTGCATGTTCTTTTGGGGTTGATTTTTACACACACACACACACACACACACACACACACACCTTGCTTGTAGAAAAAACCTCAAAATGGTTTAAAATCTCACAGCTACTATAAGCACTGCTGGGAGAAGAGTGTCCTGCCAACAAGCTTACTAAAACTGCCCCCTCTGTAACTCTTCATAATATGGATCTGCTGTGAAATATTATTGATCAAATACATAATCAACCTCAATGATTGCTGAAAATTCTTGATTTGGTTGTACACACACACACACACACACACACACACACACTCATACACACAGAGAGAATGAATGACCACCATTACAAAAACTGTGTTTATATGAAAAATCCCAATCTTAGCCTCAGATAAGGAGAATCTCTTGTAATGAACAGTGAACAAATGTTTTGTAAGTCATTACTCCTTCTTAAAACCTTCAGTCAAACATCCCAAGGGATATAGTTTCAGCCTCATTTCAATAAACCGACTTGTTGAGGTTACTACGGTCCCTCTCTTCTGTTATTTGTGGTAGTCCGTGTGGTATTGGCAACTGTCTATCATCTTTGTCTTGCCAACCCAGACTTCGATTTCCCAGACTACTTTTACATTTTTCTTTCCCTGCAAATCTTGCATTCAGCATTTTGTGATTTTTGGTTACTGTTTTTGAGACACTTCCACCTTTTTGATTGTAACATCTCCAGTTTCATAGTTGAAGTTCCATTAGTTGGCACTTTCCTGACTCAATACAATATTACCTCTATTTTTCCTGCTGATACTTTCTTTCTCTGTGTGTGTATCTGTTCTTCTTGGTTGTCTGTTATACCAGTATTTTGGTTTGCTTGGCTGTCCATTGCTTATGTTAGTTTGCTGTTCTGTTTTATTTTCATTTCATCTGTATAATGCCATTGTTTTTTAACACATCTCTTGGGGTAATAGTCAATGTACTTGGCTTTGCATATGCATTTTTTCATTTAATACAGCTGTAGATTAAAGGAGGGACACTTCATACACTGAAACTGATAGACATGGCTAACTTAGGCCCATTACTTTCAATATGTCTACTCTGGGAAGAATTTAGTTGGCTACAATCCAATATTCTGCAATATAAAGGTAAAGTTCCCCCTGCCCGTACGGGCCAGTCTTGACAGACTCTAGGGTTGTGCGCCCATCTCACTCTATAGGCCGGGGGCCAGCGCTGTCCGCAGACACTTCCAGCAAGCGGTCCCTATTTATCTACTTGCACCCGGGGGTGCTTTTGAACTGCTAGGTTGGCAGGCGCTGGGACCGAACGACGGGAGCTCACCCCGCCGCTGGGATTTGAACCGCTGACCTTCGATCGGCAAGCCCTAGGCGCTGAGGCTTTTAACCACAGCGCCACCCGCGTCCCTATTCTGCAATATAGTAATTTGCTAATTTTATCCTGCTTTTCAATCGATTCCAGAAACAAATATAGTTGGCGATTCAAAGGAGAAGGCAAGCAGGAAAGAAGACAAAATTACCCATCTCCTTTTCTTCTATCTCCTTTATTAGAGATAGGCATAGTAGGAGATGGGATACAGGATTGGAAGGATTGGCAAATAAAATAAAATAAAATCTAAGGGAACATGTATTTCCAGGGTCAGCCAGATTGTCATAGTAGGTATGTAAAACTAATTATAGTATTAGTTGCTTGCTGGTCTCCATTGAAAACAAAATAAAACATCACTCGACCCATGGTTGGTAGTTTACAAACTGTACCATCTTGACACATCTACTCAACACCAGTCATTGGTGTTAGTTTTCTTTGAAATAATTAGCAAGCTCCCATAAATATCCTCAGAGGAGGGGTAGGGAAACTCCACCAGTCACAACCTTATCAGGATTGGCCTGCGGGGCCAAATTTGACAGGTGGGTGGGGCCACTCATAGTGTAATCACATGACATCATTATGATTGACAGGTGGGTGACCCAATATACTTCAAAATACCTTTCATGGGGTTCCCAAGCACATAGAAGCCAGCTGTTGGGTGCTTAGGAATCACAGAGCCAAGCATAAGTCTAGAAAATTACTGTAGTTATTTCTCTCTTCCCCATGGAGAGTGGGGAAAAAGAAGCTGGTATTTTACAGGCATCCCTGCATGTGGATCCCTGCAAAAGTGGATCTTGTCAACATTTTGGCTTAGCTATACTTTTAAGAAAAATGCACAGTGCTTTCTTTAAGGCTAAGTTAGACTCGCTGAGGGTTATACAAATGAGCATTTGTCATATATCACTAGAATGAACCTTCCAGTGTCAATAACTTGAAAAGGTACATGACCCTGATGATTACGTAAGGCCCGACTTAACATTTCATTGTTCTATTTTAACATATACTATTTCAAATGTTTTAAATATGAAGTGAGTTTGAATAACAGATGGATGTGTTTTGTTCCCACTGTACTTTCCTGAATAAGTACTGAAAGATCAAAGCGGTATAGGCTCGCCGTAGCTTTAGCAAAATGGGAGCAAGGCCAGGCTATTGGGAACTATTTGAAGCTCAAAGCCTTTATTATAAAACTGGGAGGCCCCAGCAGATTCTATGCATTTGTATGAAGTTTTGAAGGAAGATTTGAGACTTGCATACAGCAACTTATAATTTGCAAAGAACACATTCACTGGTGACAGAAAACAAGAGAGGCTTGTAAAAATGTCCAAGAAACAATGACAGAGAGAAGAACATTGTAATTATTCCCATAGACATGGGTTGTTATCGCATGCTAACAGCTTCTTGGATAAGAACCCCGAGATAACAACATTGGATCTTGGTTGTGTAAACTAACTTTTAGGCCTCTACTTTCCAGAGTCAGGGCCAGTTGTCATGGAACAGTGACCATTGCTAGAGAAAAATACATGGAGCTGTCTTGGGTTGAACAATGTGAAAAGGAAACAGTCACCTTGTAGCTTGTCTGAACTATGGGAATTTTAAAGTGTTCCACTATGAAAAAAAAGCATGTTTGACTTGCTCTCCACTCAAGACATGCTGTCATATAATTACACTACAAAAGGGCTCTCGTTGACTAGATGTTCTTGACATAATAGTTAATCCAGCCCCACTGGTGGCTAAAGTTATCTTTTTGATGGAGGTTTCTGAAGTCATCGTAATGACAGAGAGCCCTCTGTGTATGGATGGGCTTCCAAAGATGAAAAAGGTGTTCTATCCTCCCGTGGCCTTTCCCCATAGTGCAAACTATGTATTTTCTCTTTTGAAAACACAATGCTAAATGTCAATTCCCTGCAGAACTCTGTGATTGCAAGACTGCAGAGATGGCCTAAAAATATATTGCTTACTTTCCCCTTGCTTATCTAACTGCTATAAGCTTTTTTTATCTTGATATTGCATTGGGTTATTCTGAAAGCTCCAGGTAAAGTGCATATATGCCTTTCCCACTTGAGTTTGTTTACATTGTCTAAATTGGCCTTGGCCAACCTGGTGCCCTCCAGATGTTTTGGATTACAACTCCACAGACAGAAGGCCAGAGGGCATTATTTTGGCAAAGGCTGGTCTAGATTTCTTTTATAAGGAGTGCTTACATTTGACATGGGAGCCGGAAACTCTGTATTTATGCCAGCCAGGTACAGCTTCTTTCCTGTAGTTAAATATATGATGGAGTGATGATAGCATATCGGAATTGAAGTGTCAGTGTGAAATTTGGTCCCCATAGCCTTGTAAAGACAGTACCTAAGGAGCAGAAAAGGCAGTAGCTAAGCATGAAAGCTAGAGGGATCAGCTTCCTCCATCCTCCCTGTATTTAAAGTGCTTGTCTAACAGATTTACTTTGGATTGCCAGGAACTAATCTCAGATGTGGAAAAAAACATGTTCCCCTCTTTATTTTCGACTCTCTTGGGCGCAGGAATTTAACCTTAATTATTTACAATAATTACAAAAAGAAGGGCTTTTTCGCTGGTTAGGTTCAATTCTAATCCTTCTAGCCTCCTTTGGGGTAGGTTTGCGGGTATGGCAGAAGGAGATAGGATCTGCCCATGTGATGCCCACCTGGTGGAAATTCTAGCTCACATGGTTCTTAAATGTAAAATGTATGATAATCTCCGCCAACAGTTCTTAGACCATCTATGTATCCCAATATGGAAACCAGAGACAGAGGTCATACGCTTTTTATTACAGGGGAGAGACCAGGAGCTCACCAAGACAGTAGCTAAGTTCCTCTATTTGGTTTTTTTTGCCGCCAAAGTAAGCTACAGGACCCTGCCCTTGCTGGAGACCCACAGAGATGAAATAGATTGCTCGCCTCTTCTTCCCTTTGGCAAATGATTGTACCGTTGAAATGGCGATGAGATCGCATTGGCCTATTTATTCTGAATGTTTGTAAGTGATGCCAATAAAGGTTTGATGATGATGATGATTTCTTTGGAATGAAATTACAAAGCAAACATAAGAATTTGGAGAAAGCAGCTAGCTATTTTCTTGCAGGCTTTAAATAAGACTTGGTTAGTAGAGCTAACCATGGTAGAACCCACCAGGGCTTTTTTTTTCCAGCCGGAGGTCACAGGAGTTCAGCTCTGGCACCTCTCAGTTGGGTGCCATTGCCATTCTAAAAGAACAAAGGAGAAATTCATGGTGAGCTCTGGAACCTCTTTTTCTCCCAAAACAGCACTGGAGCTCACCATCCCTCATAGGAAGCAAAGGAAGAGGAATTTGAGGTCCAGTGGCATTTGTCACCCCAAACAGCTGGCCATACCAGGTTGGCAAAGGCTGATTTAATAACTAGGATTGTTTTGTGATGTGCATTCGATGTTGATGATAATAAAATCACAACGATAGCTAGAGTTGGAGCAATATGACTTTGTGGCAAACCTTTACTTTTCTCGTGTGTTGTTAACAATAATTTCGCTTGGTCCAAACGTCTTGTGAATTCCCATTCTTCCAGTGTTGGTGTTAAAGGTAAAGGTAAAGGGACCCCTGACCATTAGGTCCAGTCGTGACCGACTCTGGGGTTGCGGCGCTCATCTCGCTTTATTGGCTGAGGGAGCCGGCTTCCCGGTCATGTGGCCAGCATGACTAAGTCGCTTCTGGCGAACCAGAGCAGCGCACGGAAACGCCGTTTACTTTCCCGCTGGAGCGGTACCTATTTAACTACTTGCACTTTGACGTGCTTTCGAACTGCTAGGTTGGCAGGAGCAGGGACCGAGCAACGGGAGCTCACCCCGTCGCGGGGATTCGAACCGCAGACCTTCTGATCGGCAGGTCCTAGGCTCTGTGGTTTAACCCACAGCGCCACCAGCGTCCTTGTGTTGGTGTTAAATCTACAATATTATCCTTGCAGTACAAGAAACAAAAGACTAGACTGCCTGACGATGCCTTTTGTGGTAGCAGTTTTCAGTTATTCGCTTCCCGTGTTCAATTGTTCTGCTGCTGTAGTTTGCTGCAAGAGAAACATATCTGTTGTCTGTGAGAGAAACCAGGATTCCATGTTGCTCTACTGAAACTGAAGTTTGGTGGAAAGGTCACAGGTGGTCAGATTCTTACCCCTGGGTTACGGCTGAGTTTCCTTCGCAGTCCCAGGACAGTTTCTAACAGTGTTTCCCAAACTTGGGTTTCCAGCTGTTTCCAGACACTACAACCCCCATCATCCCTCACCACCGGTCCTGCTAGCTAGGGATGATGGGAGTTGTAGTCCAGAAACAGCTGGAGCCCCAAGTTTGGGAAACCCTGCCTGGTCTATAAGGACATTTGCCACCAGCCAGGATTGAGCTCCACTGAAGTCCTGGTTGTAGGCATTTCTGGAGCCCTGCGCGGGATCCTGGCTTTTCTGCCCTCCAGCTGCCAGTTCCACTGATCAAAGCCGATAGAAATCCGCGCTCTCGTTGACATCCGTGGGCTCTGGATCGCGTTCAAGTTCCCATCTGGTTCCTTTTACGAGGGGCGTCGCCTCGTGTGCCTGTCAGGATCCCGGAGGCTCGTGAAGGGATCCCCTCGTGCGTGCCAGACAGTCCCCCGCCAGCTCTCTCCGGAGACCCCATGCAGCCTCCAAACCACATCTTTCCCCTCTGGCTCGCGGCGAATGTTTGTGAGGCAGCCATTCCAGAGGCGCAAAGGACGACGCGGCCGCCTTTTTTCCTTCGCAGGTTCCCAGAGTAGGGTTGTTGAGCTCCCCCCCCCAAAAAAAAAGTTGCTCAGCTTTTTTTGTCGAAACCGCAAAAAATTAAAATAATGCAATTTTTGAGCGATTTTTGATGGGGGGCGGGGGGAAATCGACGCTGCCGACAGGGGCTGCCATACATCCGGATTCTTCCGGGCAGTGACTCCGGCGCGCTACTCTATACAGCGGTATTCCGTGCCTGTCCGGGAGAACCCGGACGCATGACAACCTTATTCCGGAGGCTCCAACTGAGGGAAATTTGGCCGGCGGCGGCGGGTGAGAAACTCCCCTGAACTGTCCCGCCTTTCTTGAGGTGGTGATTTTCTCGGTGCAAAGAGAAACTACGAGGCCAGGGGGCTGGGACGTGGATGGACGGACCGCTTGAGAACGGGCAAGAAGGTTGTGTGTGTGACTGACCGACCGACTGGCGCCCAGCGGCTCCTCTTTCCCCTCGGCGCCCCCTCCTAATTCCCGGCCTCAGCCCCTCCCTCCCTCCCCGCGGCTTCCAACGAAGCTCCTCCCCCTCTCCCTCCAGCCCCCTTTCACAAGTGCCGCGGCCCCTCCCTCTCCCGCCTCCCCTCCGGGCGCCCCCTTCCCTCAGCCTCCCTTCCCTCCTCGGGCGCGCTCCTCTCCCACGTGCTTGGCGCGGCGCTGCTGCTCCCCACCGACCAGCGGGCGGTAGTGCCGCCCTGCCTCCCTCCCTCGCCCCTCATTCTTCTCGCGGCGCACCGGGCAAGAGACGCCGCCTCGCCTTCCCCCGAGTCGGCAGCAGCAGCAGCACCAGCAAGAAGAAACTCCTTTTTCGCCTTCCAGGGTGGGAAGCTGCTGCCTGTCACTAGCGGCTCCTTATCATTATTGCTGTTATCCTCGAGGCGGGCAATTTCGAGCTCGCTCTCCGAAAAGCGCCCACACCCTTCGATTGTTCTCCCCTTTCCCCCCTCGCTCGGGAAGAGCCGGACCTCATCTTTCTCTCCCTTCTTTCCCCGACGGCTTTTAATCGTTTCGCTCGGGAAGGCGAGCAGCGGAGAGGCGGGAAAAGGGAGGAGGATGCAGCGCGGAGCGAGAGAAGGAGCAGCCGCCGCCGCCGCCCCCCTGGCCGCCCCGACCCGCAGCAGCAGAGCGTCGCGCTGAGGTGGAGGGGAGCGCGCGAGCGAGCGGCCCGGAGGAATAACGCCTCTTCTCCTCAGGAAGGGAGAAGAGCTCCCGAGTCAGGGGCCAGCCGGAGGTCGGGGCTCCTCTCTGAGGCACCTCAGGATTTTCGCGCCCGCGACCATGGCGAGGCGGCGGGAGCTCCGCCTGCAGCCTTATTTCCTCTGGCTGGGCTGTGTGGCGCTCTGGGCGCAGGGAGCAGCCGCGCAAGGCAAGCAGCAGGTCCGCCCGGCGGATGGAGCAACAGGCGGCGGGGGCGGCGGCACCAGCTACCCAGCCTCGAGGAGCCTGGAAGGCCCCACCAACCGAGTCCGGAGGAGAGGCCAGCAGGACGCGCTCAGGGGGTAGGGAAGCCGCGTTGCCTCGCGCCGCGCAGGTAGGCCAGCCTCTCACAAACAGCGGCGGCGAGGCGGCATTTATAGAAGCCGCGTGCCCGGATCGTACCACTTTCAGGCGGCAAGCGGGGGTGGGGTGCATGGTCTTCGTGGGAACGGAATGGAGCAGTCTCTGCGGACGCGGGGGCCGCTAGGTGTCAGGGGAAAAGGATCCTAGCCCAGCTTGATGCTCCTTGATGCTCCAGTCGTAGGTGTGTCATGATTGGCCCCGCCCCAAAGAGCAGGTCACCTGGGGGGCCTCCACCTGCAGTCTGAAGTGGTACAGTGCAGGCAAAAGGTTTATCTCCTCGATCCGATGCTGTTTGTGAGAACTAGGCCAGGCATGTATTGCCTTGTTGTTGTTGTTGTTGTTGTTTAGTCGTTTAGTGGTGTCCGACTCTTCATGACCCCATGGACCAGAGCACACCAGGCACTCCTGTCTTCCACTGCCTCCCGCAGTTTGGTCAAACTCATGTTCGTAGCTTCGAGAACACCGTCCCACCATCTCGTCCTCTGTCGCCCCCTTCTCCTTGTGCCCTCAATCTTTCCCAACATCAGGGTCTTTTCCAGGGAGTCTTCTCTTCTCATGAGGTGGCCAAAATATTGGAGTCTCAGCTTCAGGATCTGTCCTTCCAGTGAGCATTCAGGGCTTATTTCCTTAAGAATGGATGCGTTTGATCTTCTTGCAGTCCATGGGACTCTCAAGAGTCTCCTCCAGCACCATAATTCAAAAGCATCAATTCTTTGGCGATCAGCCTTCTTTATGGTCCAGCTCTCACTTCCATACATCACTACTGGGAAAACCATAGCTTTAACTATACAGACCTTTGTTGGCAAGGTGATGTCTCTGCTTTTTAAGATGCTGTCTAGGTTTGTCATTGCTTTTCTCCCAAGAAGCAGGCGTCTTTTAATTTTGTGGCTGCTGTCACCATCTGCAGTGATCATGGAGCCCAAGAAAGTAAAATCTCTCACTTCTTTCTCTCACTTCTCATTTCTTCCCCTTCTATTTGCCAGGAGATGATGGAACCAGTGGCCATGATCTTCGCTTTTTTGATGTTGAGCTTCAAACCATATTTTGCGCTCTCCTCTTTCACCCTTGTTAAAAGGTTCTTTAATTCCTCCTCACTTTCTGCCATCAAAGTTGGGTCATCTGCATATCTGAGGTTGTTGATATTTCTTCCGGCAATCTTAATTCCGGCTAGGGATTCATCCAGCCCCGCCTTTCGCATGATGAATTCTGCATATAAGTTAAATAAGCAGGGAGACAATATACAGCCTTGTCATACTCCTTGTATTGCCTTAGCGGCAAGTTCTGCGTGGACGCAACCAGCTGCAACCTGCCATCCCTCCCCCCCCCCCCATCAAATATGTGCATGCACACCATCTCAGCAACTTCTGGGTGATCCACAGGCAAAAATTCTGAAATGCCACCTTTACTGTGCTTTGATGAAACCTTCAGCTCACCTTTATTCTGCTTCCATGAAATCTTTGACTACTCCTGCTGACAACCCCTAAAAGCACTTCTGTAGTGCCCATCACAAGTTCTTTCCTCTTGTCCTGCGCTCATTTCCTGCAACCTCCTGATTTCCAATGCTCCAGCACCAATGAGTTCCTTCCCTACCCCATAATATGCAACCACTTCTGCAATTTCCCTCTTCTGCCCTCCTTGAAGTACTTCCGTGCAACTCGTAAATTATCCACATTCCCAGGCCCTATCTTCTAGCTCATTTATCCTCTTTAACTGGTCTCGCACCATCCGTAAGTCTTGTCTCTGATAAACCATTCAGTGTTTCAGGTGAAAACATCACTTTATCCTGCCTCTGTAAAGCCTGCAGCCACTTCCTGATAACTGTCCCACCAATGCTTGTCTCCCATGAACAGCCTCCTTCCACCCATAATTCTCCCTTGGCATCAGAGCCCAATCAACCTCCCACCAAGTTCTCTTTTATCTCAAATAGCCTTTAATCTTTCTTCCAGGATTTCAATATTAACTCTGCCACTGTTATCGTCACTTACTAGCCTTCTGTCCTGTAAGAACTTAGCAACATCCCATAAGCAATTGATAGTTGCCTGTGGGTGGCATCAAGTCTTGGACCCGGACACATTCTTTAATATTTCCCTTCACCCTCCTGCTGTCTGGTCCCCACACCCAGAACTAGTCCTAATGTGCTGTCTTGAAGCACACCGCTATAGAGTAATTGAGGGTTCTCTTTCATAGAAAGCTACAGTTTTGAAGATGAAATGGATTTGCCTTATTTTCTATTTGACTTCTCCAAAGGTCCCCATGAAATAGACACCATTACTCCCAGGGGGTGCCAACTTGAATAACATATTGGGGGGGGCAGGTAAGCCCCGCCCCACATTATTGATCACATGATGCAGTGCCCACACACTATTTGAATGGGAATTCCCATCAACTTTTGGGGGGGCCTGGCCCCCTCAAATATTTTATGGCAAGGGGGCTGGAGACCCCTCAGCCCCTAGGAGTTGGCTCCTATGATTACGCCTTTATCTTTGAAGTTGTCTTGTAGAAAACCTACCAACAAGGCAATACATAGGAACCACTGGTTTGCAGCTAGCTCTAATGGACAGCCACATTTCTTTTGATCTTGTCTCTACCAGGCTGTTTTGTTAAGATGCAGTTGTATCCCAATAGCCACCTCTCTATACAGCTTGTTTTCCTAATCAGTCCCATCACACATCTGTGCATTCCCTTTCAAACTTTCAATCCAAATACTAGCAGTTGTCTCCATTTACTTCTGTCCTTTTCCCCTTCTGTAATTGTTGCTTTTCTTCTTAATGTCTACTGATTGGCTTGATTTGAATGTTAATTTTAAATTTTGGTCCACCTTGGAAAGTTTCCATATGTTTCTTGAGAGTGGTGTAAAAAACATCTGGCTTTTGCAAAAGAAAGCGTGTGTAAATACGACACTAATAGCAATACCAAATGTGGCAAATATTGCTTCAGTTTCATGATCAAGTTTTTAATGGTCTTTGCTATAACTGCTGAAGGGTGATTTCAATTAAAATCTGCTGAAGAAACATGTTTTTTCAGATTGGTTGAGGGAGGCTTTAAAATGTTAAGTTATAAAATGCATGATCATTTCTTTCCACTTTCAAATCTTTCTAATATACCTCTAGAAAAATCTGATTTTCATATAAAATGTAACTCTTGGTGTTAAGATGAAAAGGCTGTTTTAGATATGTTTGGTGTGAATTATTTACTGCTTGTAAAGTAGTTACAGTAGGGCATGCATTTCATCCATTGTTCAGAACTGTTTAAAAATGGTACCTTACTAAATACTTATTACTTAGTCATTGTCTCTTTTTGCTTTTTGCTAAAGAGAGGGGTTCTTAGCTCTTGGAGGGAGGGATTCAGTGAAATGCTTTCTTTATTAAGAAATGTGAGGGTTCTGGAAAAAGAAAAAGAAAAAAAGCTTGCATGTTGTTTCTGAGGCCAATGCATTTTTATCCTGCAGACCTAAAATCTGTTTCCATTGACCTATATTTTTTGTGTACACACTTGTTTGCATATAACAGGCCAAATGTGTGTGGCTCCAGATTCCACTCCTACTGTTGTCCTGGATGGAAAACACTCCCTGGGGGAAATCAGTGTATTGTTCGTAAGTGTTTGGCTTCAGATTTTACAACCTCTGAGTAATAATCCATCCAAAAGACATCTTTGAATTTTAATTAATTACCCTTTTAAAAAGGAAGTAAGGAATTAATCTACTCTGGTTGCTCAGTTTAGGCTTGCATTATGCTTTTTAAGAACTAGACACTAACTCACAAATTAAAAAATGCCCTTTTACAGATTCAGAAATCCAGCAATGAACACTTAAAACAGAAATAGTCAAATACTAAGCAAAGTAGGTTGTACTTTATCAACAGAGAGAAAATGTAGCTGAGTTAGCTAGGAATAATGTTTCACATAAGGCTGTTGGTTGTTTTTGTTAGTTTGGGGCTGTGCTACAATAGATCTAGATTAGATTTTCTTAAATATATATTTAACAACAACATGATTGTTTATTTGGCAAAGCTCTTTATTGTGCTGAGCTATGTGACAACTGATAAGACTTGACAAAAGCATGTAAATCAGTTAAACTGTGGTTTGGACTCACCAGGAGTGAGCCTACATCCTGTGGCTAAGGTCAGAGTTCAGCCCTGGAACATGTGAAAAATGTTAAAGTTCATTTGGGCATATGCAGACTAGAGGGCTTTTATTTCCCCACTGACTAATATTATCAACATCCACTATCTCTGGGATTTATAGAGAAGAGGTTCAGGCAGTTGGGGTTTTATAAGTTAAGAGCACAATGCAATGCAAGTTTAATCAAAAGTAAAATGATGTGTTCAGTGGGGCCCACTGTGTTCCTTGGGGCTTACTCCCAGGAATTTGTATAGGAGGGTAGCCTGCTGTAAACTTCCCTGGGAGTGAATTCCATTGAACTGAGCGTGGCTTATTTCTCAGGCAGCATGCCTAGGATTGTAGAGCATGAGGCTCTTAATCTCAGGGTCGGGGGTTTGAACCCCACATTGGGACAAAGATTCTTGCATTGCCCCATTGCATTGCAAAGGGTTGGACTAGATGTTTTTCGTGGCTCCTTCCAACTCTACAATTCTATGATTCTATGAACTGTTAGTGTAGTTTATGGCCTGAGCTCTTGCACTGTGACACAGTAACAGTTTATAAAGTAAGGTGCCACATCTCCAAAGCTGTTGCAAGGGCACAATACATAACTTTACATAGTTGCTGAGGTCTAATCCTCAACCCCAGTTACTAATGCAGCAATAGTTACCAGCACTGCTACAATGCTTCCCGAAAAGTATAGACCCAGAACCAAGAGTTCCTTCTACTGAACTCAAAGGGCTGTTGAAGGGGCAATAAATTTCTTTTGTTAGTGTAATCCTGATAATCCATTCTAACTCATATCCTGATGCACCATTCAACAAATCAAGTGACTAAGAAGACCTGAATTAGGGGTTGAAATTTTAAACTTAGTTAAGAAGGAATTCTGTTCACATTCTGACCCAGGTGTCTAGTTGGCCTTAACATTAACTGCAACATATAGGCATACTTTAAAGTTTCCTAACCCAGAAAAACAATACATAGCTGGCTAATAAAAGTAAGAGAATAGATTTGTGTTTTAACTATTTATTCTACTTTCTCAAATGGCAGAAGGGTGACCTTTATGTTTATTTTATTTCTGTTCTCATTTATGGCATTTTTGGACAAAGTTTCATTTATATTGCAGCCCAATCTTCAGAACATTTTCACACATGGTGCTTGTAATAGCTTTGGCTTAAATTGTTATGCAATATAAATGCAAAACCTATATTGGCTACGATATACATGCATTTTCTATTTTGTGCTATATCCCATATTAACAACATCCACTATTAACACTGTACACAAAAGAGCACAAAGGGCATCAAAGGCATATGTGAATATCTAGTCAGCTTCACATGGGAAAATTCGCCCAGAATATGCTGCTAGAACATTGAAAAGCGTTAATATAGATGCATTGCTTGGAGTATAGATGTAGTCAGCCTGAGTATTCTCCATCAGTCCTCTGAAAACCTACTGTATGAGTTAGATAGCAGGTTTGTTATATTCATGTGGAGTGCTTTGTTTTGTCCATATTTCAATAACCATCATTAAAAGCTCAAACAAGGTAACAGTCCTATGCAAGTATTGCTATCTCAAACAAGGTAGCAACCCTGGAAGTAATCTGCACTGAACACTGGATTTTCCTCTGAGTAAACATGGATACGCTTGAGCTGTGAAAATACGAATTTCATTACGTATCATTTGTATTGCACTTTAGTTGTGCAAAGTTATTCCTTGCAGTGCTGTAGCTAAAACAGGTGTGGGACGTTCCATCTGCTCATCTTTTAAATGTGTCAATTAAGCTAGAAAATATCCCATTGTCTCTAAAACGAGGTCAGAGAGATATTTAAAATTAATGTTCCTAGAAAACGTTTGAATGAACTGTATCTCAAAAATAATCACTTGTCTGGAGGTAATCATGTATCTTTACAGCAAAGGAACTTCAAAGTCTCTGACAAGTTCTATGTGTGCTTTGTCTAGGAAAAAGTCAGCTGTTAGCATTGTTTTTGAAGATACTGTTGCCAACTGGAAAGCCATAGTTTAGGCTTATGGGGGATAAAACAATTCTGCTGTTAAATATATGGATGAATTTAATTCGCTTGCTTTTTATTATCAAAATAACAGCCATGGGGAAGGTAGGAGGTCTGATTCTGTGGGATAAGTGGACCACATCATGGTTGCAATGATCCCCCTCCCATTTCAAAAAGATGCTAATAACCCCAAGAAGGAAACTTCCATTGGCACCAGTGGTTGCCAGCGGTTCATTGGGACCACAGCGTTAAAGGAAAGAATTTAGCCCTGTCTCCCACTCCTCCCCACACCCAGTGCCATGGTCCTGATCCAACTCATCCTACCCTCCTTTGTGGCTATTATCTTGATAGCAAAAACAGGTGTCTGAAATGCATTTACACGCTTAAGGTCACATCTGTTTTGTCTCTCAGCCCTTACATGCAAAAGTAAACTGTCACTCCATAATTTTAGAATTTTCTGATTTCCAGATTGACTTTTACCTGTATTTAGCACACAAATCTCACTTCTTAGAGAAGTAATGTTTTGTACCACCCTCTAAAATCTTAAGCACATCATAACAGATTCTATCTTTACAGTCCTGTTTTTAGTAAAAGTGAAGCTAGCATAACAAACACAAAACCAAAAACAAAAGTAACATTGTTTCAGCATATACGCAGTTGCTTATGTTATTGTGTGTGTGTGTGTGGAATTGGACACATTTAAGCAAATAATTTATCTTGTTTGCCAGTGTTTCTTAAACAGTTTAAGATGTACAAACATTTTGATTCATTATTTTCTTCCGCAGCAATCTGTAGAAATAGCTGTGGTGATGGATTTTGTTCTCGCCCCAACATGTGCACTTGTTCCAGTGGTCAGATATCGCCAACCTGTGGAACAAAATCAAGTAAGGCCTAAAGTCTCAATTTTTAAAGTTAGGGAGAAAAAGTGTTTTGCATTGTTTTACACTAGGATAATGTTTAAGGATAGATAAATACTAAGTGCATGAGAGAGTTACCTGTCTCATCTTCCCTACCCTCTTATGAATCAAACGTGCTGCTTTGCATATAGAAGATTCCTGCTCCTTACTTTTTATGATTCTATGCCTCAAATGCCCTCCCATGGGAGGTCCAACGAGTTCTGTCCCTACATGCCTTTTAGTGAACAGTGAAAACGCCTTTATTTAAGAACGCATTTGTGGAAAATGTAATTTAGTTTTTGCTGTTCAGCTACTTCAGTTCTCTGCTTGCACTCCAAGGCAGCCCAGCCCTTTCCCAGTAAATAACTTCAAACGGACACATAATTTTATTTTAAGTTTTGGGGTAAAATTTAGGCCACAACTTTATTGATTACAAGACAAATTGAGCGGTATTGGTCTAGGCATTGGTCAGGGACTATAACTGACTCCTGCCTCTCCGGCTGGCAGTCTGAAAGGGTAAACACCAAACAAGGGAGCAACATCAGTGAAGATCAATTGAAGCTCACCCCGGGGTTCCCGTGGTCCTGGCATGGCCCTAGCCCAGGGGTCTGCAACCTTTAAGACAAAAAGAGCCACTTGGACCCGTTTCTGAAGAAAAAAAACCTGGGAGCTGCAAAACTAATCATTATAAAAATAACTTTTTTGTCACTTTTTTATTATTTCTTTGTTTGACCCCTCAGAATTACTCCTCCTCATAGAAATAAACGTTAAATTAACAAGTTACCCTTTTTTTGGTGTGTGTTCTTCACTCCCCTTCAGAACAGTGACCAGCGTACATGCCCCCTTTCAATGCAGTGACCAGCGTACATGCCCCTTACAATGTAGCGGGCGGGCGGGCGGGCGGGCGGGAAGGTGACATCGGGATGGTGCGTGACTAACGCACGCACCGCCCCCATGCGACGTCACAGCCAGTACAGCGCCCGCCACAGTGGGGAGTGTCGGGGCGCACAATGCACCTCCTCCCCTCGCTAGTATCCGCCCCGGAGCCGCAGCAAAGGTGTAAAAGAACCACATGCGGCTCCGGAGCCGCGGGTTGCAGACCCCTGCCCTAGCCCCTCAAGCAGACTTCGGACGAGATCCAGGACCCCCAGATTCCTTTACTGGAATACTCTATTTCTGGAGGGGCAGGTGATGGCCACACCTCCCCTCCCGCACATTTATATCAACCAGTGCCTAACCGCCAAACCTTACAAAGTTGTGACGATTGCTAAGGAGGTAGGCGAAAACCAAGTGGCTAAAGCCAATCTGCCAAATGGAAAAATTCCTACCTAGCCCCTGTGCCAAAGCAGGTGGTTATTTCCTATTTTCTGCTTTAAATTAATACCTACCGCAAGTATTTGGGCAGCCTTGAAATATCACTGCATGCTTGATTGATGGTTGTGCATCAATCCATCACCATAAGCTACCTAGCCCCTGTGCCAATCCAAAGCAGCAGCACCTAAAATAGGGAGGGAGGGTGTTCAGCAGTGCGAAGCGAGTGCCCAACCCCCGTCACGCTGCTGCATTTATCATGCCACTCGCCCCAGTTGGCCCAAACAGCCAAGCGTGATCCTGGGGCCCAACACGCAAGGCTTGCACCATGCCTAGCTACAACACACCCCATGGGGGTGGCTTAAGGGTCCTGAGCGCAACCAGGACCCTCGATTTAGGAGGCTCCTATTTGGGGTCTCTTTGTGTATGTAGTTCTTATTTTATTTTTAAAATTGACATTTTGTATTTTGAATTACCTTATCTCCTGAAGAGCAAGTTATCAGCAGTGTAGTTTTATGCATGCAGTATTACCGAGAAGCATGTCCTACTGAGTTCAGTGGGTCTTACTCCCACGTAACCTGGTATAGGATTGCAACCTCTGTTTTAATAAAGAAAATTTAGGAAGGTAGTAATAAATTAATTCATGTCGATTATTCTGTGCACCTAGAATAATGAACAAAAGACCTTGAGGTCAGAGAATTAATGGATGGATGGGATGAGGTTGATATAAGAAAATGGGGGGGGGGGGACTAATTGTAGGAATGGTAAAGACCTTTGAGATAAAGGATAAAAGAGATAAAGACAAAGGAGCTTCAAAGTGACAACATAAATCTAAAGGGGAAAGTGCAGAGACTTAAGAAAAGGATAATATAGTGAAATTAGAGGAAGGGAGGGATGCGGGTGGCGCTGTGGGTAAAAGCCTCAGCGCCTAGGGCTTGCCGATTGAAAGGTCGGAGGTTCGAATCCCCGCGGCGGGGTGCGCTCCCGTTGTTCGGTCCCAGCGCCTGCCAACCTAGCAGTTCGAAAGCACTCCCGGGTGCAAGTAGATAAATACGGACAGCTTACTAGCGGGAAGGTAAACGGCGTTTCCGTGTGCGGCTCTGGCTCGCCAGAGCAGCAATGTCATGCTGGCCACGTGATCCGGAAGTGTCTCCGGACAGCGCTGGCCCCCGACCTCTTAAGTGAGATGGGCGCACAACCCTAGAGTCTGTCTAGACTGGCCCGTACAGGCAGGGGTACCTTTACATTTACCTTTAAAATATATTGAGTATGGCAGTCTAAAGGCAAAAGTTATAGTTGGATTGTTGTTTTTTTACTGCAAAATTCAGAGCACCATGCCTGTTATTTGCTTTCGGCAGAGTAGTTTCACCCCAACAGCACAAGAAGTGAGAAGGGTGGACAGAAAAAAAGAAGTGTCATGAACAAAGACGTAGTGGTGGGAGGGGGGGGGACACAGATATCTTAATGTGAGAAAGTGGGGAGGCAATTGTGTACAATTGAAGAGGTGAGAGACTTCCCCATTTTTCCGACTGAGTAGCAGCAAACGAAGGAATTAGTTACACATGCATTGGAATTCACCAGCCTTTAGCTCCATGCCTGTAGCTTAAAATAACGTGTCTTAGATCACTTTTAAGATTACAGCAAAGTCTTTCCAGTTAATGAGGTGCTGAAATATGTTACGTATTCTTATGGTGGATATTTCCTATTTTCTGCTTTAAATTAATACCTATCGCAAGTATTTGGGCAGCCTTGAAATATCACTGCATGCTTGATTGATGGCTGTGCATTTTTTAAATCAACATTACGCTACCTGCCATAATTTTAAACTGTTTGTGTTTTGCTGCAGTACAACAGTGCAGTATCAGATGCATGAATGGTGGTTCCTGTCTAGAAGACCAGTGCCAGTGCCAGAAGGGATATATTGGTACTTACTGTGGACAACGTAAGTAGATACTTTGGCTTCCTTCTGGACTGTAGGAAGACCATAATTTGCCTTAAAACCAAGATCCCAGGTCATGGTTTCATTCTGGTTTAGGAGCAAACTACAGCTTACTCAGACTATAGATTGCCACGTTTTTGATGCAATAGCAAAATCGTTTGCCAAGAACCCCATTTAGAAATTGCAGCGTGCAAGAGTATGAGAGGGGGGGGGGGATGGAGTTTGCAACATCAAGGCCTGACTGCTCATGCATGCTAATACCAAACCATGGCTTGGTATTATGTCTCCATACACTTGAGCAGTCTTTATCAGCCAGATAGAGACAGGCAGAATGGAGCTTAGGAAGAGAAGGGTAGGTAATTGTAGGATAGAATTCCCCTTTTCTACCCTTGCTATCTTTCTCTTATTTTTCTGTGTCTGTTGCTTCTTCCTTCCTTCCCTATATTCTTTGCTGTTACATTGCACACCCTTGCGTGCTCCTTAAATTTCAAACATTTCTTGCCTTCCACTAGCTCTGTCTCCCTTTTCAGTGGTTCTTTTGGCTCCTGCATTTTATATCAGTGAGAATCAAGATCTGAGCTGGCAATAAACGGTGCAGTTATTTTAGCCACACTTGAAGATTTGGGCCATAACCTATAAGCTGATAACATGCTCAAGTCTTTGTGTGCTTGTGTTTCTGTAGCCAGAACCACCCCATCCATGCACGAGAAGGGGATATCAGAAGACCTGGTAGTTCCCAAGGTTTGCAGAAGTACAATAAATGTTAGAGGACCCCTCAAAGGGGGGACAACTCCCAAAAGCCCCATGAATATTCTCTTTGGCTTCGGAATGCGGACTATTTGCTGGCGTAGTGGGGAGGGCGGAGAATAAAAAATCTCTCTCTCTCTTTCTCCCTTTCTCCATATCCTGGAGGAGGGCATGCTTGGCTGACTGGATCAGCAGACAGGAGCACTCCACACACTGCACCATTTTGTTGCAGGTCCAGCTTGTGTGCACTGAATTGTAGTTCACATGAAAATTAGACAAATATTATTCTTATCCATTATCACTATGCAAACATTATTTAAATGCACTGTACTTGAGATTTTAAAAAACCAATGTTATTTCACATGGCATCATAATTCACTCGATATATATTTTTATAACAACACAGAAGTGTTGTCATTCTGCACATAGATGAGTGAAAGGTAATTCGGTTTAATAAGCCTTGATAAGGAGTAGAATGTCTTGCGACAACAGTACATTTTTATGTGTTTCCCCTTGTGATATAAGGGGATAGTTCTAGCACACTTCAAAGTTCTCCCCTCCCTTTCATTTCCCTCCCCGCCCCCGCCCCCCTAGTATGAATGATTTATTCACTCCCTACTTCTGTGTTGTTTTGGCACAGGAAAGCTGAATGCTTTCAAAACCTGACCATACGCTATAGGGGCTGGGTTGGAAACCTGCCTAAAAACATTGAGACCAAATCACTTTTAGCTGTTGCTTGAGGAAGTTGTTAAGACAGTGAAACCTCTTATGGTTGCAATCTGCTAGGTAAAAGTGGAGCTTTTGCAGACATAGATACTTTTAGCACTTTATAGATTGCACTGCAATATGCACTTGTGAAACAACTCTGGATTATTTCATTTTAGAGTATCTCTTTAATTGCAGTCCATTGAAAGGGAAACTCGCAGATTGAGCTCAATGCAAGAATGGGCTTTAAGTTCTTGCACAAACTGGTGTTTTTTTCAGAGTAAGAAGGCAAATAAAAAAACCCAAGTATTTCGAACACAAATGGACTGTCAAAACGTTGCTATACATGCTGTAGAGTCACATACCTGAACAGCCAGCTTCCTTATTTCCTTGGGGGTTTTTGTTCTTTGATGGTTGGTGGCTGACATTTTCAGACAGAAACCACGAAGAAAGGGAATGTGGAGTGAGATTGGACCAATTAGAGAGCAGGAAAAATCAGACAAATCGGTGAGCAGGAGAGATTGGATAAATCCATTTCCCCCCTTTGCCTCTCTTTTACCAATTGGCTGCAGCAATTATTTTTTTTACAGTGGGGGGGGGGGACATGGAGAATTGGGGGGAAGAATGTGGACAAATCCTGCATTAGAAGTGTTCCCATAGGAATGAATGGAAATCTTGAACTTGATACACGAATGCTTGTAAAGTGAGACTTGTGTGTGTTTCTTTTAACGGACACTTAAAAGAACAAAACTGTAAAGAAAAGATAAATATTCCTCCCTATTCAAAACTTGCATTTTTCACAATATACAGAACTGCCTCATGAAAGGGGCACCTGTGGCGCGAAATGTTTGGCCATTTTGAACTGCTCTGTCTACTTATTCTGAACTTTCAATACCATCCATCCATCCATCCATCCTTTTCTTTCTTTCTTTCTTTCTTTCTTTCTTTCTTTCTTTCTTTCTTTCTTTCTTTTAGCACACTTATAATCCATCTTTCATTGAAATAGATCCCAGGGTGGGGTACAGAATACACTGACATAATATCACTCGTCTGTTCTTCTGCTGATAATTCTAAACTATGTACGTTCACTCATCAGCTGACACATTCTCTTGTCTTTATAACATTTCCCCCTGTTAGTTACCATTGGCCTCAATCTAGGAAATTATGAGGACAAAGTTACAGCATCTTCCTGTGTCAGTGAGGCAAGGCGCACAGTATGGTAGCCTTTCCCAACCTGATGGCCTCCAGATGTTTTAGACTACTATCTCCATCAGCCCCAGCCAGCATGACCAGTGGTCAGGGGTGACACAAGTTGTAGTTCTGTAACATTTGGAAAGTACCAGATTGGAGGATGTTGCAGTATAGTTTCTTGTTCTCTTCTTAGAAACGGTACATTTATATGTGGCTTTTTTGTGTGAAATGGGGTTTGTTAATGCAATCTAGATGCTCAGATTCATAAGTGATCCTTGAAAAATGCAGAACTGATTTTAAGCCATCAGCGTTATTTTCACAGCACGTTAGCCTAATTATACTTCACCTCCTTATATTCTACCAGCAAGTTACACTTACTCTGATCTCCTCAACACAAATTCCTTCTGTTTGGATATTCTTTGCCACCTCCTGCTATCTACATATGTGCTTTTCGTCCCTCTGTTCCCAGACATCATGGCACTGCAGACAAATGTCATGTCCCCTGGGGTGTCTCGATGTGGAGAGGAGGGAAATGGTTTCTGCTGTATGTAAATGCTTGTTTGCTTAGAGGCCCATTCAGAAATCCTAGGGGTATAAAAGGAAATGTTTCTTTGGGAGAACTGATCCTGTTTTCACTTAACGGGCCAGCAAATTGAAGCTTTGATTGCCGTATGATAGAAATACTTATTTCAGATAGTTTTGCAATATTATTTCACACATAATTATTAGCGATAATATTCTTTGCAGTGTTTTACAGTTTTGTTTTTGCAAGAAATGGTAGGCTGCAGTTTGCTCAAGCAGTCTTTGAACTATTCCTCCATTGTAAGGAAAATGGTATCTGGGTAAGACCTTCAGCTAGATTTCATCTAGAAGTGGAAAAATCTGTGACTACAGCTTCTATCATACCTAACCACTGGCCTTGCTAGCTCAGGCTGACGGATGTTGGAGTCCAACAACATTTGAAGGGCTATAGGATTCCTGCCCTTCTCTAGATATTATGAACTCTCACTTTTTTTTTGTTTGGAAACCGTGTACAGTAGACCTTCAGGTTACGTTACGTTACTCTCTATTAATGTAAACTTTGAGTTGCGAAAGCGGCAAACCCGGAAGTATTTTTCTGGGTTTCGCTGATCGCGCATGTGCAGAAGCGTTCTATCACACGGCGTGCGTGTGAAGAAGTGGCACCTCTGAATACGGATTTTTTGGGGTGCACACGGACCCCCGGAATGAATTAAATTTGTATCCAGAGTGTCAACTGTATTTTTAATATAGTGCAGTCCATATGACCTTCTCTGTGCAGTTTTATGATTGGTATATTGGGTTCTGCCTCCCATTCTTTTATAACCCGCAGCATTTGCAACCCGCAGTGGCACGTCTGCACGGGTTGCGATTCGGCACTTATGCGCAAAGCGTGATTTAGTGCTTCTGTGCATGCGCGGTTGCCGAAACCCGGAAGTAACCCATTCCGCACCCATTGGATCTGTATATGTATGTATACCTCACTGTTCATCATGCATCTAGAAAAGTATGTACCAAACTATAAAAACTCATGGGATACCTCCTAGGGTGCTCTCAGGGTCTGGGTCTGTCCCCCACCCTTTGGTACAGAATTTCAGCCTCGTATAGATCCTTTTTCTAGAATCTGTTCATATTTTCTGACCTCTTCGCAACACTCTGCCGCAAACCTCACTTACTCCGTTGTATTATAGCAAGCGCTATCTCAAGCATAAAAGCAGGTAATTTCTTATTAAAGCTATTCTAAAGACTTATTGCAAGTTTCGCTTAATTACCATGTTGGGCATAATGATGGTGAAAAGCATCCATTTTATTAATTTGTTCTGTAGAACTTCAAAGGGATATTTTCAATATGACCAAGTACATAATTATGGGTCTCCCCCCTCTTTTTTTTCTAATTCAAAACACAGCTGTCTGTGAAAATGGATGCCAGAATGGTGGTCGCTGCATTGGACCCAATCGCTGCGCATGTGTGTATGGATTCACAGGCCCACAATGTGAAAGAGGTAAGAACTAAAAACTTCAGGCAGGGAAATGTACATGAAATCAATGTGGGTCCATCATTACCTTGGTGACTTCATGTTTTCATATTTTTTAACTTATTCTTAATTGTCCGTATTCTTGGTAGCATATAACATTGCAGAAGTTATTCAAAACATGTCAGAGATTTCATCTGAGAACAATTTTCTTTTAAATATAATTTATAAATCCTGTTCTTTGTTAAACTCTTGGTTTCTTTGATTCCTAATTTTCCCTGTCATCTTTGCCAATTCTACATATTCAAATAACTTCGCCTGCCATTCCAATTTAGTTGGTGTTTTATCTCCCTTCCACCATCTAGCTATTAACATTCTCGCCGCAGTAGTGGCATACATAAATATCTTTCTTAATTCTTTCAGTATATCTGCAGCAATAATACCTAACAAGAAGGCTTCCGGCTATTTGATGAAAGTTAGTTTGAACATTTTTAAAAGTTCATTATAGATAATTTCCCAAAAGTTTTTAATCTTTTTACATTTCCACCACATGTGGTACATTGTTCCCTCTGATTCTTTACATCTCCAGCGAATATTTGAGCTGGTTTTATACATTTTCGCCAGCTTGCTTGGTGTAATATACCATCGGTAGAACATCTTCATAAAATTTTCTTCTAAAGTAAATTTTAGCTTTTCTCCAAAGCTTTCCCCAGGATGCCATCTGAATATTATAACTGAAATCTTTAGACCACTGAATCATCACAGATTTAACCTCCTTCTCTAGCACTTCCCAAACCAGTAACAATCTATACATTTTGAAAAGTAATTTAGCCTTACTTTGTAATAGATCTTTCTCAAGTTTCGATATTTCAGCAGCAAACCCTTTTGTTTTGTCTGATTTAAATATATCATTCACTTGATGATCATTTGATTAGCTAGGCCTCTTCTGGTCCCTCACCCCTACCCTGTGGGGACTGTTTATAGTGGGGTGGCTATAGCTTTATATTGACCTGTTACCTAAACTTCTCTTGCCTTGACAACACAGCCTCATTTGCTCCATAAATTCAGGCCAAAAAATGATTTTGAGTTGGAACTATAGATCTTAATGCCACATCCTGTACTTCCTCAGGTTCTTGTCACAGGCTCCATGCCACAAGGGGGACGTGGGTGGTGCTGTGGTCTAAGCTACTGAACCTCTTGGGCTTGCTGATCGGAAGGTCAGGGGTTCGCATTCGCGCGATGGGGTGAGCTCCTGTTGCTCTGTCCCATCTCCTGCCAACCTAGCAGTTTGAAAGCACACCAGTGCAAGTAGTTAAATAGGTACCGCTGTGGCGGGAAGGTAAACGGCATTTCTGTGCGCTCTGGCTTCTGTCACGGTGTCTCGTTGCGCCAGAAGTGGTTTAGCCATGCTGACCACATGACCCGGAAAGCTGTCTGTGGACAAACGCCGGCTCCCTCTGCCCCATAGTCTCCTTTGACTGGAATTAACCATCCATGGGTCCTTTACCTTTAGTAATAATGCATAGCCAGCACAATTTGTAGAGACCACTGTTGTTTAATGTACTGAGGCAGCGAGTGCTTAATGATAAAATAGCAAAACAGTGCTGGTAATTTGCCTGCTTTGTAGCTTGAAATTTTAGTGATAGTTCTTAATTCGAGGCCTTAGAAGTTTATAGCTAAAGTTTCCGCAGATTTCTCGGGCAAATTGTGTTAATATTTGTGCAGTGTAATCCTACGCATGTTTACTCAGATGTAAACTACTGTGTACAGTGGGGCTTTCTCCCTAGTAATTGTGTTTAGGATTGCAGCCTTAAAGAATTTATCGTGCTAATATTTATGTTACTGTACTTTAAATACAGAGATTTTATAGTTCTGTAAATTAAGGTAATTTAAATTAGGTATTTTCTCCCTAATATGGAACACATGTAGCTTTCCTTCAGACTGGCCTCTCAAACTCCGTGGTATGATAAAGCGTGACCGCTTGTTCAGCTATCTGGCTTTCTAGCAGACTAATTTCCGGGCTGGAGACAGGAGACTGAGCAGTAACTAATCACTGGCATGATTACAGTATATTTAACTTGAAGGTTTGCTGCTGGGCTGCAAGAAAGCACAACCTCTTTTGGACCCTCCCAGCCACACTTTTCTATCTATTATTTTGTATCCTTTATTGGAAACCCTTCCTGTGGCCAGCTCTGCTTCTTGGTTTTTGAAGATATGCAGAAAATCTAGAAGAATGTTCTTTGTGAACTGCAGAATATGTATTTTTTTTCTATGCAATATGAATTTTATGAAGATCATGTGAATTTGAGTAGTCATATGAATTAATAAAAATGTTGGGGTTTGTTTTTTTTTGAGGGTGGTATTTTATTATATTTAGTAATTAGATTTCTGACCCATGTATTACCATAAAGTCCAAGGGCAGATAATTCATACCCCGAATAAATCCATTGAAATAATAATAATAATAATAATAATAATAATAATAATAATAATAAGTTATTTATTTATACCCCGTCCATCTGGCTGGGTTTCCCCAGCCCCTCTGAGTGGCTTCCAACAGAACACTAAAATACAATAACCTATTAAACATTAAAAGCTTCCCTAAACAGGGCTGCCTTCAGATGTCTTCTAAAAGTCTGGTAGTTGTTTTTCTCTTTGACATCTGGTGGGAGGGCGTTCCACAGGGCGGGTGCCACTACTGAGAAGGCTCTCCGCCTGGTTCCCTGTAGCAGTGCTTCTCGTAGCAAGGGAACCGCCAGAAGTTCGTCGGCCCTGGACCTCCGCGTCCAGGCAGAACGATGGGGGTGGAGACGCTCCTTCGGGAATCAGTGGTTTCAAGATAGTAATTTTTTAACAAGCCCATTGTTTTCAGGGGGCTCTTCTGAATATGACTTGATCAGATACAACTGATATTTACCTGAATCATAAAATTTCCGGCCCTTCAACAGTGACCTTGACATAGCAGCGCCCGCGTACCTGTGGAGAAAAGGTTAACCTGCAAAATAAGTCTTAACTGAGGGTGGGTAGGGTGGGAGAAGCTCTGGAGCTAACTGATGATTCCCAGGTAAGATCCTCCCCCTATTGGGTGGGCAGAGTGGTCCCTCCCCCTACCTGTCCTGATCACCTTGGCAACGCCTCCCCAGGCGGGATTGGGCAACTGGCTAAGGTAGGCGGAGACCCCCAGGTATCCCACCTGGGGAAGGCGAAGCCAAGCCTGTGTTAATGGTGCCGCATAGGGTCCAGTGGGCTGCCCACGACCATGCAAAGGGTGCCCCTCCCATTTAATGTGGGCAGCGGTCATCCTGTGGCTAGGTTTGTGGTGGTGCATTTGGCCTGGTGTCGCAGTGGAACTGCACACTTTCTTTGGAGCTGAAGGCAGCATCTGTTCCCAGTAGCTTTCTATGTACACGGAGGCTTCCAAGCATCTTGCCTTCCATATAAACTATCCCTGAGAAGAAACAAGTCTGTTCTTTGTTTGCTTTGGCATTGATTTTTATCCCCCATTCTCCTCCTTTTCTGGGTTACCTTCCACCCCCAGTTTGGGGAAAGTCCATTATCTTTCCTCCCAGTTTGGGAAGTGGCTTGGCTGCAGCTGCTGGCTGTGTGCCATAGTCGCTGTGCCACCTGTGGCGATCCCGCTTGTCTGTTTGCGCTAGCAATGATCAGCTAGCACAATGAAAGCAGTACATGGAAAGTTGGGGGAAGGCTTCCCTCTAAACCAAAAAAACATCTGAAAATAATCAAAAGTAATAATGAGAGAGAAATTTTCCAGTCTAAAAATCTGACATGCATAGGTTGGGCAAGCCTTGTTTTTATGGGAAATAACTCTCTTCTGTGCTGGAACGGACTGCAAGCCTGAAATGCTGTTACGGCTTATCCTGTATGAATCCAATATTCCATTT
Organism: Podarcis muralis; assembly: GCF_964188315.1. Lineage (NCBI taxonomy): Eukaryota > Metazoa > Chordata > Lepidosauria > Squamata > Lacertidae > Podarcis > Podarcis muralis. Next base: position 17,379,332 of record NC_135665.1, read on the forward strand.
GACTGCCCTGCTATTATTGACTGATTGCTCTATTCAAACAGTGCATTGTAGGTTCCATTTTAATATCCATATTTAAATTCCCCTTAATAAATGCTGTGTTATGAAGGCTATGCCCAAAAGTACTAAGGCAATATTTTAAAAGCATCTTTATGTTTTTAATTTCCTTTGTGCATTTGTAGCACACTTGTTTTGAAAACAAAACCAAACCCCAGCCCTTCAAGATTTTCCTCTACTGCTGGCACTGCTCAATAAGTGTTTTTTGTTACTTGCTGCCTCTGCAGTGTGCAAAGCCTGTGTTGGAGTGCAGTTTCTATTGCTAACCCCTCCCTCACTGGTTGCTCCTGTTGGTCCACCTGCCTCACTGTTTCCTACATTGGCTGGCAGCAGCTGTTGTAAACAAAATCTGCCCTTTCCCCCTTATGGGGTATCCAAGAGCCCGTATAGAGTCCTTGCGTGGGTTCCCTATTGGTAGGAGAAAATAACAGAGGCCAACCAGAGACTATTGAGAAGCAAAGCAGCTAGTAAGCCTGATCTTTATTAAACTGTTGCAACAAGGTGCTCCCCTCACACGCAGGAGGACAGAGGAGGACCCAGAACAAAGGTGTGCCTGCCCTTATATAGACATTTTAAATTCCCTGCCCTGTAGCTAAAGATCACCCCTCCATACATCACACATACATCACAGAAGGAGCGTAACCCAAGACCACCCCCCCACAAACATCATACCTACATCACAGAAAATGTGGTCTACAACAGAAATTTGAATGTTGTTGTTTTTCCTGTCTGCCAGGTTATCTGATAATGCCTTATCTGATTGCCTTTCCTGGTAGTCTGGCCATTCCTTTGAGATGGTGATTGCCCAATTCCTGAGACAATGGGGAGGTTCCCTCACCCCCTCCCTCCTTGCAGAAAAAAACATTTGGTCAGTTTGGGAATCAAAATGGTTTCAGGACGGTCTCCCTGTGCTGCTCCAGACATGTGGTCCACGTATCTATGTACGTGCTTGGTTGGTACATTTATGAACATTTATTATATATATATATAAGACCGTACATTTTTTATTCCACAGCTCTTCAGCATTTCTGACAGGGCCTTTTGCAGCTGAGCCTGGAGATGCTGGGAATTGAACCGGGGGTGTTTTGCTTTCAAAGCACCTTCTCCGGAACTGAAGGGATGAAGGGGGAGGGCTGGTACCACATCCAAGGTTCAGTTTCTGGCATCTCCAGTAGGGCTTTGAATGTCCCCAGTCTGGAGAGCTGCTGCCCATCAGTGCATACAATACCGACCTAGATGGACCAATGGTCTGACTTCTTATAAGGCAGTTTCCTATGTTCTTTGTTTTGCACAAGCAATAAAGTGATGTCAAGGCTGCTACTTAGCATGTATGTGGGAGCTCAAGCAATTATTATTATTATTATTATTATTATTATTATTATTATTATTATTACAGTGGTATCTCGGGTTAAGAACTTAATTCGTTCCGGAGGTCCGTACTTAACCTGAAACTGTTCTTAACCTGAAGCACCACTTTAGCTAATGGTGCCTCCTGCTGCGCTGCCAGAGCCCGATTTCTGTTCTTATCCTGAAGCAAAGTTCTTAACCTGAAGCACTATTTCTGGCTTAGTGGGGTGTGTAACCTGAAGCATATGTAACCTGAAGCGTATGTAACCCGAGCTACCACTGTATTATACTCTGCCCATCTGGCTGGGTTTCCCCAGCCACTCTGGGTGGCTCCCAACACAATATTAAAAACACAATACAGCATTAAACATTAAAAACTTCTCTAAACAGAGCTGCCTTTAGATGGCTTTTAAAAGTCAGATAGTTGTTTATTTCCTTGACATCTGAAGAGAGGGCATTCCACAGGGCAGGTGCCACTACCGAGAAGGCCCTCTGCCTGGTTCCCTGTAACCTCCCTTCTTGCAGCGAGGAAACTACCAGAAGACCCTCAGCGCTGGACCTCAGTGTCTGGGCTGAACGATGGGGGTGGAGACGCTCCTTCAGGAATACTGGGCCGAGGCCGTTTAGGGCTTTAAAGGTCAGCACCAACACTTTGAATTGTGCTCGGAAACGTACTAGGAGCCAATGTAGGTCTTTCAGGACCAGTGTTATATGGTCTCGGCGGCCGCTCCCAGTGAGTATTAGGAGCAGCTAGATTAAGTTAGCAATCTTAACCCTGGATTCAGAGATGTTCTGCCACTATGGAAGTGGAACGCCTGTCAAATTCCATATGTACTCAGCCTAGATGGAAGAGAAAGCACACAATTAGAAAATATGAAATGGTGTAGTGGTAGCATGCATCAGTCCTAGCATGATTTGAGTAGAGGATTGCAGAAAAGCATTTGAGCTTTCATTTGTGAGACTTATCTTATTCTAAGCAGAGTTAATTTTTCTAGGAAAAATGACCACTTTTATTATCCTCCCCCAACTGAAGAGACTGGCTCTCATTTCCCACATGCACAGTATTATTCTCAGCTGGCTGGATAACATTGTAAAAATGCTTGTTATTTTTATCTGGTCTAAATCAGCACATGACTATCTAATGTAAACAGCTAAAACCTCATGGCAACCTCTTTGTTTTGGCTGTGATGCATTATTTAAAAAGAATAGGTTTTTCATTAATGACCGTTAAACTATTGGAATAAAATGTTTGAGATGATCGTTAATGTATTTATTTGCAGCTTCTGCACAGTTTGACGTTTTAATAGTCTGTTTTGTACAACAGAACATAAAGCATAATGGCAGATGCTTATATTTTGAAGAATTATATACAGAAATGAAACATGTTCTTGGGAACACAAAGGCATGATTTACTTGAACCCTATAAAAGTCTGATTTGTGGGTTAGTGGAATGAGGGCTAAATCAGGGTGTTTGCTTGAGTGATACTATGATCGCTTCACTAAGTATAGGGCTCTCTGTACCCTACCTAGAGTGGAGACCCATCTCTTGCCCCACCTTGATCAGAGGCATGGTTGATGATGCCAAAAGCCGGGACCTTTTCAGTGGCTGCACCATCTTACCCCATGAAGCATGGGTAGCCCCCTCTCAGGCTGTCTTTTGTTGTCATTTTTATTGTGGCACTTTTTACTCATGATCTCTAGCTCTGCTTTAAAATAGATTTTTAATGTTGTGTAGTTTATGTATTTTTCTTTTTCTTTTTTTGTATTTTTGTATTTTAGTATATTTTATTTTGTTGTAATCGTTCATTGTTGCAAGCCATCTGAGCAATGCTTGAGAGCTAGTCTTGCTCTCCCGGTGCATGGGATTATAATTGTGCGGAGCCTAAGAATGGAAGGGGACCTTGTGGGGGTGAACAAACTATGGAAATGCTGTTATCTGCTGATCCCAAATATTTGCATTGCCAGCCTAACATAAATATTTCCATGCCAGCCTAACATTGCTGATATAAGATCTGCAGCACAATCTCAGAAGTTAATTCAATTGTGCTCAATAAGGCTTACTTCCTAGCTTGTGTATTTTGGAGCTTAGCGGAAGTTTTGTGACATTGCATTGGTGTAACTTTTGTTACATCCAGTCTTAGGATCTGGCTGTTGTTTTAAAATACAAATGTAAGATGCTGAAAAAGTACCATAAGGTAGGCATAAATATATGTGTGTACACACAGAGAGATAGATAATTGTTTTATTACACACAGAGAGATAGATAATTGTTTTATTATAGCTATTTTGTCATTCTCCATGTTCTAAGTCATTCCATTCTGGAGATGACAGTTTTCAGAGACAGAGAAAAACGTAGCAACCACATGTGAAAAGTAGGTTACCTACTCTCATCAAGGCATAAGATTTGCTAAGCAAACTATAATTTGTAACATGTGTTCCATCAGTGCCTTTTGATAGAATTGTTCCCATAGCAACAGTGGGGCAAAAACAAATTGTGAAACTCCTAACATGACACTTGTCTGCGCACAAGGAAAATATGAAGTTAATTTTTGTTTATGTTAATTTTACGTTTAATTTAATTAGGTGTAAGGAAAAAAGTGTCGTCAGCCTAAGCGTGGAATGCCTTCAGCAATGTGCCAGGTTGTTTTCCTATGCACCATGGCAATAAATCATTTTATCAGCCTTGCATAGGTTGGTTTGAAATGCCACCGGGGATATGTGTCTACGGAAATATTTCAGATCCATGTAATTGTGGACTTGTAGGCCTGATACACTGGTGACGTGTCCAGGATACCATCATGAATACATCACCATGTGTTGGGACTTGTGAAATCCTTCAGCCTTAACATAGAAATTAATGACTTGGAAGGTAGTTCTAAAAGGAAAAATAAAAGCATCCCACTGTAGTATCAGGCATTCCTTAGAAAGTGGTTGTCCCTTAGAGTGGAGCTGATCCATAGCATGGTTTGATCATAGCATGATATGGATACTTTTGTTAAAGCCCAGAGAGCCAAGTTACCACCTTGATGGACAATCTCCTACTGAAATTCATGTAAACGACTTTGAGCAACCCAAAGAAAAAGTGGCATGAAAATATTAAAAATCCTATAGGCATTGGCTTATGCAAGTCTTCCTTTAAAACCCATGGTTTCCCAAGCTTGGGTCTCCAGCTGTTTTTGGACTACAGGCCACATCACCCCTAGCTAGCAAGACCAGTGGTCAGGGATGATGGGAATTGAAGTCCAAAAACAGATGGAGTCCCAAGTTTGGGAACCACTGCAAAGAAGAGAAGAACTTGGATTTGATATCCCGCTTTATCACTACCCGAAGGAGTCTCAAAGCGGCTAACATTCTCCTTTCCCTTCATCCCCCACAGCAAACACTCTGTGAGGTGAGTGGGGCTGAGAGACTTCAAAGAAGTGTAACTAGCCCAAGGTCACCCACAGCTGCATGTGGAGGAGCAGAGACGCGAACCCGGTTCACCAGATTACGAGTCCACCGCTCTTAACCACACTGGCTCTCATACTCCCTCCTAGCTCGGCAGTACCTTAATGGCATGATGGAACTACCACTGCAGCTCTGCCATTCCAAAAGCCAGGGCAGAAGGCAGGCAGTGCCAATTCCATTATATGATGGCAGTGGGGGGCAGGCCTAGAATCCAACAGATCTCAGCCCTGATCAGCTTCTTCTGGGAAAGCCCTGCTACGGTACTTTTTGCTGGCTGCCACCCAGTAGACATCCTGTTGGCAGAACTTTGCCTGGCTTTGTGAAGGTGCTCTGCTCTAGCAGAGTGGCACTGGCACTACTTTGCAGGTAGTGGGCAGGAGGAGGCTGGCGGAAAAGACAGAAGGGGCACCTAGGGCCAATCCAACATACACCTACACCTCCGTCGCAAGGGGGCTTTGAATTGCTCTGTAACTAGTGAAATAATTGCGATAGGAGGAAGATGAGCAGGGTGTATAGCCGAAAGAAAACGAAGTAACTACTGATTTCTGCTTAAAGTCCAGAAGTTAGGGGCGGCGGTTCCGTCAACTTTTACATGCACAGTTTGTTCTTCTGTGTGAAAGAAGCTATTTGGACTCATAGAGCATAGAATAAAGATGTAATAAGAATCCCTGCTGGACTTCCAGCATTTAGTAGTGGGCCTCTCCAGACATAGGCGGCAGCGTGCAGAACAAAGCAAAAGTTATTCAGACTGACATAAACACTGCAATTGGGCAGATATCATGAACATGCAAAACAGCCCGACAGCCTTGTGATAAAGTCCCATCTTTGCTCACCATTGCGGTACGAAATGGCAAGCTACACAAGCATGTTGGCTGTCCCTGTTGCAGCATGAATACGTTTCTAGTAGGGAGATCAAGCATCTCACCAAAAGGTTTATAGCAGGGGTACTATGGCACACTGAACTAAATAGAACCCTGGTGTGGGGGCAGAATCCAGATGGAAAGTTGCAAGATAAGGAACCTTTTCCAGTACACAGCATAAATTTGCTACATTTGAAACCAGCTTTTAAAATCCCTCTGTTAGTTACCCAGCTAAAGAAATGCATACTCTTATTTGACATATTTAGGATGATCCGTTTATTTGAATCTTAGATATATAAATTTTTTCCTTATACATTTAGCCTGTCCTTGTACGACCTGTTTTCCAAACAGTTCACTGAATCCTCTCTGACTTGTTGATACATAAAGAAATTTTATGTATTTCAACCAGGGCTTCTCTGTTGCTGGTTTCAGCATCATTATCCACCATGTCTTGCCTATCACGCAAGCCTTTGGGTGCTGTGGTGGGGTTATTGGTCGGGGATGGGGTGTTATTATGTATTTTGTATTTTATACTTTAAACTGCTCTGTGTTCTCTGGATAAAGGGTGGTGTTTTGTTATACAATGCAGGTGTTTTTTTATAGAGGCCTATATTGCAAGAGGCTTGGACATTAAGAGATTGAATACAAAACTTTAATGTAACCTGCAGGCTCGCCATTTATTTTGCTGGAAGGAAGGGGCAATTTTTGGCTTTGTTGCATTATAGCTGTGTGTAATGACATCGTCACACTCCTTTCTTCATTGCAAGGCACCTTTGGGAAGGAACAATTAGTGCTGGAGAATGGGCAAGAAAGTGTGCCAATTGTTTCCCCCTAAATCTTCCCCAACAGATGCCTTTACTGTAGCATCAGGGTGTCCCGAACCCACATTTTTGAAATTGGCACAGGGTAAAAGTGTGTGTGTGTGTAAGAGAAAGAATTTAGTTAGCTAGTTTTCCCCATGGTTGGGGAAAAGTTAAGCACACCTTTCCTCCTGTCCATCTCCAGGTGCAAACTGTCCTTTGATCAGGGCAATTTGCAAGGGCCATCTCTCTCCTTAACAAAGCATGTGATCATCACCTGCTCTGAGCCTAATCAAGGTGAGTGACCACAAGCCTCCCAGACCTAACAAGTCACCTGATCTTCACCTGATCAACTAGTAAACTGGGCTGTGTTCTCTCATCTACCTCATCCTCTTAAGGTATATTCCCCACTTTTCCTGGAGCCTCAGAGCCTGTCACATTCATGGAGAAGGGGACACCTCTGGTTCTGGTTCATGTCTGTTTCCTCTGGCCCCTGTGAACTGCTGGCTGCCTCTTCAACATCCTCTATTGTTCATTGAGGAGACCTCCTCAGCCCCAGCCTCCCATTCCCCATCTTCAGCTTGTCCCAGTGGTTACGCCCTCACTGGGGTCCTCTTCCATTTTCTCAGTGTCCTGCCAGGTCATGATATCAAAGCAGCACTCTGATCAAAATTTGTGCAAGCCTCGTGACATTTGCACTGTCATTCATGTGTGGATAGTGTTTGATAGATATCTTTAACAATCCCTCCTTTTAACTGAAAACATAGACAAGGTACACTAAGAGTTCAAGGAATTTAAATCCCTAGTGGGATAGAGTGAATTTGTTCTTTTTTATTTTAAAGAAAGTCACAACATGCCATGGCCCTTCAGAAAAAAATGGTTCATTATGTTGCAAGCTTTCAAACGGAACATATTACTGCATCAGATAAGTGAAGTAAACTGAAAAGTTGCTCTGTTTATAGATGTGGAGGTGGAGGCACTCCTCAGGCATTAAAATGTTTCCTCTTAATTTCCAGATTACAGAACAGGCCCTTGTTTCACTCAGGTCAGCAACCAGATGTGTCAAGGCCAGCTGACTGGCATTGTTTGCACGAAGACGCTTTGTTGCGCAACCATTGGACGTGCATGGGGCCATCCTTGTGAGATGTGCCCTGCTCAGCCTCAGCCCTGCCGCCGTGGTTTCATCCCCAACATCCGCACTGGCGCATGTCAAGGTAAGCCATTTGTGTTACATTAGTTACTGCAATTTAAATGTTTTCCTACTGTAGAGTAGATCTGAGCAATTGATTGAAGCCAGATGTTTCTTCCCTCCTTTCTCATATATATACAGAGAGAGAGAAAGTGAGAGTATATTCAAAATATAAAGCATTTCTGTAAGTGTCAAGATACTTGTTAGGCTGCATTGACATAATAATGAAACCAATGTGTTTGTGGAAGAATGAATTAGACCCACAGACTGTGCATGAAACACAAGAGTGAAAACAATTCCATTTACTCATTGAGATGTACTGCAATAGATGCCTTTTCCCTTTCTTGGGATAACCATTATACAGTCATACTTCATGTTGCGTCTGCTTCAGGTTATGTGTTTTCATGTTGCGCCCCACGGCAACCTGGAAGAACCAGAACAGGTTACTATATTGCAAGAGGCTTGGACATTAAGCGACTGAATACAAAACTTTAATGTAATCTGCAGGCTCGCCATTTCTTTTGCTGAAATGAAGGGGCAATTTTTGGCTTTGTTGCATTATAGCTGTGTGTAATGACATCGTTTTGCCACTCTCGCATGCGCAGAAGCGGCGCTTCAGCTTGTGTCAGTTCCGTGTTACGGAAGGGCCTCCGGAATGGATCCCGTCCATAACACGAGGTTCCACTGTATATACCATGTCTATAATTTCCCCTGCACAGGAGCAGCTGGTGGAGAGGGCGGCCACAATAGTCTCGGCCTCCCAGCATCTACTGTCACCACGGGACAGCGAGGGGGCAGGTAAGGGCAGCAGAGAGAGCAGGATGGTTTGGGCACCCAATCTGGCACTTCTGCTAGTGTGCCCTGCTGGCCTGACCTCATTGCTGCCCTACCCTATGTCACCCGAGTCTGCAGCGGTGCCACCATGCCCTGAGTGGTGCTCTCCTGTTGCTGCCCCTGTCCATAATCAAGGCCCTGCCTCCTTTGAACAAACTGCATTTTGGTAAAACAAGTGAATGAGTGGTTCCCAAAGTGAAATGTGGGGTTTCCTAGAAAGGGGTGAGAGCAACTCCCCTCCTCCCCACCCCCAGAGTTGTAACTTGTTCACAACATACTGAACTGTGAAATATAGGAGAAATGTCCATTTTTACTCCCAGCCTTGGCCAGGCAAACTTTAAAGTACATTTTCTTGAAAATTGTGAGGGTTATTACAGTTATTAAGAAAATGTACTTCAAAGGTTTTTGTCCCTATAGGCACTGAGTATGTAATTAATGCAATTACGGGGCTGACACTAAAATCTGAGAGTCATGTAGAAATCCTCATTATAGGGACTGGTTCTAAAATTGGCAGCCTTAACAAAGCAGCATATTTGTCCTTGTACAAAATGAGTAAGTGACATAATTTCTGCTCAGTGGGTTGATACAGTGATCTTTTGCTTTCTAAGGTGAATTAATATAACAATAGGTCGTTCTACATCAGTCAGACATATGTGCCAATTTTATTCCATTGGATCGAATCTAATGTGGAATGAGTAGGAAAAAAAAGTAACCAGTAGTAATTTCCTGTAGTAAAGGTAAAGGGACCCCTGACCATTAGGTCCAGTCGTGACCGACTCTGGGGTTGCGGTGCTCATCTCACTTTATTGGCCGAGGGATCCGGCGTACAACTTCCGGGTCATGTGGCCAGCATGACTAAGCCACTTCTGGTGAACCAGAGCAGCGCACGGGAACACCGTTTACCTTCCCGCCGGAGCGGTACCTATTGATCTACTTGCACTTTGACGTGCTTTCGAACTGCTAGGTTGACAGGAGCAGGGACCGAGCAACGGCAGCTCACCCCATCGTGGGGATTTGAACCGCCGACCTTCTGATCGGCAAGTTCCAGGCTCTGTGTTTTAACCCATAGCACCACCCGCATCCCTTCCTGTAGTAACAAGTAGTAAATATATCCTTCCTTCTCCTTAGAACAGCTTTCTGCATCCTGGTTCCCTCCAGATGTCATTGGCATATAACTCCTATCAGCCCTAGCCAGCATGGCCAATGATGAATCATGGGAGTTGTAGTTCAAAAAATATCTGGGAGACACTAGATTGGGAAAGTCTCGCTGAAAGTGTCATAGGCTTAGGCTTAGGCCACGAAAGAAAAACACGTTTCAATAGACTTCCATAGGTCAGGTAGAAGAATTGGGTTCATGGCCTTGCACCCAAGAAAATAGTGTAATAACAGAACAATTGTTCATGTGACTCAGAAGGCAGTGGCATAAAACTTTCTTTGCAGATCTTGCAATGGGAACACAACAGTGTAAACAGCTTTTATTTTATGTAATGCAACCATACGGGCCTCAGGCTTTGTGTGTGTTCTTTGAACCAGCAGAACACTCTCAAAGACATTGAAGCACAGACATGAAACACACATCACTGTTTGCTACTATCTTACAAAACTACAATTTTTTTATGCAGGAAAACTGGTATATTTTTTTGAGAGAAGATATGCAAACTTACGGTATATTCTAGCATGCACAAGAGGTGTAACTGTATACAAAAGTAGATTCAGGTAGGTAGCCATGTTGGTCTGACGCAGTTGAAATAAATTAAAAAATTGTCCAGTAGCACCTTATACCCAGAACAAACTTAGTTGGTCTCTAAGGTGCTGCTGGATAATTTTTTATTCATGTATACAAAAGTGAGTGAAAGAAGCTGACCGTGGGAAACAAAGTATGTGGTGTTTTAAAAAGGTTTCAGCACTGCATTTTTGGCTCTGTCCAGCCTTCCTTAATGGTAGTACGCACTGTCAGAACTCATAGAAGAGTTTGTTTCCTGCTTCTAGGATTGGGGTTCCCAGTGTGCTGCCAAGACACTTCTGTACACCTCCCTTGGTGTCCGCTGAAGTGGATGGGCTGCCTGGAGAGAGAAGCACAGGCCCCAAGCAGCCTCACACTTTCCCTATCCATTTCCCAAAATGCCTCTGAGTCCCCACGTGTGCCCAGGGATTTTCTTCTTAGGAAGGGAAAGAAAGACTTGGGGGATTCTGGAACTGTTAGTCTCAGTCCTGGTTCCTGGTCGGGAAAAGCCGTTCTGCTGGGATCCAGGAGAGTTTGATACTTCTGCCTTCTTCTGTGTGAAGGTAGCTCCACCCGCCCCCCTTGGGGCAGGAGATAGCAGTTTACCGATTGCAAATAGGCAATACAGTGGTGCCCCGCAAGACGAATGCCTCGCAAGACGAAAAACCCGCTAGACGAAAGGGTTTTCCGTTTTTCGATGCGCTTCGCAAGACGATTTTCCCTATGGGCTTGCAATTTTTTTCGCTCCCCCCCTTTTTCTAAGCCGCTAAGCCTTTAATAGCCGCTAAGCCGCTGATAGCCTTTTAGCCGCTAAGCCGCTAATAGCCACTAAGCCACTAATAGCCTTTTAGCCGCTAAGCCGCTAAGCCTTTAATAGTTGCTAAGCCGCTAATAGTACCTTTACCTTTACCTTTTAAGCTGCTAATAGTGTTAATCCGCTAAGCCGCTAATAGGGTTGCTCCGCAAGACGAAAAAACCGCTAGACGAAGAGACTCGCGGAACGGATTATTTTCGTCTTGCGAGGCACCATTGTAAAATGCTTTAAGTGCATCTTATAGGAAATGGGTGGAAGTTTACAAACTGTGTGTCAGGCCTGGAGGTTTTCAGGGGTATGCTCACTATATGAGTATCTTTTCTCTAATGCTTATGACTCCTGTAGTTTATGGAGAGAAATGATTAGAAGTATGCCAAAGATTCACTTGGCTCTGTAGCTTCAGTGCCCTTGAGAATGTTTTTTGGCATTTCACGGCTTTGGCTGCTGGTTAACTGAGCATGACAAATATCCTTAAACTGTGCAATGAACAGTTGACATTGTTGCAGAATTACACTGTGGAAATTGAAAACAGTGTGGGTATTTTGCCTGTGAACAATGCGCATTTAAAACAACCATTTTCTTTTTTACACTATGTAATTTCACAATTGCTTCTTATGGCGTTCTGAATGTGCTTCGCTCAACATGAATTAGGAACTTGGCTGCTGAGAAGCTTGTACTGTCAAATCATTTCAGAGAGAAGCAAAATATCAAAGGCATAAAGATAACATCGGACTTTTGACAAGGGACAAATCCTGAAATGTGCTGAATATCCATAATTCTTATTAAGCCAGACACAAAGGCCAATTGCAAACATGGATTGAATTTGCTTTCCTGCACACAGTACTGTGTTCCTTTTGTTAACTAACAGAGAAACACAGGAACTGATTATGTGTGGCCTTTATTCAGACCATAGAATTGTGGAGTTAAAGAGCTGTAAGGGTCCACGGGGATCATCTAGTCCACCTGCCTGCAATGCAGAAATCTTTCGCCCAATGTGGGGCTCGAACCCACGGCCCTTAGGGAAGATAATGGAGAATCCCATTTTCAAGTCATAATCAGAAAAGATTCCCTATCTGAGATCCAGATGGAATTGCTATGTCTTCCAACCAAATGAAAGAAGCACTTGAAATCACATTTGGTGCGTCCTCAGAACAATCCCATAAAGGTATTATATGGAACTATTTGACAGCCATTATCAGTTTTCCTGATTTGCCATTGAACTGAACAACTGAGAGAATTCTGTTGTTGTACACCTCCTGACTTTTAATTCGAAAATATAGATTTCAAGTCCATGTCCAGTTGTTCTTTCTCTTTCTTGGTGTGCTTGATGGCACATAATTCATATCTTCTGCTTTTTACTTTGAGAGATTACGTGGGTTTGCTTTTCCTGTTTAGAACAATGGCACTGTGGAAATAGTGGCAGCAAACAACTGCCATGTCCAAGCCATCGTCCTCAGTAGGACAAAGGGTCCTAAGGGTACCACTGTTTGCTGTTCCTCTTCCTTCTAGGCCTTTGGCAGCATCCTGATCTTTATTTGCACAGGACCTTCCGGACAAGCTTTCGTGCACCCATCACTTTGATAGGCCCCCTGTTTTGAGTGTAGGGTAGAAGCCCATCTTCCTTGCAAGTGTGATTCCCTTTGCATCCTTCTTCCAAAAAATGTATGTTCCTAAGTTTAAAGAAATCTGATGATCTTGAATGAGATTCTGCATGTTGGCTTGTGGTGTGTATGGTTCTTCTGTTGGCCTCTGATGCTGGCTTGAGTTTTGTTTTCACGTGGCTTTTAGGAAGAGTTTAGATCATGAGCTGCCTTGTAACTAAAAGGGAGGATAAACTTATTTGATGACCCTCCCCAATCTATGAGGTTATACACAGAGGCCTTCCTACATGTCCTGGTTGTAACTGAGGTACATCTGGTAGGAAAGCTTCTGAGATGTGGAACCTCCCTGCCTTGGGAGATCTATCTAGCCCTAGCTATGTTAGGTTTTAGCTGCCTGTTGAAGACCTGTTTATTTAGACAGGCATTTAGTCTTAGCTGTTTACATTCTATATTATTGGATTTAGGTATTACTGGATTGTTTGCATTCTACTGGAATTTTTTAGATGGATTGTTTTTTGATTAGCTTTCTTGAGCACTTCATTCTGGAGAGGCAGGATACAAGTGGTGTGTGAGAACGAAAGAAAGGAGAGAGAGATAGAGAGAACACAGACATATACACTTAGAATTGTAGAGTTGGAAGAGACCCCAGGGGTCACCTAGTCTAGATTACAACTAGATCAAATGTGACGGATGGCCATCTGCTTAAAAACCTCCAAGGAAGGACAGACATGCCTTTTTTTTAAGCCACAAGATAACTGGAGGAGGAGAAAGTTACATTGACATATATCACTTTATCTGCTGAGGAGCATGTTGCTTTGCAGTAGAAGCTTCACTTAGTTTCAGTGGCTGCTTCTGATGTGGTATGGCAGAGCTGCTCTTCAATACAAAAAGCAAAAAGCCCGACTACGCATGTAGCTATAAACAGTAAAGTGGGCTTTAAAGCTGAAAGGTTTAAAGAATGCTTTAAACCAAACATTTGGTTTCCTCTCTTGTACCTGTCTGGGAGGGACGTGGGTGGCGCTGTGGGTTAAACCACAGAGCCTGGAACTTGCTGATCGGAAGGTCGGTGGTTCGAATCCCCGCGACGGCATGAGCTCCTATTGCTCAGTCCCTGCTCCTGCCAACCTAGCAGTTTGAAAGCACGTCAAAGTGCAGGTAGATAAATAGGTACCGCTCAGGTGGGAAGGTAAGCGGTGTTTCTGTGTGCTGCTCTGGTTCGCCAGAAGCGGCTTAGTCATGCTGGCCACATGACCTGGAAGCTGTATGCCAGCTCCCTTGGCCAAGAAAGCAAGATGAGCGCCGCAACCCCAGAGTCGGCCACGACTGGACCTAATGGTCAGGGGTCCCTTTACCTTACCTTTACCTGTCTAGGGGACGGGTCAAGCTGGAAGAGATGACCATTTGATATCTCTGTAGTAATTAGTACACATTTATAATCAACTTAAAAACAGATGAGACACAATTCCAGCCGAGACTACCCTGATGTAAAACATCGCTTTAAGAACACATCTGGTTAGACATTGTAAGATTATAGAAACACTCAATTCGGGATGAAAACAACAGATGTTAGTCCTGCCTTATCTACAGTAAAAGGGCACTGTAAATATGTATTAACTGGACTCAAGCTTTATTTCCTTACAAGTCCATCTTTTGCCACTAGGATTGTGAATATTTCTGCCCACATTACTGGCTAGAACCACTCGTTCTAATAGCAGACTCAGGTGGTGAGTGCTGAGAAGAATGTAAGCAAAATGAGGCCACTGAGAACAAGAAGCAGAGGTAACAGCATATGTTAGGGAAACACTGATGTTAACAAATATTTTAAAAAGCATCTAACAGCCTAGTGCAGAAGGAACATGTTCAGTAGCCATGGAATTTTGAGTTCTCATGAGCACATGCTGGCATCCAGGCAGAGGTGGGAAATACTCATGTCTGAAACCTATGTTTCTATATCCCTGGAAAGGACTCAAGTTGGTTCTGGTGAAGTGGGGTTTGCTGGACCATAGGGTGGCATAGTGGGAACCACAACATTGATGGAAGTGGGCAGAACAATGCCATATATGACAGACTCTCCTGCTGTCGGTGTCTCCCACCTATAAATGGTCACGATAATATTTTGATTCCCTCTTAGTATTCTGCTGAACCAAAAGATCTACAAGCCCTTTTTCATATGAAAAATGAAGCGAGGCATGAAAAATATAACAAGAGCTATTTACAGAGATGGAAACCAATATGGCTTCTAACCTGTGGCCCTATGAAACCACTGAAATCAACTTGATATGTGCCTTCATTTGGCTAGTTCAGAACCTCACTGTGTAAGACTGTGATGTGTCCAACCAAATTTCAGACCTAATTTATGTACATATGTAAATATCAATAGCTTCTCTAACTTCGGTTGCTGATGTAGCAAGGCTCCATTCATATTTCACTTCCTGATTTCTTTTCCATAGAACAGTTTAACATAATGCAAGTTGTTGTCTTTCCCCCCCCCCTTCCTTGTTTTTTTTTTTTTTACCATAAATCGAACTAAAGCTGATAATGATTAATAAAGTTTCTTAAATACTAAAATGTTTTCACTGCAGGGAGAGAGGGAAACTTAGCCTATTTTTGTTTCCTGCTAGTAGAGCAATTAATTATTTAATAATTTAATATCTGCAACTCATTTAGCTGTGAAACATTCTCTTGTGAAGGAGTCAAACAGAGACAGTCTTTGTAGAAGTAGCGGCCACCAGAGAATTCATATATTGCTGTTTGCACATTAATTTGCTACTTACAACATCTGTAAATTGTTAATATTAGCTACTGCTCTGCTGACACAGTTGGCTGCATTTGAATAAGCAACATTGGCAGATAAAAGGTCTACTTGTACTGAACGCCTCCATGCATTGAGTGCACATTGAAGCAGAAGGCTAAAGGTCAAACCCTGTACCTTACAGCTAAGAACTGAAAGAGGCTATTGGGAATACTGACGTGGTTACTAATACCACGTGTCTGGTGGGACTCAACTTTGGGCGAATAAACGCAGTGCTGAAATCTGCCCTCCAGTGTCTCAAAAGTTTTCTCTCCTTCACTTTTTTTTGCCTTATTCTCAGAGCACTTTAGAATTTCAGAGGATGGTGTGTCCCCCCCGTTTTTGAGCTTACCTTATTGTTTCAAGGTGGCCAAAGGTGGTATATGCATTTTGCCTTCCAGTAAAGATTTCTCCTGCACTCTGCTGCCTTCCTGCCACTCCATGCTTCCTAATCTGAAAAAGCCCCATGGGATGAGTTCCCTTATGAAGTCTTGCCCTGGGCTTTAAAACACAGTAACCCCAGAAACTCCATAGTGCAGATTATTAGTGAGATGATTTGCTGAATCAAAGAAAGGGCACTCACAAATTACCCTTGGGTCACCTCAGAAGTAACAGAAGCATAACAAATTCCTCCCCCCCTGCCCATGAGAATTTTACCAAAATATCCTCTCCCCCTCAATAATTTTTGAACACAATTTCTTTTCTCATTAACTGATGAAGATTGGTTGAAAAAATCCACAGGAGGAAATTTTGGCGAAGAGGTAGAGTAAATTACACATTCCTCCTGCCCAACCTATTGTCATATTTGTAATTGTTGTCTTAAAGAGAAGCTTGCTCTAGTTTGCATCCTTATACTATATCATTGGCCAATCACCCCAGCTCTGTTAAATCACTGGCTGATCACCTGAAGTCTTCTTGCTGGTTTTTTCTTTCAAGCTAACATACTGAAATATAGTGACATCAGAGGTGGTTTTAGGGTGGCACAACCAATGTGGCAGAACTGGGCACCGCACTGCAAGGGGAACCACAACAATTCTATAGAACGGAGCACAAGAGGCAGGGGGTACCAAATTTGCGTCGCACAGGGCACCACTGAAATTTGAGAGCCCAAAGTCTGCCACTGCTCCCATTGGCTTTTCCAAAGGACTTTGGTGGGAGACTTCCTCAGTCCTTGCAGACCTTCGGCTTTCATTGATTTCAGCTTTAAAGCATTGGGTCTTTCTTCTTCCTTCCTCACTTCTTAAGCCCCCTATGGACACTGGTTGTTTCCCCTGGCAACAAGAGCTTTCCATTCGAAACTCTCAGACTTGTCTCTTTTTCTTCAACACATATCTCCACAGTCTTCCGAAGCCCCTTAAAAAATGCTGAGTCTGCCCTTTTATTCTCTCCAGTCAGACCCTCCAACCAGTCACCAGGTTCTCATTGGAATCCCAAAATTTCATTGGCCTATAACTACAGACCAATATATTTGAGTGGAATTTCTACTGAAATGTATGAAAGTTGAATTCTGTAGCCAAGTGTCACAACTGAAACCTTATGTGTTCCATAGTAATATTTTCGACTCATCAGTTTATCTGCCTCCTGGAAAACTGCCAGTGGTACCCCAATACAGTGTACAGTGGTACCTCTAGTTGCAGACACAATCCGTCCGCAACTAGAGTGGCGATTCTGCGCAAGCGCGGAGCGTGATAGAGTGCTTCTGTGCATGTGTGAAGCACGCAGAATGCTTCTGGCGTGTGTGCGCACAGCGAAACCCGGAAATATACACTTCTGGGTTTGCTGCATACGCAAGCTGAAAAGATGCAACATGAACCTAGCGCAACACGAGGTATAACTGTATCTGGCGTCATTTAGGAATAGAAGTCCAGTCTCCCCCTTTCACACAATTAACTTGATAGTGTTTGAAACAGCACCATCTTGTTACATTTAGATTTCTCCCATAAAAATGCAGTTTCTTACAGGCACCATCAACAGTCTGTGAACCTGTGGGTATAGGGTGATATATAAATTCAATAAATAATAATAATGATAACAGTCTGCAAAATTCATAATGTGCCATTTAAACATGCTAAAATCTGTATATAGTTGCGGGATGTGTTGAGGATTTTTAATGTGCTGAATTAGCACTGCTGAGATGAAAAAGAAACGTAAGCGCCTGTGTCATGGGGTTCTGGGTGGAAAGATTGGTCACCATTGCACCTGCCATCCAGACAGAGGGCAAAAATCTGGCCTCTCTATTGAAGAATGTCTGCAGAGTCATTGAGCTTTTTCAGACAACAAAGTTCTAGACTACAGTGGTGCCTCGCAAGACGAAATTAATCCGTTCCACGAGTCTCTTCGTCTTGCGGTTTTTTCGTCTTGAGAAGCACGGCTATTAGCGGCTTAGCGGCTATTAACAGCTTAGCGGCTTTAAGAAAAAGGAAACAAACTCGCAAGAACTCGCAAGACGTTTCGTCTTGCGAAGCAAGCCCATAGGGAAATTCATCTTGCGGAACGACTCAAAAAACAGAAAACCTTTTCGTCTAGCGAGTTTTTCGTCTTGCGAGGCATTCGTCTTGCGGGGCACCACTGTACTTGAATGCATAAGTCATTTTTTATTAGAAAGAAAATTGATTGTTCTAATGTACCCTCATTATAAGTGCTGTTCCTCTTGAACAGCCTATATTGTAAACCAAAAACTAAAAAATGCCAATTCTAGGAAGGACATGCAGGAGTCCACATGGCTTTACATCATCTCTATTCTATGCATTATGGAGGCTGTTTATTTCTAAATAAACTCAGCATAGTTGCAGCAGTAAAGTATAAACACTTCTGCAAATTTAGTTACAACTGAAGTTTGGCAATCAATGGTTATAATAAACTATGTTTAGCTAGATGTCTACATTGTATAGTCTTGCAAATTCTTATTGCTTGCAATCTATGTGTCTTCAGGTTTCTGGAACTAGAATTGTTTTTGTTTGTTGGTTGGTTTTAAATAGAATAATTCCTTGTAATGTGAAAATTTAATAGTGTAGAAGCAAAATGGGGCCATCTAAAATAAGATGGTGGCTTCTCCATACTCAGTGGATGCAGAAGTTACAGAAGTTCTGAAATAAAAATAAAATAAACTTTTAAAATACTCCAGAAATGGCTGCTTACCCAGTCATAGGGTGGGCAGCTGTTATGGCCCATTGCAGACGACTCCCACCCCCCAGGGAGCGATGCTTGGGACAACAGTTTGGGGACTTCCCAGGCTGGCCACTGAGGATTGGTGAGGCTTTCTCACCAGGTGATTGATTTGAATTCCAGCCAGTCCAGCTGGGCCGAGTGGGTGGGGTTTCAGATGCCAGCAGCACTAGATCGCAGGGACCTTTGAGGTTTCAGGATTTGTGGAATACTGACGAGCATAGAGGTAACTAATCCCATCGTCTGGAGATGGAGATTCCACATTATCATTGCCCCCAGCAAGAAAACACATCAGTGTACATTCTATTAGCATTCACATGAGGTTTATTTTCATTTAGGATATTGAAAATGCATATTTTATTTGCAGATGTTGATGAATGTCAGGCAATCCCTGGGATCTGCCAAGGGGGAAATTGCATCAATACAGTTGGATCGTATGAGTGCAAGTGCCCTGCTGGTCACAAACAGAATGAAGCAACTCAGAAATGTGAAGGTAAGTGTAACAAACTGGGGAAAAACTCATACATAGTGCTCACTGCCTGTTGTCTTATGATATATTGGACTGAGAGCATGGGGAGCATAGTTTGGGGTTTAGAGTCTGGACCCTAACATAGGAATTCAGTCGGATGGTTGATAGGAACACCAATTTTCATTTTCTCCCATAAAACGCCTGCCATCTACACTTTGCACCCTATTTATTTTTGCTTCTTCCAGCTATTCCTTCTCCGTTTTTTGAAATTTGCCAAAACACTTCATCCTCCATTTCCTTCCTGCTTCAGAGTGTCAAGCAATCCCGGCACCATGGGACAGAGACTCTAAATCCCTTCTCTCGTTCTCTTGTATAAGCATTTCTGGAAATATTCCAAACCCTCCCTTAGGCTTAAGAACTCTTTTTTTGACCTCTTCTACTATTAAATGAATTGCAAGGCCTAAGAAGATCCGTCGTGCTGACCATGAGAGAGTGAGGTAACGTAATCTGATTGCACAGGTGTTTGAGTGAGAGAGGAACAGTGGAAGAGAAAATCCATTTAATCATGAACAGACGAACCACATATATGTTATGTGTAGATTAATTATGTTTTAACTTATTTGCTCATTTTGACTGAACTTTGACAGGAAAATCTGAGTTCTTGGGAACAGTGTTGGGAGCAAGGTAGCAAGACCAGTCTATTTTTTCACCTGCAACATTCCCAAAAATTGCACTCCTTTACAATTCCTGCTAAATAACAGACATTGTAACTATGAATACAATTGGTTAAGCTTTGAAGAAAAGCTAGCAAAACAGAGGATATAACTCCAGTTTTTAATGAAGGAAAACAAACATTTTGTTTAGGGAAGTTTTTAATGTCTGATGTTTTATCGTGGTTTTAATATTCTGTTGGGAGCCACCCAGAGTGGCTGGGGAAACCCAGCCAGATGGATGGGGTATAAATAAATAAATAAATTATTATTATTATCACCACTGAGAAAATATTTGCTTGGAACTATATCATAAATAAATCAGTTTTGGAATAAATAATAAAGGCAATGGTAACAATAAATAGAGAACTGTTGTATATTTTCACCATGAGAAATCCTTTATCCTCTCAGTGAAAATTTGGAAATGTACTGTTACTTGCGCAACAGCAACTGAAACAAATTAGGTGAAAACGGCTTTAGTTTCTAAATTTAGCTGTACATAGTACAGCTATTGCGTAGGCAAAGCAAGTGTGGGTATGTCCTTGGCTTTTGTGCTGTATTGTGGAATTCACAAGTTATTTGTTTTTGAAACATGTAACATGTAAGCAAGAAATGCTGTTATTATTTCCTTCTACCCTTCTTTTTCCTCCTCCTCCCTTTTCTCAACTCTTTCTTGCACACAGATCACACATCCCTTTTCATGCATTCTCCCCTCACCTGTTAGGTCCTCCAGCTTTGCCAATACACAACATTATCACCTTCTTCAACACCTTTTTCTACCTCCTCCTTTCCTCAACTCTTTTGTACACAGACCATCCCCATTTCTAAGCTTCGTCCTCTCCTATTCGGCAGCCCTTTTCTGTACAAACACCATGCTGAAAAAGTGTTGCTGTGTCATTAGGATGAATAGACAAGCTTAAGAGTAAGCCTACCAGTTTGTTCAGTTACCAAATGTTAAGATCAGGTGGTGGATGTTGTACGTATATGGGTAAAGGTAAAGGGACCCATGACCATTAGGTCCAGTTGTGGCCGACTCTGGGGTTGCGGCACTCATCTCGCTTTATTAGCCGAGGGAGCCGGTGTTTGTCCGCAGACAGCTTCCGGGCCATGTGGCCAGCATGACTAAGCCGCTTCTGGTGAAACCAGAGCAGCACACGGAAACGCCGTTTACCTTCCCGCCAGAGCGGTACCTATTTATCTCCTTGCATTGTGACGTGCTTTTGAACTGCTAGGTAGGCAGGAGCAGGGACCAAGAAACAGGAGCTCACCCTGTCGCGGGGATTCGAACCGCCAACCTTCTGATCGGCAAGTCCTAGGCTCTGTGGTTTAACCCACAGCGCCACCCACGTATATGGGTACTTGTGTGTTAATAAAATTGTAGAATCATAGAGTTGGAAAGGACCCCAAGGGTCATGTAGTTAATTACCTGCAGTTCAGGAATCTCAACACACGGTTTCCTCATCCAGTTTGAAACCGTGCTGGACCCTGCTTAGCTTTGCAAAAGTTTTATTGCAGTTTTATTACTGCAGCACTAGGACTAATATGTCTTCTAAATTACTACACTGAATCATTAAGATGTTGAAGACAACACATAGTACCTACCCGCAGTGAAATAAATTCTGTGAAGCTGCTATGGAGCATTTGAGGGCTGTGTATCCTGTATTTCTCTCACACGAAGCAGTGGAGGAATGGAAGTGGGGGAGTTTTAAACAGCCATCCCCCCCCCCCTTTCAGTCTTCCTCCCTTTTTGCTGTACTCAAACAATGAAAGAGTTTGAGTACAGTGGGGGTGGAGAGACACTTAGATGAAAAATGTGGTTTTAAACAATGGCAGAAGTTTAAGTAAAGCAGGGATGCAGTGACACTGAGGGGCTGTTGTTGTTTAAAAACAATTTTAGCAAAGAGAATAGCTGAGATGGATGAAACGCAGAAGCTAGTACTAAAAAGCTAACATAGCAGAGCCTTTCCGAACTCCCTACTTTCTATAGTCAAACCTTGTTTTAAATTGCCACTTTCCCCTCAGTGTCACCCCCTGTTCACTCTAGTCAGTGAACTCTACCACTTGTTTTTAAAATCACCACTTTCCCCCTGTCATTTTTTCTCCACCTCTACTTTACTCAAACCTCTGCTCTCATTTAAAAGGCCCATTTCCTCTTCATTCCCTCTTGCCACACTCTCACTCTCAGTGAACCTCCATCCCTGCTTTACTCAAACTTCTGCCGTTGTTTGAATCACCTACTTTTTTTGCTTCCAGTGTCCACCCTTCTCACTGTATTCAAACTTCTCCCACTTCCATTCCTCAGCTTCCTCACGTGAGGGAGACAAAGAATGCAGAGCCCTCAAATATTCCATTGTATGGAGGTACTTTACTCAAACCTCTGCCATTGTTTTAAACTAGCATTTCCTCTCGTTTTCCTTCCTCCCTGCTTTCCTCAAACTTCCCTCCCCTCTGGCTCCCATGCCATGGCACTGCTGTTGTGAAAACTGCCTTCTGTTTTGCTTCCCCACCTCATCCTGACTTCATGCAAATCCAGCTCCTAGTGGGAGCTGCATAATGACAGCCTTACATACATATATTTTTGTTGTTGTTTAGTCGTTTAGTCTTGTCCGACTCTCCGTGACCCCATGGACCAGAGCACGCCAGGCACTCCTGTCTTCCACTGCCTCCCGCAGTTTGGTCAAGCTCATGCTGGTAGCTTCGAGAACACTGTCCAACCATCTCGTCCTCTGTCGTCCCCTTCTCCTTGTGCCCTCCATCTTTGCCAACATCAGGGTCTTTTCCAGGGAGTCTTCTCTTCTCATGAGGTGGCCAAAGTATTGGAGCCTCAGCTTCACGATCTGTCCTTCCAGTGAGCAGTTGCCATATTTCAGAAAGTGAAAATCTGAACCCCAAAGTTGTTGAGCTGCTTTTTCTTTTTTTTTCTTTTGCCAAAGTTATTGAGCTCCCCCCCCCCCCCAAATCTCAAAAAAAGATTTTTTAAAGCTATTTTGGGGAAAATTTGCCAAAGAAGCAACACTGGCTGGCATGGGCTGGCATATGCCCAGGGTTTCCTGGACGTTTTAAATAATTTTAGAAAATTCCGCCATTTTTGACATACCGCCCTAACATATATGACATTTTATTGGAAGGGGTGTGGGTGGGTATAAACCTTCAGACAGGGCTGAAAGTGTAGCAGACATTACCTATTCCTGGCATGAATCAGTTAGAAAAACAAGCTATTGTATGTTTTAATGTAAAGAAATCTGAATGCCACAAACCATGAAAAGCTTAGTGACCTATATAAATATACTTTTAAAATAAATTTTGTACTTGCAGCTTTACCAATAGAATGATTAATTATTTCTGAGTATTTAGAACTTAGTGAACTTCTATATGTCAGGCAAGGCTAATTATTTTAAAACATTTTTTGAGATATGTGCTATTGGGGAATAGAGTACATGCCAAACTAATTCATGATAGCGTTCCACTCTGAATAAGTGAGTGGTCAAAAACAAATAAGAAAAACAACAAGCAAATGGCCTTATGGGTGGAAAAAAATAGTTAAGTAATTCAGTCGTCATCCATGAATCTCTACAGTCATTGGTCCTGGAAATGAATTGGCAGGCAATGCATTGGATCCAGGATTCTTCCAGAGGGGCTTCTTATGGGATGGGGAAACCTCCTTAAAAACAAAGGGTTGTTTGTCTTTTCTGTTTTATTGTACACTCATAGCCTCATACCTGGAATTGCTTGGAAATTCTAGGAAACCAAAATATCACTGTGCTTTTCAAATCAGTGGTTAAAATCAGTGTAGTTTTGATATGGCAGTCCACCATCTTGATTCAAAATGGCTTTCAGTTGTATCCAAACATAGATGAAAACCCCTTCCTTGGCTTCAAGAACTATCGTGCAGAATTTGGTCATGAGTATCTTAAGAGGTATCCAAATGCACAGAGAACAGCTTTCTAAAACAGATAGTAGATTTTTATTGATTTATTTAAACCACTTTGTGAAAGGGCGCCTGAAATTAATAAAAGATGCTTTAGGTTTTTGAAGGTAAACATTATTTTAGGGGTTAAGTTGAGCTCCCTCAGTGCAGGAAACGTTTCAAAATATGAGAGTATTGACAAAATTGGGCTTATTATAAGGCTCAAAGAGCAAGAGAGAGCACGAGAACTCAGTCAATAGAAGAATACTTGTTTTAATCTGGATTTTCTTTTAAGTGATCTCACCAGCAAGTATTTAGTTCACTCCCTTCCCCTCTCATATATGTAAAGCCAGATCAAACATTGCAAAGGGGCAAACGTGTTGCAGGCCTCACCTAGGCAAGATGCCAGTTTTTAACAGGAATGGTATGACTTTGACATTAACTATCCATTTTTACTTTTTTTTAAAAAAAGAAAATAAACTAAGAGTCATGTAATTTCAGTTTCTTTTTTACCTTTTGGACTTGAAGAACCAGATGTGCTTTAGCATGCTTAAAAGAAACGTTTTTCCTGGCAGGAATGTGAAGAAGTATTCACATTACATTCTCAGTACTTTGCTGACCAAAATTGCTTAAATAACTTAAGAGCACAAAACCTACTGTAACCCAGTAGAACTTGTACTCTGGTCTCATGGATCCGCAGCTTAATTAAATTTTTATACTCTTTACAAGACTTTCATTTTATTTCTGAAGGATTTTAGTTTTGTGTAGTAGTAGTAGTCTAGTATTAAGGGGAAACTATAAAGGCTTAGTGATTTTCTCAGTGTTCCTGGAAATACACATTTAATCCTTAATTCTGTGGGTATCACATTTTTCTTTTTTAGAAAAATAAAAATATTTTTTGTTCGTGGTACTTTACATTTTAAAAGCATTTCTTAAGTTTATATACATAATAAAAAGTATTATAATGCATCTGAAAGTCACTTGTCTTTGGCCCTCATTAGACGTTTCCCCCCTCCCTATGTTTGGGAGACAGGGAAAAGTCCCTAGGCTTGTCCACTCCCTACCCAACCCTTCACTACAGTAGTTTACTTTCCTCTATATTTACTCTTTATCCACATTTTGTTAAATTAGATTAATTCATATTGGGATGTGTTGCTTCTTGCTTATTCACCTAAGTAAGCAAGACAGTACTGGGATTTTTAAACTACTAGCAACAAAAGTGCAATAGCCACTTGGATGCACAAACACTCCCAGATTAAGTATTCCTATACCAGTGTATAAGTTAACAGGTTCATGGATTTGTGTGAGCAGACACACAAACATCTCATCAACAAATGGTAAGGACATTTTATATATTTAAAATGCTTCCAATACAGCAAATGATGAAAAGGGAACGTGCAACTATTCAGAAATGTCTTCAAACTTTCTTCTGGCAAGGTTAGTTCCCAATTATTATATCCTGTTCATTGCAGTCATTTTGGTAAAGGAGATGACCTCTAGCAGACAAGCAGGGAAGTTGTTTTGCTTGGCAGGCAGGCAGGCAGGCTGGCTGGCTGGCTTTTTAGTAAAATGTCCCACAGGTGGGAATTTGCTATCCATTTTATGGCCATGTCCAGTCCCGTCCTAGGTGTAATGCTTAAAATATATCTTCTTCTCTCTCTTGCCTTGCACAACGCTTAACAACATTTTCACCCTCATTTTTCTTCTTCTTTCAGTTAAGAGGTACAGTGGACGCTCAGGTTATGAACGTGATCTGTGCGGGATGCACGTACGCAACCCCTGTCTGTGCATGCGCGGGTTGCAATTGAGCGCTTCTGCGCATGCGCAACTGCCGAAACCTGGAAGTAACCCATTCCGGTACTTCCAGGTTTCGGTGGTCCGCAACCTGAAAAAACACAACCTGAAGCATCTGTTACCCGAGATATGACTGTATTTGTGTTTAATTGGATGTTTGTCTTTACTGTTTGACAGAACTGGCTTAAAACAGTGCTGGCTTGGTCCTTGATTTTAAAGGACTCGGGAGATTTTATGGTGATGATGGTTAAACATTCTTTCACCTCCTAAAGGCCAAGTCATGTGCAGCAGACGGGCTTAATACTCATCCACTGTGTGTTCCAAGAGAACTCTGCAACATTTGAAGGAGAGATGCGTGGCTTGTAAACAAACTGTGCACAATCTCCAAGAAAGAAAATCTTAGAGTTGTGTACGCAGTCCCAGTGGTAGAGCTTTTACGTGTAGAAGGTCTAAGATTTAATCTCCAGGACTGGTGGTAAAGACTCCTTCATGAAACTCTGGAGAATTGGTGGCATTCAATGTAGACAACATTGAGCCAGATGAACAAACGGCCTAAGTACAGTGGTACCTCGGGTTAAGTACTTAATTCGTTCCAGAGGTCTGTTCTTAACCTGAAACTGTTCTTAACCTGAAGCACCACTTTAGTTAATGGGGCCTCCTGCTGCTGCCGTGCCGCCGGAGCCCGATTTCTGTTCTTATCCTGAAGCAAAGTTCTTAACCTGAAGCACTATTTCTGGGTTAGCGGAGTGTGTAACCTGAATCATGGGGGGGGGGGGGGACTGGGGTTGTCCAATACACGGATAGTGGCATGGCGGGGGTGGGGAGGGGAGAAGCGCCGCGCCGCCAGCCAGCTCTTTGACAGGAGTGCAAATCCACCCGATGCCGCTGCGCACGGGAAGCACTCCTTGGATCGTTTCCTGTGCGCGACGGCATCGGGGGAAGTTGCGCTCCTGCAAACTGGATGGCACACAAATTCACCCGATGCCGCTGTGCGCAGGAAACGATCCAGGGAGCGTTTCCTGCCCGCAGCTGCGTAGGGGGAGAGGCTCAACAACTTTGGGCCCTCTCCCCTCATTTTCTTAAAATTCAGTCCCCCAAAATGGGGGGGGGGGGGGTTCTTACACAAGTGGGTGTCTTATAGACGGAAAAGTATGGTACATATTACATCTCCATAGTCAGTTCGTTTATGTTTTGTGTGAGACACTATCCTCGTAGACATAATGCAGTTGCGGGGGGGGGGGGGGGGGAGAGATGGGGAGGGAGACAGATGGGAAGGTAACGTTCTTTTGTTAAATTGCATAGCGTTTGGGTAGGGTATTGTCTCAGCATCATGCCGGTAGGTACTTTATTTGTAAATTTATTTATTTTTATTGGCACTGCAAGAGATTAGAGGGTCAGGAGCCTGGTTGGTTGCGTTCAGTTGGTTGCAGTGTGGCTTGTTTGTATGTGTTTGGGGGCAGGGTTGTGTGGTCAGATTAGCCATATTGTTTCGTAAGCATGATAACTAGACACTGGAAGGACCTATCAGGAGCGAACATGAGCTACTGCTACCAAAATGGGTGGGAAACCACCTAGCTAGAAAAATTAGCCAACAAACTTAAATTAGCACAGGGACAAGCAGAGGAGGATGCCTTCACGCTGGTGTGGTTCCCCTTTGTCACATACACAACACAACATGACAATGAACTAAACTTGTTCTGTTCAAATCATCAAATAGCAGATGAAACATGTTCCTTTCTTATCAAGCTTTCTGTTAACACTGACCTCATGGTTTATTTATTTAGCTGTTTTTTTGTATTCACTTTAATATACATAATTTGTGTCTTAAATACAAAAACTAGCACCTTGAGTAGGCTCAGAATGCTATAGAAAGCCAGTGTCCTAGCACAAAGCAACTGTTGCATTCTGCACCAGTGACAACTTCTGAACACCTTCCGAGTGAGGAATTCCATAGCTATAGATAAAGGCTCAAGGATTTGGACTCCTTTTATGAGAACATTATGAGGACAATGTTCTTCGTTTTTCTTTTTATCCAACTTAAAAGGCAGATGAGGCAGAATCATCTGGCTATAGATTGAGACGTACAAACCCTACAGAGTTTCGCATAGCTTCAAAATGGAAAACATAAGTCAGTTCAAGGTTTGTGGAAACTTGGCCTAAGCTTGAACAAAATGAATCCCAGTTTAAACCTGGGCCAGCCTCCAAGTTCGTTACAAAACCTGAAAGCTGGCAACTTTTAACTGGTGATAGATTGCATAAAGAGATTTACAAGGAGCGCTGACTACATGTACCAGAGGTCACTATAAAATGGCATTGCTTTGTGAGAATCATATTAGAAGATACTATAGGAACAACTATATGGTTAGTTTAAGAGCATAGCAGTATTGTCAAGTTTCACAGTGTGGTTTGAAAGCAATGAAAATTTTAAGCTCCATCTCTCACCAGTTATATGCTGG
Organism: Podarcis muralis; assembly: GCF_964188315.1. Classification (NCBI taxonomy): domain Eukaryota; kingdom Metazoa; phylum Chordata; class Lepidosauria; order Squamata; family Lacertidae; genus Podarcis; species Podarcis muralis. The sequence continues at coordinate 17,407,293 of NC_135665.1, forward strand.
TAGCCCCCCTCCCTTTTATCATCTTTTCTTTTTTTCTTTTTAAGAGAAGGGAACAGAAAAAGACACATTCTCTTTTAAAAGGAAAATAAAGTACACAGAGAAAGACAAGAAAAGAAACAGCATGTACAGTGGTACCTCGAGTTAAGTACTTAATTCGTTCCAGAGGTCCGTTCTTAACCTGAAACTGTTCTTAACCTGAAGCACCACTTTAGCTAATGGGGCCGCTGCACCACCGGAGCACAAATTCTGTTCTCATCCTGAAGTAAAGTTCTTAACCTAAAGCACTATTTCTAGGTTAGCGGAGTCTGTAACCTGAAGCGTATGTAACCTGAGGTACCACTGTACTATTCTAATGCTTTGCGCACTTTAGTACTGTGTGAGGCATACACAATAGAACCAATGGGGACCGCATATCCCCATAAGAACTGACCTAGACCCTGCAATCACAATCTGAAGCCCTTCTTTGTGTGTACCTCCTCCACAAGAGTTCTAGAAGGCGGCAACACAATAACAGGCCATATGCCATATGCTGCATAGTCTGATAGGTGATTTTGGTGCCCCCCTCCGGGGAGAGGGGCTGGTTTTGCCAACCCCTAGATGCACCTGTAGATTCCTTTGAGCCTGTAGATACCTAAATAAAAAATCTGGGGTCCTCCTTGAACCTTCCCAGTCAAGTTAAAAATAGAAAAATCAGACCCTCCAAGTGCCCCTATTTTCCAGGGATGTCCATGGTTTAGAGAAGCTATCGCGGTTTCTTATTTGATCCCGGAATATCCCACTTTTCCATAGGATCTCCCTATTTTCATTGGAGAAATGTTGGAAGGTATGGAAGGATGTTCCTGAAGAAATGTTGGAGGATATGGAGTTATCTGGCCCCTGAGCCGTCTGAAGGCAGTCCTGTATCGGGAGGTGTTTGTTTAAATGTTTAATGTTTTATTATGTTTTTATATATGGTGGGAGCTGCCCAGAGTGGATGGGGCAACCCAGTAAGATGTGTGGGGTATAAATAGTAAAATTATCATTACGGAATAGGACGTCCCTATTTTCATCAGAGAAATGGCGCAAGATATGAAAAACTACTTAAAAGCATGTAAAGAAGGCTTTGTGCCCCTTTTAGGTTCTTGACTGTGACCAAAGGTGGGACGGGACAAGCAGAGAGAGGAGGCAATGGAACACAATAGAAGAGACAGTGAAGGAGAAACTACCTAGAGTGGGAATGATCCTGACGTAGTCTCTTATAGACTTAGGAAGACTGAATAAGTTTACACCAGGCATGGCCAAATATGTCCCTCCAGCTGTTTTGGGACCACAGTTCCCATCATCCCTGACCGCTGGTCCTGTTAGCTAGGGATGATAGGAGTTGTAGTCCCAAAACAGCTGGAGGGCCAAGTTTGGCCATGCCTGGTTTACACAATCTAGTTGAGGACAGGACTCATTAAGACTGAACAATGAGGTTCCATGAGAAAACTCTTAAAAGTCCAGTTTTCTGAGGGGTGGTGTAGCACATAACACCTTGTAGGCAATGATTTGCTTTGTGCAATTATGTGTAGAGTGAAAATCTAAGAGTCATGGACCTGGGAGGCGTACGCAGAATAAAAGCAAGGATGAGCAATTCCCCCTACTTCGGAACAAAAGCAAAACATTTGTTCTGAAATGGTTTAGTCACCCCTAGGCAGTTCAAAAGCACCTCAAAGTGCAAGTAGATAAATAGGTACCGCTCCGGCGGGAAGGTAAACGGAGTTTCCATGCGCTGCTCTGGTTTGCCAGAAGCGGCTTAGTCATGCTGGCCACATAACCCGGAAGCTGTACGCCGGCTCCCTTGGCCAATAAAGCGAGATGAGCGCCGCAACCCCAGAGTTGGCCACAACTGGACCTAATGGTCAGGGGTCCCTTTACCTTTACTATAAGGTTATAACTTACGAACTATATTACGTGTGTCTGGCATTAGAATGATACAATGCAACACAATGCAACATGGAATGATCCTGCTGTGAAACATACTCTTGTCAGGAAGATTATGTGTATGAGATGCTCTCGGGAATTAATTTAAGGTCCAGAAATAATTCCCGCTCTCCACTTTCCATGAGAAGCTCACAAATTCTACTACACAAACGACCTTTTCTTCTCACTACATTCGCTTATACAGGGATCTGCTTGGTGACTGTAACATAGGGGGGGACGGGACCTTGATGTAGAGATCTGAATTGCAGTGAAAGTGAATGTACTGTTTTCATTTCTAGCCTAGGGTATATTAGCAGACATTTGTCTGATCCTGGTGGAAATAAAGGGATACATTTTATACCCTCTTGTGGTCACTTTGGAGTAATTCATTCTTGGGGCACATGCTTATTAGAACAAGCAGACTTAAATATAAACGTTCTGCTTTCCTTTTTTTTTGGCTGTCATATAGTAAGCACCTACATTTCACTTTGTAATGAGATCACTTAATTCCTGCCTTTGTTTTGGTTTATTTGAGAATGTGGTCAGGGTAGTGGCTACAATGGGATAAACTGGGCATGCTGTATTCATTCCAGCTCTGGAGAAGTTGTAAGACAGAAGTGGTTGGTTGTTGTTGTTTTTTAAAATAAAGCTATAAACATGATTGTACTTTTTCCTGACACACATTACACCGTGTATGATCCTCTGCAGGTAATGGCGAGTAGAATCAAATTGTATGTGTTTTCTGTTGTGTAGGGAAATTTGACTCCAGTTGTCATTACTGAGCATGCTGTATTGCGTTTGAGCATTCTCGGTAACATTATATATTCAAATGTGGCAGGTGTGATACATTGGCACAGGGAACTTAAAGAAGTCCAATATTTACTAGTACAGACCATATGCTAAACACATCAGATGGTGTAGTTAGAGCACAGTACAAATATTTGTATTCATAATACATATCAAGAGTGGTTTTACAGCAAACATGTTTATGCAATAAAAAGCACATACAAATTTAAAACCAGAGATCAGCTTTTACAGGTAGATATTTTCTTAATTGCCTGCATAAGTGTGATGTCATAGATAAGTTTCCAGAGGTCATTTAAATATTAAAAGAGACAGCACCTATTGCATCTGTTGGCAGAGCATTCCACACTAAAGGCTTGGTGATGCTAAAGGCTTGGGTTCTTGTTGCCGTCAGGTGAGGAGCAGGGGCAACTAACAAGGTTCCTGCAGGTTAATTCAGGAAATGAGCTGGGATATAAATGTTTAGGAACCTGGGGTACCTGAACCTAAGTTGTGCCACAAATGCCAGGGGGCTGAGGAGTATTCAAGCAGTGCTACTCTCTGAATGCAACCCTAAATATTAGAGTGGAAGCACCATAATACTGTGCCTCTGATACCCTTCCCACTAAGTGAGTCAAAGAGGATACCATGGTCTGTTGGTATCAAAAGCTGCTGAGAGATCAAGCAGAAGTAACAGGGTTGTGCTCCCCATCTCTCATGATAAGGTCAGAGCAATCAAGGCTGATTTAGTTCCGAAATCAGGACTGAACACAGATTGTAGCAGATCTAGCTAATCAATCTCATCCAGGAACTGCTGCATATAGCAATCAGTCTCATCCAGGGATTCCTAAGGAAGAAAAAAGATTTTTTAAGTGTTCTTCATCTGCTTCTGTCTCCAGATATTAATGAGTGCAGCCTCATTCCAGGAATATGTGATGCTGGTGAATGTTCCAACACTGTGGGAAGTTATTTTTGCCTCTGTCCACGTGGTTTTGTGACATCGACAGATGGCTCTCATTGCATTGGTAGGTATATTATTTTATGGACCCTTTGGACTGTCTCGAAGCTCACTGCTGGCCAGTTCTAACCTATTGTTCCTTGGACAGTTCATTAAAGTTTCTAGTCTATGAACTTAACTTTCTCGTCTTCGGCCATCATACAACACTGGTCACATCCCACAATCTCCCTATTTGTAGAGGAAGGAGCTGTGATCCTTGCATGCACTGACCATTAAAATAAATAAATGGAGGTGTGTTTGCAAAAAAGATTCTGGGACCTTCTGGTGAAGGGTAGATAAGAAATACAACAATAACAACAATAATTTTATACAGTTTGATTATAGTCTACTTCCATGGTTTAAGATCGTGTCATTTCCAAACTATATGTACTTCAACTTTATTTGTGATGTTTGGAAAACAAGAAACGAGGAAACTAAAATTATATTATTTACTTAATCTAGCCTCTGCTGAACTTGAAGGGGAAACTCAAATTGATTACTGATTAAGATTAATCTGATTTTTCTTTAATATTGTAAAGTTTGTCTTGGATTGGTGTCTATAACCACAAAGTCAGTCTTTGAAAGATACTCCTATGAAGCTAGAATACATCAACAGAAAAGATTGCTATTTCATTTGGCCTAAGTACCCTCTCATGCCCCATGAGGAAAAGTGGTCAAGAAGATGGATTTATTTCTGTGCTTGTACGTCAACAGGCAAAGCCTAAAAGCTTCTGACATGTGGTAGCCAGTTGGGGAGAAAAGCAAATACAGTGGTACCTCGCAAGACGAACGCCTCGCAAGACGGAAAACCCGCTAGACGAAAGGGTTTTCCGTTTTGGAGGCGCTTCACAAAACGAATTTCCCTATGGGGTTGCTTCGCAAGACGAAAGCCCATAGGGAAATCTCCGGGACAGCGGGGAAGCGCAGCACGTCTTCCCCACTGTCCTCGGACCTCCTCCCGCCGCCCGCCATTGGAACGAAGCTCCGATGCCGGGCGGGGGGGCGGGGACGCCTTCTCCCGCCGCCCGCTATCGGAACGAAGCTCCGATGCCGGGCGGGGGGGGGGCAGGGACGCCGTCTCCCGCCGCCCGCCATCGGAACGAAGCTCCGATGCCGAGCGGGGGGGCGGGGACGCCTTCTCCCGCCGCCCGCCATCGGAACGAAGCTCCGATGCCGGGCGGGGGGGGCGGGGACGCCTTCTCCCGCCGCCCGCCATCGGAACGAAGCTCCGATGCCGGGCGGGGGGGTGGGGACACCTTCTCCCGCCGCCCGCCATCGGAACGAAGCTCCGATGCCGGGGGGGCGGGGACGCCTTCTCCCGCCGCCCGCCATCGGAACGAAGCTCCGATGCCGGGGGGGGGCGGGGACGCCTTCTCCCGCCGCCCTCCATCGGAACGAAGCTCCGATGCCGGGCGGGGGGGCGGGAACGCGTTCTCCCGCCGCCCGGCATCGGATGGCTTTCCTGAAGACTTGGGGTGGGAGGAGGGTTTTCCTTCCCACCGCCAACATTCAGAATGCTGTTCTGAATGTTGGTGGTGGGGAGGAAAAACCCTCCTCCCACGCAAGCCCCGGGAACAGAGGGAAAGCGCTGCGCGCCTTCCCCTCTGTTCCCATACCTGTCGTGAAGGCTTGCGGTGGGGAGAAAAGCCCTTCTCCGCACCGCCAGCCTGGCAAGCGGTTTCCCTAGGAACGCATTAATTGATTTTCAATGCATTCCTATGGGAAACCGTGCTTCGCAAGACGAAAAACTCGCAAGAAGAAAAAACTTGCGGAACGAATTAATTTCGTCTTGCGAGGCACCACTGTACATTTCTTTCTCTTGAGTTTCTAGTTAATGCATGTGTTACTTTAAACCACCAGAGGGCATTGTTTGTTTAACAATCTAGCCCGCAATTGTAGCCCCTCTGTCTAACTCGACTCTGCCTTTTAGAGGTTATTTTGGTTTATTGTTTTCTCCCAACTTGTTCAGACAAGATGTCTGTTATTTTCTCTTTCATCTCCATTCATCCTGTAAATATTTCCTACATGAATATAGCCTTTGAACTCCAGAAACTGTAAGTGGTTATTCCAAAAGGTACCAAAGCTGCAAGGTCTGCTAACAGCAAGGAATGTTACCTTCCAGTTTATCTCTGCCTTACAGAATGAATGCAGGAGTTTTATGGCCTTTTAGGCTTTATGGTTGTCATTTGTCAACTGTAGCAGCCAGTTGTAGATGGGCTCTCTGCACAGAAGTGACAACCATAAACTGCATTGCATTATATGTTTTAAAGAAAATGTTTTAAAATGCTTTATATAAACAGTTCGTTAGTAATTTTTCTCATTATCCATATCCAGATCAAAGAGCAGGTACATGTTTCTCCAGTCTGGTGAATGGTCGCTGTGCACAAGAACTTCCTGGCAGATTTACCAAAATGCAATGCTGCTGTGAATCTGGACGTTGTTGGGCACTTGGATCCGTACCGGAAATGTGTCCTGTTAGAGGTTCTGGTGAGTGCTTTTATATGCCCAGTTTTAGTTAGGATCACTGGAATAATATTGCACCAATTTTGAAAATCAAGCTTAGATATGAAAATAATAATAATTGCATTTTGTTTCAAAAGTACATGAAGTTCCCAGCCTGCACTTCTCTCTGATCAGTTACTGTTAAGGGACAGCCTCTTTCTATTACTATTGAAAATACTTCTTTAAAGCCGTGATTATTTAAAGCAATCATAGCTCATTTCGATATAGAGAAATAACGACTCCTTGTACTGCATATTTGTACTGTTATATTAAATTGAACTGGAAGGATACAAGGCACCCATATTTTGTTTTATTTCTCCAAATAACCTGAGAGGAAGAGGTTTGAATACAGAAACATTCAAATTTGCAGAAAACGTCTGAAATAAAACCAAAATCCTCCAGGAAAATGCATTTGCTTAAAAGACCTGCCTTTTTAACATAAGAAAATGCTAGCTTTCTATGTTTACATTTATTATCTGCCTTGCTGTATTGAAGTCTCTCCTGGTCCAAATGCCTTATGTCTTTGTGACCTGCTTTTACCTCCCTCAAATCAGAGTTCCCTTTGAACTTTTTGGGGTCTTGCTAATCCCAACACATACCACCTGCATTCCATAGTGCTCTGGCTCCATATCACTCATATCCTCATCCTTACTTTATTCCCATTAGAATCCCTAAATGTTTTCTAAACAACCATAATGTAAATAATATTCTGCCTATTCCAAACAATAAAATAACTTGGAGAGATTTATTCTCTTGGAGTCGGCTGAGGTTTTGTGTATTATTCTAAATGAGTGTTCCCAGCTGTCTCCAGTGCTTGCTTAGCAAATTAATGTGACTGAACTAGGAGACAATGGTTAGTGATCGCAGCCAATTCCATATTTACTCACATGAGCACACATTTGGAGATGGCTGTGAACATTTACATCAATACAAACGGTATAATCTAAAACTGTACAGAAATTATGGTTTATCTTGATAAGTTGCGCCCTTTCCGGAAGCAAATTTCGTCTCGGTGCGAGACGTATATTTTTCTTTCTGTCAGCCCTGGGGGACTTAAAAGAAGGTAGAAAAAAAGAATATCCTCTATTTCTGAGCTGCTGAATAGTTGAGAATAAATTCTGTCATGATAACTCGTGAAGTAACCTTCAAAAATTAGCTGTGCCCAAAGCTAATTGAGGTGGCAAAATCTCTAATAAGTAATACAGTGGTACCTTGGGTTACATACGCTTCAGGTTACATACGTATCAGGTTACATACACTTCAGGTTAAAGACTCCGCTAACCTAGAAATAGTGCTTTAGGTTAAGAACTTTACTTCAGGATGAGAACAGAAATCGTGCTCCGGTGGCGCAGCAGCAGCAGGAGGCCCCATTAGCTAAAGTGGAACCTCAGGTTAAGAACAGTTTCAGGTTAAGAACGGACCTCCGGAACGAATTAAGTACTTAACCCGAGGTACCACTGTGGTATGTTTTTAAGTGATTATATTATTTTCCAAAATAGATGAACTGGTGTATGTTCCTACCTCCTTGTGAAAAGATGAGATATTAATGCTTCTGTGTTGTTTTTCATTTTCGTAGATGAATATCGCAGGCTGTGCATAGATGGCATTCCTGTCGTCGGGGGTTCCAGACCTGGTGGTACAGGAGGAAATGGGTTCTTTCCTGGAGGAAATGGAAATGGCTATGGACCAGGAGGAACAGGATTCATCCCCCTTCCTGGAGGAAATGGTTTTTCCCCAGGTGTGGGTGGGGCTGGAGTAGGGACTGGTGGCCAAGGTCCCACAGGAAATGGCCCCATCATTACAGGGCTGAGTAAGTTGCCATATTTGACTGTTTTTCCATGCAGTGGATAATTTTGTGTGTGTGTGTGTGTGTGTGTGTGTGTGTATATATATATATAGTAGTTGAGTGCCTGGAGGCGGTTGGAGGTTGGATGGCGGCTAACAGATTGAGGTTGAATCCTGACAAGACAGAAGTACTGTTTTTGGGGGACAGGAGGCAGGCAGGTGTGGAGGATTCCCTGGTTCTGAATGGGGTAACTGTGCCCCTGAAGGACCAGGTGCGCAGCCTGGGAGTCATTTTGGACTCACAGCTGTCCATGGAGGCACAGGTCAAATCTGTGTCCAGGGCAGCTGTTTACCAGCTTCATCTGGTACGCAGGCTGAGACCCTACCTGCCTGCAGACTGCCTTGCCAGAGTGGTGCATGCTCTAGTTATCTCCCGCTTGGACTACTGCAATGCGCTCTGTGTGGGGCTACCTTTGAAGGTGACCTGGAAACTACAACTAATCCAGAACGCGGCAGCTAGACTGGTGACTGGGAGCGGCCGCAGAGACCACATAACACCGGTCTTGAAAGACCTACATTGGCTCCCAGTACGTTTCCGAGCACAATTCAAAGTGTTGGTGCTGACCTTTAAAGCCCTAAACAGCCTTGGTCCAGTATATCTGAAGGAGCGTCTCCACCCCCATCGTTCTACCCGGACACTGAGGTCCAGCACCGAGGGCCTTCTGGTGGTTCCCTCACTGCGAGAAGCCAAGTTACAGGGAACCAGGCAGAGGGCCTTCTCCGTAGTGGCGCCTTCCCTGTGGAACGCCCTCCCACCAGATGTCAAAGAGAATAACAACTACCAGACTTTCAGAAGACATCTGAAGGCAGCCCTGTTTCGGGAAGTTTTTAATATTTGATGTATTATAGTATTTTAATATTTTTTGGGAAGCCGCCCAGAGTGGCTGGGGAAGCCCAGCCAGATGGGCGGGGTATAAATAATAAATTATTATTATTATTATCCCCTACCACTGTCAATACTGCTGATTGCAAGTTAAAATAAATATACTATGGAAAATAAAGTCATTTGATCATCTGGACCAAACTTTAATGTTGTAATAGAACTTGGATCTGTTTTTCCTCCCCTTAGCAATACTCAATCAAACAATAGATATTTGTAAGCACCATCCAAATCTTTGTTTAAATGGACGCTGCATCCCAACAATTTCCAGTTATCGATGCGAATGCAATATGGGGTATAAGCAAGATGCAAATGGAGACTGTATTGGTGAGTGCAACTTCCGATTTCACCTGCTTTTCATCCGATCCGTAAACATCTTTAAAATACCTCTTCTACAGAGATACTGAAATATATCTTCTATAAAGATGCTGAAATATTAAAAGGCCCCCAATGTGCTCTTGAGACTTTATCGCAATGAAATGTAGATTAATGTGATATCTATGAAGAATTATATTGTCACTTATTTTTACCATATTGATATAAAACTTATAAACACTTATGTACACTGATGCAAATGCTTACTAGTTTTCTTTTACTTTCTACAAAATGTATCGAGCATCTTGCATGGTTGGACTGCACACACAAAAAATGGCCAATAGTTTAAGCAGTCTCTGCTCTCTAGCCCTTCCTCTGGTCAGATTGGCAGCCTACCAAGGCCGCTCTTGGTTGAGAGAAACTATTGAGGGAAGTAACAAGGAACTCTGTGTAATGTCTAGATGATCAAACGAGCTACTAATAAGAGAACACTTTTCTGGAAGTTTAGCAATCTAATATTAGGGATGCTGTATCATATGGCAGTACTTCCTGAATTATTAGAACATACTTGGAAGCAACAGTTTAAAGATGCTACTTAGTGTGTTCTAGCAGTTTAGCAAGCACCTCCACAGTTCTAACAATGTATGTATTAATCTGTAAGGCTATTCACTGGGATATTAGTTTTCAAGTAACTGGACTGCCCAGTGAAACAAAATAAACTACTAAGTGCTTTGTAATGAACTCCCACAAGAGCTAGGGCATTAAAGAGAGCAGCTGGGACATTTAGAGAGCTGGAAAATGTTCAAAGGAAAACCATTTGAGCAATAATAGGGTACTTTGAGAGGTACAGTGAGCAGATGAGAGAAAAGCCAAAATAGCACTAAGTAGACAATGTGTTCTCATGTGGGGGGCATTTGCAAGGAGATTCTGTTTCTTCAGAAAGGTTTCCAACAAAAAGTAAGAGTTTTACTCTTGTCAGGCGTTTCCTTATTGAAAAGCCGTTGTACATTTATCTTTACTCCCTTCCACCACCGGCAGTAATATGGGAGTTTACTAAATTTAAACGAGTTGATCTGAATAGAAATATTCCCTGTAGACATGAATTTAGTGAAAAAAGCGAACTGCTGGCTGTGCTTAAAAGATTTGCTTATCACACAGAGTACATGTATTTGCATAGGACATAAAGAAAATATACGTTCTGTACACTTAGCATTTTCTTTCCGAAGAAACCATGCCAAGGCGGAAGGAGTGTTATGTTTGTTGTTTATAAATATCTTCCACCCATGAATATATTAACAGTTCAGTACAGTCCATTCCTTTAAGAAGTTCTTTTATTTTCATATGAAGCTAACAGACAGGATATAACAGGCAACACATTCATGAGGACCTGTGGCCCAGTTGAAATAATATCAATAGCGCTTTAATTTTTGGGCTTTGTTCTGATGAAACTATTGGCATTATATGCTTGCTGAAGGCGGAAACAAATAATCCAGAGACAGATTGGCTTGCTGTGCATGAGTGCAAAATGTTTTTACTTAGAAAAATAATCAGATTCTACAGGGAAGTTTGTGGGGGAGGAGGAATCCCCAAGTTACTGTGTACAATTCAGACAGAAAATTATAAAAGTCAGTGCTGAATGGCTGCTACATTTGATTATTTTAATATATCCTGTTCTCTTCATATTGCTTCATGTTTATGGCTCTGCTGCAGTTTTCTCAACTACATGCTCAAAAGTAAGTGGGGTGTGAAATTAAGCTGGGGTTTTTGCATGAGGAATGGGGAATTGGTCTATAGTATTAGATAGAATATTGTCGTAATCTGCCAGGTTAGATTTCTGATGTTTATATCGTACTTTTCACTGGCGTGGACAAATAACTTGGAATCCTCTTTATATGTGATTTCATTTACACTGAGTAAAAATTTATTAGCAGCTTGATGTGCAAACTCTTGCACAAGGTCTTCAGGGGGAGAGAAAAGAGAGACAGCGACTGTTTTAGGCATGTCCGATATGTGTGCCGCTGCGCACATGCACATCACCCTGAACCCAGAACTGAAAATGCCACAAAAGAGGGCAGAACAGGGTGAGGCAGGGGCAGGATGGTGGAAATGGTTTGTTTCGATGATTTTTCAATGGTGTTTCAAATATACCATATTTTTCCCTCTATAACACGCAGATTTTTTCTCCTAAAAAGGAAGGGGAAATGTCTGTGCGTGTTATGGAGCGAATGTGTGGTCCCTGGAGCCAAATGGCAAAAAAAATCAGGCAAAAATCAAATCGCGCGTCTCCGAGAAGGGAAACCTGAAAAGAGGAAGCGGCTGCTTTCCTGCATTCTGCCTCAGGGTCTTACTGCCCACCCACCTCTGTTACCTTGCTGTGTTTGCTCAAACGGAACAAAGAGCAGGGAAAGCCCCTCCCCTCCAGGCAAGCAGAGAGGAAAGGAAAGGATCGTCCTTCATTCTAATTCCTCTCCGTGAAAACATGCAGGAGGGAGAGAGAGAGAGAGAGAGAGAGCTGGCTGGCTTGGGTGGGTAGGTGAGGGAAAACTTTTGCCTTCCTTTCCTCCCTCCCGTTATACCCCTCTCCTGCATTCTTAGCCAGCTGCTTCTCTGCACACCCCTCTCGTGCTCCTTGTCCATTCTGTGTTTTTCCTTCCCTCCCCACTTAAAATGTGGTTAAAAAGCATGGATCCACATGGATCCTCAGGATCTTTGCATTGGGTCACCCCAAATTCACCATCAGATCACATAGCATGTCCATGGCTACAGCCTGCCCCCCCAAAATCACGCACCCACTGTTGCCTGGGGCTGCAATGGTGCAAAAACGTGGTTAAAAAGCATGGATCTACATGGTCCTCAGGATCTTTGCATTGGGTCAGCCCAAATTCACCATCAGAGCACATAGCATGTCCATGGCTACAGCCTGCCCCCCAAAAATCACACACCCACTGTTGCCTGGGGCTGCAATGGTGCAAAAACATGGTTACAAAGCATGGATCCACAGGGATTCTCAGGATTTTTGCATTGGTTCACCCCAAATTCACCATCAGAGCACATAGCATGTCCATGGCTACAGCCTGCCCCCCAAAAATCACACACCCACTGTTGCCTGGGGCTGCAATGGTGCAAAAACGTGGTTAAAAAGCATGGATCTACATGGATCCTCAGGATCTTTGCATTGGGTCAGCCCAAATTCACCATCAGAGCACATAGCATGTCCATGGCTACAGCCTGCCCCCCAAAAATCACGCACCCACTGTTGCCTGGGGCTGCAATGGTGCAAAAACGTGGTTTAAAAGCATGGATCCACATGGATCCTCAGGATCTTTGCATTGGGTCACCCCAAATTCACCATCAGATCACATAGCATGTCCATGGCTACAGCCTTCCCCCCCAAAATCACGCACCCACTGTTGCCTGGGGCTGCAATGGTGCAAAAACGTGGTTACAAAGCATGGATCCACAGGGATTCTCAGGATTTTTGCATTGGGTCAGCCCAAATTCACCATCAGAGCACATAGCATGTCCATGGCTACAGCCTGCCCCCCAAAAATCACACACCCACTGTTGCCTGGGGCTGCAATGGTGCAAAAACATGGTTAAAAAGCATGGATCTACATGGATCCTCAGGATCTTTGCATTGAGCTACTCCAAATTCACCATCAGATCACATGTCTGTGGCCACAGCATGAAGCACAAAAATGATACATCCACTGTTTCATTCAGAATGTTTTCCCCCTTGTTTTCCTCCTCTAAAAACGATGTGCGTGTTATGGTCAGGTGCGTGTTATAGAGCGAAAAATACGGTACATGTTTTCACATAAACTTGAGGTTCCTTGGAATATAACCCCTACGTAAATTGGGAAGTGCAACGTAGTAGACAAATTTGGAGAGGTTTTGTACAAAACCTGCAAAGAGAAGCCCTGTTTCCATGCTTGCTTTGGGAACACACATGTGAATCTGTTTCTGTATCCTGAGAATTGCCTCCTCTGAAACTGTGGGTGATGGGTTGGGGGATAGTCTTGTGCTGAAGGGAACAGCTTCCCTCTGCAGCCTCTAGTTCCGCTCCTGCTGGAGGACAGGCTACCATTTGCTCATTACAGCCGGCTCAGAAAACCAGTGCTTTAGCCAAACTAACAGGAGCTCACTGTAAAGTTTCCAGAAAGGAACAACAGTGCTAAAACTTAAGGACTTAACCCAGAAAAATAAAGGCCATAGGAAGAATCATATTTTGTACGCAACAAGAGTTTGAAAGCGATCCCAGGAAGAAAGGACAGGCTGAAGGAAAAAGACAATGAGCAGAATGGGAATGCTCTGACAAGAAACTATTGCCTTTTCACCACAGAGATGAAAATCACAAGTGGTTCAGAATGTATTGTCAGCTTCATAGAGTCCCAGAAGCTCCTACAACGTAGGTGAAATGGAAATGGGTTTCTTAAACTGTTGTCCATTTTACCTCTGTAATAAGGTTTATCTGCATAAATGGGGACAGGGGCTTCACCACTGTGAGCCAGTGTGGTGTAGTGGTTAAGAGCGGTAAACTTGTAATCTGGGGAACCGGGTTCACTTCCCCGCTCCTCCACATGCAGCTGGGTGACCTTTGGCTAGTCACACTTCTCTGAAGTCTCTCAGTCCCACTCACCTCACAGAGTGTTGTGGGGCAGGAAGAGAAAGGAGAATGTTAGCCGCTTTGAGACTCCTTCGGGTAGTGATAAAGCGGGATATCAAATCCAAACTCCTCCTCCTCCTCCTCTTCTTCTTCATTTGATCACTGCTCATTACAATGTGCACACAGTTCTCCCACTTTAGGGAAGACATTGTGCACGATCTAATTGCCGCTGCAAAAAGACGGAAGGAAGGAAGCTAACTGAACATGCTCACTATTATGCCATATGAAAATCTGTGCCATAAACAGCTGCTAAACCTCTTCCCAGGTGTATGCTCAGGCTGTTAACTAAAACACTCCATTCAAAATCATAAATACGAATGGTTGTTGATTTAAGGAAATGCCCATAAACAGAAACAAGGGGTTGCATTATATGCAGTAAGTAATAGGTTCACGTGGTTGCTTTTCTGTAGTTAAGCTACATTTGGCAGCCTCCTCCATGTGAAGAGCCATGTCTTGTGAGTGCATTTGACTGCTATATGTTTGTCGATCCTGATACTTTGTTTTTCCACATGATCCAAGTGTGTTGAAACCTATCCTAAAATCAGCAGCCAGGCACATCTCCAAAACACAGAAAGGCAAATTAATGATGGAGAAACAATAACTCTGTGATTCAGTCCTAGTAATCTAGTGACAAGTGTATATTTATATTTCTTCATTGCTTTATTTTCTTTCTCTACCTAGATTTTATTTTTTTATTTAAGAAGCATGAGATGCTGCATATTTTTGAAAACAGACTGAGTGGGCTGTATTAGGTAATGACTGTATACTGAGAATCATGGTGCAAGCATTTTTTTTTTTATTTTTTTAGATTAGTGTGTTGAATCAGTTTCTGCTGAAGAAAGTGAAATTTATTTCTCTGTTCAGCGATTGTACTTGTTAGGAGCTTTTTTGTATAACTCGTGAAATCTGATTGTCTTCTTTCCTGATATCAACAGATGTTGATGAGTGCATATCAAATCCATGCACTAATGGAGACTGTGTGAACACACCTGGCTCTTATTATTGCAAATGCCATACAGGTTTCCAGAGAACACCTACAAAGCAGGCTTGCATTGGTAAGAACACCATACTTCCATAATTATTCATGCTTATATTTGACCTGGGGACGTGGGTGGCGCTGTGGGTTAAACCACAGAGCCTAGGACTTGCCGATCAGAAGGTCGGCGGTTCGCATCCCTGCTATGGGGTGAGCTCCTGTTTCTCGGTCCCTGCTCCTGGCAACCTAGCAGTTTGAAAGCACGTCAAAGTGCAAGTAGATAAATAGGTACCGCTCCGGCGGGAAGGTAAACGGCGTTTCCATGCGCTGATCTGGTTTGCCAGATGACCTGGCCACATGACCCGGAAGCTGTACGCTGGCTCCCTTGGCCAATAAAGCGAGATGAGTGCCGCATCGCCAGAGTCGGCCATGACTGGACCTAATGGTCAGGGGTCCCTTTACCTTTACCTTTATATTTGACCTGAGTTTGATCTGGGGCCCCCCTTAGATTATCAATATGATTTTGAATCGCCTTTTCAGCAAACGGTGAAAGTATGTAGTATTTACAAACCCTACACAAATCTTGAATGGAGTCCGTAAAATGGTTGGATGGTGCCCTGTACGCCTCCTTCTGGCGCCTGCTGCAGCCAAGCTGGTGCCAAATGTATTGCTGTGCTTTCCTTTGGACCACATCAGTGAAACCGACAGGGAGGTCTTGTCATTTCGGCAGCCCAGGACCTCCATGCACACTGTCGGGGCTTGTGCCCCGGAGTTCAGTGCTACTAACACAGCAAAAGCCCCTTCATGGATCACTGCCTTGCCATGGCGAAGGGTTGAAGAACTCAGAGAAGCTATGAACTACGCCGAGCAGGGCACACAAGATGAACAGGTCATAGTGGAGAGTTTCGACCAAACGTGATCCACCTGGAGGAGGAACCGGCAAGCCACTCCAGTATCCTTGCCAAGAAAACTCCATGGACAAAGACAACAGGCATATAAAAGTTATGACGCTGGAAGATGAGCCCCTCAGGTCGGAAGGCGTCCAACATGCTACTGGGGAAGAGCGGAGGGCAAGTACAAGTAGATCCAGAGCTGATGAAGCGGCTGGGCCAAAGCCGAAAGGACGCTCAGTTGCGGATATGCCTGGAAGCGAAAGGAAAGTCCAATGCTGTAAAGAAAAATATTGCATAGGAACCTGGAATGTAAGAACCATGAACCTGGGTAAGTTGGAGGTGGTCAAAAATGAGATGGCAAGAATAAATATTGACATCCTGGGCATCAGTGAACTAAAATGGACGGGAATGGGTGAATTCAGTTTGGATGACCATCACATCTACTACTGTGGGCAAGAAACCCGTAAAAGAAATGGAGTGGCCCTCATAGTCAACAAAAGAGTGGCGAAAGCTGTACTGGGATGCAATCTCAAAAATGATAGAATGATCTCGATACGAATCCAAGGCAGACCTTTTAACATCACAGTAATCCAAATTTATGCACCAACTACTGGTGCTGAAGAAACTGAAATTGACCAATTCTATGAAGACTTACAACACCTTATAGAAGTGACACCAAAGAAGGATGTTCTCATTATAGGGGATTGGAATGCTAAAGTAGGGAGGCAAGAGATAAAAGGAACAACTGGCAAGTTTGGCCTTGGAGATCAAAACGAAGCAGGACAAAGGCTAATAGAGTTCTGTCAAGAGAACAAGCTGGTCATCACAAACACGCTTTTCCAACAACACAAGAGACGACTCTACACATGGACATCACCAGATGGGCAGCATCGAAATCAGATTGATTATATTCTCTGCAGCCAAAGATGGAGAAGCTCTATACAGTCAGCAAAAACAAGACCTGGAGCTGACTGTGGCTCAGATCATCAGCTTCTTATAGCAAAATTCAAGCTTAAACTGAAGAAAGTAGGAAAAACCACTGGGCCGGTAAGATACAATCTAAACCAAATCCCTTATGAATACACAGTGGAAGTGAGGAACAGGTTTAAGGATTTAGATTTGGTGGACAGAGTGCCTGAAGAACTATGGATGGAGGCTCGTAACATTGTACAGGAGGCAGCAACGAAAACCATCCCAATGAAAAGGAAAAGCAAGAAAGCAAAGTGGCTGTCCAACGAGGCCTTACAAATAGCGGAGGAGAGAAGGCAAGCAAAATGCGAGGGAGATAGTGAAAGATACAGGAGATTGAATGCAGATTTCCAAAGAATAGCAAGGAGAGACAAGAAGGCCTTCTTAAACGAGCAATGCAAACAAATAGAGGAAAACAACAGAATGGGAAGAACCAGAGATCTGTTCAAGAAAATTGGAGATATGAAAGGAACATTTCGTACAAAGATTACCATAATAAAGGACAAAAGTGGTAAGGACCTAACAGAAGCAGAAGACATCAAGAAGAGGTGGCAAGAATACACAGAAGAATTATACCAGAAAGATATGGATGTCTCGTACACCCCAGGTAGTATGGTTGCTGACCTTGAGCCAGACATCCTGGAGAGTGAAGTCAAATGGGCCTTAGAAAGCACTGCAAATAACAAGGCCAGTGGAAGTGATGGTATTCCAGCTGAACTATTTAAAATTTTAAAAGATGATGCTGTTAAGGTGCTACACTCAATATGCCAGCAAATTTGGAAAACTCAGCAGTGGCCAGAAGATTGGAGAAGATCAGTCTACATCCCAGTCCCAAAGAAGGGTAGTGCCAAAGAATGCTCCAACTACCGCACAATTGCACTCATTTCACACGCTAGCAAGGTTATGCTTAAAATTCTACAAGGAAGGCTTAAGCAGTATGTGGATCGAGAACTGCCAGAAGTGCAAGCTGGATTTCGAAGGGGCAGAGGAACCAGAGACCAAATTGCAAACATGCGCTGGATTATGGAGAAAGCTAGAGAGTTCCAGAAAGACATCTACTTCTGCTTCATTGACTATGCAAAAGCCTTTGACTGTGTCGACCACAGCAAACTATGGCAAGTTCTTAAAGAAATGGGAGTGCCTGATCACCTCATCTGTCTCCTGAGAAATCTCTATGTGGGACAAGAAGCTACAGTTAGAACTGGATATGGAACAACTGATTGGTTCAAAATTGGGAAAGGAGTACGACAAGGCTGTATTTTGTCTCCCTGCTTATTTAATTTATATGCAGAATACATCATGCGAAAGGCTGGGCTGGATGAATCCCAAGCTGGAATTAAGATTGCCGGAAGAAATATCAACAACCTCAGATATGCAGATGACACAACCTTGATGGCAGAAAGTGAGGAGGAATTAAATAACCTTTTAATGAGGGTGAAAGAGGAGAGCGCAAAATATGGTCTGGAGTTCAACATCAAAAAAACGAAGATCATGGCCACTGGCCCCATCACCTCCTGGCAAATAGAAGGGGAAGAAATGGAGGCAGTGAGAGATTTTACTTTCTTGGGCTCCATGATCACTGCAGATGGTGACAGCAGCCACGAAATTAAAAGACGCCTCCTTCTTGGGAGAAGGGCAATGACAGGCCTAGACAGCATCTTGAGAAGTAGAGACGTCACCTTGCCAACAAAGGTCCGTATAGTTAAAGCCATGGTTTTCCCAGTAGTGATGTATGGAAGTGAGAGCTGGACCATAAAGAAGGCTGATCGCCGAAGAATTGATGCTTTTGAATTATGGTGCTGGAGAAGACTCTTGAGAGTCCCATGGACTGCAAGAAGATCAAACGCATCCATTCTGAAGGAAATCAGCCCTGAGTGCTCACTGGAAGGACAGATCGTGAAGTTGAGGCTCCAATACTTTGGCCACCTCATGAGAAGAGAAGACTCCCTGGAGAAGACACTGATGCTGGGAAAGATGGAGGGCACAAGGAGAAGGGGGCGACAGAGGATGAGATGGTTGGATAGTGTTTTCGAGGTTACCAGCATGAGTCTGACCAAACTGCGGGAAGTAGTGGAGGACAGAGGTGCCTGGCGTGCTCTGGTCCATGGGGTCACGAAGAGTCGGACACGACTAAACGACTAAACAACAACAACAACACAGCAAAAACAATGTGGGAAGTAGCAGTTATGAGTCTCCAGTCTCTGCAGCCACAGCAGGCGCTGTAATTGTTCAGTGGTTCATTTTGCCCCCAGAGGCACACACTATTGTCTCTCGAGACAGACGGATGCTAACAAAAAGAAAGAAAAGAAGTGTTATTACAGGAGCAGATTTTATCAAATCTGCTTGCATTTGAAAAATCAAGTGATTGTGGACAGATAAAATACTTGATATCTGGTACCGTATTTTTCACTCTATAAGACGCACCAGACCGCAAGACGCACCTAATTTTTGGAGGAGGAAAACAAGGAAAAGAATATTTTGAATCTCAGAAGCTAGAACAGCAAGAGGGATTTCTGCGCAGTGAAAGCAGCAATCCCTCTTGCTGTTCTGGCTTCTGGAATAGCTGCGCAGCCTGCATTCGCTCCATAAGACGCACACACATTTCCCTTTACTTTTTAGGAGGGAAAAAGTGAGTCTTACGGAGCAAAAAATATGGTATATACGGGTTCACATCTCAAATGTACAAGACACAATCTAGCTAAATTTAGCTATGTGAGTTCCATTACACTAAGTAGTGGGACAGTGCTGGTGTCAAGTCTGGATCTGTAAACAGAATTCAAACATACTGACAAACTGCTTCATGTTTGCTTCCCAATAGCAAAATTGAAAAATATGATTTTCATTGAGTAAGGGGTATGTAAACCTGAGGTTTGGACGCAGTGGTCTGGAAGCAGTTTGTTGTTTTCTCCTTGAAACTAGTTGATAATTATATTGTTATTATTCTCTGTCCCCCCACCCCTCAGATCTTGATGAATGTATCCAGAACGGCGTGCTTTGTAAAAACGGCCGATGTGTGAACACTGATGGAAGTTTCCAATGCATTTGCAATGCTGGGTTTGAACTAACTACTGATGGGAAAAACTGTGTTGGTATGAGATTACTTGTTTCGTTTCTTTGTTCACTTTTAACGCTGATAAAACGTGCAAATTTCCATGCTGTCCTGCCATATGGCACAGAATAAAGTATATTCATAGGTTAAACATCAACAATTTATATACTGAGACTATGCTGTGGGCTTGTTAAAATTTCAGCTACCATTTCAGGTTTTTTTTTATAATAAGAAATTCAATTTTAACATAACTTTATTATTTATTTAGCCTTTGCCAGTTAATTACAAAATAGGTTGACATGTAGTCACACTCTGGTCAATGTTGAAAAAAGCTATTGCAGTTATCCTTCTGAAATTTGGCTGGATTCATGCCTTTAGAAGGATTTGCACCTCCCCCTCTTTTTTTTTTTTAAAAAAAGCAAATTTTAAGGTGCACAGCACAAAAGCCCCAAGCCTCATTTGCCTGTAATTTTGTAGGCTTTACCTATCCTGCAGGGGCAGCTATTTCTGCATTTTTTATCCTTTTTTTTTAAGGAACAAAAGTTGCAGCCATTTTTTATTTATCAGTGGTGAATGGAGATAAAATAAAACAGCCTTGGATGGATCCTGAGCTGAATTTAGGCAGCCTACAAAGTGCCTCAGACCAAGGCAGACTGTTGGGCCAATAATGAATCATGGGGCCATGCACTTTGCTCTTTGTTTCTCCCCCTCTTCTCCTTCCATGTGTCTGACCAGTGTTTAGATTTTGGCTATTTAAAACCAGTTTTCTAAGATGCCTGAACTTTTGAACTGAATTTAAATGTTGTTTGCAAACCAGAATATGAAACCAGGTTCAGATTGCAATTTTAAGTTCTGATTTAAGCAGCACTGCCATGCTTTATATGTGAGGCCGCCTTTGAATGGTGGTTGGGATGCTTCAATTAATACAGAATGCAATGGCCATAATTTTTAGCACCCTGAGAAAATGCTTAGAAGATTTGCACTGTGAATGCCTTTCATGTCCACTTGTTTAAAGTGGATGAACTGAAGTTTTCACTTTCCAGTTGGACCACTCACTTAAGGTATAGCCAAGTTTGGCACAAAATGATTAAAAGAAAGATCTGCCATTTATTTTGTGTGATTTCACCCATATTTTTGGGGGGCAGAAAGATTCTCATTAAATGAGACAAATCTTGAAAGAGATCTTGAGTAGTTTCTTCAAGCATTAAATATATCTACTAATGCGTTTTTCTAGATCATGATGAATGCACAACTACCAACATGTGTTTGAATGGCATGTGTATAAATGAGGATGGAAGTTTCAAATGCATCTGCAAACCGGGCTTTGTCTTGGCTCCTAATGGGCGCTACTGTACTGGTATGTAAGACACCATATTATGGCAATCTTGACTCTATACACACACACACACACAAACAGAGAGAGAGAGAGAGAACTAGGTTGTTTCTCTCCTACTTATTTCAGTTGTGCTGACATAGGAAAAGTTTCCACTGAATTGTGCCAGTGTTGAGGTTTGTGCCCTTTGATCAAATTTTGCCCTGAACTTATTCATTGATTGTTTATTTAATCCACATATGAATCTTCAGTGGAAGCAGTTGGTGAATGGCATTAGAAGGCCACAATCACACAATTTTATAAGAAAATCGTGGTTTCCTTTACTAATCAGTAAAACATACATTTTCCTCCAGATATTGATGAGTGCCATCAGCCAGGGATTTGCATGAATGGTCACTGCATTAACACCGAGGGCTCGTTTCGTTGTGATTGTCCGCCAGGCCTAGCTGTGGGAGTTGATGGTCGTGTTTGTGTAGGTAAGAGACACTTTTACAGTTTAATGTGATAAAGTTTAAACAAATATGGGTGAGAGCCAATTGTGGCAGCTGCTAGTACAACAGTCATTCTGCTAGTGAGGTCCCCATCGTTAACGTAGTGCAACAGCTGGACCCAGTGGGTAGCTTGGGCTAGCAGAAGTGTTGCACAACACTAGAATATCATATACCATTCAGCATTGCGGCCACTAGGGCCCTGTGGCTGGGACTGCATTGCTCTTTCGTCTCCTGAATGTTGTGTGTCTTTTCTGCTTACCAAAAGAGAGGGGCAAGGCAGCAGGAGTTTGGCACAGTGCAGGTTGTGTATCGGAGCCAACCACTGCTGCTCCTGGTGTGTGTGTGTGTATGTGTGTGTGTGTGTGTGTGTGCGCGTGCATTCGCATGCTGTTACATGACTTCCACTTGTGCTAGCACTTCTGCCATGAAAATAGCTTTTGCAGAAATGCCTACTTTCCCGCTTCTTGTGTTTACAAAGATGAACTGCACCATGTGTTCTAAAGCCTATTTTGTCACATACTTGAAACAGCACATTGTAGTTTCATAGTCCGTTTAGTCTTCTAAATACAGTGGTGCCTCTGGATGCGAATGGGATCCGTTCCGGAGCCCCGTTCGCATCCTGAGTAGAGCGTAACCCACGACTGTGCTTGCACGGGTCGCAATTCGCCACTTGCGCGCATGCACGTGACGTCATTTTGAGCGTCTGTGCATGCGCGAGCTGCGGAACCCGGAAGTAACACACTCCATTACTTCTGGGTCACCGCAGAGCGCAACCCGAAAATACTTAACCTGAAGCTACTTCAACCCAAGGTATGACTGTATAAATAAACACTGCCTAATGAATTAGTAGTGTACACTATAGTTTTTCATCTTCTCCTGTGTTCTCTACTACCAACTCTTTAATAAATGCAAATTGTTCATTGGCAGTCTGGAATAAATCAATGAAAATGAGAATGTTTAGGTTTGGCGTTGTGTTTATGATACTGACTCTGTGTAATTCCAGAGCCAGACCCAAAGGGCTAAATTCAAAGTTGGCATGAATAACCTGTTCAATTCTTAAAATAATCCCAAAGTTATATGGGGATTTCCCCACCCCCACCCCCCCACCTCTCAATTTGCCATAGATTTGTTGCTGCTAGGGAAATTTGCCTTGCTGAAAGTACAAGTTTCAGGGCAGAAACTAAAACCTACTAAGCCCTAGCCCCGCACTAGCAGTAATGTCTGTAGTCCAGGGTGTTTAATTCTCTTTTGGAATACGCAATGCTGGTGCTTAAAAGAATCTAACTCGCTATTAGTTGTTAGACTATTTCTTCACTAGAGGCAAAATCAGGAATCATTTAGGAAATTCAGTTCCCCAACAAGATGATATAATTACTCTAGACATGCAGTAATGGGAAGAAATCTTAAATAGCGCATAATAATAAAAATCTTACTCATTCTTGTCCTTCTGAACAGAATTTCAAAGTGTGCGTCTACTGTTAACAAATCTACTGTAACTTCTCTTTGGCTTCAAAACCCTTCTTGCTGGCTAAGCTGCAGGATCTTTTGAATGATCTAAGTGATGTAGGCAGAAACTGTAGGCAGCTGAAAAGTGTTTATAGTCTGAGAATTGGCGTATTTTATTAAACATTCTGCTTAGGGCTTTTAGTAGTGCTGACAAGCAGGTTAAATATTTAACAGACTGTATGAAAAGAAAATTTCATTAAGACTGCCGTACTATACACACGTACTCAGTAGACATGTATAGAATTGCAACGTAAATAATCTTAAATCATACATGCATACAAACAAACTCAAAAGTAACCTGCAGGAAATAAAGTTAAGTAAGACATATTAGAAATAACTTTGGGCACGAACGGAATATCCAGATACAGATATAAGCCTATGTTGGATGTCAACATTTGGTCGGTATTGGACTTTGTAGAAGCCAAGTTTTGTATTCAATATTAATTAACGAATTGCCGATGCAAAGGTTTTGGGTTCATTTTTTATGTGAAGAGTATTTCTTCATACCATTTCCAGTTGTAAGACAACTCACCTATTGTTCTGCCCGACTCCTCTTAGATACCCATATGCGCAGCACATGCTATGGTGGGATCAAAAAGGGAATATGTGTCCGACCTTTTCCTGGAGCAGTGACAAAATCTGAATGTTGCTGTGCCAATCTGGACTATGGTTTTGGAGAGCCTTGCCACCCATGCCCTGCCAAGAACTCAGGTAAAGTTGTGTTCTTCTTTTGACTACTGTGAAAAATGTATATTGCCCATGAAAACAGGGGAATAGTAGTAGTAGTCAGTCTGCTAGCTTCAGCTGGTAAGACAGCTGCAACCGTTTCTAGACCAGGATAGCCTGATAATTGTCACCCATCCACTGGTAATCCCTTGAGGTTGGTCTGGTAGCTGCAGCTGATGCAAAATGTGGCGCCTTGGCCGCTCCCTGGAGCAGGATATTGGCAGCATGTTATGTTACCCT
The DNA here is from genome assembly GCF_964188315.1 of Podarcis muralis. NCBI lineage: Eukaryota > Metazoa > Chordata > Lepidosauria > Squamata > Lacertidae > Podarcis > Podarcis muralis. The sequence goes on from NC_135665.1 coordinate 17,431,405, forward strand.
GCTGTTGGGACGTGAGTGGCACTGTGCGTTAAACCACAGAGCCTAGGACTTGCCGATCAGAAGGTCGGCAGTTCGAATCCCCGTGATGGGGTGAGCTCCCGTTGTTCGGTCCCTGCTCCTGCCAACCTAGCAGTTCAAAAACACGTCAAAGTGCAAGTAGATAAATAGGTACCGCTCCGGCGGGAAGGTAAACGGTGTTTCCGTGCGCTGCTCTGGTTCGCCAGGAGCGGCTTAGTCATGCTGGCCACATGACCCGGAAGCTGTACGCCGGCTCCTTCGGCCAATAAAGCGAGATGAGCGCCGCAACCCCAGAGTCGGCCACGACTGGACCTAATGGTCAGGGGTCCCTTTACCCTTTACCTTTACCCTGCTGTTAAAAGAATTGCACAATTGCCAATTAGCTACTGGGCTAAGTTCAAGGTGCTGGTTTTGTGTATAAAGTCATATACAGATGGGAACCAGGATACCCAAAATATAATCTCACCAATAGATCACTGCACCCTGCAGATTAGGGTGGATACTATTTAGCAGGAGCTCTGTTCTGTACAATGTAGTAATCAGGCTTTCAGTGTTGTGGCACTGTACTTTGAAAACTAGACAGGTTTTGTCTCAGTTGTCTTTTTCATGCCTGCTGAAGACCTTTGTCGTCCAATGAGCCTTTTAGGTAGAGATCTTTCCCACTTTACAGTGGTACCTCGCAAGACGAACGCCTCGCAAGACGGAAAACCCGCTAGACGAAAGGGTTTTCCGTTTTGGAGGCGCTTCGCAAAACGAATTTCCCTATGGGCTTGCTTCGCAAGACGACAGCCCATAGGGAAATCTCCGGGACAGCGGGGAAGCGCAGCGCGTCTCCCCCGCTGTCCTTGGACCTCCTCCGAAGCCTGGCAGCGGAACGATGCCCCGAAGCCAGGCTTCGGAACGATGCCCCGATCCCGGGCGGCGGGGCGGGAACGCCTCCCCCCACCGCCCGCCATCGGGACGATGCCCCGATCCCGGGCGGCGGGGGGGGAACGCCTCCGCCGCCGCCCGCCATCGGGGCGATGCCCCGATCCCGGGCGGCGGGGCGGGAACGCCTCCCCCCGCCGCCCGCCATCGGGACGATGCCCCGATCCCGGGCGGCGGGGCGGGAACGCCTCCCCCCACCGCCCGCCATCGGGACGATGCCCCGATCCCGGGGCGGGAACGCCTCCCCCCGCCGCCCGCCATAGGGACGATGCCCCAATCCCGGGCGGCGGGGCGGGAACGCCTCCCCCCGCCGCCCGCCATCGGGACGATGCCCCGATCCCGGGCGGCGGGGCGGGAACGCCTCCCCCCGCCGCCCGCCATTGGGACGATGCCCCGATCCCGGGGCGGGAACGCCTCCCCCCGCCGCCCGCCATAGGGACGATGCCCCGATCCCGGGCGGCGGGGCGGGAACGCCTCCCCCCGCCGCCCGCCATCGGGACAATGCCCCGATCCCGGGCGGGGGGGGGGGGGAACGCCTCCGCCGCCGCCCGCCATTGGGACGATGCCCCGATCCCGGGCGGTGGGGCAGGAACGCCTCCCCCCGCCGCCCGCCATCGGGACGATGCCCCGATCCCGCGCGGCGGGGCGGGAAGCCTGGGCGCGCTGATCTCGGCGCGCCCAGGCTTCGGCATGCTGGCACCTGTCCGCAAGCAGCGGCAGTGCTGCCGCTGATTGCGGAGAGGTCCGCGAAGCCTGGGCCAGTCAGCTTTTGAAGGCAGGCGGGGGGAGCAAAGACTTTCGCCCCCGCCAGCCTTCAGAAGAGGTCCAGGACCTCTTCTGACGGCCAGCGGGGGGCAAAAGTCTTTGCTCCCCCCTGCCTGCCTTCTCGGGAGAGCGGAGAAACGCAGCGCGTTTCTCCGCTGTCCCGGAGGGCTTTTAAAGGCAGGTGGGGGCGAAAGTCTTTGTCCCCCCTGCCTGCCTTCCCAGGGTCTTTTAAATCGCCCCGGACAGCGGAGAAGTCCTCCGCTGTCCCGGGCGATTTTAAAATGCCGCCCGTCAGCATTTTAAGATCGCCCCGGACAGCGGAGACGTCCTCCGCTGTCCCGGGGTTTTTTAAAATGCTGGGGGTGGGAAGAAAAGCCCTTGTCCCCCCCCCCAGCCTTCAGAAGAGGTCGGGGGACAGACTCGCAAGATGAAGAGACTTGCGGAACGAATTAATTTCGTCTTGCGAGGCACCACTGTACATCTGTATTGGAATTGTTTTAAAGATGTTTTCTTTGTTTTATCACTTGTCGGCTGCCCTGGGCTCCTTTGGGAGGAAGGGTGGGATATAAATTTAATAAGTACATAAACGATTAAAAAACCCCTTACAGTACTTGCAAATGTTTTCGTTGTTTTTTTGAAATCTTTTTTATTGGTTTTTATGAAAACAAGTTTAAAGTATTTTTTTAAAGAAAAAAACTTTAACATATCAATTTATGAGGTTCCCTGGATCTTGTGACCCCCCCACCCGTCCCCTACATGGGTCCTTATAATAATCTTTCTAAAACTACATATCCGTACATTCTCCACAATTTTCATTTCTCTAAATTGTCCATATCTTTCGTTTCTTCACAAGTGGTTTTTAAAGTTCAGCTAACATTTTTATCTGTTTGCAATGGTTTCCTAAGTAAGTTATGAATTTTCCCATTCTTTTTAAAAAGTATCTTCTTGGTTCCTGAGTCTTCCGGTCAGTTTTGCCATTTCAGCATAGTCCAGCAAACTGGACTGGCTTGCCATTCTTCCCTAGTCATGACTGTTATTTCCTTCCACAGTGCTTGCAAATGTTAAATAACATGCAATTTGAATCGGCAGTAGTTGAGGTAACATGGTATTAAAACATAGTATTACTTAACCTATTTTTCTTATGTTTTTCTACCTTTTTTGTTTTCGTATGAGAAGCTGAGTTCCGTGGTCTGTGTAGCAGTGGCGTGGGAATTACAGTGGATGGAAGAGGTAATGCTCCATAACATTTTACAGGTGTGACCTATAAAAAAGGGAAGGAAATGAAAATAAATAAATAATCATGTGCATGAAATCAGATAAACGGACAAAAATATTTTGTTCCTCAACCTCCCACATGCTGTTGTTTTAGGTACGAGGCACCATATTTTTTTAAAAGTGAACCAGACTCTGAGAAACGGCTAAGCTGTTTTCCCACTGGAACCAATGGCAAAATTCTCTCTTGCTGCAGCAGAAGCATGGAATGTATTTATACATGTTCTCTTGGCAGTAGCATATACATTGTATTTTAATAAAATGAAACAACTTTCATTCCTTAAAACTGTGCATATACTCCAAGCAGTTCCCAAGCAGCTTCAGGCTGCAGTCCTATAATAAGGAGATATTATTTAAAATATTTTAGCCCAGCAACAATCTCAAAGCAGGTTGCCATATTTAAAGCAACCACACCAAAAAACAGTTGAGACCAGGTAAAAATACTAATGGACACGAAAATACAACAGCAGATTAATATTCCTTTATTATCTGGGCAAAACAGACCAATGTTCTATTTTGTCTGCTGATGTTTAATTCTGGTTTAATTTGAAGTGTTAACCTTTTATGCAACTTCAGTATGGTTGGTTTCACTTTTTACTAAATAGTTTTGCTGTAGGAAGTTAGTACTGTGTATTGTTTGTCATTTAAAATATTAACTACAGGTACCTACATTAATAACCTTAATTATTTTATTATTGCAGATATTAACGAATGTGCTTTAGATCCTGACATTTGCTCCAATGGGGTTTGCGAAAACCTGCGTGGCAGCTATCGGTGTAATTGTAACAGCGGATATGAATCGGATATTTCAGGAAGAAATTGTGTTGGTATGTTATCTGAACTGTATTCGTATTATTTCTGCTGTGGCTGCCTATGAGTCTAACAGCAGCAGGAATAATGCTTGAAAGCTAAGTATTGTGGTCACTGCCTTTCCTGCACAATAGAGGGAGTGTTGGGTGCCTCAAACGAGAAAGAACCTTCCTGGTCTTCTGTTCTGCTAATTGAAGAGCTCTTTTATATCTTTCACTAGAGTTTTGTGTGGGAAAAGTGAAACCAAAGAAAGAATTGCCCTTTTTCTTGCGCAGGCTTTTGTGCAAAAGGAGCATGCTAGCTCTTATATAGAGCTGGATGAATTCTTTCACTGTTGCTCAGTGGGTGCAGTGGGACCACTTTCTAGCAGGTGGGTCACTGTTGCTTAATAGGAGAGGAAGGGGAGAGAAGCAGAGAAGTTGGTACATTGCAAACGTACAGTACTGGCAGAGCTAAACTGGCAATTTGCACAGTGCATTTGCACACCAAACTCTGTACAACTTCACCCCTCTCCCTTCCAGTAAGCAAAACCAGCCTTCCTGCCAGCAAGCTCCTCCATGCCAATTGAACCGCTTCTGCTTATAGAAGCCAGGGCTTTTTATCAGCGGGAACTCACAGGAACTCAGTTCTGGCACCTCTCAGGTAGCACCATTGCCATTCTAAGAGAACAACAAGGGAGGTGTTCATGGTGAATTCCAGCACCTCTTTATTCTAGAAAAGTATCACTGATGGAAACATTTGTGGAATAGCGCTAATGGTAATTTTCCGTCTGCTATTGTGAGCGGGAAGGGGCAACACCATTCGTGTCGTACATACTAATAGGTACGATCAACTTTTCCTTTCCAGACATCGATGAATGTCTAGTGAACAGATTGCTATGTGACAATGGCTTGTGTCGAAATACCCCTGGAAGCTACAGCTGTTCATGCCCAAAGGGGTATATATTCAGCAGTGAAACTGACACATGTGAAGGTAAGATTTCTGCAGCGGAAAGTATGGATGTAGTCCTGAGTTCATAACTTCTTGTTGTTGTTGTTTAGTTGTGTCTGACTCTTCATGACCCCATGGACCAGAGCACGCCAGGCACTCCTGTCTTCCACTGCCTCCCGCAGTTTGGTCAAACTCATGTTAGTAGCTTCGAGAACACTGTCCAACCATCTCATCCTCTGTCATCCCCTTCTCCTTGTGCCCTCCATCTTTCCCAACATCAGGGTCTTTTCCAGGGAGTCTTCTCCTCTCATGAGGTGGCCAAAGTATTGGAGCCTCAGCTTCAGGATCTGTCCTTCCAGTGAGCACTCAGGGCTGATTTCCTTCAGAATAGATAGGTTTGATCTTCTTGCAGTCCATAGTTCATAACTCTTTATCTCATAAAACTAATTAAGAATTTAAAGGAAATCACTAGTTATAAGCCTGAGTTACCACATTCTGTCATCTTGCCTAATGCAAGGTACCAAAGCTTCATTTCTTCCATTTTTTAGTTCCTGTTTTAAATTATTTTTAAGCTTGGAAACTGGTCAAATAGGCTATAACTACTTTTTGTTACTTATGAATTCATTTCCTGAATATGAATATCTTCCACATCTCATTAAGCTACATTAAGTTGCACCAGCGCAGAGCAGCTAAGCAGCCGATTGTTCTTGAGAGACACCTGCAGAGAATTCCTTTGGGCCACAATCTATAGAATAGTTGCAGTTTGCTGCATCTTCCCAAGTAGACTGAATGACTGGAGGTCTCATTGCTGCCGAATGAATACTAAACTTGGACTGGACCCTTCATTACCACTACTCCTGTGCAGAATCTTTTGATGTTGAAAAGCTGGAATGGGCCACTAAGACAGCAATATCCCAGGCAGCATTGTTGCTAGGGCTGAACTTTAGTTAACGCCAACCTGGCCCCAAGTCATCACCTGGGTAAGCAAGCAGATTCCAAGGACTGTTCAGCTTTCATGGTCACTGTAGCATCCTGTGCTGCTTCTTATTTTTTAATTATAGTCAGGGGGTGCTCTCTTGAGCATATACATGAGTGTTTCCCAAACTTGGGTCTCCAGATGTTTTTGTACTACAATTCCCACCATCCCTAACCACTTGCTAGCTAGGGATGATGGGAGTTGTAGTCCCAAAACAGCTGGAGACCCAAGTTTGGGAAACGCTGATGTACATGGTTATAGGTGGGCATTTATCCCAGGTAAAAGTATTAAGCATCCGGACAGGAGGATAAAACTCAAATTTTATTCCTGTCGTGTTGGTTCCATGATTTAAAATGCAAAGCTGCACTTACACAGAGTATTTTTATTCATTTTTTAATCAGCATTTTTAGTTAGGTTTCTGCACCCTCCCCGTCTAACACAGGGCTGTCCAACACATCACCCGAGGACTGCATGCAGCCCTTGGCAACATTTGATACCACTGCCCTCCCCGCAGCCCTCACACTTCCTTTCCAAAGCTGGGTAAGAAGGTGCTGGGTTTTGGAAAGGAGGCATAAACAACCTTGACAGAGTCCAGAGTCCTCTTGTTTCCTTCGCAAAGCCTACTTAGCGCTTTCCCAGCTTTGGGAAGGAGGTAGGAGGGCTCTGGGACCCTGCCGGAGCCTTGCGCCTCGCTTAGCTGGCTTTGGTAAGGCAGCGCAAGGGCGGGAGGGATATTAAATTTTGGTTCCCCACCCCACCGCATGACAAGGCAGTCATCATCATCAAACCTTTTACTGGCATCACATACAAACATCTATAGCAAATCAATACAGAATTACCGCCTTCCCAGTGACACAAAAAGAGGCAAAGCAGTCTATGACAAGGCAGTTTGTGGCCTGCGGGTTCCATGTTGATGTACTCTTGCAGCCCACTTGGTATGAAAAGTTGGATCGCCCTGGTCTAACATATGCATGTAGAACTGGTTGCAAAGCATGCAGAGTGGGGAGGGCTAGGGAGAAAACAGAAATGTTACTAATGTGCCATTTAAAGAGCCCCCATTGTTGGTAAGGTCATTCAGTTCAGGGTCTAAAATTACTTGGCTACACCACTGATCCAAAGGCCCATAGGATACAGTGGAGCTTCCTCTCCATGAACAGAGAGGGAGATCCATGGGGTAGGATCCATGGGGTAAGTCCACCATTGTAGGCCGCCTATTGCAGATGCAGAAAGCTTGACCACACATGATTCTTTGCTGTTGGTGCTGCAGTCTGATTGGTCCTAGAACAATAGGATTCAGAATGCAACAGTCTGATTGGTCCTAGAACAATGCAGCAGTATGATTGGTCTGCAGGAGCCACCCAGTCCAGCTACAGGTGGAAGTGAATCTGCAACCTGATTGGCCTACAGGAGAATCCCGGAATTAGCTAATCACGTGTGGCCCATTGCGTAAATAATGTATATAAAGCAGATATTTTGGGGGAACATTCATTCCTCACTGCTATGAGCTGAATAAAGAGCATGAAATCCACACTCGACTCCGAGTATATTTCACAGTGGTAACAGTGAAAAGGGTTGTTCCAGGAACTTGAATTTGCTCAATCCAGGCCCTTCTATTCTCTACCCCCATGACTCCCACCTCCTGGATGGGGATAAAAGTATGCAAGCCCTGCAGCTGGCTTACTGATTTTTCTCCTATTGGGATAAGTGGGAGGGAAAGACTGGAAAATGACCAGGAAATATTACCGCCACCCACCACCAAACATTCCTACCATCTGTTCTGCCATAAAGTAACTCAGCAGGGCTTTGAATTTTATCTGTCTTCCACCAGGGAGTCTCCCTTTCTTGCTCCCTTTGGATTGTTCTGTCTGTTAGCCTGGGTCAGCTTAGCCATAGATTAATACAGACCGCATCCGGGTTGATTTGATAATGTCTAAAAACTTATGTGTACTTTTGAACATACAGTGTCTACTCATTTCTATCGCCACATAATTCTCTTGAATTTCCCTGGGCATTTGAGTAGCATTTCCATATTTATAAAGAATCAGGTGCATTCAGATATCAAACAATCAGCCAAGACTTGCACTTGGATTGGCTATGGAATATTCTGTCTTGATTTTACAGTGAATTTAAATCGCCCCTTTTAGCAAACGACTTGCTTCTTGAACTAAACTCGGTTATCTCCGAGTTTAACTAAAGTAAACTCGCTCTATAGATGCTTCACTTCTGCCAGAGTCAATTCAGGTTTAATTCCATGAACGTTTACTAAATCGTCTGATGTAAGCCTTTTAATATCATGGTGAAGTTGTTTAAATTGTACAATAAGGATATAGTCATGTCTGTGGAAAGCACTTGCAACACAGACATTTCCCCTCCCCCAAGCGCAATTAAGATGATTCAGCAGGGACTAGACTTGCAGTTCTGTTCAAATGTTATTCTTCAACCCTGAGCTTCCATAATTTTTGAAAACAGACTACAATTCTAAAACCATTTACTTTGAAGAAGCCTGATCAAAGCGCAATAGGGTTACTTGGAACTCAATGACAGCTTAAGTCTGTAATCCTTATACACACTTTACCTGGAAACAAGCCCTATTGAAAATACTGAGACTTACTTCTGAGTAAATACGCGTAGGATTACACTGCATGTTTTTATAGGCGCTCAAATGGTCGTGAGCGTGTTTTATGTCCTAGTATCATGGGGAGTTTTATTGTAGGCTGAAGGTTGAAATAATACAAGAGGGAGATGCTAACTGGATCTCTTCATCTTGATATTTATCTTCAAAGCACAGCTCTGGCTATAAACGTGTTCACACAGTTGAACATGAATCCAGAACACAAACAACAAAGTATAAATCACTGTAATGTAATCACAAGGGACAATTCCAACTTTGGCTTTGACTCTGAAGAAATGACTAAGCAAACTAAGTATGTTACTTTTACAAAAGGTCAACTCACAATATAGCTAGGCTACGTTTTTCAGTATTAAGAGTATAAAGAATAGATGAACTCAAAAACTTATTAATGTTGAAGGATGTCATTTTAAATTTTCTTTCAAATAATCTTACTACAAAAAAATGCCCAATTTTTTTAGTTTTTATTTTTAAACAGAGATGAGGATCTTGGGAAGTTAGCTTTGTGTCTTAGTTGCAATGTGAAACTGTGGACTTGGAATGCTTCCATCCAGTGTTTCCTCTGATTAAGTAATGCAGTCTGGAGCTATCCTGGGAATTTTGGGGTCTCCCCTGTGAACAAGTACCCAAAATGTCTAGATATACACATATCCCAGATGTTCCCCTCTCTCCCTCTCTCATTATATATGTATATTTATATATATACTGGTCAATAATCAGTAGAGTATCCCAGATGTGCTAACCCAGCCTCTCCTCAGGCAATGAACTGTTTTTAGCACTCTGGTCTTGAGAATCTAAAAAGGGGTGCAAAGGAGTATTTCTGGAGAAATACAGATTTGAGATGGGAATGGGAGAACAGAGTAGCATATCGCATTCAAAGGAAGTATAAGTGGATTTTTTATATATCTAATCTGTGTATTTATTATTTCCTACTAGGGTATATTTATCCAGTATTTAACTAGCTCTTGTGTTTAATTTTTCACTTATTTTTTAATTTTAGGTTTAGTGGGTTGGATTTAGTTCTTAGTCCCTCCTTGAGAAAGTAATTAAGTACTAAAATGTATTCCATTCCTGAACCATAACATGAACTCTCTGTTTAGAATAGTATGTCTTGCATGATTTAAGACTCATATCAAAAAAGTTTCAGGTAAACTGCAAATACATTTGTACACACAAAACTACTCTTTAGAGAATTACCGTCCTGAAAACAATTACTTTTTCGTTATTAAAAAAGTAGAGTTCAAGCTAATTTTCCTTTTTTAAAAATTAAAAAAAGATTGATATTGTTAGGTTGGGTTGCACACCTACATACGGACCTACTTAAAAACAGCACATTGAAAACCTGAGGTTGAGCCATGGGAAGGGGCAGGTGAAGTTTATGAAATGGGATAGTAGGGAGATACTATTTTGTATATTATAGTTGCAGCATTACTTTTTAGGAAGTTTCCAGGTCTGTGGAGTCACAGACAGCATTGTAATGTTTAGTTTCTGACAGTATTTTCTTAATTTTCCCAAAGCCTCATGGAGCCATAAAATGACAGAAACAATACAGCCTTTGTTTGGCCGCAGTACATTGTGGCAGGGAGTGGATTGCTTTCCATTAAATGGGCTTTGATTTCTCACAAGACAATTATAATTTATTCTGGAAAACAGTTTCAGTCCAAGTTCTTGGAAGTTTGTAGTTTTCTGCGAAGCAGCCAGTTAATTAGCACTTCCCAAAGTATGCAAGCTGTCTTCTGCCCTACATTCTCTGCATTATAGAAATTTAGTTTAACGCTTAAACAAAAAAAGTGAACAAATTTTCCAGACATTCTGGCATAACATGGTTCATGGCAGGGTTTATACATCATAATATTTTCCAAAAACACATGGCGAATCTAACAGTGTCTTTTCCTTCTGGATTATAGATATAAATGAATGTGAAAGCAGTCCTTGTGTCAACGGTGCCTGCAAGAACAATCTTGGTTCTTTCATCTGTGAATGTTCATCTGGCAGCAAACTAGATGCTACGGGTTTCATCTGTATTGGTGAGTCTATTGGTTTGTTTTGCTGTTTAAACAAAAGCACGATTTCCATTGGCTGTTGTGCTGAGTTAAATTCAGTTGACTACATTCCTTAGAGAAAGAATGGTATCTGGAAATATCCAACTTGTAACACAGCAAGGTATTGCTCCCTAGAAAGAATTTATCAAAATAGATCAAGATTCTCATTTTCTCCATGAGAGTTGTATCAAACAAAGCTTCAAGAATAATATTTCATGTGCTGTCTTATCTTGGACTTAGGAAATACTGAATATGGTGAGAAAAGATTTTTTCTGGCTCTAACTTCCAAGAGAGATCTGCTTCACTGTTGATAGATTTTATAGGCCAGAGATGGGAAGCGTTAGCCTTCCAGATGTTGCTGGACTAGAACTCATTCCTGATGACAGGCCATGCTGGTTGAGGTCCATGGGAGTTTGAGTCCAACTGCACTTGAAGGTCCACAGGTTCCCACTCTGTTCCAGACATTTTGGAAACTTGCAACTTTGTGTCTACATTAACATTTCTAATAAGGCTCAAAGAATGATTTTTCGTAGTGGTATGTACAATCCAACCTGTCTGCTGACCAGTGGGACTTAACATAACATCTTAGGTCTAATGCCTTCATGTGATGGTGGTGGGATCCAACAGATCCAGGACCAGCTCAGTGCCTCCCCACCCCAGGAATGTACTGTTTCAGGGATTTCTGCTGTCTGCTGCCAGCAAGCAACACTTGCAGACTCGTGCCCAAACTGGGAGCTTCATGCTAGTGGAATGACACTGGCATCTAGTGGAATGACACTGACCCTAATACCTGTATCTCAGTGGTCTAAACTCAGTTTATAAATGCGGTTCTGTTTTTCACTGTTGCTAAGTGAAAGTTACAGATCATGATTATTTTACAATGCGAGCCTTTTCATGAATATTCAGAGGTAAGTTCCATTGCATGTAAATGTGTATGGGCCTGCAAGGAGAAGAGTCAACAAGCCCTCCCCTGACATGCAAGCTTTTTGTAAAAAAAAATCCAACCCCCCCAACCCCCCCAAACCTCTAAAACCCAAAATAAGAACAAATACACAAATGTGTGTAGTTTGTCTTTGCAATGTTGGCAGTCTTTACCATTGATGAATGCGTGTGGCGCTGTGGTCTAAACCACTGAGCCTCTTTGGCTTGCCGATTAGAAGGTCGGTGGTTTGAATCCCCACAACGGGGTGAGCTCCCGTTGCTCTGTCCTAGCTTCTGCCAACCTAGCAGTTCGAAAGCACTCCAAAAAGTGCAAGTAGATAAATAAGTACCACTCCGGTGGGTGTTTCTGTGCGCTGCTCTGGTTTCGCCATGCTTAGTCATGCTGGCCACATGACCCAGAAAACCTGTCTGCAAACAAACGCCGGCTCCCTTGGCCTGTAAAGCAAGATGAGTGCCGCAACCCCAGAGTCGTCTGCGACTGGACTTAATTTTGGGGGTCCTTTACCTTTACCTTTTTACGATTGATGAACTGGCAACTGGAGCACAAACTACTGCAAGTATCCCAATGATCAGGCTGGCTGTAGCCATTTTCACTTCCAACACTGATGACACAGGTGGATTATGAATATCCTGTTTTGTTTTAATTCACTGCAGACAGTCTGAAAGGAACGTGTTGGCTGAACATTCAAGACAATCGTTGTGAAGTGAACATCAATGGAGCCACTCTAAAATCAGAATGCTGTGCTACTTTGGGAGCTGCTTGGGGTAGCCCTTGTGAGCGCTGTGAATTAGGTAGGACTTTTTACTTTGGAATGTTCTCTAGCTACTTGGCAGAAATATGTGAGTTGTTTCAGTGGTGGAACATTGCTTTAAAACTGGCTGACTGTATGCATCCTTTAAGTAAAGAAAAGTCTGCTTATTAAACTCATTTACAGTGTTACCAAATATATTTAATTGGTCTGGATTCAGACTTCCCAGGAATGGAACTCTCCTAGTGGAATGCTTCTGCTGGAGGGAGAGGAGGTGGTTTTTCTATATTTCCCCTTCCCCCTGTAGCCACCTATGCCCCCTGAAAAATTACTCCAGATGTTTGCAGGGGGGGAGGGTTCCAGAAAATCATGGGAGGTGGCAGTGCAGGTTAATAATAATAATAATAATAATAATAATAATAATAATAATAAGCCACCCATCTGGCTGTGTTGCTCCCAACAAAATATTAAAAACACAATAAAACATCACCCGTTAAAAACTTCCTTGAATGGGGCTGCCTTCAGATGTCTTCTAAAAGTCAAATAGTTGTTTATCTGTTTGACATCTGATGGTAGGGTGTTCCACAGGCGCCATTGCCAAGAAGGCCCTCTGCCTGGTTCCCTGTAGCTTCACGTCTCACAGTGAAGGAGCTGCCAGAAGGCACTCGGCGCTGAACCTCAGTGTGCAGGGTGGATGATGGAGGTGAAGGCCCTCCTTCAGGTATACAGGGCCAAGGCTGTTTAGGGCTTTAAAGGTCAACACCAACACTTTGAATTTTGCTGGGAAACATACAAGGTTGAAGGCAGAAGGAGAAATTGGTGAAAACCTTCTCCCTCTTCTTCCAGCGGGATTAGAATCCCTTCCATGTGTGGAAGGGGAAATCTGGGTACAGCCCATAATATATTCTCTGCGTAATGTAATGTATGTACGTACGTTTGTAAGTATTGTTAAATAAAAGAAAGGGTTCACTGGTTAAGAATTCTGAACTGTCAGTCACAAATAGATGTTAACATCTCATTTCACATTGTATGCAAACCAGGAATTTTTGCAGTGATTCATTTCCTAATTATGTGATTTAAAAAACTATTATATTACATCATCTTCCATTATTTAAAGAAAGTAGCAGCATACTGAAGCAGGGCAAAAAGAGTGCATTCACTCATTTAAATCCTATTCTGCCGTCAGTTCAAGTAAAGCTCATTTCTGCTTAGACATCCTGGATAATAGGAAGAATGTCATGTCTTTGGTATATCAGGAAGAGGGGTTAAGACACTGAAATTCAAACAGCCAAAAACTTTAAGGCTCAGGTCCTCTCATCTTTTTGCACAGGTGTGCATGAGGATTTCCATGTTGAAATGATGCTATTTTCTTTTGGCTTTGAATCAGCTGTAAGAGGGCAGAAGGATGTACCTAGATTCAGAACCCACCTGTCCATTTTTGGGTTTGAACCACAGTTGTCATTTACCTTGACCATTGGCTGTGTTGGCTGAAGCATGATGGGTTTTGGGATTCTGTCACATCTGGAGGGCCACAGGTTTCCCATCCCTAATATACAGTAGCTTGTTTATATTTCATTTCTTAAACTTACCGTATTTTTCGCCCTATAGGACGCACTTTTTCCCCTCCAAAAATGAAGGGGAAATGTGTGTGCGTCCTATGGGGCGAATACAGGCTTTCGCTTAAGCCTGGAGAGTGAGTGGGGTCAGTGCGCACCGACCCCTCTCGCTCTCCAGGCTTCAGGAAGCTCTGCGCAACCCTCGGGAGCCCGGCGCGAAGCCGCGCCAGGCTCCCGAGGGTTGCGCAGAGCTGCCTGCGCTCCCAGGCTTCCCGCAGCTCTGTGCAACCCTTTGGAGCCCGGCTCCAAGCCGCGCTGGGCTCCGGAGGGTTGCGCAGAGCTGCCTGCGCTCCCGGGCTCCGCGCAGCTCTGCGCAACCTTTGGGAGCACGGCTCCAAGCCGCGCCGGGCTCCGGAGGGTTGCGCAGAGCTGCCTGCCCTCCCGGGCTCTGCGCAACCCTTTGGAGCCCGGCTCCAAGCCGCGCTGGGCTCCAGAGGGTTGCGCAGAGTTGCCTGCGCTCCCGGGCTCCGCGCAGCTCTGCGCAACCTTCGGGAGCCCGGCACCAAGCCGCGCCGGGCTCCGGAGGGTTGCGCAGAGCTGCCTGCCCTCCCGGGCTCTGCGCAGCTCTGCACAACCCTCGGGAGCCCGGCGCCAAGCCGCGCAGGGCTCCCAAAGGTTGCGCAGAGCTGCTTGCATTCCGAAGCCTTGCGCAGCTCTCCGCAAGCCTGGGGAGACCGGCGTGGCTCCCTAAGCTTGCATATAGCAGGCTGTTCTGGGGGCTGGGGTCGGGGGAAGCTCGGGCTTCCCCTGCGCCAGCCCCGTGCCTGGGGGGGAAATAATTTTTTCCCCTTTATTCCCCCCCCCCTAAAAAACTAGGTGCGTCCTATGGGGGGGGAAATACGGTACTCATGGGCTAAAATGCTTGAATTTTATCAAATCTGTTAACAAATATAGCTTTTGGTCCCCATCATGGCAACTCGGCCTCATTGACCTAGCATGTTCTGAAACAAATATTTGCTTCACTGCAGACACAGCATGTCCCAGAGGATTTGCAAGAGTCAAAGGTGTTTCCTGTGAAGGTACAGTTATTCTTTGTTGTTCTTTTTCACAAATGTAATTATTGAACCTATTTATTCTAACAACAACAACAATGCCTGTTGAAGTCAAGAAACCATGACTCTAAGCTGCTCCATATCCCTTTATCCTTTCTCATTTTTGTGAATTATTTTTTAAAAACTACAATTTCTAAACAACCACTGAGTCAGTGAAAAGGCTGTTGGGGTTGAAGAATGTGATAAATGGGGCGTGGGACAGTTCCTTGATCTCATTCAGCATGCCAATTCTTATATTCTCATATTCTTATATTTCCTTAATTGGAGCAGTGTGATAGTATTAAATAGAGACATTGGATTATTACCTCATTATACATGATAAAGCTATTTTTAGCCATCTCACCCTTTGCTTTTTCCCTTTTTGCAGTCATAACAGGTTTACCACACCTATCAGCCAATCACCCATTCCCACCACCCTTCAGAGTAATACCCCTCCCCACCCTCTCACTATATATAAGGGTCTGGTGACTTATGTTTCAGTGTATCTGAAGAAGTGTGCATGCCCATGAAAGCTCATACCAGTAACAAACTTAGTTGGTCTCTAAGGTGCTACTGGAAGGAATTTTTTAATTTTTTAATTTTATTTAGTCTCAATAAAATCAGGATAAATTGTAGTTTCCTATTCATACTTTATGCTAGATGTAAATGAGTGTGAAGTTTTCCCTGGAGTGTGCCCCAATGGACGGTGTGTCAACAGCAGAGGATCTTTTCATTGCGAGTGTCCTGATGGCCTGACATTGGATGGAACAGGCAGAATGTGTTTAGGTGAGCAACCATAAAACCTTCACTGCATGGTTGATTTAGGGTCGGTTCACACATTAGAGTCCACATGCCCTGAATCCTTTTGTGCTCCTAGTGACCTCCAGTTGTAATAGTCATTTCATTTCAACTTTAATTTATATACCACTTCTCTATATTGCGATACACAAGGCAGTTTAGAAGCTGAAGAAACAACAAAATAGCAAAGATCACATACCTAATAACAATCTGATCCAATACAAAAAGTCATAACAAAATAGAACTTTAAGATAGATAACTTATATCAAAGAAAGCAATGTTCAACAACGCATTAGAACCTAATAGTAATCAGTAAAATTAAATATCAGCAAATAATAATTAAACAGTTTACACATAACAATTACAATAAAGAACTACTAAGCTATAATCAGTAAAAAGAATGACAAGTCACAATGCATAAAATACCACAATGACAAGTGACATCCAGATTACTTGTTTATTGAGCATTCACCCTGATTTGTTTGACATGTAAAAGCAAGTGTTATCCCACATTTTCCAGTGCATTTTCCCCATCACTCTCCTTATCTCAAAAAGTCCAATCTTTTGCAAGACTTGCCAGTCCACCATGATTGCAAGACCTGAATTTGCCTTACATGATTGAATCCTACCTGAAAATTGTGGAAGTCTGAAAGTGCCCCTAGGCTCTGAAACCCTTGGGTGTGAATCTAATAGAATTCAGCAATGCTTACTTCTGCACGAACATTTATAGGATTCTACTGTCAATCTTTTTAGTTAGAAATACCCAGAGAAAAATATCATGCCATGACATGTGTCCATTAGATTAAAATACTCTTAACTTTTCATATTAGAAGTGTGTAAGATCTGAAGGCTATACTTGGAAGGCCTTTTTATGTGCTTGGTGTGGTGTGGTTTTTTAAAAAAAGTTTTTACTGGTTTATTTGCAATTGTACTTTCCATCTACTTCTAGGAATTTCACATTCGTTATGTACTTGTTAGATGCCAGTACTTTATGAAATAGCTGTAGACATATTGAATCCATTTTAAAGCACTATAGCCAAAAGAGAATGAAAATTAGGAACGAAGCTCTGCCATCACCCAAACCAACCCAGCATACAATTCAGGAATTTCTCACTCTTAAGAAAACAGCAGGGTAAAAACGCACTCAAGAAAGATAATAGCAATTTCGAAAAATGAGCTCAATTTCTGGGCAAGTTATTGGGGGAAAATGCCTAAAGGCATTGGCTTGCCCAGTAGGGCAGAGGGCTGGCAGTGTACTTGCTACCGTAAGTCCAGTTTTTCTTCATTAGCAGAACATTGTTCATCTTTCTGGGTGAAAATTCACTGCACAATCCAAACCGCAGCAACCACTGCATCTGCAATCCTGTGATTCACATCGGCTGGTGGGGAAGGGGGAAAGAGAAGGCAGCTTGATGTGCCAGCCTAGAGCTGGAACAGTTTTCGAACCCAAATCTAGCCTGATGCCATCTTGTGGCAGCAGAGGTGCCACCTTAAAGTCCAGTGGATCACAGGCAAACTCAGCGAACACCCCACTTAGGGGCTTACTGCTGGCTGCTACCTGCAGGGAACTCACTGGCAGTAGTTCTACCCTTCCACACATTTGATGGGCAGAAGGGAAGGCTCTGCATCAGGGAGCAGCTCCCCATCTCCTCCCCATCGTGGTAAGAATTCCCCTCTGCACTACCTTGTTCGTTACCCAGGTGAGGAACAACCACCTTTTGAATAAACCACAGAACCAAGGAAACTATTTTCAAGTCCAGCATCCAGATTTGGGGACCTGGCATTTATTATAGCTATTGCAGTACGACAGAGCTCACTCAACGTGCCAGTTGAGAAGGTCTGCCCCAAGGCACTTCAGAACAAAAAGCTTACATAGTTCAAACGCCGCAAACAATGGTCAAATGGCCAAGCGGCATATCGAGGCATCACTCCAAGGTGATGTGGGGGTGAAGATACCAGCATGGAGCCATGTGTGCTTTACTGACGTATGTGAAAATAACTCTTTGTTTGCTGTGTTAGATGCTAGTACAGTGGTACCTTGGTTTGCATACGTCTTGGTTTGCATACGGTTTGGGTTACAAACATGTCAAACCCAGAAGTGTGTGTCCCAGTTTGCAACCTTTTTTTTGGGGGGGGGGGATTATGAACATTTTTTTTTTTTGAGACCTCATTGGCGAAAGTGCGCCTTGGGTTGCAACCTGGTTTGGTTTACAAACATACCTCAGGAACAGATTATGGTTGTAAACCAAGGTAAAGGGTAAAGGGACCCCTGACCGTTAGGTCCAGTTGTGACCGACTCTGGGGTTGCGCGCTCATCTTGCTCTATAAGCCAAGGGAGCCGGCGTTTGTCCGCAGAAAGCTTCCGGGTCATGTGGCCAGCATGACTAAGCCACTTCTGGTGAACCAGAGCAGTGCACGGAAACACTGTTAACCTTCCCACCGGAGCGGTCTCTATTTATCTGTTTGCACTTTGATGTGCTTTCAAACTGCTAGGTTGGCAGGAGGTAAACCAAGGTACCACTGTACTATTTATGTATCTTTTCTTAGCAGCTTCATTATTTATTTATTTTTTTAAAAATAAACACACACACACACACACAAAACCAGCAGAAAGAACTACACGCTATATCAGGAAAAAGGCAGTGCTATCATAATACGGATTGAGATCAAGAAAGAGGCACCCTCTCCACACCGGTGTCACTGCATTTTAGCTGGAAAAGTGTTGGGTGGGGCAGGGCAGTGGCAAGTTTGGGGCTGTGGAGCCAGTCTGATGTTCCTACTCCAGCCATGTCCACACAGCCCCAACATTGCCACCACCCATCGCTGCCCCAGCCACATCTAACTAAGGTGCAGTGATGCCAGTATGGGGCAGGTAGCTTCATGATTCTCCATCACTATACCAGCCACTACTCCTTGATTACTTCTTGTATTTTCCTCATATTAAAGACGTAAACTGAAAGAACCCAAATCAAGAAGGATTTCCAGTGCTTAAACCTCACTGTTTAAACACCTCCAAGTATCCTGTTCCTGATATATTAAATTGTTGATCCTCATATAACAATCCCATTTCAAAAAACATTGCTCTTATTTAGTTTCAGATGAGCACAATCTGATTTCCATGTTTCAATAATAATAATAATAATAATAATAATAATAATAATTATTATGCATACCCCGCCCAACTGGCTGGGTTTCCCCAGGAACTCTTGGCAGCTCCCAACAGAACATTAAAAACACGATAAAACATCAAACATTAAAAACTTCCCTAAGCAGGGCTCCATAGACCAGAGCTCAATGTTGCTGGTCCGATATTTGCCCAAGCCAGAATTTGGAGCGTTCATGATAAGCCACGTACTTGGTGGTGTGGAAGTTTTAGGATTGGGCTCCAGAACATCAACATCTGGCATTGTTTTCAATCTCTTTTGTAGATATCCGAATGGAGCAGTGCTATCTGAAGTGGGATGAAGATGAATGTGTTCAACTTGTCCCTGGAAAGTTCCGGATGGATACCTGCTGCTGTGCTGTAGGTGCCGCTTGGGGATTGGACTGCGAGGAATGTCCCAAGCCTGGGACAAAAGAGTATGAAATATTGTGCCCCAGAGGACCAGGCTTCTCCAACCGAGGAGATATTTTAACAGGCAGGCCTTTTTATAAAGGTAAAAAAGCATTTGTGGTGGAATTCCGTCAAGGGCAGTATCATTTGTTCATTTTACTTTTCTCCAACGTGTAATATGTTTTCTGTATAATTTTATGCATGTAAGCATATATGTTACGATTTCTTCACTTGGATTTATAGCCCACCTAATACAGTCATACCTTGGTTCTCAAATTGCTTAGTTGACGAACAAATCGGCTCCCGAATGCCGAAAACCTGTAAGTAAATGTTCCAGTTTTTGAACGTTTTTTGGAAGCCAAACATCCGACACAGCTTCCGCTTGAGCAGGAAGCTCCTGCAGCCAACCGGAAGCTGCGCCGATTGAACAGACTTCTGGAATGGATTCAGTTCAAGAACCAAGGTTCCACTCTATAGGTCTGCAGTCCAGTAGATGGCATGCCATAAACATGAGGGACTGCCCTTGAGCCATAGAGCTCAAGAGAGCCCTGTTTCTTCCCCTTCCTTGTGGCATGTGTATGCAGGCTCTACCTAGGGTATTAGAGGGAATGAGAGTGGCATGTTTGCTTCCCATGTCCCTTCCCAGCCCTCCCGCTCTGATGCAAGCTATTCAAGCAGCCAGACTTTGCATAGCACAGATGATGCGTATAGCAGCCTCTTGACTTTCTACTAAGAAAAACAGCTGTAGAGGACTATTGAGTTTGAGTGAAGCAATGAGGAGGCGTGCTGCTTACTCTACTTTCCCCTCTGGCTATTTTTCTATTTGAAAACCCATGTCTTTCACCAACTATGGAAAGCTAGCTTGGAGAAGAGAGTTAGAGTAGGAAAGTAGCTGCAGGAGAAGAAGCTTAATCAGCCCCTCTCCACCTCATTCCTCCACGATGTCACAGGCTTGTGACAGGTGTCAGGAGAAGACTATCTAGAGATCTGCCAAGCAATACCTAGTTTTGCCATTATACAGGTCAAAGTAGGGTATAGAAAGGCTATTCTAACTGCCCTGACTCCACTGTGGCTGTAATTATGAAGCCCTTACTCTACAGTGGCTCTGGGTCTTTACCACTATCTGAACAATAGAGTGCCCCCTAAAAATAATTTGGCAAGACAAAATATTCCTTTGTCCATTATTATTCGATCTGCACAATCCCTCTCTTATGAATGAATTAATATTCCTCTTCTAATGACCTCCACACACTTGCATGGTAATTTGACCAACTAATTACCTGTTTTGAGACTAAATCTTTCTTTCTTTATTCACTTTCTCCTATTGACTGTATCAGCCACAGAGAACCATAAAATCTTATTTAAAATGTTAATTGTTGTTTGTATAATTTTAACATATATTTGAGAGGATCGGTTGCAGAACTGGAACACCTGGTGCATTTACTAAAATAGATTCTGCTGTTCTAGTTTGCTTTGATAAAACAGTACATTTTGAGTCATCACTGTTTGATAAGTGAGCTCTTGAATTGCATAAAATATGTGAACTCATTTTATCTATTTTCTCTTGCAGATATAAATGAGTGCAAAGTGTTCCCTGGCATGTGCACAAATGGCAAATGCAGAAACACAATTGGAAGCTTCAAATGTAGATGTAACAGTGGATTTGCTTTAGACATGGAAGAAAGAAATTGTACAGGTGAGTTTGAGATAGGACTCCTTAGAGAAACATTGGTACGTGCAAAGGGAGGTTTGAGCTGTGCACTCATCCCTTCCTGGAATGTGGCTTGCATGGCATTCAAGTTTGCATCCTGTAGCGACTTTACATTAATCTGGGTGGTTGAGGGCTCCTCACCACAACCAAAGCCTGCAAAGACCTTGCAAGAAGTATACAGTGGTACCTTGGTTTAAGAACAGCTTGGTTTATGAACAACTTGGATTAAGAACGCTACAAACCCGGAAGTAGGTGTTTTGGTTTGTGAACTTTGCCTTGGAGCCTTGGAAGCAGAACATGTTTCACTTCCTGTTGAGTGTGTTCCATTTCTAAATTGAGTCCCCCGCTGCTATGGGAAAGCACGCCTTGGTTTAAGAACACTTTGGTTTAAGAATGGACTTCCAGAATGGATTAAGTCCATAAACCAAGGTACCCCTGTAGTTTTAAAAAGTGTGAAGTAATGAAATTAACTCCTCAGATTTTTCAGAAGTTGCAGAGCAGAGCAGGAGCATAACCTTGCATCCCACAATATGGAACTGCCCTCTCATCTTCTTCTTTTTTAAAAAAAAAAAAGTTAAAAGAAGCCTCAAGGGGCTGTAAGTTGAGTGGAATAATGACAGGAAGTGCACTTGCTCAACTCTTCATAGATACACCCCCCCCCAAAAAAAATGCTCCTTACTGCTTTTATACATGGAAGGGGGGGGTTCAGTGTTTGTGATTTTCAGCAGAAAAATGTCCAAAGGAAGAAGTTTAAGTACAGTGGTACCTCAGGTTAAGTACTTAATTCGTTCCGGAGGTCCGTACTTAACCTGCAACTGTTCTTAACCTGAAGCACCACTTTAGCTAATGGGGCCTCCCGCTGCCACTGCGCCGCCAGAGCACGATTTCTGTTCTTATCCTGAAGCAAAGTTCTTAACCTGAAGCACTATTTCTGGGTTAGGGGAGTCTGTAACCGGAAGCGTATGTAACCTGAAGCGTATGTAACCCGAGGTACCACTGTAGTGTCTTCCCTGCTGTTCCACCATTAGCCTTGGCTTCTTTTCATTTAAAACTCTGGAAAACATTTCTGCCATGGTCTTCCCAGAGAACAGCAGTCGGCAGTATAGGTATCAGGCACCTGCCAAGGGTAACACCCATGTAAGGAGCACAGGGCCAATCCCTGAAGTATTCTGGCTCCTCCTCTGTGTTGCTCATTGTTCATCTGCCCTCTCCAAGAGAGCCAGCAAGGAGAAGGAATGGTTGGCTCCTTCTTCCACCCCCTTCTCTCCGTTTAGGGAAGTTTTTAATGTTTAATGTTTTATCACTTGATGATGATGATGATGATGTTGATGTTGGGAGCCACCCAGAGTGGCTGGGGAAACCCAACCAGATGGGCGGGATATAAATAGGTAAAGGTAAAGGGACCCCTGACCATTAGGTCCAGTCGTGGCCAACTCTGGGGTTGCGGTGCCCATCTCGCTTTATTGGCCGAGGGAGCTGGCGTACAGCTTCCGGGTCATGTGGCCAGCATGACTAAGCCGCTTCTGGCGAACCAGAGCAGCGCACGGAAACTCCGTTTACCTTCCCGCCAGAGCAGTACCTATTTATCTACTTGCACTTTGATGTGCTTTTGAACTGCTAGGTTGGCAGGAGCTGGGACCGAGCAACGGGAGCTCATCCCGTCGCGGGGATTCAAACCGCGACCTTCTGATTGGCAAGTCCTAGGCTCTGTGGTTTAACCCACAGCGCCACCCACATCCCTATGGGGTATAAATAGTATTGTGTTATTATTATTATTATTATTATTATTATTATTATTATTATTATTATTAAATGCTACTGATAGAGCCCAGAGGGAAAGGCATATGAAAAGCAGCAACCGCAGTAAGAAAGAGGAGGTGGGTACACTTAGCATTGGAAGGCCTTATCTGCCATTCCTTTCCTCAGTGAGTTTAATGAGACCGCTGCTTGCCCTTGCATTTATTTTTATATATACTTTGAAATACTTCCAACTAATGTTCAAAACTATCAAGCCCCAAGTTTCAGTGCAAGATTGCTTTTGTTTCAGCCCCTAGAACACCTCAGTCCAAGAATGCTGGGCCCAACCTGTCCAAACAGCCATTGACTGTGCCATATTTCAGGGTCTCAAGACTTGAACTTCTGAAGATTGAACAAGGATATTCCAGCCATTCCCCTGTTATTATCCCAGATTTACTAAATTTGCAATGCATCTTTCATCTTTTTATAATGCTGTGCAGAGATAACAGTTTGGGCAAAAAATCTGGTGACAGTTGGGTGCTTGGAATGATTGCTTAAAATAACAGTATCTACTGTTACCACCAATGGTGTTCCAGGTGTTTTACATCCAGTATCTTCAAAACTTGGTCTTAACACACAGGGAACATTCTTACAGGTTCAGTTTATCGAAATTGCTGTATTAGCAGGATGACTCCCAAACGGATCCCAAGCTGTCCAAATAAATTAGTATCTAGCATTGTCCTATAAGCAAAAGCCATTCTTTTCACACCAGAGCAAATCTGAGGTTGAGGTTTTGCCTGAGACTTTCTACAACTGTGATGAATGGACGTGTGCACAGTGGGTGGTTGCACATTAGCAGTGAAAAGAAGTTTGTTCTGGAACTGCGGAAGTCAAATGTGCTGGGGTAATATAAAATGTGGGTGGTAAGGCATGTGAATCCAGGCCTTTCTAGATGTTAATGTTGCTATAGCTGGTGATTTCCTTGTTTTTCTAATGATTGCATTGATGGGAAATGCACTTGCTCGGCTTAGCTCTTAAGTCTAAAGCAGTTCTGAGAGTTGGGAAGGAAAATATCACCCGGAGATTGTATCCCTCGCAAATGTCAAGAGAGCTTTCTTTATCTCTAGAGCAGCACCACCTGCAGGGTCAATCTTCTAACTGAGGTGAAATCTCCCAGCCATCCCAAACTAGTTCTGCTTCATGGGCAGGAAACACTGTTTTTATAAAGCTCTCAAAGTTCTTCAGCAGACTTTTAAACTATTTTTAAGTTTTCCTGCCATTCTTTCTAGCATATCCCTTCCACATCGTTTCCTCTATAATCTCTAGTAAAGGGGCTGAAGGGGGACGCGGGTGGCGCTGTGGGTTAAACCACTGAGCCTAGGACTTGCTGATCAGAGGTCAGCTGTTTGAATCCCCGCGACGGGGTGAGCTCCCGTTCCTCGGTCCCTTCTCCTGCCAACCTAGCATTTCGAAAGCACGTCAAAGTGCAAGTAGATAAATAGGTACCGCTCCAGCGGGAAGATAAACGGCGTTTCTGTGTGCTGCTCTGGTTCGCCAGAAGCAGTTTAGTCATGCTGGCCACATGACCCGGAAGCTGTACTCTGGCTCCCTCAGCCAATAAAGCGAGATGAGTGCCGCAACCCCAGAGTTGGTCACGACTGGGCCTAATGGTCAGGGGTCCCTTTACCTTTAAAGAGGCTGAAGCTGAACTTATACAGAAAGGGAAGAAGCACTGAAGGCTAATCTCTGTGAGACCTTCTGCCAATGCAAGACCTAAAAAATCTCAAGGGCTCCCCATTGGGAAGCCGACTGCTTGCCCTTCTTACCAGACTTGGACACTACGCCTGAGAATTTTGTCTCACCTCTTCAGCCAGTTTGGGGAGCATCTGTCACCCCACAGATTGCATGGGCTTTCCTGGCTTGGAGCTGGTGAGCTTGGGTCAGTTTCCAAGTCAATTATTCTGCAGTTCTACTTCTGGAAAGAGCAGGAAAGAGAAGCAACAGACTTCCCTCTGTAAGAGATGACTTGCTGGTCACCATTGACTCCTGTTCCTACCCAGTGCGTTGCTCTGGAAGTATATGGCAACGTGGAAGAGACAATACCCAGTATGCAACTAAGGTGAACTCTTATTTTACACTTTCTGTGGCTCAAATCAGCAGTTCCAGGATGTGATCTAAGCATGGAGCTGAATGGAACAGTACTCAGAATAATTAGAGTAGATGGAGCTCATCCACGCCTGCGGAGAGTCCAGTTGGACATCCATTTGTGAAGCTTAAGCTATTGCTTTCCGCTCAGGAGGCAGCGCCCTGAGATCACAGCATGGCAACTTTATGAAGAAGTGTTCAAAGAATCGTACTAGAGGAGGGAGGGTTTCCATGGGAAGTTGTACAAATAGTTGTACAAATTGCTCATCACAACCACTTCAGTTATTTCCCAATCGCTTCAATTATCAAATTCCGTTTTCAGATTTCATGATCTTTCTTCCTACTGTATTTAGGATTCCTGACACTTTGATATTTCAAATTTTAAATATCTCCAGTATTCTTTGCAAATTATTAATTGAAAAAATGGATTTAAAAATGGATTGTCTGTCTTGTTGTTTTTTTTAATTATTCTGAAACTAGACATTGATGAGTGCCATATATCACCTGACCTCTGTGGAAGTGGTACCTGTGTCAACACTCCAGGCAGCTTTGAATGTGAATGCTTTGAAGGCTATGAAAGTGGATTTATGATGATGAAGAACTGCATGGGTAAGTAAATGATGAAGGTTTTAGTACACATACTACATATACATTTCGAA
The DNA here is from genome assembly GCF_964188315.1 of Podarcis muralis. Classification (NCBI taxonomy): domain Eukaryota; kingdom Metazoa; phylum Chordata; class Lepidosauria; order Squamata; family Lacertidae; genus Podarcis; species Podarcis muralis. The sequence goes on from NC_135665.1 coordinate 17,456,715, forward strand.
GCTTGTGTAAGACATGGTCATAGCTATATGACCATTTTTCATACCATCTGATTGGGCTTACAGCCAGCAATTATGTAAATGAAGTATTATAAATATTCTGTCCCTTTATGGGCACAAGGTCACCTTTCATGCCTGAATATGTAATCTAGACATAACATTGTGTACAGTGGTACCTCGCAAGACGAATGCCTCGCAAGACAAAAAACTCGCTAGACGAAAGGGTTTTTTTGTTTTTTGAGCTGCTTCGCAAGACGATTTTCCCTATGGGCTTGCTTCGCAAGACGGAAACATCTTGCAAGTTTGTTTCCTTTTTCTTAACACCGTTAATACAGTTGTGACTTGACTTCGAGGAGCAACTCATAGAGTGGTAGCCTTTTTTGAGGTTTTTAAAGACTTTGGTGATTTTTGAAGCTTTCCAAAACTTTCCCGACACCGTGCTTCGCTAGACGAAAAAAATCGCAAGACGACAAAACTTGCGGAACGAATTAATTTCGTCTTGCGAGGCACCACTGTACTTGTTTTTGGATTAGTAGTGGTTAAATTATCTGAAAGTTGTGCAAACGACAGTATATAAAACAACACATTTCCCCATCATCACAGTAGTTGCAACAGCAGTAGTTCCTTTGTTTTGCTGCCTACAGCCATTTGCTAAAACGAGTCTTTCATAATAAAAGAGGAAAGAAAACTTTCTTTGAATATTTGATAGCAATATATGTAAGAAATTTCAAATAAAAGAATTCTTCATGATCTAGGTTTTCAAATTTCATGAATTTCTTTAACCTAATTATGAATTTGGGAGTCCCTCAGGTGAATAAATCATCCAATTTCCTGTATTCTATACAATTTTATGTTTTATTTATTATGAAATCTGAAGGATATAAGTATCATTGTTGTTATGAAACAGCCTCCTTCTCAGGGAGTCAGACGTCCCTAACTACTTCCAGATGTTTACAATCTCTTACTTCATCTCAAATGGTCCCTATAACAATATTTCCCTTATATTTTCTTTTCAGATATAGATGAATGTGAGCGTAATCCTCTTCTCTGTAGAGGTGGCACGTGTGTGAATACTGAAGGAAGCTTTCAGTGTGACTGTCCTCTTGGGCATGAATTGTCTCCATCACGCGAAGATTGTGTGGGTGAGTTTCAGGTGTCTCTGAATGAAATGTTCCTTGTTCTATAGCTAGTAATTTTTCCTAGCTATAATGATAACTTGGTTTGTAATATGAATTTGTCTAGCTCCTAATGCTTTGACGAATGGCAAATTGAGGGTAATTTTCCTCTGAAGTTCTTGGACTTGAAATGTAAAATGAGATTTTGCACACATGAAGCCAGAGATCAGCCTAACCATAAAGGTCTATTCACAGAAATTATTTAATATTGAACTGTTAATGAAACTCTTACTGGTTGCTATAAAATGTCAGACCAGACTCCTTATCCAAGCAGTCTATTTCATCTGTTTTTGGTCCATGTTATGAACAGAGCCAAACTGAGCTTTTCAAGTCTGATTTTGGTTTTTTGGTTTTTTTTAAAAAATGCCTTGGGGAACTGTGAAGGCCCTTCATATTTGGCAAAGCAAAGCAAAGCTCCCAGTACTTCAGGTCAAGGAAGCTGTGCAATCTGTGAGCTTGTCTGACCAGGACAAGGGAAGTCCCCCAATCTAACTGGTGACTGGGAGTGGCCGCCGGGACCACATAACACCGGTCCTGAGAGATCTGCATTGGCTCCCAGTACATTTCTGAGCGCAATTCAAAGTGTTGGTGCTGACCTTTAAAGCCCTAAACAGCCTCGGTCCTGTATACCTGAAGGAGTGTCTCCACTCCCATCGTTCAGCCCAGACACTGAGATCCAGCGCCGAGGGCCTTCTGGCGGTTCCCTCATTGCGAGAAGTGAGGTTACAGGGAACCAGACAGAGGGCCTTCTCAGTAGTGGCACCCTCCCTTCAGATGTGAAGGAAATAAGCAGCTATCTTATCTTTAAAAGACATCTGAATGCAGCCCTGTTTAGGGAAATTTTTAATATTTAATGCAATATTATTTTTAACACTCGATTGGAAGCTGCCCAGAGTGGTTGGGGAAACTCAGCCAGATGGGCGGGGTATAAATAATAAATTATTATTATAAGTTAGCTAAAGGCTAAGCAAAATCTATTTTGTTCACATTGAAGTTTAATACGGATCTGAAGCTCCTTGTGTCTTTTTTGGGGGGGGTTACTATTGAAATTTGTGTGTTATTTTGACACATGGAAACATTCAGAATAAAGTTAAAACTTCATATCAGAACCCACTTTCATAAAAATGTTCACTTTTAAGCCTGTAACTATATTCTCAACTTCCCAATGGCCAGTAATGTAATTCTTGTTTTTCAGATATTAATGAATGTTCTCTTAGTGATAACCTCTGCAGAAATGGCAAATGCGTGAACATGATTGGGATGTATCAGTGTTCGTGCAATCCTGGGTATCAGGCCACTCCAGACAGACAGGGCTGCATTGGCAAGTATTTTATTTTTATTTCTGCATAAATGTTTCTAGTTTGTTTCTTTTTCCAAACTTCGATTTCATAACTGTAAATTAAATAATCAATGACGGCATCTTTCAGAATTCAAACAGTGGGTATGCCCCTCTACTCTAAAAAAACAACCCATTATTAATCTTTATTCCTGAGCTATATTTTGCATTCTTATTTTATGTTAACTTTATTTCATTTGCTGTTGTCATTTCATTCTATCAGTTTGGTACTTAGTGCCTACTATCTTCTGCTGATAGGAAGGAGAGAGTGGGGGAAATATGAGGGACAGGTGGGATGCTTTTAAACAAAGTACCAAATAGATCTAATAATCTGTCCACAATATTCCCTCCCTAGATATTGATGAATGCATGATCATGAATGGCGGTTGTGACACCCACTGCACTAATTCAGAAGGCAGCTATGAATGCAGCTGCAGTGATGGATACGCTCTGATGCCAGATATGAGGACTTGTTCAGGTAAAAGAATGAAGATTAGCGTCTCAATTCTGTTCTGCAGAACTGCATCCATAAAACAATGGAATTGTGTGTGAATTTCCTTACTGTACGATGCAGTGGTTTGAAGAGCAAGCCGTGATCCAGAAGGTCTCTATTTGGTTCAAATGCAATCTTGGCTATTTCTAGGTGGAGATAATGACCGCTCTCGACATCAAACGGAGGGCGCCCTTTGTGTGCCTGCGTTCAGCACCCCCTATCCTATGTGACTCCTGGCAGAGCGCTCCTGGACCACCTCCCCAAGTCGCTAACCTTGAGGTTCCCACCAAACCTCAGTTCAAATAACCAATCTTGATTGGGGAGGCGGAGCCAGGGGAGTGGACCAAGTAAGGGTCCGCTCTTTAAGCATAAAAGGGTATGGAGCCTACCTGGGAGCTCTTAGCCAGGCCTTGTGCGGAATCCTTAAGTCCAGCGATGTCCAACAGGTCGATCGTGATCAACTGGTTTATCCCTGAGTGAACGCTGTTGATCGTGTTTGATTGCGGTCTCCCTTCTGATTGCCGGTAGCAGAAAGCATTGTGTTGAAAGTCTCTGCCCCCTGCGGCCCTCACTCTGTCCATCTGTTATATGAAATGTGCAGTCGTTAGCTCTACTAAGCTTTCCTTTATTGCTGCGTCTGCTTGCTAATAGCGGTGTTGGTTCCGAGTGTTTTATGCCCCCCCCCCGAAAAAGGTCACCAACATTTTTCTCCCCTAAAAAAAGTTCAGCAACTTTGGCCTACCCTCCCTCCAATGACAATGGGTACATCACTGCCAGTTGTTTTACACTGGGAGTAGATTGCAGTCTCTAGGGAGTTGGACGTGCCTGCTTTAGTCTATCTTCCCTGCGGTGGCGATCCCAGGGTTCCTTGTTAAAGGGGTTGTGTTGAGGGGAGTCACTGGCCATACACTAAAAGGTTGTCAGTGCACTCCCCTGTGTTGCGGTAAAATGGGTTCTCTGCTTAAACATACATCTTCCAGAGCCAGCCTAATCCCCAGACAGATTGGTTAACCCTGATGCACCCCAGATCCCCGGCCAAGGACTGGGAGGGATAAATGCCCAATGCCTAAGCCAAGGTCTTCCTACACCTGAAAGTTTAATAAAGTTGTGGCCAATTTTAATCCCATAACACGTTGTCACAAGTCATTATTCCACCCAGGTGTCGCCTGGGGTCAGGGGGTCTTCACCTGGGCATGCAATGCACTTAATAGGTGCCCTTAGAAAAGTGATTGTTTCTCTGGATGCAGTATGGAGAAGATTGTATAGGCTTATCTTGCAGTGTTGAATGAATAGGTGACCTGGTTCACATGTCATGCCAACCACAATTTGTCATCACACAAGTGAGCCTTGGGCTCACAAGCTTTGTTTTTCCGCTTGCATGCTCTAAATCAGTGTTTCCCAACCTTGGGCCTCCAGCTGTTTTTGGACTACAACTCCCATCATCCCTAGCTAGCAAGACCAGTGGTCAGGGATGATGGGAATTGTAGTTCAAAAACAGCTGGAGGCCCAAGGTTGGGAAACACTGCTCTAAATCCCTCCTGGCTGGAAGACTTAGGTGTGTGCTTGCCCTCCAAATTGTTATTGAAAACACAGTTGGAAGCTCATTCCCAATTCTGGCTTGGAGGGCAAACACAAATATTACCTTGCCAGTTCAGGTGTTAAATCAGGGAGGAAATCAAAGTCCATAAGGGGAGGAGAGATCAGGAAAGTCCAAGGCTTGCTCATGCAATATCAACACATGCTTTTCCATTACATATGAACTGGCATTGTGTAAATGAAATGTCTTAAACATTCTACTTTAATTCTAAGCAGTAGTATATATGTTAACACCATTAGAGCCATGTAGATATATAGCAATAGGCTAGTAACAAACTTAGCATGGCAGGCTTTAAAGAAGATTTACCTGTTCAGAATTTCACAGTGATAAAATTTTCCTTTAGACATTGATGAATGTGAAAACAACCCAGATATCTGTGATGGTGGGCAGTGCACCAACATCCCAGGAGAATATCGATGTCTTTGTTATGATGGATTCATGGCTTCTATGGACATGAAAATATGCATTGGTAAGTAATTTAGAGGTAGCTTTTAAGAGTTGTAAATATATTGTTGATATGATATTTGATTCTCAAAAATAGAAACCTTTTCCTTAGGGGAAAACATCACTAATGTAGCAACTTAAGATCTGATCTTGTGACTACTTCATCGAAAGAAGCACTGATAAACTAAAATGCAGTTGAATATTGTGGTGGTAAACTGCCCTAGATTCCCTTCTGACTGTCCTGGGGAAAATGTTTCCTTTTTTTTAACCTTCAAAGCTGGGGAAAGGTGGCAGTAGAAGCAGCACAGAACAAGAAGTAAGGTTTTCCTTCCCCCTCCCTTACAGTCATCCTGACAAGTTCTACAGCACATCAGGCCTGAAAGAACAATAATAGAAATTGGCATTGCCAGCGAGAAAATATATATATTCCAGCTCTCTACTAATCTGATCTGAAAAAGAGATTGGAAGGTGCTCTTTTAAGAATCCCAGAAGTCAATTTCTGAGCTAAGCTCTGGTGTCATCCTCTTTGATGATAATCAAGACAGAATAAAAACTAAATTCCTTGGAGAATATCATTCAGTTGGCCATTACCAACCGGTTAAAATATAACACACATTGTTCCTATTTCAGCTGTTGTGTTTTTGCAGAATAGCAACTTCCTCCTGGCCCAACCACACATATTCAGAATCTATACCTTCCCTAATAAATATTCATAAGTCTACAAGGAGGGGCAATTCACACTTTGGGAATGTTGAATACTAAGGGCTAGTTCATGGATGATGGAGAATATATTAATGTATTATAAAAGTAATAGACTTCTTAAAGAAAAGTAGCTGAAATAATTCTGATTTATTTTTCGAAAACCGATTTAAATTTTAGCAACTATCAAGTCTTATGCTCTAGTAATACTTTTATTCATATATATCTTTTTGCTACACTGAAGTGTCTCATTTTCTCATTGGTTCTTATCTTGTTGCTTCATACAATGATATGATCTAGCTGAAAAATGTAAGATAAAAATAATGTATAATTCCTGGTATATTTAGTACGTTCATTTTATAAGATCATTTATTTTGAGTGACTTGACTAACGAAGAACAAGTTTTCAGTTACTAACTAAGCTATATTAACTTACAGATGTGAACGAGTGTGACCTGAATTCCAACATCTGTATGTTTGGAGAGTGTGAGAACACCAAGGGGTCCTTCATTTGTCATTGCCAGCTGGGTTACTCTGTCAAGAAGGGAACCACAGGATGTACAGGTATGATATACTTCGCAACTTCCTTGAGAACCAAATAGTTGTGGCATACTTCTTTGTAGGTAAAGGTAAAGGTAAACGAACCCTGGATGGTTAAGTCCAGTCAAAGGCGACTATGGGGTTGCAGCACTCATCTCACTTTCAGGCCAAGGGACAGCTTTGCAGGTCATGTGGCCAGCATAACTAAACCGCTTCTAGCACAACGGAACAACATGATGGAAACCAGAACACACGGAAATGCTGTTTACCTTCCCGCCGCAGCAGTACCTATTTATCTACCTGCACTGGCATGCTTTTGAACTGCTAGGTTGGCAGGAGCTGGGACAGAGCAATGGGAGCTCACCCCATCGCAGGGATTTGAACCGCCGACTTTCCAATCAGCAAGCCCAAGAGGCTCAGTGGTTTAGACCACAGCGCCACTTGCTCCCCCTACCTCTTTGTACATGCACATATCTAATTGTGGGGAAGCAGTCCTGCAGAGCAAAACTCAGAACTGTAGTTACTTTTGAGTTTAGTATGCTCCTTTAAAAATTTTTTTAGCTATTAATACCATTTTATCAAGTACCACTGCTTTTGTGCTCCTACTGAGGTCCCATTGAAATGCTTGGCATATTGCAACCATTATTTTTGAAGTATTTAAGGCTGCAAACCTATACATACTTAGCTGGAAGCCCCAAACAACACAGTGAAGCTTACTGCTCAGGAAACATGCATGGGATTGTACTGTATGCATCATGGCTTTTAGATAATTAAACAATCTATGCCCTTTTCAATTGGGGGGGTGGGAGGTTATTGTTTTGGTTTGTTATTATGATACACATTTTTGTGTTTTTATACTGTAATCTACCTTGTGATCTTTGGTTAATGTGCAGTACAGAAATTTAATTAATTACAACAACAAGAACAAGGCTTAACCATTATAATTCTGAATTCTTTTAGAATATCATTGTGAATTACAGTTATCTGGTTCACATATGTCAAGCCAAACCTTGGTTTAGTAGGATTGTGCAAATGTGGACTCCTAGAAAGGACATCACAACCACTTTCCTCCTTTTTTGCTGCTGCACTGCACTATGCTAAGGCTTGTGTCATCTGAACCAAGACTCATGGTTACGCCCTCTCTTCATTAACCATGAGCAGTTGCCAAGGATTACAGATAATTCCTAAAATCAGATACTGTCCTAATAAAATCGGTGTGAAACAATAATACTGGATGTATTACATTGACACTGTTTCCAAGTTTATGAAGATATCTTTTTATTCTGAATTCAACTTTTTAATGTGCAACTTTTCTTAGATGTGGATGAATGTGAGATTGGCGCCCATAACTGTGACCTGCATGCCTCATGTGTCAATGTCCCAGGAAGCTTCAGGTGTAGCTGTAAAGAAGGATGGATTGGAAATGGAATTAAGTGTATTGGTGAGTAGAGATGAATTGATACAGTTGTTCAGCTGACAAGATGGTAGGCCTAAGTTACTTGGTTATTTTTAGAATCATTGGGCAGGTTGACTGGAGTGGGGATGGATGAAGTAGCTATGAAAATGTTTCACCCAGAAACAGAAGGGGGCATTTTTTATTCTTCAGGCTTCTTTTCCTATTTGGGTCAGAAATGGGGCCAGCTTGCTGGTTGACTCCTTCATGGAAGAGAGTATCTGTCTGTCTCCCATAGAGCTCTTAGTTTATTTTAAAACACTTTTTTGTTAACTCCTCGCCTTCTCTTTCTTGCCTAGCTGTCCTAGATAATAATGGGATTCTAAATTGTCTAGGGAATGAGAGCTCCTAAACTTTCCACACTATTGATATGGATATTCCACTCCTGCTTTCTTCTCCCATACATTCCCCTCCTTGCTGAGTTGCCAGATTCTTTCAGTAGGATCATCCAGCCTAGCTAGAGCCAAGGTGATAGATTGTTTTGTTAATAAGGTGTATTCTCGCCTGGAGAATATTATGATCAACTCCAGATTCCCACAATAGATGAGCCAGTGGCCACTTGGGTAAGAGATGTGATGAAGGAAACCCGAAAGATCCCTGTGATAAAAATGGAGAAGCCACACTGAAGCATGTTCAGTGTTGTTGTGTTCATCAGTCACCAACTCCATCTCTACAATGTTGACCCTCCTGACCGACTTGCCTCTTTGGAATCAGTTTCTAAGAATCTGAAGAGTAGACCGAAAAGGTTCTTCTTATCAGCCACTGTCCCAGCAGACTCATATTATAGCCTCTAATGTCAGAAACAGAAGGAATGTGTACTTAACATGGCATGAATCTAGCCATAAGTGGTGCCTGATTGCCACACTATTTTCTGGCACCAGGTTCTTCGATGGTGCCAGTGGAAACCAAAAGTAAAAGAAGGCTGTCCAAACTGCCAAATGAGAGGGTGGAAATTCCCAAGTCCTATTAGTCCTTTTGGGACTTGCCAGCATCTGGGTACCACTTGGAAATCTACCAGCTATAAGACTCAATAACCACAACCCAAATATTCCAACTGAAATTCCTCACTGATCTCCCCTGGAAACTGTTCATCATCCAAGGTTGAAAGCAAACAGTGTTCTAGCAGGAGATAGGCTGCCCCATTGCCATTATGCTGTAATTGTCTGTCTCATGTGGTTAGTGCCTCAGTGGAAACAAGACCACACAGATCTATAGTGTGAGAAAGACAATATGAATAGGATATGTGCTGGAGTATTCCATGGGCCTAAAAGACAACTTTGTGGTCTCAACAAAATCCACATTTGTATAGAAACTCCTGAAGCAAAATCTCCCCCTAATCTCCCACCTCAGGAATATTTTGGTGATTTTCATAGAGGGTGTCCCTTAATCAACTTAATCAGCACATTGCCCCTGCTTCTTATCTGGATAAGAGGGGCACTTTTGAAGTACAGTGGTACCTCTAGTTATGAACTTAATTCATTCTGGAAGTCCGTTCTTATCCTGAAACTGTTCTTTACTAGAGGCATGCTTTCGCTAATGGGGCCTCTTGCTGCTGCTGTACCACCGGCACACGATTTCTGTTCTCATCCTGGGGCAAAGTTCTCGAGGTAACTCTTCCAGGTTAGCGGAGTTTGTAACCTGAAGCGTTTGTTACCCAAGACATTTGTAACTCAAGGTACCACTGTATTGAGAACACTACCTTCTTCCCTAAGAGAGAGAAATTTCTGATAAGAAATTTCCCGTTTTTCTAGAATGCCTGTCTATTATAATTCCATGTTGGTGAACATTTTTCTATGTGAAGTCTACAAAGAAAGTAAAGCCATTTTCTTTTCACGATTTCTTACTGTTGACAGGAGATTGATAACATTGTTAGAGATGGCCTTTGATGACAATTGTTAAATCCAATCACTTATAGAGCAGAACGAGTTGATGTTTAAAACGTAAAGATTATAAATGAAATGGAAGAAACAAAATAATTTTATGATTTCATGTCATTGAAAGGTTATGAGAAAGCAAGTTTGAAGTTATCGCTTTGGGCAGATTTAAGCTAAACTTGCAGCTTGCAGTCAGAGTTAATTAGTTCAAAACAATATATTTGAGATTAATTCCTACCCTCCCTCCCACTGGTTCTTGGCACTCTTTGCCCCTTAACAATTGCCAAGTCACAATGTTGCAGTGATAATTGAAGCCAAATCTGGCTGAAATATCCTAGCAAGGTCTAGATTTAGACCTAGTAACCCTATGCCCCCTTGGCTCCCTTGTCCACAGCCCTCCAAACTCCTCTACCCATAATGGATCCTGGAGGTTATGTGCTCTGCTCTCCTCATCTATACTGCCCTTCTCATGTGACCTGTTGAGCCTCCTTCATCATCTCCTGTGTACTATGCCTGCCAGCCTCCCCACTCCTGTAGGAGTGCTGAACTTGTCCACTTTCTTTCTCTTGGTAAGCACCAGCATACATGCATCAATGTGGTGTTTGGAAGGAGAAGAGTCCCTTTCATTTATGGTTGAAAAAAATAGTTCTGCCTTAGGCAGCCATCTAGAATCATACAGCAATAAAGTCATGACTTGGATTAATGAATTGGCATATATATATATTCTTATTATGGTAACCATTATAGCAGAGGCATGCAATATAAATGAAAGTGTTTAAACAAAGTTGGTAAAGTATTTAAAATGTTCCACTAACGCTGAACATAGCAATAGGCAGATCAATTTCTGAAGCTACCTTCATTTTGAGTCAGACATTGATCCATCTCAGCCCTACATTGTTTATTTTGTCTGGCAGTGGCTCTCTAGCAGAAGTCTTTTCCATCACTTGCTACCTGATACATTTAGCAGGAGATGGCCGGGTTTGGACCTGGAGACTTTTGCATGCAGAGCACCAGCTCCTTCATTGAGCTGTGACCCACGATGGCTGAGAGCCAGTTCTGACACTCTTTGAACCAATTGGGCAAGCAGGCTACTGCTGTGGAAATCCCTGTTTCTGTGAACATGTGCATCCTTTTTCTAGTTCCTTTGTGTGTGTTTTTCTGGCAGATCTTGATGAATGTTCTAACGGGACACACCAGTGTAGTGTAAATGCGCAGTGTGTGAATGCTCCTGGATCATATCGCTGTACCTGTGCAGAAGGATTTACTGGAGATGGATTCACTTGTTCTGGTAAGAGAGTTTTAAGAGAGTTTAAGGAAGTCATTTTATCTGCTTGTTTCCTTTAGAAGCAGAATTCAAAGCTCCAGCAACACTGTGAGAACAGGTTTCCCCCCTGTACTTAGTTTTCTGCATATCTAGTTGTGTAATTTTTTAACATGGCATTTACACCCAAGCTACTCTATAATGGATAAAACTGGCATTTCTACTAATGGGCTTTAAATATCAAACAGAAATATCACTGCTCATTTTCAACTAAGGTGGAAGCACCAGTTTTGCTTTATGTCAAGTAATACTTAACAAAACAAGTAACTTGGAGAATTATCTAGATATGTTTATAATGGACATTTGCTGACCAAATCCCTTTTGCTACGTTGAACATCAAACTTAATTATATTCAACAGATATTGATGAATGTGCAGAAAATATTAATCTATGTGAAAATGGACAATGCCTGAATATTCCTGGTGGATATCGTTGTGAGTGTGAGATGGGTTTCACTCCGGCTTCAGACAGCAGATCTTGCCAAGGTAACTCACCACTATTCCATTTGCATTTTCAGGGTTTGGATTGTATGCCAGGAGGGAAACCACAAGAAGCACTGAAAAGAACATTCAAGCACAAGCTTTGCACAGAAAATACATTTTTCTAATTAAGAATTACTATGCTGTGCCAGCTCTGATAAAGGCTGCCTTAATTTTTAAAGACTTTGCATGGCCTTTGACCAAAAACCCTGCAGCTAAATTTGGAGTCATCTTCCTTGTATCAGTTACTAAAAGACATGTAGAAAAGTATTGCATTCAAACAAATGTTTCTTATTGTAGAATGTGATGAGGGTACGCAACTGCATGCTTGTTTGCTCCCAATAAAACCACATTGTACCTCACACAAGCACAGATTACATTTTTCAAAAGCACATTTGCATTCGATGACAAATTATTCAGAATATGTACAATATTGATGTGTGGGTAACTAATTTTTATATATATTTTATCCTTTCAGATATTGATGAATGTGCCTTCCAGAATATCTGTGTGTTTGGTACTTGCAATAACTTGCCAGGGATGTTTCACTGCATTTGTGATGATGGCTATGAGCTGGATAGAACTGGAGGAAATTGTACAGGTATATAATAAAAAAATCACACTTGAAGAATGTAGTAGCAGAAGAATGAGATTTTGTTAAATAAATGTATTCATTGGTTTAGGAGAATTTCAGAAATATCCCTTTGTGGTTAAACAGATACATTTTAAGAAGTACAGATAAGTACAAACAATTGATGGAGAAGTTTGATTAAAATGGCATTCATTCTTTCATTATGAAACGAGAATGCAAAACTGTTAGCCTCTTTTCTTGAATTAAAATAGTTGTTGTTGTTGTTGTTGTTGTTGTTGTTGTTGTTGTTGTTGTTGTTATTAATATACCACCCTATACCAGGGGGCCTCAGGGCAGTTCACAGAATAAAATCAAGATATAAAACCACAAAATACATAATAAAAATAAAAACAACAACCCAGTAGTCCCCCCCCAAAAGCTAAACATAAATTTTAATTTTTCTTCTTCTTCTTGACACCTTAGACATTGATGAGTGTGCAGATCCTATCAACTGTGTTAATGGTTTCTGTGTGAACACACCTGGAAGATATGAGTGCAACTGTCCTCCAGATTTCCAGCTGAACCCAACAGGAGTTGGTTGTGTTGGTAAGAATATTAAATAAATAAGCAGAAAGGTTAAAAGATTCCATATGAAACAATATTGATTCATTATTTAATACAGTGGAACAAATTCTGGAGAAATGTACATCCCACTCATATCACATGAACTGTGCAAAAAAACCCAAACCAGGTTAGATGCTGATTTCAAAATCCCAAATGTAAATGGATTCATGATGAATTAATAAATTCATAACAAATATAATATGATTTTTTGTTTCTTTACCATGTCCCATTAAAGTCAGTAAGGTTTTATTTCTACATACAATCTTCAGCAAACTCTTATTTTCTGCTATGCCACGAACTGCCTCAATATATTGGATATATGTAATTGAAAATTAATAAAAATTATTTACAAAAAAAGAACTGCCTCAATGAAAGACAAGATATTGGGTAGTGTGGCAATGCACCTAATTATCCCCTATTGATTATATGATGCAAAGATCATTCTCATGCTAGTCTGACTGGCCAGCATCTTTGAATCAGGGAAGGACATTTCTTCTTGGTCGAATTAGCAATGTCCCTTGCAAAAATGGCAATTGCTTTCCCCTGAGACTTGCGGTTTTGCTCATTTATCTGAGTCTTTTCTGCTTACTTGCTCTGTAAACACCTATTTCCCGTGTACTTTTCTCTCATCATGGGAAACTAGGAATTAGATTCTATCAGGTGATTTTTGAGGAACTGGGTCTGAGTGTTCTTGCCTTCTGGTGAGACGAGGAGAGCTGAGCTAAAAGACATTTTGGACCTCTTCCAAGTCTTACTCTGTTATTTTGTGATCTTGTTACGCTGACAAACCCTTGGCAGTCAGTTATGACTTGCTTTATCCATTTCCCCCTTAGATCATTTAAGAACTTTTCTGGTGTTGCAGCTTCACATTTAGGTCAAAGCTGAGAAAAATTACTGAAAGTAATGTAAGATTATGAGGTTTACTACTGAAAGCATTCATGATGCATGTTTCACATGACTGTGGCTGGTGGGCACAACTGTTTTCCATTCATTCTCCACAGATAATCGAGTTGGCAACTGTTACCTGAAATATGGACCAAGAGGGGATGGAAGTCTATCCTGCAACACGGAAATTGGTGTTGGAGTCAGTCGCTCCTCTTGCTGCTGCTCTCTGGGAAAGGCCTGGGGAAATCCCTGCGAGACCTGCCCGCCTGTAAATAGCAGTAAGGAAATGACTCTCTTAGACGCAAGGACGAAAAGAAAAAATACTAACAGTATATCATAAGGACTGAAAACCATTTCATGTGGTTGCGTTTTATACATGACCAGGCGGCGACAGCCCCAGCCCCTATGGATCATAAGGAAGAAATAAAGACTCTGACAACGTTATATGGAATTAAAACTAGGCCACAACTTTATTAAACTTCTGAATGTAGGAAGACCTTGGCTTAGGCCTTGGGCGTGTATCCCTCCCAGCCCCCCAGCTGGGGGGAACTGGGTCTCATCAGGGTAAATGGGATATGGGGGTGCTCTGCGAGACATAAGTGTAGCAGGCAGCCCAGCCCATATCCCCGCACGCAGGGTAGTTTACTGACGACCTTTCAGTGTATGGCCAGTTACACCCATTATATAACCCCTGTAAGAGGGGGACCCTTGAATCACCGTCACAGGGGGGTGAGTCACCACTTCATGTCCCCCCCAATATAGGGAAGAAAAGACTAAAGGATTCCACCCAAGGCCATAACCGCCAAAGTTGTGACGAATTGCTACGGGGAAGACAAAACCTGCCAATGCAGGAAAATTTCTTCCTGGTCCTTCAACAGCAACCAGTCAAAGACCGCCCGCTAAACAGGAAGAAAAAGTTAACCTGCATGCAAGAAACATTAAACAAAGGGAGGGGGAGGGAGGGTGAATCTCCAGAGCTGACTGCCTAGCTATTGTCGGCTCCACCCCCTATTTATAAATGGGGCTGGCCCCACCTCCCAGCAAGAAACTTGATTACTGAGGCTGGGCGTGAACCTTCACAAATTAACACTGGGAGGCAAGCCTGCTTGCCAGTAAGTTCCCTGGGAATTGTAGCACCATGCGTGATCCTGCAAAGGGCACCCACAATGTAAAGTGTGAGTGCTCATTAAATAGAAAAGCATGCCTAGGTTCTCAGATGTGATTCATAAGCCTTGAGTGCAGGAATCAAGGATCCCAGCTTTGCTTGTGAGAACACATGATGGCCTTAACCTAAGTACCTTGTTAACCTAAGTATCCTTTTTCCTGTGTGTAATATTGAAAGAACGTTTAGGGACACTAATATAAAGTGTTTTGCCATGTACTTAGTGGGAGTTTAGAACAACTGCTGTTCTAATGCATCTGCAAAAGACACCAAAGAATTATTAGTAATTATGATCTTCCTTCAAACGTATTCACCTCAGATACATGGTATGGACACATTGAAAATATTTGTTTTCCATATTGTGTAGGACAGCTTTGGTGGGAAAAGAGATGCATGAACATAAAGTATGTATGGATTGTAAGAGTCTGAAGGGACACTACACTGAATGGGGTCCCTATGCACTGCTTTCTAGACAAAGTTATTATAAATCTGTGTGATTTGTTGTGGGGTCAAGAATAGGGGCCTTGACAGTCAAAACACAGTTCATATTAAGATGATAAATTTCATGAGTTGTGAACAGGACTAGGCAAAAGAAAAACAACAACTGAAGCCATCTGCGTGTTAATCTTCCCACAGCCTTTTGTTTAATTCTTGCTTGTGTTCTTTTCTCTGTAGGTGAATATAATACTCTCTGTCCAGGGGGTGAAGGTTTCAGACCAAATCCTATCACTATTATTCTAGAAGGTAAGTCCTTCCTTCCTTCCTTCCTTCCTTCCTTCCTTCCTTCCTTCCTTCCGTCCTTCCGTCCTTCCTTCGTTCCTTTCATTTTTACAATAAATTTTTATTGGTTTTTAAACAAATACAAAAACAAGAACCATTAAACCCTTTTGTTTAATGTCTCACTGTGTTTTTAATTACATTGGAAGCTGCCGGGCAACCCAGTCAGTTGGGTGGGGTAATAATAATAAAAATAAAATAATAATAATAATAATAATCCAGAAGTATATATAATGGTGTTTGTTGTATCCATTGACTTTAGACATAAACTTACACATTCAGTGTCCAAACATGTCACTGAACATGACCTCTCCACTGAGTAGGCTGAGTGAGTGGTATAACAGGGTCTTGATTTCGGTCATTAACATAGTTAAAGAAGTTAATTCTTTTAAAATAACCACTATAGCTTTTTATGGCTTAAACAAGAGTGAAGTTTTGCAAAATGTCTATAATGGGGAAGTAGTGAAATCTGTTAGTTCCATAGAAGAAACTAAAATGTATGTATTTTGTCAGCTTTGTTTTAAAGTGCTGGCCATTTCAAGCATAGATACTTCTTAATGGCAGCAATCCAGATCCTCACGCTCACCTGAGTTTTTCCATCTGTTAAGAGCTCCCCAGCAATCTGCAAATTGCTTTATAAACTTTGAGTTCCTAAATTGCTTTGGATTTTGGCAGCTTTACTGCTAAAGGGAAAATGTAATGTGTGGTGTTCCTTTATCAGCTGCCTTAATCTTATTCATTTGGCTCATTCTGAGTCTGTTAGTTGTGTCTACTATCACCCTATCAAAAAATTAATTGGAAGCATGACTCAGACTGTTTTACAGCTGATCTTTTAAGCTTTCAGCATCCATGCAATGCACCAAAAAGTGATAATTCCAGGGCATATGTTCCTAGGTGATAAAATATGATGCAACCTGGGTCTCATGGTTGAGCACAGTATTTGAAGACCCATTGATTTTTTGGGAAGACTTTAATTTATATTGCGATCCTTCGTACTGCAGTTAGTGGGAGTTAATTATACTTTGGCTGGCTCATACTTTTATCAGATCTTTTTCATAAAAAGCTGGGCAGATTTATAAACAAAAACAGGCAAAAGTCATTCTCTGCTAGCTATCTATGCAAGTAGTCTGCTATGGTCTTTCATCAGCCAAAAAAAACATGCCTTTCTCTCTTAACACAGACATTGATGAATGCCAAGAGTTGCCTGGCCTCTGCCAAGGTGGAAACTGCATCAATACATTTGGCAGCTTCCAGTGTGAATGTCCCCATGGGTACTACCTCAGTGAAGAAACTCGTATCTGTGAAGGTAACAATTCTTATCTTTTCTCGTAGTGGAGCGCCCATTTCTTCTCAAACAATATTCTTCCCTGCAGACATTTCTCCCCACACCCCTCACCTGAAAGCATGCAGATAAAATGCAGATACTAGATCTAAAGTTGTAGATTTTTAGGATTTGCAGCTTACATTTACACATTCAGTTATCAAGTTTGTCAGTTATTATTTTATATCCATTATATTAAGACAATCTCCCAGGGTAATCATGAATATGCACGCTACTTTCTAATTGATACTACTTAGGGTCAGATTTGATGTGATGATACAGGCCATTTTGATTTCTCTTTTCTTTTTAAAGTAATGACTTTGGTGGGTTAGGACTATAACCTGAATCCCACATACTTCCTCAAGATATTGTTCGCCCCTGCATCTGTTTTTTGCTGCAAGTAACATCTTCATAGACAAATTACAGCTTCAGATGTTACTTGCTGTAACAAAACTTTTCATAGTTGAGTAACAGCTTCAGGTGGGTGATTTTTTCAGAGGGAAAGCAGTACAGTGGTCCCTTGGTTCCTGAATGGCTTAGTTGTCAAACAAATTGGCTCCTGAATGCCGCAAACCCAGAAGTAAGTGTTCTGGTTTGTGAACGTTTTTCGGAAGCCGAACGTCTGACGCGGCTTACACAGCTTCTGATTGAGTGCAGGAAGCTCCTGCAGCCAATTGGAAACCACGCCTCGGTTTTCGATTGGTTTTGGTAGTCAAACTGACTCCTGGAACGGATTAAGTTCGAGAACCAAGGTGCCACTGTACAAGGGGTGGGTGAACCCCTACCATGGAGCCCCGTTCAGAAGAGGAGGAAAATCCCAAACACGGGTTTCAAAGATGGTGGATTCATTGTTTAACTCTTACCTAGCCTCTTTCTCCACAAATGAGAAATACTTGTTTGGCAATTCAGTTTGGCCTTACATGTTGTTATTTATTGAGCACTTGTTTGTTGTACCTTAATTGCTTATTGAGTCTCCCTGCTCTCCCACAGATATTGATGAGTGTGTTGCACATCCTGGCGTCTGTGGTCCTGGGACATGCTACAACACCTTGGGGAACTACACATGCATTTGCCCTCCAGAATACATGCAGGTGAATGGAGGCCACAACTGTATGGGTATGTTACCTTTTATATTTCCACTTCCTACCATGATATTGAGAAGAATTTGAAGACCAGATGAGTTCCTAAAATTTAGGCCCAGTTTACACTGAACAGCTGTTCCTATGCAGCTTCCTCAGTAGCACATAGGATCTAGAATCCAGGCTCACAGCTGGACAGCATTCATGTGAAGCCTCCATTGGTGTTGGAATGGCTCGGAGGAATATCTGGCTTGGTCAAAGTCAGTTAAACTAATATTTGTGGAAATGTGCATGTTTATTGAAATCATAGCTGTCAACCTTCCCTATTTTTGTGGGAAATTCCCTTATTCCAGCACCGTTTCCCACTGCTTCCCGCTGCTATCCCAGATTGTTAGATACAGTGGTGCCTCGCAAGACGAAATTAATTCGTTCCGCAAGTCTCTTCGTCTTGCGAGTTTTTCGTCTTGCGATGCACGGTTTCCCATAGGAATGCATTGAAAATCAATTAATGCGTTCCTAGGGAAACCGCCTTCAGACCAGGTCCGGGGACAGTCTGTCCCCCGACCTCTTCTGAAGGCTGGGGGGGGCGAAAGTCTTTGCTCCCCCCGCCTGCATTCAAAAGCGCTGCGTTTCTCCGCTCTCCCGGGAAGGCAGGCAGGGGGGAGCAAAGACTTTTGCCCCCCGCAGGCCTTCAGAAGAGGTCCGAAAGAAACGCGCTGCGTTTCTCCGCTCTCCCGGGAAGGCAGGCAGGGGGGAGCAAAGACTTTTGCCCCCCGCAGGCCTTCAGAAGAGGTCCAGGACCTCTTCTGAAGGCTGGCGGGGGGGGCGAAAGTCTTTGCTCCCCCCTGCCTTCAAAAGCTGTCCGCCCAGGCTTCGGGGACCTCTCCGCAAGCAGCGGCAGCACTGCCGCTGCTTGCGTAGAGATGCCGGCATGCCGAAGCCTGCGCGCGCCGAGATCAGCGCGCCCAGGCTTCGCGGCCCCGCCGCCCGGCATCGGGGCATGGTCCCGATGGCGGGCGGCGGGGGGAGGCGTTCCCGCCCGCCCCCGGCATCGGGGCATGGTCCCGATGGCGGGCGGCGGGGGGGGGGGGGCGTTCCCGCCCCACCGCCCGGCATCGGGGCATGGTCCCGATGGCGGGCGGCGGGGGGAGGCATTCCCGCCCCACCGCCCGGCATCGGGGCATGGTCCCGATGGCGGGCGGCGGGGGGAGGCGTTCCCGCCCGCCCCCGGCATCGGGGCATGGTCCTGATGGCGGGCGGCGGGGGAAGGCGTTCCCGCCAGCCGCCCGGCATCGGGGCATGGTCCGGGGCTTTTAAATTGCCCCGGAACAGCGGAGAAGTCCCCCGCTGTCCTGGGGCTTTTTAAAATGCTGGCGGGCGACAGCGGAGGCTTCGCTCCCGCACGCCAGCATTTTAAGATCGCCCCAGACAGCGGAGAAGTCCCCCGCTGTCCCGGGGCTTTTTAAAATGCTGGCGGGCGACAGCAGAGGCGCTTCCCCGCTGTCCCGGAGATTTCCCTATGGGCTTTCGTCTTGCGAAGCAAGCCCATAGGGAACTTCGTCTTGCGAAGCGCCTCCAAAACAGAAAACCCTTTCGTCTAGCGGGTTTTCCGTCTTGCGAGGCGTTCGTCTTGCGGGGTACCACTGTATCCCGTAGACTGTCCCCGGGACAGGTGAGGCTGCTGATCCCTTATTTTCAAATCTTAAAGTTGACAGCTATGATTGAAATAGCTTAAGTCATAGCTTGAGGCTGCATTCCTACATCTGGCCAGAAGATGGCTGTGGGGTTTCTGAATGTGTTTAGGTGCCACTTTACTTGTGGTGAGGAGGTCAGAAAGTAGGATAGCATCTATGCCTCTGGTAAAGCCTCTGGTTCACCAGTAGACAGTTCTGTGGGTACAGATGTATCCCCAGTGGGGTTCTGGTGGTGGGTGGGTGCTTTGCAGAGCTTGGGATCCACAGGATCTAAAGCCCATGACATGTGCTCAAAAAAGGCCAAGAACTATGCTGATTCTAGAGCTTGCATAGTTAATTTCCCTTTCATTGATTTCAATGGGAGATAAATAGGGAGAAAGACAAGAGGGGCGAAAAAGGCCTCCCCACATATCCTGCCCTAGATATATCAAGCTGTCGGGACAAGGGGTGGTAGGTCTGCCGCAGATTCTCCCCACCCCCCCAATTCCATAGAACATCTGTGTAAGTTACTTTTAGTGTGTACTAAATATGCTTTCTGGATCTTATAACTCAATCCTGATTATATCTACTTCAGCTAAGCTTGCTTATAATGGCTGCTCACCCAGTCCCAGGGTAGAGGTGGTTGCAGTCAGTCTCAGCCGCCTCTTGACTCCCGGGGGTGGGTGGGTTGAAAATGCTTCCTTATGGCAACCAGCTAAAAATCAACCAATTCCCCCATCGTGGTTGGGAAGATCTAGCATCTGCCCCAATCCTCTTGAATAAAACACAGAGAATAGATCCAGCTGGAGTTATTCTGTGTTCCGAAACAGCAAAGTCAGCTGAAACAGGTATCTACTAGATGTATAGGAAAATAGAAAGCCAGTGCTCAAGATCCAATTCTTATATGTTTAATACTTTAAAATGCCCATTTAAAAGCATGAGATTTCTACATGTACAGATATGAGAAAGAGCTTTTGCTATAGAAGCTACAATGGAACGTCTTGCGACAATGAACTCCCTTTCAACGTGACCAAGAGGATGTGTTGCTGCACCTATAATGTTGGGAAAGCCTGGAACAAACCTTGTGAACCATGTCCAACTCCAGGAACAGGTAAAAACTAGACTTAACAGGGGATGTTGTAAAGACTCTTGAGCCCAAGTTAATATTAAGATATATGCACCCCTTTCTGGACAGATTCCTAGAGAGCCAATACAGTAATATATTACTCAATTATTTCCTTGGCAGTCAATTTAAGCAAATGCAATGTTCAGGAGCTGTTATACCTCCCAACAACCTAGTGAATAAATGTAGGTATCAGGGATATTAAAAATATTAGTTTCATTTGTTTCAGTTTCCTGGCTTTTTTCCCATTTAGCTGAAAGTGCATGTGATAAACAGTTACCATAAACAGTTACCTGTATATTTCTTTCAGTGTTTTCTTAAAAGAAGTTTTCTTAAAAGAAAACACTGGAAGAAAGGTAGAGGCAACTGTTTTTTATCACATAGGATAAAACTTACGGAAACCCAATAATGGAGACATATTCTTCTATCTCTTTGATAACAATAGAGCATAAAGGAAAAGAAAGCAGTGTAGTATTCCTTTGATCAGTATGGAAAGAGGAAATAAGAACTGAAAAGAACATTTTTCCTTCCCCAGAAGTATTCTAAGCCAATGTCCTTCCTGTCACTAATCAAGATGGGAAGAGAGAAGAGCTCAAAGTCCATTATTTGTACAAATTACTAATCCTATATAATTCCACTGGGGGTTTTCCTTGTCTTTCAGTTTCTAAATTCTGTCAACATTAAAGCTAATACTTTGATTAAATAATGTATTTGTTTATGGCTGCATTGTGTGTGTGTGGGGGGGGGGGGAATCCTCTTATTCAATAAAATGGATTACTTTTTTTTTGTAAATGGATGGTTTGTCCAAGAGTTATTTTTATATTCAGCCTCCTTGATTCCACCCCACTTTCTTTCCTTTTAAGTTGAATTCAAGTCAATATGTGGAAATATTCCTGGCTTCACATTCGACATCCACACAGGCAAAGCTGTTGGTGAGTTTTAAAAGCTATGTTCAGATTAATGAATGCAGCATGAATCTGAAAACTAGAGGGGTTTTTTCCTCCCACCCCCTTTTTATTTATTTATAAGATGTGTGGAAAACTAACATGACAGGGAAGAAGTTTCAGCTTTTTATGTATAAAGTTCCCCTATATGGATTTTTCCTTTATACAAAAAGCATGGATTAAAATTAAAATTGAATTGCTATATTCAATTTGCTGTATTATATTTCTAGGTAAATTTTATTACCACTGTATTTTTCTTATTGCATGCATAAAGAAACTATGAGGAAAAGCAGGGCTTGCCATTGCATTTGACTAATAAATATTGAAATCTTTTTTAGATATTGATGAATGTAAAGAGATCCCAGGGATTTGTGCAAATGGTGTTTGCATTAACCAGATTGGCAGCTTCCGCTGCGAATGCCCAACAGGATTCAGCTACAATGATCTGCTCTTGGTCTGTGAAGGTGATGTAAATCGTATTGTCTATGGTTTATCCTCATGGCAAGAACCTTTTCAGCAATGGTCTCCGCTCCTACTTTACTGCAGCTCATAAGTGGGGGTTTTTTTGCAGGGAGGGAATACACCTAGAAATTACACCTGTCTCCAGGTCAGGCTCATGATCAAAGAGGAACTGATTGTACTGACTGAGTCCCACACAATGGCCTAACCTGGCTGTTTGGGCCAGCAGAGAGAAAGTGCAAGCTAACATACCATGCACATGTCTACTATGCAACTGTCTGTGATTTGCTCCAGTAAATTAGAGTCATGTGGATATCTCTTCAAAATAGATAATAATAATAATAATAATAATAATAATAATAATAATAATAATAAAAAAATATCCCACCCTCCCCAGCCAAAGCCAGGCTCAGAGTAGCTAACGACAGTAAAAATAGCACAGTTTACATAAAATCACAGTCAATTAATTGAAATACATTCTAAAATCAATTCATTCTAAAATCAATTCAAAATCAAATTAATGGCAACCATTGGGCTAGAGTTCTATGAGGATCACAGAAGGAGGGGGTCAGACTGTGCCTTGGCCAAAGGCCTGGTGGAACAGCTCTGTCTTGCAGGCCCTGCGAAAAGATGTCAAGTCCTGCAGGACCCTAGTCTCTTGTGACAGAGCGTTCCACCACGTCGGGGCCACGGCCGAAAAAGCCCTGGCTCCAGTTGAGGCCAGCCTAACCTCCCTGTGGCTCGGAATCTCCAAGATGTTTTTATTTGAAGATCGTAAGTTCCTCCGTGGGACATACCAGGAGAGGCGGTCCCGTAGGTACGATGGTCCTAGGCCGTATAGGGCCTTTAAAGGTTAAAACCAGCACCTTAAACCTGATCCTGTACTCCACTGGGAGCCAGTGCAGCTGGTATTAGAAAATTATAGAAAAATAGTGCCTAATGAAAAGGTGTAGAAGACGCTTGTCTTTGAAAAAATAAAGCTGCGCATCAGTTGATTCCTGACCTAGGTTTTGAAACTCTTATCAGTAATTCCGTAAAGTGTTTGAACATGATCATTAGTTGCCCTTTCTTCCATTAATATACAGTAAGTATTTCATAGAATCATAGAATCATAGAGTTGGAAGAGACCACAAGGGCCATCGAGTCCAACCCCCTGCCAAGCAGGAAACACCATCAGAGCACTCTTGACATATGGTTGTCAAGCCTCTGCTTAAAGACCTCCAAAGAAGGAGACTCCACCACACTCCTTGGCAGCAAATTCCACTGTCGAACAGCTCTTACTGTCAGGAAGTTCTTCCTAATGTTTAGGTGGAATCTTCTTTCTTGTAGTTTGGATCCATTGCTCCGTGTCCGCTTCTCTGGAGCAGCAGAGAACAACCTTTCTCCCTCCTCTATGTAACATCCTTTTATATATTTGAACATGGCTATCTCTCTTTAAATCCATGTATTGTCTGGTCTCACAGGATTGTATTTATCTTCCTGGCAGATTTCTTAGAGAAAGGGAGGCAGGAACATTATTCAAAGCATTTGCTCTGTGTGTACAATGTGCCACATTCCTGCTGTTTGTAGCAGAATAATTTGCGCTGATGAAAAATGCTCTGATGAAAAATGTTCTGGAGTGGTATGGTTGTGGGATACAGAGTGTGCTTGGGTTCCTCCTCTACTTTTTAGTTTCTGTCAGTCTTCTTCTACCTGTTTGGCAGGAATCCCATAAACAAAGGCATCTTCAATAATGTACTGGTCACTACTTCAGAGGGATGAACACAAAGATAAGGGATATAAGCACATTTAAGTTCCATTGATTTCAGTTGGTATGTTAAGATTGTGTTGAAAATTCTCTAATTGAAGTAAATGGGATTTGAAAGTGCTTTAACATTAGCTGAATTATGCCCATTGCAATGTAGAGCACAAAAAAGTATCTGAATTCCTCAAAGAGATGAAGGACACCTATACTGACATTTGACTAAGAATATCTTGCAGATATTGATGAATGCAGCAACGGTGACAATCTCTGTCAACGAAATGCAGATTGTATTAACAGCCCTGGCAGTTACCGCTGCGAATGTGCTGCAGGTTTCAAACTTTCACCCAATGGTGCCTGTGTTGGTAAGAAAGAACTTGTATTCACTATTTTGTCTAAGTCTTCTTTTATATGGATATTCCCTCTAGAATATTGGCAGTTTTCCTGTTCTGAATTTGCATTTATTTTTTTTTGCACACTTACAATTATGTTGCTTCCCTGACTTTCGTGTGATGTCTAGCAGTATCTGACTTTAACACGAACAGACAAATAGTAGGCTTTTTGTGCTACGGCTTTCTTTATGAAATGGACATTTTTAGTTCACCTTCAGTAATATATACCATGTGTTTTGTGTATTTTTGTTATAGATCGCAATGAATGCCAGGAAATTCCTAATGTATGTAGTCATGGCACGTGTGTGGATAAAGAGGGAACTTACCATTGCATCTGTCAAAATGGCTTTAAGGCATCCCATGACCAAACTATGTGTATGGGTATGTTATCCGTGTAAAAACGTGAATTAGAAGATCTAGAAACCTTAATTAATTGGCATTTTGGTGAGCGATGGTTGGGTTGATACTGTTATATTTATTTCAAACGAATATAAGTTATGTGTTGTCAGATAAATGCGGTGATTGCATTTATTATATCATTGCGAAACTTTGAAATATAAAAAGGGGAGGGGGGAAATAGCCAGTGTTTAAGGTTTCCTGAGATGATTCTACAAATAATAATTCCTTTGTATTAATGCCTTCTCTCTGCAGATGTTGATGAATGTGAAAGACATCCTTGTGGAAATGGAACGTGTAAAAACACAGTTGGCTCATATAATTGTCTATGTTATCCAGGATTTGAGCTTACACATAATAATGACTGTATGGGTAAGAGAATCAAAAGAAAACTACACTTTTTCATTTAGGAAGAGGGATGGTGCAAGAAGTTCAAATAAAAACATGAAAATTTCTGAATTTTAACAGATCTGTACTCTGTTGTGGAACTAATTTTGAAAAAAAGTATTATACTATTTCAGCTTCAAACACCTTTTTTGACCTTTCAAGTAGCTGCAGGAACCCCCAACTTGATCAGGACCACAACTTTGGGAAGAGAGAATTACATATGAGCCAGAAGTCATCTTTTCCATTGAAAATGAGGGTTTCAGAATGGTCAGCAGGGGATGAACTTTGAGAATTTGGGAGCAGGATTGTGCAATTTTCACTTGTAAGGGAAGGAGATCCCCAGGGAAAGAAGCGACAGCAGTGGCTTTTTTCCTTTCATTCATTCATTTAAAATGTACCGTATTTTTTGCCCTATAGGACGCACCGTCCCATAAGGCACACCTAGTTTTTTTTTGGGGGGGGGAATTTATTTCTCCCCCAGCTTCCCACGACCCCAGCCCCCAGAACAGGCAACTCTCCGCAAGCCGTGGGAGCCCAGCGCCGGGCTCCCGCGGCTTGCGGAGAGCTGCGCGAAGTCTGGGCGCGCTGAGCTCAGTGATGAACGCCTCGGAAGACGAACGCCTCAGAAGACGAAAAACTCGCTAGACGAAGGAGTTTTTTGTTTTCTTAGCCGCTTCGCAAGATGCATTTCCCTATGGGGTTGCTTCGCAAAATGAAGCTTGCCCCGCAAGCTCCGGGGATAGCGGGGAAGCGCAGCGCATCTTCCCCTCTGTCCCCGGACCCCTTTTGAACCAAGGGGCGGCAACGGGGAGAAGCGATTCTCCCCGCTGCCCCTTCCCTTGCTTTAAAACAGGTCCGGGGACAGAGGGGAAGGCGCGCGCGCCTTCCCCTCTGTCCCCGGAGATTGCGGGGCAGGCAACGGGGAGAAGCAATCTTCTCCCCGCCGCCCCTTGCTTTAAACAGGTCCGGGGACAGAGGGGAAGGCACACACGCCTTCCCCTCTGTCCCCGGAGATTGCGGGGCAGGCAACGGGGAGAAGCAATCTTCTCCCCGCTGCCCCTTGCTTTAAAACAGGTCCGGGGACAGAGGGGAAGGCGCGTGGCGCTTCCCCTCTGTCCCCGGACGGTCTCCATAGGAACGCATTGATTGATTTTCAATGCATTCCTATGGGAAACCGTGCTTCGCAAGACGAAAAACTCGCAAGAAGAAAAAACTTGTGGAACGAATTAATTTCGTCTTGCGAGGCACCACTGTACTTTAAATTTTAAATTTAAGTTACAAAATTGAAACCTTTAGAAAGTGATTAAAAATTAATAGGATTTTAAAAATCAAAAAAATTGTATTGGCTATTTAATATTTCTAAGAGCTACCTCCAAAATTCCATCTTGGAATCTCAACAGGATCATATTTTTTAAAAAATATTTTGTACATACATGTCTGCCTTATTGAGTTTTAGTTAGGATAGATTGGTCTTCTTGGAGTAAAATATAACAGAATAAACCAGACTTCAAACTGTAATATCAGTTACTTCAAGGAATTCTTTAAAAAGTTATTCAAATTAAAAGGTACCTGAAAAGCTAGTCGGGCTTTTCTTTCAAAAATGTGTTCCAAAGCAGAGTTGTAGCTTGCAATTATTGCATAATAGAATTAATGCTTTTTGTTGCCCTTGTTTTGTTAACCATTTTGTTGCTTTTTGTTAACCATTTAGATATTGATGAATGCAGTTCCTTCTTTGGGCAGGTGTGCAGAAATGGGAGGTGTTTCAATGAAATTGGTTCTTTCAAATGTTTATGTCATGAAGGTTATGAACTTACTCCAGATGGCAAGAACTGTATTGGTATGTATGAAAGCAACTACCTAGCGTAAATGTGCATTGATAGAAGAGCAATCGTATGCACACTTATCTGGGATTACATCCCATTGAATACAGTGTGACTTACTTTTGCATAAACATACAATTGTGCTGCTTTTTGAGGTATACGTTTGCACAATCATGTTACAGTGTCTTTCAGTCACATACATCCTAGTGTCTTTCAATTAAAAAACTAAATAAGTTAAAGAAGCACAAGAAAACACTTCCAGCAGGTATTTATGGATAGCTGTGAACTGCAGCTGAAACACAATTCTATACCAGACAAGTAAGACAGAGCATCTCCCTCTTCTCAGGAAATCTCTGTTCTTCTACCAATTTTGGTTGATACATTGGCCTTATGTGGCTCTTGTATGCTAAACTGAACAGTAGAAGTTACAGATAGGTAGCCGTGTTGGTCTGCCATAGTCAAAACAAAAAAATTTTTTGGATTCTTATCTCATTATACATGACAAAGCCATTTTTCACCTTCTCACCCCTTGCTTTTTCCTGTAAGATCTATTGCAGTCGTTAAGAGTCGTCAACAGGCTCATCACAGCTATCTGCCAATCACCCATTCCCACCACCCTTCTGAGTAATACCCCTCCCCACCTTCTCACTATATAGAAGGATCTGGCAACTTCTGTTTCAGTGTATCTGAAGAAGTGTGCATGCACACGAAAGCTCATACCAAGAACTAACTTAGTTGGTCTGAACAGTAGAATTCATTGCAAAGGGGTGGGTAAGGAACTTTTTCCCATTAGCAAGAGCTAGGGGCGAGGAGTGCTATTGTTTCCATTTGGTATGTATTTTTGTGTTTTTATATTGTACACCGCTCTGTGATCTTTGGGTGAAGGGTGGTATATAAATTTTATTATTATTATCTATGTATAATAATAATAATAATAATAATAATAATAATAATAATAATAATAATTAATAGTAGTTATTTACAGATGGGAGCAGGGTTACTTAACACAACAAAGGACAGACAAAAGTGTGGGAAGGTAGATCAATGATCTTGATCTAGATTCTTCTCTCTTTTTGCATACTTAGACTGTAGGTAATCCTTCTAGAATCTCTAACATATTTTGTCTTTTTTTCTATTCTTTTAAGATATCAATGAGTGTGTGGTGCTTGCTGGCTCATGTTTCCCTGGTACATGTCAAAACTTGGAAGGATCTTTTAGATGCATTTGCCCACCAGGGTATGAAGTAAAAAGCGAAAGCTGCATTGGTAATGTTGCATTTTATTTTATTTTGAACTTCAATACTAACACAGTAAAGAACGTGTATTTTGGATGTGGTAGAAATAACATGCAAAGATTGTGTCACTCATTTACAAATGTAGCGACTTTTAAGATATGGCATTCTTGTGCTTGTGACAAGAAACAAACTCAAAGTCGTGGCATTTCATTAACAGAAATCGGGGGGGGGGGGAATATGCTGGTTTGTGATTCGTAAAATCTTTGCTTAACAAACAAACAAATCCACACACCACCACCCCCTGGCGAGTACATAGAGAAAAATTTGTCTGAAAATATAGGCTGTATTCAGACAGCATTTTATTCTATTTCCCTAAAGTTTCCTTACCGGATAACTTTCTCATTTTATGTGATCTTTCACTTGAGGTAAATTCCAGTTCTGGAAACCTAGTGGAATTTAGTAGAAGCCATTTCTGTGTTAATTGCTTTCAGGAAAAAAATCCACTTAACCTAGAAAACCACAGGAGCATTTGTGATGTAATTTCCCCACAGTTTTCACGGATCATGCCACTACAGCTCATGTCACCAAATTTGGAGTAGTATTCTAGTATACAGTACCTTCCCACCATTTTCATGTGTGAATCATGAGGGAACAGAATCACTCATGGCGACACGCCTGGTCACATCTACGGTTGTGCTACACCGTGTCCACTGGTGGGAATGAAATTTAGCACGCCCTGGCAATATAGCAATCAAAAAGCCGCAATTCCAACAACACAGCAGATTATACAGTGGAAAAGGAATGTTAGAAACTGGGACAAGAAGCGCTTGCATTATAACCAGAAAAAATAATTCAATAATATCCACATCAGACCCAGACTCAGAAATATAGCAAATGGTTTCTGTTTTAAGCCTTAACGCTCATAGTTACGTGCAACTAAATTCCACACCAAATGCACACCTAGTGTGTAAGGGTAATTGAGTTATTTGCATAGCGCTTTGATGTTTATTTCAACATCTAAGGAATTTTTGTTTTGGTACAAAATAATATACCGATGCTTTTAGAAAGTTAGATGCTTTAGATTTTCATTATATGGAGAAAAAACGTAACACACAGCTATCAAATGAGAAAGCGGATCCATGCAAATCACAATGTGTTTCATCAAACTAAGAAACAAAGATATTGGTACCAGACAGCCAATCCTAAATATCTTCAAGTTAACCATACAGAAGTAAATCCTCATGTCTTCTCTGTGCCAAACTAACTGATGTTAGTGGAATTTTTGCCCAGATAAAGATGGAAGGAAAACTTTATGTGTGCTTTCAGTAGTCTTCATAAATCAAGGAACAAAATCTTGCTTAAATATGCTGGACTTTTATCTTGAGCAATACATATTTTTTTGAGATTTTAACTTTTGTAACACAGTGCATTTATTAATTTGTTTTCTTGCCAGTTTTTAAATATTTTTAGCAGCTATTGCTAGCAATATTAACTGTTTTTCTTGAGAGTAATCCAAGTCATATTTTCTTTGAAACCTTTCAAAGCATAGCATTTTGGGGCTGCAGTGAATATCATGTGCAAGACACCAGATGCATTAGCACACAACACTAAGAGAAAGAATGTCTTAGTGCAAATGTGTGGGCTTTTGGCAAGGAGATGGCAAACACTGTGTTTCTTCTCAGTCCTCTTAGCATGGCATGATGCGGCAGCTAAGTCAAAGTCAGGCTTAGTGTGTTTTCTGAATTTGGACTTGTAGTTAAGCACTCTCTTTCCATTAAGCATGAGTTATAGCCAAGGTTGATTCTTGGTTGCAGCTCATGGTTAAGGAAGAGAGGATGCAAACAGCCCCCAACTATAATGGAACAGGAATAGACAAACCCCTGCCCCACCCCTCAAATATTTGTTTCACAAGTTCTCATACTCACTTTTTTATGAGCAATTTCTTTTTGCCTTTCCCCAAATTGTTGAGGGAGGGGATGACCAAATATACTGGCACAGCCTTAGAGTAGACTTTATAAAGCAATTGCTGTTTTAAAACAGGACGAACTGGTTTGCTCATTTAAAAATCAATTCTGCCTAATGCACTATTTCCCATCAGCTCTCTGGAAAATACACAAGATGAATACTATTTTGGATTGATGTTGTAATCATATTTTCGTTTCAACCGTCTTTAAAATTTTATTTATTTACAATCAATTTGTGTATAAATTGTATGAACTAAATAAATAAATGATTTTTCAGACATTGATGAATGCAACGAGGATCCCAACATCTGTCTCTTTGGATCCTGCACTAATACGCCAGGAGGATTCCAGTGCATCTGTCCTACAGGCTTTGTGATATCTGATAATGGCAGGAGATGTTTTGGTAAGCACAGTGGTTGCAGCAGGCCGTTAACATTCAGCTCAAATATTCAGAAAGGAGGGCCATTCAGTAAACAATCATTTGGCTAAGTTGGGCCGTTTCACGTTTATTTATTTAAAGGAGTTCTACCTCACCTTTACACTTAAAAAAATTATTGGGATGGCTAATGTAATAAAAATAAAATGCAATCATTAACAAAGATGAAAGTGCAATGCTTGAAATTTAAAACACAACAGAAAGACAAACTTTGGCTAGACCAGTTGCTGTGGGCCCAGTTGCAGCAATAAAAGCAATACAAATACAATTAAAAAAACAGTATGAATATTTAATGTAATGGATGTTCCATCTACATCTTCAATCACAAATCCATGCTAAGCCCAGACCAGGCAAAAATGGATTTGAAGGCTTGCCTTGCCTAACATCAGTGCTTTTTTTCCCCCTAGAAAAGAGGTACAGGAACTCTCCCATTTTTTCCCAGACAACCCTAAGTTGTTGAACTTTTTTTAGGGAGCAAATTGCCCAATTCATCCAAATGGACAAGAGCCCTATGACTTTTAAACAGCCACCTGCAATATTAGACTGAGATTAATTCAACAACAAACAAAATACTACACTGAGCCTACTGGAGGCCATGCTTTAAATGTCTTGAGTTTTCCCCACATGGATGAAAGCTGGCTGTACAAAAATCCACAGGCTGACTTAGCACACGTGTGGGATTGTTCAATTGTCAAATAATTCTTGAAGGAGATACAGATGACGTTAAAAGACGTTATGGGGTAGATGGATGGAGAGGGATTGAAGGATGATGTGGGGTGGGTGGAGAAGAAACTGAACTACGCCATTTTTGGATACAAATATTTTCACTACAAAAGTAATTTTTCAGGGGTGGGTGGCACTGAAATGTTCTCCATCAACTCCTGCTCAGAGGTTTCCACACGCCTAGTATAAGCAGACTGAAAGGGCTTCTGTGCGTGGAAAAGGCATTTTCAAAATAATAACGCCTTTTTCAAAATAATAATTTTCAAAATAATAACGCCTCCTGCTGATACAGGTTCAGGCCGGAATTTCCACGCAAGTGAGAAGTGAAACCATTCCTTTGATTTTGATTAACTTACCCAGCTACCCAGTGTCTAAAGTAATTCTGTGGCATTTGGTTTCCCCCCCAGATACGCGACAAAGCTTCTGCTTCACTAACTTTGAGAATGGCAAGTGCTCTGTGCCGAAAGCATTTAACACCACCAAGGCAAAGTGCTGCTGCAGCAAGATGCCAGGAGAAGGATGGGGTGATCCCTGTGAACTTTGTCCTAAGGAAGAAAAAGGTAAAGAAAAAACATGTGCTGGCTTTAGGCCTGTGCAATAAATCACTATGCATTTGAATAACAGTATTGGAAATTACATTGTGATAAGTGTTGCAACAAGGCAATACACAGGTGAACAAAAGGTGGAGACTTAATGGCTTCCCAGGTGGTGGTACAGGTGGTACACCTTAGAGGTAAGGTAAAGGGACCCCTCTGACCATTAGGTCCTGTTGTGGCCGACTCTGGAGTTGCGGCGCTCATCTCACTTTATTGGCCGAGGAAGCCGGCATACAGCTTCCGGGTCATGTGGCCAGCATGACTAAGCCGCTTCTGGCGAACCAGAGCAGCGCACGGAAATGCCGTTTACCTTCCCGCCAGAGCGGTACCTATTTATCTACTTGGACTTTGACGTGCTTTTGAACTGCTAGGTTGGCAGGAGCAGGGACCGAGCAACGGGTGCTCACCCCGTCACGGGGATTCGAACCACAGACCTTCTGATCGGCAAGTCCAAGGCTCTGTGGTTTAGCCCATAGCGCCACCCTTGTACCTACCTTAGAGATACTTTGCAGATAATTTGCAGGCACCGAGACTCCTGCTTTGTTTGCTCTCTCCCTCCTCCCTCCTAACCTGTAAGAGATGAGAATAAGCCCTCACACAAACCAGTAAACTCAGTTCACCAGTATCTTTGCACCTAGAGCTCAGATAATTATGCAGAGCCTGCTAACAATCCAGGAGGGACCACCCCCATGGCTAGACAAAGTTCCCAGGAAAGTAGAAGCAAGTTTAGTTGAACTCAGAGGGGCTTATGCATGCACAGATTCCACTTAGACCTCTGAGTGGCGAAGCAGATGCAACTCGACTAGTAAATCACTCAAACTACTCTTAAATTAGTTGAAAACATATTAAATATGTTATATGGAAGTTTATTTAATATTTTTATTAAATCTACTACTTCCTTTCATTTTAAGGCCCTCCACCACTGTGGGGAGGCATGGCAAGGCCCTCTGCTGCTGCAGGGAAGTGAAGCACTCCCTCCGCCACTGCAGGGAGGTTTGGCAGGACCCTCTGCCGCTGCAGATATATATTGAGATACTGTGATGTTTAGCTGGTGATATATCGTGATGTTGAAAACCAGGTATTGCCCAGCCCTAGTTGGCTTTCAAGAGGCAGTGGTAAAAAAACGACTGGCATATAGAGCCTCTACTTGTCCAACCAGATCCTTGATCCCATTTCCGATAGTTCAGTGGAGCTACTCTAAGTAAGTGGTTTCAGGAATCACTAATAATAATAATAATAATAATAATAATAATTTATTATTTATACCCTGCCCATCTGGCTGGGTTTCCCCAGCCAGTCTGGGCAGCTGCCAACCGAATATTAAAAACACAATACAGCATTAAACATTAAAAACTTCCCTAAACAGGGCTGCCTTCAGATGTCTTTCCAAAGTAAGATAGTTGCTCATTGCCTTGACATCTGATGGGAGGACAGGGCAGGCGCCACTACTGAGAATGCCCTCTACCTTCTCTATTGACTAACTGTGGATTGCTATACAAGGAATGGATCTTTGGGGCAAGGGAGGAGATGTGCTTTAAATGTATGGTGTATATGGAACCAATATCATCACTGGAAACTGGAGCTGGCTAAACATGTGCTAAAATCCAGTAAAGCAATCGGTGTCTTTGGGGTTTCGCTATTGGCTTATATTAAAAACTGAATATTGATTACAGCTACAGTTGCCGATTACTTTATGGATGTGGCACTTATTACGCAGTATTCGGATATGGAAGAAAAATGGTGGGGGGGGGGACTCCTTTTGTAGCACTTGTGAAAAGCATATATGTATATGTGTGTTCCTGTTATTGCTGTAATTGGCCATAGTCAGCTGTATAATCATTGCCATTTTTATTCCCTTTGTGGTGCTGCTGTTCCAAAAAACGTTCTCATGCAGTTGCCTTCCAGGATTTGTGTCCGTTTGGTCACGGGACTATACCTGGGATTGATGATACACGAGAAGGTATTGGCTTTACTTTGATATCACTTTAAAACTATTTAGTTCTTTAATGAATTATACTCCAGGATTCTCTGGCTTTTAGAAAGCAAGTTGTGTTGATTTTTCAGATACGAATAATATTCCTGATTAGGGGGAGACAACATAAATCTTACTCCAGAAGACATCCTTACTTTCTCTTACTGGTGAATGGTCACATGGCAGCACAAGTTAATATAGACCTAGGATAGTAGATGCAGCCCACAGGATTTATACTCTATGTACTAGCCAATATGGTAATTTCTATCCAGTTCTTTTGTTTAGAGCAGTGATGGCCAAACTTGGCCCTCCAGCTGTTTTGGGACTACAATTCCCATCATCCCTGACTGCTGGTCCTGTTAGCTAGGGATGATGGGAGTTGTAGTCCCAAAAGAGCTGGAGGGCCAAGTTTGGCCATCACTGGTTTAGAGCAACCAAAGTGGCTTATGACAAATTAAAATACTATCAAATAGAAATTCGAAACAATGCAGAACACCACAATACAGGCAACTCCAGGGGTTATGTTCCAAGGCACCACAGGTTTAAATGAAATTGCATATATTTGAAACACCGCTGAAAAAGCCTGCAAACATGCCATTCCGCCCCTGCCTCGTTCTGCCCCTTTTTGTCATGTTTTGTGATGTTTTGATGTTTGTGATGTACACTTATCGGACCCACCTGAAACGTTCGCTGCCTGTACTAAAAACAACAGTACTAAAACACCAAATGGGCAGCAGCTCAATTTTTTGTATGTCAAGTTTTTTCTTAAAAAGAAAAGAAAAGACCAAATCATTTGTTAAAAGCAACAAATCACAAAATATAAACCATTGGAAGTTTAAAACATTTTCAGCAACTGTCTACAGACAGGGAGAGAGGGTGTCTGGCAGATCTCCACTGGGAAAGTTTTCCATAACTTTGCTGCTATCACTGTGAACAAATTGTTAATCAGAGAAGCAAAGCAAATGTCCTTAATAATAATTCATTTATTTTCTCCACGTTTTTGGCATAAGAAATAATTATTTCCTTTTTATTCATTTATTCCTCTTTGGGAAGGTAAAGGGAATTCTATTACTATCCAATAAAATGTGTATCTGTTATACTAAAGGAATCCCGAGATGGAAAACAGAACTGTACAAATAATTTGATGTTACTTTCTTGTATTTAGATGTCAATGAATGCCTTGAGAGCCCAGGCATTTGTTCCAACGGTCACTGCATAAACACAGATGGATCCTTCCGTTGTGAATGCCCTTTGGGATACAAGCTAGATTACACCGGAGTGCGTTGTGTAGGTGTGTGCTGATTCAAAGCCATATGTAAAATCTGTTAATTTCATGCATTGTAATCTTTAAAACTTCATGAACTTGACCTGCATCCTAGTTTTCAAAAATTTGTTTTGCTTGTTACACCCTAGATACTGATGAATGTTCAATTGGTAATCCATGTGGAAATGGCACGTGTTCCAATGTTATTGGTAGCTTTGAATGTAATTGCCTTGACGGGTTTGAACCTGGGCCAATGATGAACTGCGAAGGTAAATTATAATTTGTTTTATCTTCTGACTACATTTGGACAACTAACCTGCTTTGAATCTTTTTTCTGATTTCCTTTACCGCCAAAGGGAAGTAAAAATAAGAAAGAGTGGCTTGTTTGTTTTTTTATTTTTGGAAGAAGATTTCTAAGGCCTGGATAACACTGATGTTGTTTCTATTTTGTTCAGACATAAATGAATGTGTACAAAACCCGTTGCTGTGTGCTTTTCGCTGCATAAACACATATGGTTTCTATGAATGCACCTGTCCAGTGGGCTATGAATTAAGAGAGGACCAAAAAATGTGTAAAGGTATGGATTTTTTTTTTTTTTTTAAATGATCTTTCATTGGAAAATGTTTTTTATTTCAAACTGTATCACCTACATTTTACTGAACACAGACAAGAAGAAAGCAGCCTTCAGTGCTTTGGCCACTTTGAATTGCTTCGCACCCCTTTGTGCCTTCATTGCCTTAATTTTGCTTGCCAGTTTTGTTGGGCTTACTTGCGCATCTAGTGGACAAAAGCAGGAATAGGTTTTTCAGGAAATAGGCTTGCCCCTCCTCAGTTTTTTTGCTCCTGCCTCCACAAAGCAGTCATGTTCCCTTTGGCCTCTCACTTCTTCATCCTGGTTTAGTGTTTCTCACTTCAATCTTGAGCGTTTCTCACTTCAATCTTTAACCTCTTAATCCTCGTCTTCTCTATCCTGTATACATGTATGTGGGTATTGTCAAATCTTTCTCCTCCTTCCCCACTGTGACTGATTTTGGAAGAGGGAGAAATGATAGCTGGTGGCGCTGTAGGTTAAACCACAGAGCCTAGGACTTGCCGATCAGGAGGTCGGCGGTTCGAATCCCTGCGACGGGGTGAGCTCCCGTTGCTCAGTCCCTGCTCCTGCCAACCTAGCAGTTCGAAAGCACATCAAAGTGCAAGTAGATAAATAGGTACCGCTCCGGCGGGAAGGTAGACGGTGTTTCCGTGCGCTGCTCTGGTTCACCAGAAGCGGCTTAGTCATGCTGGCCACATGACCCGGAAGCTGTACGCCGGCTCCCTTGGCCAATAAAGCAAGATGAGCGCCAAAACCCCAGAGTCGGTCACGACTGAACCTAATGGTCAGGGGTCCCTTTACCTTTACCAGGGCTTTTACGTCCAGAGATCTTTATTATTATTATTATTTCACTGGTTGGATGCAGCAGCGGATCACAACAGGGATTGGTAACAGCCAGGATGTCAGAAGCCACAATGTCCCAACCTAGCTATTCCACACTGGCAAGTGAAATAGTACTGTTATACCTACCTGAGGTCCTTGTCCAGTGTAGCATCACTGGGGCCACACCCTTCTATGGCCTGTGACACTGATTGCCACCTCTGGTTGCCCAACTGGACTTTATGTTGTTTGTTTGTTGTAGGAAGTAGGTTAACACTGTTCTGAGTTTCAGTTCTGGCCAGTTCATTCTCAGCGAATATGCAAAACTGAGGAGAGGCTAGCCTATTTCCTGAAAAACCTACTCCTTCTTTTGTCCACTAGAGGCACAAGTAATCCCAACTCAGTGATGCTACACTGGACATGCAAATCTACCTTTCAGGTAGGTACAAATGGTACTTCCTGCCTCTTTCCTGTTTGGGCAGTCATGAACATTTTCACCCTCATCCCTTAGGGATGATTTATCCTCAGCTGGAAACTCTTCGGCTCTTTTTGATTTTTCCTTGGTGATCAGTTTTAAAGGTGCTCTGCTACTTCTTTTCTTTTAAGCTCCCATCTATCTGGTTGCATCCTGGTTCAAGTGGAGTCAGTCCCTTTTGTACAGGCATGACTTGTTCCAAAAATTACCCTAAACTGTTCCCCAGTGCCTAACAAATTGAACCCCTCTTCCCAACATGACTGGCTCATCCACATTTTGAGACTCCTTGTTTCGTATGTCTAGCTGGCCCTGTGCATGGAATGGACATTTCAGAGAAAGCTACCCTTCCCCATCTGTGCAAGACAGTATACAGTGGTACCTCAGGTTACATACACTTCAGGTTACATACACTTCAGGTTACAGACTCTGCTAACCCAGAAATAGTGCTTCAGGTTAAGAACTTTGTTTCAGGATGAGAACAGAAATTGTGCTCCGGTGGCGCGGCAGCAGCAGGAGGCCCCATTAGCTAAAGTGGTGCTTCGGGTTAAGAACAGTTTCAGGTTAAGTACGGATCTCCAGAACGAATTAAGTACTTAACCTGAGGTACCACTGTACTCACTTAAGTCCCCTTATACTCTTTGCTGTTTACTTTGGGGTGCATACGTATAGGACTCTACTGACAGAATATTGTCCCCAGAACAAATAGTAGATTGATGTTCTAAGCATATACATTCCTTGGTTATTTTTTAAAGATCTTGATGAATGTGCAGAAGGTCTACACGACTGTGAATCAAGAGGTATGATGTGCAAAAATCTGATAGGAACTTTCATGTGCATCTGCCCTCCTGGAATGACCCGCAGACCAGATGGAGAAGGTTGCATGGGTAAGTAGTAAGATAGGGTGCTTCAAGAAAAAAACTTGAGCCTATTTAACTCAGTATTCCTGTATTACCTAGTGACTGTTATGAATAAAAGTTAATGTATATTATGACTTTTTCCGATCTATTGTTAGTGCACATAATAGACACAGTTTTGTATGCCGTGTTGCCTAACGTCCATATTTATTCAAGCAGTGTCCCTGATATTAGGATTTTTTTGTATGCTCCTTTCACTCACCTGTGGATTTGATGCACACTTCTAACGTGTGCTCATTTTTTGGTTGGAAAGCTTCATCACAAAATTGGGAGAAGTGTGAATTTTGAAGGACAGTTGCATTTCAGTCTGCATAATGCTTTGGGAAGTACGAATTATGTAGGCTTCCATTAAATTGTGAACTGAACTGAATTTCTCCCCGTCCCTAATATATGCTGAGCGTAAACTGGGAGTTTACAGGATTAATTCTGACGTTTCTTACTTCCTATCAGTTTTCTATGGGAACCCTCAGCACCATAGCACTGGATTATTACAGAGAGGAAATCAGGCTCCTAGATCTCAGACTTAATTTGGGACCGATAGTGTTGCTAGAAATATTATTGTCCTTCTGCAGCCTCAGTTAGCATTTAGGAAGGGGAAACCCAACTGAGTGATCTTAAGTTGTTGATTGTATTGGTATCATTTAACTTGCATTGTGATTCTGTATATATTTATTTTTGGTTTCTGTATTTGTGATAAAGATGAAAATGAATGCCGCACCAAGCCAGGTATCTGTGAAAATGGCCACTGTGTCAACATTATTGGAAGTTACAGGTGTGAATGCAATGATGGTTTCCAGTCAAGTTCATCTGGAACTGAATGCATTGGCAAGTAAACCTACAGTCCATTATTTTCTGTTCAAATGAAGGGAGTGTTTAAGAAATCTTTGCCAGTTTGGATATAAGTGGTAGTTGACTGAAACAAAATCTTTTGTATCTGTCTTATCTACAAGGAAGGGAAATTGCTAAAAAAAAACACACAAAAACAGATGGTTTGAGAGAAAACTAATTAAATTAGCTGGAGATACTATATCAAGTAGTAATTTAACACCTTTCATGCATGCAATGTTCCATTTTCAGGGTTGCCCTACTATCAAGCTATCCTGTCATATGTCGAGAGAGAGGTGTACTTTTGCAAGAGCTATACTGTATATATTGCTCAATTGTTCAGGATACAGACTGGATTTCCCCCATCAAATTGCTAAGAGTTAGTGCTCAGGACACAGATTAATATAGCATGCCCATAGTTTTCTGAGAGAATGATCTTTGATGGTGATAAAGCTATTAAATTTCATAATTAACATTTAGATTCCAACATATCTACCTTACACATTTTGCTTACGAATTTGGTAAATAAATGCCAATGTAATCTTACTGTGTATTAAAATCGTTACATGAATAAAATGCATAAAAACAAGGAAGGTAAACATCAGTTTACCTGCTGAGTAGTAACCTTATTGTTACTACTAAAAGTATATTTGGATTTTGGCTTACAGAACTTATGGACATGTATGTAGTATTAAAATGAAATAGTATTTTGTGAGTGGTATTTATAATTATGTACAGTGGTACCTCGCAAGACGAATGCCTCGCAAGACAAAAAACTCGCAAGACGAAAGGGTTTTTGGTTTTTTGAGTTGCTTCGCAAGACAAATTTCCCTATGGGCTTGCTTCGCAAGACAAAAACGTCTTGCAAGTTTGTTTCCTTTTTCTTAAAACCGTTAATCCTATGGGAAACTGTGCTTTGCAAGACGAAAAATTCGCAAGACGAAAAAACTCACAGAACGAATTCATTTCGTCTTGCGAGGCACCACTGTGTTGAAAAACCACATCAGGGTACAAAAAATGGACCAGTTTATAATTCTAATAAAATAGATTTGTTGGTTTTCAGGTAGTATTCTGGGATGAAGTATGATAATTTGGAAAAGGACTTGCTGGCTATTTGGATAAAATGGTTCCATAGAATATGATACCCTTTTCTTCCCAGGCATTTAACCTGGAAAAATTACAGTTGTGGCATATTTGTTGTTGTTATTACACTACCATCACAACAGAAGTCCTCATGTCAACTCTAGAAATATATGTAAATGTTGTATTAATGCAAATAAAAGCTGATTGTGCTAAAGAGCACCTAATAAATAGTTTAAACAAGGACGTGCACCTTGTTCTAATCCGTATGTTGCTACTTCACATTCACTTCACAGATAACCGTGAAGGTTTCTGCTTTGCTGAAGTCTTGCAGACAATGTGCCAGATGGCTTCTAGCAGCCGAAACCTTGTCACAAAATCAGAGTGCTGTTGTGATGGAGGCAGAGGCTGGGGCAATCAGTGCGAGGTTTGCCCACTTCCAGGAACAACCCAGTACAAGAAACTTTGCCCACATGGCCCCGGGTACACCACCGATGGACGAGGTACTGTTTTGATAGAAAAGTGGGATAAATGGGTCTTATGTGATTTTTCCTAATTTGCTGAACAGTATTTTATTCTGAAACAGGAGTAGATGGCTAACTGTAAAGTTAAAAATAACAGACAGAAAGCTTTCTGCAAACCAAAAATTCAATGATTTTGTGGTGTATGTTGACAGTGTTGTAAATTAAACACAACTGTGCAGCAGTTTCTCTCAATGGATATCCAGCTTCTTTTGTCCATGGGATGCAAACGGCAATCCCACTTTCGGACAATATGGCAAAGCAGACCATGGCTCCTTTCCTAGCAGATCAGGAGCAGTAGGAACGAGGGAGGAGTGGAGTGCCTGCGATTTCTGCAGTGTGCCCTGCTGGCATGCTACTCATAGTTTATTTTAACTATAAACCATGTGACATGCAAAATGGGCCACCTACCGTATACTACAGTGGTACCTCTGGTTGCGAACAGGATCTGTTCTGGAGACTTGTTCGCAACATGAAAAGCCCGCAACTTGAAGCACCGTACATGCGCAGGTGCGTGACGCAATTTGGCACTTCTGTGCATGCGCAAGCAGCGAAACCCGGAAGCAACCCTTTCCGGTCTTCCGGTTTGCTGCGAGACGCAACCTGAAAAAACGTATCATGAAGTAAACGTAACATGAGGTATGACTGTATTGTAGTTTTCAAATTTTATTCATTCCAACCAATTTATGCTCACTGATGCTGGGCAGATATGAATTCTGTTAAGTTAAATTGGTAAGTAGTTAGGCAAATGGTTTGGTATTTGTGTGACAAGCCTACAAATTCTACTTAACGCAATGAAGTAAATACTCAGAATTTGACAATAAGGTTGAAAGATAAATAATTTGTTTGAAAAATTGTGTAATACATTCTTAAGCAAATAAAGGTGCAGTTTTATGGTTTCTGAGGGGACATTCCAAGCATAATAGGATTTATCCTTCTAAGGGAGACAATTGGGGGGGGGGGGGAATCGGAGGTAAAATGGGCTGTTTCTTGGCATGAAATACTGTTTGTCCGGCCTCCTTTCCCCCTGCCAGTAGTGTGCAGAATGAGGCAATTAGACTATGCTCCACATCAGGATTTCATCCTTAGTCTCTTATGCTACAGTAAGAAATGTAATTTTTGAAATATTTCCTGTTATTCCACAGATATTGATGAGTGTAAAGTCATGCCAAGTCTATGTAGGCATGGCCAATGTATCAACACCATGGGCTCTTTCAGATGCTTTTGTAAAGTTGGCTACACCACTGATATTAGTGGTACTTCTTGTGTGGGTAAGTTTTACCAACGACTTCAAATTCATTCTTTTTGGTTGACTTGAAAACAGCCTTATAGCCTTCCTTGTTGCTCCATTACATAAGTGAACGAACACTTTGCAGTACAAAATGGGGAAACTTCTGGCCACACAGCCCTAAGTAGCAATTTCCCCCTTTAAGCTGTGGAACAGTAACAACTGGTTTACAAATGAGCTGCAAGTGTGTGACGCAGGGGTTGCTATCGCCGTCTAAGCAGACCAATCCCACTCCATATCAGACCCATATCTGGGAGTTAGGAAAGGAAGCAGAGGTCATATTGGCGCTATCCTGAAATATAGTAATATTACGGATGTTAGGAGAAAGATTCACCCATTTTGTGCAATTATTGACTGAATGTGTATCCCATCTTTACACCAAAT
This sequence comes from Podarcis muralis, assembly GCF_964188315.1. Lineage (NCBI taxonomy): Eukaryota > Metazoa > Chordata > Lepidosauria > Squamata > Lacertidae > Podarcis > Podarcis muralis. The sequence continues at coordinate 17,498,564 of NC_135665.1, forward strand.
AGCGTTCAAGGTGGCTCTTAGCACACACCTGTTTTTCTTTTCAATATTTACCATATGAGGGGGGAATAGTCATTTCTTTGTATCTTTAGATATTATCACCAGCAAGAAACTGAATTACTAATAGTTCATTATCCTACTTAGATCTTGATGAATGCTCCCAGTCTCCCAAACCATGCAACTTTATCTGCAAGAACAGTGAAGGAAGTTACCAGTGTTCTTGCCCGCGTGGCTATATTTTGCAAGAAGATGGAAAAACCTGTAGAGGTTAGTAGCTGAGTGCTTTGATGGGTTCCTTTTATTCGTTAATGCCTTCTTGTGTAATACTTGAATTTTTGGCAGTGAATTGGGTGTGGGGTCCCAGTCTGGACTGGGAGTACATTCCCCACTGCTCCTTTTCCTTTTGAATAAAAGTGGCCTGCTAGACCAAGGCTTTTGCTTGTTTTTTGTATAAAAAAAGGTATAGTTTGACCCAGTATGTTCAATTGTATATTGCAAGAGCCTTTACTTCTGCTGCAGGCAGAGAAGGCTTGGGCAGTATTCCCTAGAAGGAACAGAGGCACAAAACAGGTGTATCTGAGACTGACTAAAACAGAGGTAGGGTCTTGACAAGTTGGGTAAAGGCAGTCAGCTCTGCTTTGCTTCTTAATTATAGAATTATACTTCAGCCGTTCAAGCCAAGCATGGGGTAAGCATGTAAAAGAGCCTTGTAACTAAGAGGAAATCATAATTTTCCTGACTATTATATACATAATTTGTTAGTAAATAACTATTCTGCTTTCATTTTGAACATAATACATTTTACTTCTTTTTCACTTTTAGATCTTGATGAATGTCAAACTAAGCAGCACAACTGCCAGTTCCTTTGTGTCAATACCTTGGGAGGGTTCACATGTAAATGTCCACCAGGTTTCACACAACATCATACGGCTTGTATTGGTAAGTTCAATTGAAACATTGAATTTTCGTTCATAAAAACAAGTCACATTAATTGCCTGATTTTTTTATCTGATCTGTGTAGAATTATTATTTTTTAAACAACAACAACCCAACTGTATAAAGATATTTGTCATCACTGCACTACTTAGAAGTTCAAGGGGGGGATGTAGATAAAGAAAAATGTCAGAAGAAATGAAAAAAGCACTTACTGAGGATTTTTATGCAGTTGCTGAATATTACAATGTAAATGTAACCACACAGAGACAAAGGAGTAAAGCATTATTAAAAGCTGACTTAAAGTTACAGTTGCTTATAACTACATTCAAAAGTATTTTTTATTGGCATATCAAAAGCCCATAATCTTCTTTGACCTTTAGCACACACCTTGCGGATTTAAATCAAAGTTAATGATGTGGAATGAAATATTTTCAAAAGAGAACCCCCTATTTAGTTTGCATCTGGCAGTAGCACTGTGGGTGCAGATAATTCCCACAATCTATCATATTCCGAACCCCTAGTCAACACCATGTGCTATGTTGATAGCTATAGAAATGTGCAAGTTTCAAGCATGTATATATCCATTGCCATATACTTCTATATTTGTATTAGATCTCTTTTTTCAATCTGATTCATAAGAATGAATAACTTTTTAGATAACAATGAATGTGGATCACAGCCTTCACTTTGTGGATCAAAAGGAATCTGCCAGAATACTCCTGGAAGTTTCACCTGTGAATGCCAGAGAGGTTTCTCCCTAGACTCAACTGGATTAAACTGTGATGGTAAAATCTGAACATTGAAAGTTATTTGTAGATGATATATTTGCAGCAGGTGTAAGATCATAGTCCTATTTACATAATATTACATACTGAGCTTATACTACAAATTCATAAAGAGCATAGACAGGTTTATTATGGGACTTCATTGCAACACAACATTCAAAATCTGAATGCTTTAGCTTAGGCAGCTAGTTGAGTCTAATGAGACAGCAGCATAAGTATTCCATTAGTTATACCTTTTGCTCTATTAGTTCTAAGTAGCTGGGTGAATATTTCTAAGCAAACATTTTTAAGCAATTCTTTGAAGCAAGAATTTTAAAGCAATCACTGTTTGCCACTGTCGTGTTTTCAGTAATGATTAAATCTCACTATTAGATGTATGCACCAGATCTCAGATTCTGGGTTGGGTCCAAAGAACCTGAGTTAAATGCTTTCAGTTATTGGCTCTTTTCAGTTAACTTCTGTACAAGCACTGGCGGAAGGCTTTGTATAATCAGGTATCTGGGATTGCATTGCAGTGTGTGTATCGCAAAAAGTTCCCCATTGGAAAGCAAGATTTGATTTGTTAATCAAGGCTTGAGGATTTAAAGTAGTTTTACAGTGGGGAACTGTTCCCATTCCAGCCATTAGTGCTTGCTATGCACACATGTAAGAGATTTAAATCATACCTAGTTAAAAATTTGGAAGTGGGGGCAGCAGATAGGAAGCAGACTTGCATAAACAGAAGAACATATCTGGATTTCAGTGCACTTTTCTCACACAAAGCTCTTCCACTAAGTTGCTAACAGCCCTTCTCGAAGCAGAAGAGGTTTCTTGTTCATGGAAGGGCACTTTCAGATCCAAGCCTCTAAATGCAATTCAGAATTTGAAGGGCCTTTTGCAGCTAAGTGGAACACAGGAGATATTATTTTACCCTGTGCTACTTAGAATGCAGCTGGATTACTGTGCCCTGTTCTGGTCACAACATTTTAAGAAAGGTAAGAACAAACTAGAGATGTCTCAAAGGACAATGAAGGTGGTAAATACTTTAAACACTTAAGGAAATTATGAAGGCAGTGAGCATATCTAATGTAAGAAAAGAAGAATGAAATGTTCAAATATCCATTAAAATGTCATAGACCGTTTACCAAGGCAACTTAATGAGAAGCAATCAGTTTTCGTTGTATCAGTAAACACCTCCTAGCTGCAAGAATAAGTCAATAAGACATTGGAACTTTAGCAGCTTTGTGACTGTATAATAAATGATATATTGGAACAGGTATCCTTTAAAACCCAGGGGGCTCTATTTCTTGGAGAAGATTGGGAATCTTCCCAGGGAGGGTGTAAAGGGTTGATCAAAAGGGTTACTACCAACTCCAATTTTCTATGAAGAAATTTTGTTAAGGCGCAATCCTATTGCATAGTTGCTTAAAAATAAGTCCCACTGAGTTGATGGAACTTGTAAGGTAAGTGTGTATAGAATTGCAACTCTCCCTTTTCTTCTTATATCTACCACATTATTTCTTTACAGATGTGGACGAGTGTGAAGGAAACCACAGGTGTCAACATGGCTGCCAAAACATTCTTGGTGGCTACAGATGTGGCTGCCCACAAGGATATGTTCAGCATTATCAGTGGAATCAATGTGTGGGTAAGAAAACAAAACTTCACAAGCAGATCATTCCAAAATCTCAAATTCAACATTTCAGTTTCCAAAACTCTGACGAAGAAACTAAACAGCAGGGCAGCAGGGTGGCACTAATGAGGCATAGATTATAGGATTTCAGCCAGCTAATGGAAACAGCTCTGTGTTGCCAAAGGACACCTTTAGCTATAGTCTGCATTCAAGGAACTATGCATTTGTAGGTGCTGAGGGAGAGCAAAACAATAATTATGGTGGGAAGAGTCAAAGAAAGCACAATAGATGGGGTTTGCCCTCTCACACTGCTGGTGAGATATTTACCCCACTACCGTACTGAAGTATGTTTTATCTTGTAGTTATTTAAAACGACAAGAGCACTTTCCTGTTCCAATCTTTAAAATCTGAAATTGAGAACCTGTTTATATTACTGTTTTACTACTATTGTCCTGCTAATAAATTCTGTATACCTTAAAAAAAATAAAAAATGTTGTCATTTGTCCAACAGATGAAAATGAATGCTCAAATCCTAGTATTTGTGGTTCAGCTTCATGCTACAACACTCTTGGAAGCTACAAATGTGCCTGCCCCTCTGGATTTTCCTTTGATCAGTTCTCAGCTGCGTGCCATGATGTAAACGAATGTTCATCCACTAAGAACCCCTGCAATTACGGTTGCTCCAACACAGAAGGCGGTTATCTTTGTGGTTGCCCACCTGGATATTACAGAGTTGGGCAAGGGTGAGTAGTTGCTGGTGATTCCCACAAGCCAGCATCTTTGTTTTATTATAATGCTAATCTTCTAGAAGGCCCAGGTAGCCCAAATTGTTAGCAAACGTGTTCTAGTTATCTAGTATTTTATCAACGCACTATTTCTGATTGATTATATGAGAACAAGAAGCATAATTTTCACACTTTCCTTTCTGAAGTGGCTGGGAGATTAGGACAGCCTTTAGACAGTCAGCAATAAGAGACACTACAGGGCAACTGAGATCTTCTGCTCCTTTACAAAGACACAGGCCTAGGTGTCCAGCTACATCACTCCCAACAAGTCTTAAAATCCAGATACTTCTTGCCAGTTGGGGCAAAGCTACAACACCAGCTTCCCAGCAGGTTGTTTAGTGATGCTCACTGGGATGAAGAAGGCAACGCAGCAGAGAGGTCAGCGGAGTGCAAATGCACTGGTAGGAGTGTTGGATTGGTTCCACAATCCTTACCTCTTCTGGTAAGCAGCAATAGTCCACCTGGTCCATCCCACCAGCAAGCAGCTTTTTCTTAAATCTTAATGCTGATTCCTGCCAGGGACCTTCTAGCAATTCTGCCAACCAGTTATAAAGTCAACTGGCTCCATTCTGCTTTTCTTATCAAACTTGTCTTAGCACCCACCAAGGCCTGTCCACCATCAAGCCCCATATTAGACAATATTAAAAGTGTGGCTACTCTCTTCACTTTATACAACAGAACAGTTTGTAGTACTTTTGATATCCTGGATAGAGTCTGTTTTCTTCCTCAGTGAACTAACGTGGACTAGCCAAGGATTAAATGCATTGTGCCCAAACCTAGAGATAATATTTTCTCTTCTGCCACTGCCAGAAGATTGCTGCAGAAATAGCCAGGTATAATACTGCAAAGATGCCCTGCGTCTCACCTCAGAGTAACTCATGTTCACCTTTCTTCAAAGACCGCTTGTTTATGTTCAAAACAAACAAAATTTTAAGAATGTTTTCAGTACTATATGGTTTGCCACGATTCCATACTGAGGACGTGGAAGTGGAAACCTGATGGTTTAGATTTTCAAGTATTAAAATTGCTATATTCTTCCCACAGGCACTGTGTCTCAGGTATGGGGTTTAATAAAGGCCAGTATCTGCCCTTAGATGGGGATGAAGAGAATGCTTTGTCTCCTGAAGCATGTTATGAGTGTAAGATTAATGGCTACTCCAAAAAAGACAGCAGGAAGAAAAGAAGTCTCAATCAAACTGAGCTGAATGAGGTAAGCAAGAACTGTAGAGTTAAACTAGTTTGCACTTTCTGTTCCTAAACTACCATATTTTTCGCCCTATAGGACGCACCGGCCCATAGGACGCACCTAGTTTTCAGGGGGGGGGGGGAATCAAGGGAAAAAATATGATTTCCCCCCCGCAGCTCTGGGAGTAGTGGACAGGCTGCACGCAGCCTGTGCGCTACTCCAAGACCTTCTCCCTGCTTTTGCGGGAGGTGGCGGAATTCCCCCACCTCCCGCAAAAGCCCGCAGGAGTCACGCGGGGCTTTTTTTTCGACCAGGAGGGAGAACGGACTGACTCTGCCAGTCAGTCCCTTCTCCCTCCTTGGGGAAAAGCCCCCAAGAGTGGCGCGCTCTTTAAGGGGTGTGCGGCTCCTGCGGGCTGTTCTAGGAGGTGGGGGAATCCCCCCCCCTCGTAGAAAAGCCAGCCAAAGCCGCGGAGCCACTTTAAAGAGCGTGCGGCTTTTGCGGGAGGTGGGGGAATTCCCCCATCTCCCGCAAAAGCCCAAAGGAGGGTTGGAGAGTAGTGGGAAGGCGTCGCGCACCTTCCTGCTGCCCCCCCCATCCTCTGGGGCTGGCAATGGGGGAAGTACTGCTTTCCCCACCGCCAGCCTCGAAGCCGGGTTGGAGAGTAGCGGCAAGGCGTCGCGCGCCTTCCTGCTGCCCCCCATCCTCTGGGGCTGGCAATGGGGGAAGCGCTGCTTTCCCCCACCGCCAGCCTCAAAGAGCAGACTCTCCTGGCTTCAGCGGAAGCAACGCGAAGCCTCCGGAGCGCAGGCTTCGGAGGCTTCGCGTTGCTATCGCTGAAGCCAAGGATTCTGCATTCGCCCCATAAGAGGCACACACATTTCCCCTTCATTTTTGGAGGGGGAAAAGTGCGTCTTATAGGGCGAAAAATACGGTAAGTTGAATAGATTTGGCCAATTGAGGTAGCTAGCTTTTTCCTGTCAAACTGGGGGAAGGGTTGGAATTTCTTGGTTACCCTATCCGAGGGCGGCCCCACTTTTCACACCAAGTGAGCCGCAAGAGTACTTTGACACAGAATCCATGAGCTGTACACTGCTTTGGCGTGCACAGGGTGAGCCCCAGTGCTGTCTTCTCACGGGTGGCTAAAAAAAGCACCAGGCTTTGGGAAGGAGGCGTGAGGCTCTGACCGGGGCCTAGAGCCATCCTGCCTCCTTCCCAAAGCTGGGCCAGCACTAAGTAGGCCTATGGAAGGAAATGGGAGCAATCAAAGACCCTCCTTCCCAAATCCCAGCACCACACTTAACCTGGCTTTGGGAAGGCAGCACAAGGGCTGGGCAGGGGGTGTCAAATGTTTCTGAGGGCAGCATGCAGCCCTTGGGCTCCATACTGGACCACCCTCTCCTATTCCGTCAAGTGCTGCGATAGAACGTTCATGAACATTTCTTAGGCTCTACCACATTGTATAGCTTTACTCAAACTAATCTCTGTACTGCACAGATGCTCATATTTGTATTTGTCTGTAAAGGTCACCCCTAGCTGTAACTGTGGCAAACGTCCCAATTTTAAAGCCAGCCTCTTGAAATGCAGCTTCCTGGTATAAGCCAGCGCCTGCCTATTTGACATGCAATAACCAGACGGGGGTAAAAACATAAGAAGAGCCTGGTGGATCTGGCCAATGCCCACCTAGACCAGCGTCCTGTTCTCACAGTAGCCAACCAAACACTTGTGGGAAACCTGCAAACAGGAGCTGAGCACAAAGGTACTCTGCCCTTCTGCTGTTTCCAGCAACTGGGCCATTGAAAGCCTTGTCCTTCATGAAAACCCCTTTTCTAGCCACTTTCTCCATGCCATGCATAATTTTATAAACTTCTGTCATGACACCTCTTCCTTGCCTTTTCTCTTAACAAAAGCCCCAAATGTTATAACGTACCCTCACAGAGGAGCTGCTCCCTTGATTCTTTTGGTTGCCCTGTTCTGAACCTTTTCCAATTCCACACCATCCTTTTTTGTGGTATGGCAACCAGAATTGTACACAGAATTCCAAATGCACCAGAGATTTGTGTAATGGCATTACAATACAGTGGTGCCTCGCAAGACGAACGCCTCGCAAAACGAAAAACTCACAAGACGAAAGAGTTTTCCGTTTTTGAGTCGTTCCGCAAGACGAATTTCCCTATGGGCTTGCTTCGCAAGAAGAAAGCCCATAGGGAAATCTCCGGGGACCTCTTTTAAATACTGGCGGTGGGGAGCAAAGACTTTCGCCCACCGCCGGCCTTCAGAAGAGGTCCTGGACCTCTTCTGAAGGCCAGCGGGGGGCAAAAGTCTTTGCTCCCCCCCGCCTGCCTTCCCGGGACAGCTGAGACTTCTCCGCTGTCCCGGGGCGATTTTAAAATGCTGGCGGGCGGCAGCGAACCCTTGGCTGCCGCCCGCTAGCATTTTAAAATCGCCCCGGGACAGCGGAGGCTTCGCTGCCGCCCGCCAGCATTTTAACATCGCCCCGGGACAGCGGAGAAGTCTCCGCTGTCCCGAGGGCTTTTAAAATGCTGGCGGTCGGCAGCAAAGCCCTCCTGTCCCCGGAGCTTGCGGGGGGGGGGGAGGTGGGGAGAAGGGCTTTTCTTCCCACCGCCAGCCTTCAGAACAGCCTTCTGAAGGCTGGCGGTGGGAAGAAAAGCCCTCCCCCCCCCAGCCTTCAGAAGAGGTCGGGGGACAGACTGTCCCCAGACCTGGTCTGAAGGCGGTTTCCATAGGATCGCATTGATTGATTTTCAATGCATTCCTATGGGAAACCGTGCTTCGCAAGACGAAAAACTCGCAAGAAGAAAAAACTTGCGGAACGAATTAATTTCGTCTTGCGAGGCACCACTGTATCAGTTTTCTGTTTTCACTGGGCAGCAAAATCGCAAATGCAGTTCAATCACTCAGTTCAGAGAGGTCCTGTGAGGTCTCTTTGCAATCTCCTTCTGTTGTAACAACCCTGAACAATTTAGTGTGATCAGCAAACTTGGCAAATTGGACCAATTAACAGCTGTAAGAACGGTATAAACAAGACAGATCATGGGGTTTGCCTATACTTTCATTGTCACTTCTCGTTTATAGATCAGTTTGGAAAGTTTGGACATTGACCACCCGTTGAAGATGAGATTCAATGTGTCTGGGCTCAGCAATAAAGAACACATCCTAGATCTCATTCCTGCAATTCAGCCCCTGACAAACCACATCCGCTATCTGATTTCCTTTGGTAATCATAATAACATCTTCCGGATACACCAGAAGGACGGGCTGAGTTACCTTCAGATTGCCAAGAAAAAGGCAATCGCCGGCACTTACGCACTGGAAATTGCTAGCGTCCCTCTCTACAAAAAGAATGAGCTAAAGAAACTGGAAGAAAGCAATGAGGACAACTACCTCCTAGGAGAGCTTGGAGAAGCTCTTAAAATGAGGCTCTGGATTGAACTCTACTAAAACCTCCACTCCTTCGCTCCACTTCATGAATGATTCACTTCCATTCATGCACTTATACATCTGAACATACTTCGCTTTCTGAAAGCTTTAAAGAGAGACAATGACTTTTTCAAAAGTACCAAAAATTACCAAGGACAGAAATCTCTGAGTCCTTCCATCCTGTCCAAGACTGCAGAATGGCCCTTTGACTTTACCGTGGCCAAAGCTTTTGACTACAATGCCAATCATGGTTACTGTAACTTCCATCTAACCTCAGTTTAAAGTATACTGGTGCTCAAGAGGTCAGCATATGGCACAAAATGTGAGCTACTTTTTTCCTATTAGCAGTCTAGCACGTTGGGTATTTTGCTATAGTTCCTAAATTAAAAAATAGAGATTTTATTTATTTTTAATGCAGTAATATATGAGAATTTAGCAAACTACGTTAACACACAAAAAAGGAAAACACACCTGTTTTTCCTTGAGATTTTATGAATTTGAACTATTACAGGTAAGAGGTTCTTCTTTTCAAAAAAGAGAAACCAAGAGATTCCGCCCCCCCCCCCAAAAAAGTGTCCTTTCACTATTGTGCCAGTCATCCCACAAAGCATAAAGGCAGTTCTTTAAAATATCATGAAGGCGAATGAGCACTGTATTACATTTCCGGAGGGTCAAAACATCCTTCCCCCTCCAAGTAGGGTATTTAAGCCATGCCTTATCATCAGTGACTGTGATCAGAATTACAGAAACCATAAGCTTCAATACTAATGCTTATGTTACTGCCCTGAGGACTAGATTCCATTTCAGAAATTCCTAATAATGGAAGGTGGCACTCAACCACTGTAGCAAAATACCTGGACTGCTTGTGGTACCAATTGCAGGCCAAACCGTACTGTATTTTCTCCTGATAACCTCAATGTCACACAACACCTCATTCACCACAAACTCAAGGTGCTCTCCATACTTGCATTACCGTGGGCAGCTGAAAACAAACCTTATATTCTTAGAAGGGAACACCTGATGCCTCATTCTGTATGGTGCTGGCTTGGATTAATGCTGAAATAAATACGACTGAGCTGCTTCAGGGCTGCCATATGTGTACACTATTCATGCTGCACAGAAAAAAAGAAAGAAAAAATGCATATTTGAAACCAATTAAGAGTTTTCATTAATACTGTAGTTATACACAATATGCCTCATTTTATCATAGCCTATTTTATAAGAATTACTTTTGTACAACAAGTTGGCATTTAGTTTACTTTTAGTATTTTTTTAAAAAATGTTGTGCCATTATGTTTTAATAAGTGTATGTCACCATGGTGCTAACAAACGACAGCTGGTACCTGTAATATGCAATGTAAAAGGACCTCACATCTGAAACAACCCAAAGCACATGCCAAATCTGGGTTTTTTCCAGGCATCTACCTGTGCTGACCAAAGATTAGCAACACGTTACACACACTGTTTGCATTCACTTTGTATTTTCTTTATGGAAGTAAGAAAACATTGTAAATTACAATTTTTGTTTTGAGAAAAGGGGGTATTGTTTTGTAAGCCTTTGTACTAATACAACACCACCTTTCCTGCAATAAAACCTATTTTCTGGTAACTGCCTTGCTTTGTCCAGGCATTTGGAGAAAAATGCCTACTAACTGAAGGGAAATAATGAAAGTACCCAGATCTTTCCTCATCACCCAAAGTATTTCTGACCTACTAAAAAAAATCAGCAGCTTTTCCCGCAATTCGCACCTTTAGTGGGGCTGTGGGAAATGTCTCTGGTGCTGTAATTTAAAAAGCTAATGTTCAATAGTTTTGAATATTGCATTTGAAGAATTACATTTCTCCCTTGTATATCTGTATACCGCTGCTGCATCACACCACAGGCCCATTGATTCCAACATCCTATTCTCACAGTGATCAGCCAAACACCATTGGGAAGCCCACAAGCCAGCAGGAGGCAGACCACAAAAGACAGGAGGCTGTGCTTGAGAACATTTGAGTCAACGTGTTACTTCATCATCAGTTCTGCTCTTTCCAGAGGAAAAGAGAGCCTTCTATTCTTTTACAAAGCCGTTCCTACCTAGGCTTCTTTTCCTACCATGACATCATAGAGTACACCCACTGAAATTAATGGACACAATCGGCCAAGTTCCATCAAATTCAATGAGAATACCCTTCAGTACAGTGGTACCTCGGGTTACATATGCTTTGGGTTACAGACTCTGCTAACCCAGAAATAGTACCCTGGGTTAAGAACTTTGCTTCAGGATGATAACAGAAATCATGCTCTGGTGGCGTGGTGGCAGCAGGAGGCCCCATTAGTGCTGCTTCAGGTTAAGAACAGTTTCAGGTTAAGAATGGACCTCCAGAACGAATTAAGTACTTAACCCGAGGTACCACTGTACAACTCACTTGGCTACAGTCCCATTTTGTTAGTTTAATTCCCTGTTTCAGCCAATTCTCCTGCCCTTTGCTGGTCATTATTAGGTAGTCAGTCCATGATTCAGCAAGACCTTCTCTCCTGTGCTGAATAGCTTAGAGCAGGGGTCAGCAAACTATGGCCCCTGGGCCGGATCAGGCCTGCCTGGGTCCTAGATGCAGCCCGCCTGGCCATTTAAGAACCCACTGCGAAGCCAAGACTCCCAGCGATGGCGATGGGAGGAAGAGGCCAAGCGGCAAAGGCTCTGCCAATCAAACACCACACTTCGTTTACTTCAGCAGCGTTTGATTAGCAAGAGCCACCGCCACTCGGCCTCTTCCTCCCGCCGCCATTGCAGCCCTGGTGCTCCTGTAGGCCTTTTTCTCCGTGGAGCAATTGTGGGTCTTTCTGTGTGTGTGTGTGTGTGTGTGTGTGTGTGTGTGTGTGTGTGTGTTGGGGGGTGGCGGGAGGATGAGCAGTGTGGTAGTGGGTAAGCTTGTCTGTTGAGCCTTCCCCACCCTGCTTTAATGCACACTATTTTATTTTATTTTATTACGCCTGCCCTTCCCCCGCCCCATTCTTCCCAGTGTGTATAGGAATTCGTTCATTTCCCCCCTCCCCCAATATAGTCCGGCCCACCACAAGGTCTGAGGGACAGTGGACTGGCTCCCTGCTGAAAACTTTTGCTGACCCCTGGCTTAGAGGCACAATTTTAACTAGGTCCCCAGTGTGGAGGGACGATTTAATCCACCATTACTCAATGCTGCAGTCTCAGTCCTGACTGGAGCCTGCCATACTGCAGCTGTTGAAAACAAGCTCACATCTCATCAGATTATCTAACATAAAGTGTAGTTTGGCCCTGAGAATTCAGAAGGGTTTACAGATTGAGGGCATATCTCCCAAACAGATGAATGCACCAGCACCTCTGTAAGCACTGACTCCACCTTCATTGCAAACAAATTACAACAGAAAAGCAGTTTTCCTTCCACACAAAAAATCCACTTAGCCAATATTCACAAAAAAACAGTAAAGAGTCTTGTGGCATCTTAAAGACAAATGAAAACAGCTAACCCCTTGGAAATTGTCACAAAACAGTTGGTAAAATAAATACCGCTTCATGTTTTAAGCAAGTTCTCCTTCCTTAGTCTGCCATCTCCTTTATGACTTAACTAGGACTCAGCCTAGAAGTAATAATAATAAAAAAAAAACAACCACCTAGACCTGTCACAGAATATGGAAACTATCTCTGAGCAGTCTCTTTGTTATATCAGACAAATTATGGCAAAGTATGGAAAACAATAAACATAGATAGGCGGTGCTGGGGGGAAATGAAACTTTCTATTATGGACCGACTGGCCACAACCAAAATGATGTTGTTCCGAAGTTATTATTTTTATTCCAAACCCTACCAGTGTGGATCCCACCAGCCCACATGTCCAATTGGTAAAGAAAAATTAATACATTTGTATTTCAATCAAATAGAACACACATTTTAAAAATCCCTGCTGTATCAGCACCCAACTGTTGGAGGATGGGGACTTCCAAACTTAAACAGCTGTCAACTAAGCAATATGATAGACCTAATGTCTGGTAATGAGGGAATCCAATGGAATAAGCTGGAGAATGTGGAAATAGACAGTATTCTTATGAAAGTAATACCTCTTTTAAAAGATAAACTAAATTTCCTACACAGATTCAAAAACCCATTTACTTACACAACTTTTGAAATTTGGACAATATGGGCAAATCTCTTTGTCCCAGGCACATCACTCATAATGCCAATACAGTTTTACCCAATCCTTACAAATACAGTGGTGCCTCGCAAGACGAAATTAATTCGTTCCACGAGTTTTTTCGTCTTGCGATTTTTTTCGTATTGCGAAGCATGGTTTCGGGAAAATTTTGGAAAAGCTTCAAAATAATAATAATAATAATAATAAATTTTATTTATATCCCGCCCTCCCCAGCCGAAGCTGGGCTCAGGGCGGCTAACAACAATCAAATAACCAAATAGTTGAATAATCACACATTCTAAAATATTTCATTATAAAAATTAATTAAAATCAAATTGATGGCAACCAAAATACTGTGCAGGTTGCCAGAGGAGGGAGTCAGGCTGCGCCCTGACCAAAGGCCTGGTGGAACAACTCTGTCTTGCAGGCCCTGCGGAAAGATGTCAGGTCCCGCAGGGCCCTAGTCTCTTGTGACAGAGCATTCCACCAGATTGGAGCTGCAGCCGAGAAGGCCCTGGCTCTAGTTGAGGCCAGCCTAACCTCTCTGAGGCCTGGGACCTTGAGGATGTTTTTATTTACAGACCGTAGGTTTCTCTGTGGGGCATACCAGGAGAGGCGGTCCCGTAGGTACAAAAATCACCAAAGTCTTCAAAAACCTCAAAAAAGGCTACCACACCGCGTGCTATGAGCTGCTCCTCGAAGTCAAGTCGCAACTGTATTAATGGTGTTAAGAAAAAGGAAACACACTCGCAAGACTTTTGCATCTTGCGAAGCAAGCCCATAGGGAAAATCATCTTGCGAAGCAACTCAAAAAACCAAAAACCCTTTCGTCTTGCGAGTTTTTTGTCTTGTGAGGCATTCGTCTTGCGAGGTACCACTGTAAATATAAAACCTAGAAATAACCTACAAATAAATATAAAATCTTTAACATAGAAGGGTGGAAAGAAAAACAATTATACGACCTGAAATATTTTTACAAAAATGGAACGCCGCTTACCATTAATGAGATACAAACCCAATTGGGGAACATTCAAATACCGTGGCTATTAGGATACCAACTAAGGGGATTTCTAATAAACTCTTAAGATTAAAACTGAAGCCACTAGACAATTAACGTCATACCAAAAAAAAATAGTAGAAGAAAATATAGCAACGAACGGATTAATATCATCCCTATATAAATCAACTATAGAGGCATATTTCCCTCCCCAGAATAATATAAGAGAATGGTGGGAATCAAATTGGAATTTAGAATCCAGAATGTGGCAGCTAGACTGGTGACTGGGAATGGCCACCGAGACCACATAACACCGGTCCTGAAAGACCCACATTGGCTCCCAGTACATTTCCAAGCACAATTCAAAGTGATGGTGCTGACCTTTAAAACCCTAAATGGCCTCAACCCAATACACCTGAAGGAGCATCTCCACCCCCATCGTTCAGCCCAGACACTGATGTCCAGCTCCGAGGGCCTTCTGGTGGTTCCCTCACTGCAAGAAGTGAGGATACAGGGAACCAGGCGGAGGGCTTTCTCAGTAGTGGCACCTGCCCTGTGAAACACCCTCCCATCAGTTGTCAAGGAAATAAACAACTATCTGACTTTTAGAAGACATCTGAAGGCAGCCCTGTATCGGAAAGTTTTTAATGTTTGATGTTTTATCGTGTTTTTCATATTCTGTTGGGAGCCTCCTAGAGTGGCTGGGGAAACCCAGCCAAATGGGTGGGGTATAAATAATAATAAAAATAAGTAGTAGTAGTAGTAGTTGCACTTGAACACATTTGTGTGTATCTAAGTGTGTATCTAAGTTTCACAATTTAAATGTTTGTTCACTTCAACGCAGACACAAGGCATGCCAATTCCAATTGTTTTTGTGGACCTTGAGGAATGTGCCACAGCTGCAGAGCCACTCCATTCGCCTTTCAGTAAGACACCCTTTAACCTGGCAACAGACAATAATTATCCTGAACACACCCCAGCCACTGATGAGGAAAACCCCCAATGTGGAATTATATAGGATTAGTAATTTTTATATACAAATAATGGGCTTTGAGCTCTTCTCTCTTCCCATCTTGATTAGTGACAGAATGAACATTGGCTTAGAATATTTCTGGGGAAGGAAAAATGTTCTTTTCAGTTCTTATTTCCTCTTTACATACTGATCAAAGGAATACTACACTGCTTTGTTTCCTTTGTGCTCTATTGTTATCGAAGAGATAGAAGAATATATCTCCATTATTGGGTTTCCGTAAGTTTTATCCTATGTGATAAACAATTGCCTGTATCTTTCTTCCGGTGTTTTCTTTTAAGAAAACACTGAAAGACATATACAGGTAACTGTTTATCACTTGCACTTTCAACTAACTGGAAAAAAGCCAGGAAACTGAAACAAATGAAATTAATATTTTTTTTATATCCCTGATACCTCACGAGGTTGTTGGGAGGTATAACAGCTACTGAACAAATTAATATTAAGAGAGTCAATACAGCAATATATCATTCAATTATTTCCTTGGCAGTCAATTTAAGCAAACTCATTGCACCGTTGCTTCTAGTAAACAGATCTGTCCGTTTTGTTTCAAAATGTCAAGATGAGTCGAGTTTTTAAAAAGTAAATAAACAAGCCACATTGTGTGCGTTTGTCAACTCTACCCCCCCCCCCAAACGTGGCCAGCAAAACTGCTTTCAATTCTCTTGCAGCTCCCAACTTGCAAAGCACAATGAGTCGACACAACTTCAAGAGAAACACTCAACAGGAGCTATGGAGAGTTGTGACTTGATCATCTTTTGGGGGGCGGGGAAGAGAGGTTAGGATATTTTTCGGGGATGGTGCGTTACGTACATAGGAATAACACGGTACCTTTCAATCTCTTCCCAGTTATTCTGAGTTTTGCATGAGGAAGCAGAAGGTGAAATGAGGGGAGGAGACAGGAATGTTGGGGGGGGGCGCTTCTGAACAGAGACTGGGGATTTGGAGTTTGCAGTGCTTCCCTTTCTCAGTGCCTACCCCCTCCAAATAAAACAGTTCATGACACCGCCCCCCACCTCTGCCTCCTTCAGAGTCCCAGCAAAGCAAATAGGAGACCAAGTCCCCCCAAAATAATTTGTATTTGCCCTCCCCAAATACAGTGGTACCTTGGTTTGCAACCATTTTGGATCACAAGCACGTCAAACCCGGAAGTGCATGTCCCCTTTTTTTTTATTACAACCCTTTTTTTTTGGATTACAACTTTTATTTTTTTGGAGGCCCCACTGGCAAAAGCGCACTTTGGGTTACAACCTGTTTTGGTTTACAACCGGACCTCCGAAACGGATTAGGGCCTTCTCGGTAATGGCGCCCGCCCTGTGGAACACCGTTCCATCAGATGTCAATGAAATAAGCAGCTATCCTATTTTTAAAAGACATCTGATGGCAGCCCTGTTTAGGGAAGTTTTAATATTTAATGCTGTATTGTTTTTAACACTCGATTGGGAGCTGCCCAGGGTGGCTTGGGAAACTCAGACAGATGGGCGGGGTATAAATAATAAATTATTATTATTAATTATTATTATTATTATTATTATTATTATTATTATTATTATTATTACTACTACTACTACTACCACTAGATTTCTTTAATAGCCTTTCCCTTCTAGAATATTCTGTCCCGCCACAAGGTGGCACTCAATGACCTGCAAATTAATAATATTTTACTGCTATTCTGTCACACTCCTGCCTCCATACTACTGTCCGTCTCTGGTTCTGTTTCCTAATGCTGAGGGCAGTGTACTGACGATGCCATTTCTTTGCACCCGTGCCATTCATAATGGTGGGTACAGGGCAGAACTACATAAGCAGGAAGGCAGAGGCTAAGAGGAATAAATTATCACCAGCCTTTTCTGTTATTTTGGAAGGTATAGGGTTAGGGTTATGCCACATTTCAAATTTCAGAGATAACTGAGCTTCTTCTGGCAAAGTTGTTGAGCTTGCAAAATCTCGAAAAGTGAAGGTTTTCACCTATCTTTTAGGAAACTTGCCCAAAATTAAACACCTCACGATGAACACCTGCCTCCCTTGTTCTCTTAGAAGGGCAATGGCGCCCACCACTGTGGTACCGGAACTGAGTTCCGGCAGCAAAAAACCCTGCGTACAAGTTGTAGCTGCAGGAAGCAGGCTAACTGCAACAAAGGAATTTCCAAATGAATGCCCTTTTCTTTACTTATCCCATTGTCAAACAGAGAGTAACAGCCCCACTTTTTCTTTTGAGAGAGGGAGGAGCGGCAGCCGCCTCAAGAGACGAGGGAACTTGGAAGTTGCCACCCTTCTCCATGTTGTTCTTACCTCAAGACCAGGCTTCAAGGATGCCATCCAGTCTTTGCCGCACTCCAATCCTGCCCCTCATCAGTGGCGTGGCTTGCTCACGAAAAACAACACTGCCACACCTCTCTTCCATTTTGCTTTTACCTGAGGGGGTAAAAAACCAGCCTCAGGGCGGCCATTAATCTCTCCTATCCTGCACTTCATAAGGAGGGAGAGTTGCTTGCTCAGGAGAGAGGGACACAGAAGAACTGCCTTCCTCTTCCATTTTCTTTTTCTCTGGGAAAAAACAGGGCCTAAGTACAGTCATTCTGTCCCATTCAAATGGCACACCTTGTGAGAAGAGGAAATTGCTTTTTGTGTGGAAAAGGGAGCCACAGCTGCCTTTCTCTCTCTCCATTAATGCAGTCAGGTTTCAGCTGTGTCCTTTAACCACCTGAGAGACACCAGCTTCTTGGGAGTAAAGCCAATTATTTCAAACAGCTGCTTTCTTTTCACACTGCACTAAGTGCCAGAGTTCCCCACCACCAAATATCAACCTTCAGCTTGCCAAGAGAACCATTTACACTTTCTTTACCAAATCTACTGGGCCTCAGAATTGCTATTAGGTCATTTCCTAAGAGGAAGGGACCAGCCATCTTTCTCCCATGCAGCTGCTGTCCCTCCAAAGGGAAAAGGTAAACCAGAGCAATTATTCCGCTTTGCAAATAGCATCTTGTGGCTTTTTGCTAAGCTGGCATGGCTTATGGGTGGTGTCATCTTTAAAAGCAGCTTTCTTTATTGTAGCTACTGATAAAGCAGATCTTATCTACCTAATTGGTGTGGAGACCATTTGATAGATGTTCAACAAACTTCCCGTTTCATCTGAAATATTGTCCTTTTCGCTAACTGTAGTGAAATGAATGGCTATATTCATTTGGCTTGCATTTTAATGCATGCTCCATTACCGAGTTCTAAATGGGGCTTTGTTTTGTGGTCTTTGGTTGTAAACAAAACAAAGTGTGGAGAGGCTTAAAAATGTTATTTAAATCCCTTGGCAAAGATTCCCATGAAGCCTTGGTTGTCATGCGGTTAAAAGGGCAGGTCCTCTCATGTCCTGGTAAATAGTTAGAAGGGGATGGGGAACAGAGGCTTGGAAAATTGTTTGGAGAACAATACCGTGCTTACCCATGATATGTATTTGGATTGGTATTTCTAGAAGCAAATAAATAGACAGATTAGATACAGTTATCTAAAGTAGAGAAAGAGGTCCAGTGCCAGTATCCAGAACTGCTCACTGGACAAGAGGAAAAATCCTAACTTTATATACACACAAATATATACAAAATTGGCTATAGGTGCTGAATCTTTAAAGTGCAATTAAGCCGTTTAATAACATGAAAGATTAGACAGAGGATTAAATCTCTTTATCAGTTATTAACAGCATAGAGAATTTGCCTAGATAAGCACTTGAGAGAATCTGCGTTACCCAATGCAAAAAGCTTTTGGGATATTAAGCAAAACCCCACCACCCATTTCATTCACAGCTTATAAGGTTTATCGCTACCTGAAAATATGGTTATCAGCCTAACTGGATGTTAAAACAATTTATTTCGGGAAATATCAGTAAGAATCCATATGCAGAAATGACACCTGCATTAGGAAGTACCTCTTTAGCTAGTAAATCCTAGGAACAAAGATGTGATGCCTATTTTCTTTTTGTCCTACCTGTGATATTCCTCCAGGATCATCTGATATTCCCCCAGTTTCATCTGATAGTTACTTGAGGAGGTGTCCAAATTTTGGAGTCGGGGAGTGTGTTCCTGAATGGGGTTAATTTCTGATTAACTTTACACAACCCAAGACATGGACTAGGCTAATAAATGCCCTTGGCTTATCCAGAATACTACTACTAATTATTATTATTATAATTATTATGTATTAAACTTGTATACCCTTCAACTGAAGATCCCAGGGCGGTTCACAACAGAAAAATACAAAATGGGAGTACAAAATGCCGTACACAGTAAAACAAACCAATAACCCAGTTTCCCACAAACGCATTTAAAAAGCCATAGAATGTTAATCAGCTGAACACCTGGTTGAAACGTTTTTGCCTGGCATGTAAAGATATGTAATAAAGGCGCCAGGTGAGCCTCAAATGCCTAAACCCAGTGGAAGCTTCAATGTGGAGTTCCCGTGAAGAGCATTTGACAAACGGGGAGCCAACACAGAAAAGACCCGTTCTCATGTTGCCACCCTCCTCTCGCAGAGGCTGCACAAAAAGGACTCGGATGATGATCACAGGGTCTGGGTCCGTTCATATGGGGAGAGGTGGTCCTTAAGGTATCCTGAGCCATTTTGGGCTTTATAGGTCAAAAACAGCACTTTGAATCAGGCCCAGAAACTGATTTGCAACCACTGTAGTCGGGCAGGATTGGTGCGATATTCTCAAACCATCTTGCTCCAGTGAGCAACCTAGCCACCAAATTCTGCCCCAGCTGAAGTTTCTGGACTGACTTCAGAGGCAGTAATTTAACCTAGAGGTTATCAGGGCATAGGCAACAGAAATTAACTATCCCTGTCCAGATAGGGGTGCAGCTGGGAACTCTGCGCCACTGAGGCCACCTGAGTCTCAAGCCATAGCAAAGGATCCAGAAGTTCTCCTGTTCCTTCAGAGGGAGTACAACCCCATCAAGAACAGGCAACTTCCCATCCATCCAGTGTAGTGAACCAGGCCTAAACTATCATTGAAATGGATCTACAAAATCAGTTTCTTCCAAGAGTGCCTGGTTCAGGTCTGCGACTCAAGAACTTTGCCCAAGGAGGAGCTGGCTGGTAATTACTTAGGCATTCTGAATCCATGGAGAATTTCTTGAGGTGTTGTTTTACCATTGCCTTCTTCAAGCAGGCAGGATCCAACCATCCGCTCTCACAAGGAGGCAGTAATCACCTGCATGGCCCAGTCAGCTGCCTCCTCGCTGCTAATTTTTTAATCAGCCGAGAGGGGCAAGGGTCCAAGGCAAAGTGGACACCCTGACTGATCCACGCCTTTGTCTACATCCTCAAGCCTTACTAACTGAAACTCATCCAACACAACAGGACTACAGTCGTACCTCGTTTTGCGGCCGGGATCCATTCCAGAGCCCCGGCTGCTAGCCGAAAAGGACACAGGGCAAAGTGCCACGTCTGCGCATGCGCAAAGCACAATTTAATGCATGCGCGAGCGGCAAACCCGGAAGTAACCTGTTCCGGTACTTCCAGGTTTGCCGCGGACGTTCACCAGAATGGATGCTAGACAAGGCAGACAACGTTTGTGGAGGTATTACTGTAGATAGTGCTTTTGGCACCCCTTGAGATTAATCTACTGCAGTAGCCAAGTCAAGATCCCAGTGGATGCAAGTGATTTTGTCCTCAAATTGCTTGGCAAACAAGTCATAGGGGGCTGCTGTCGGTTCTACCACCTCCTTTGGTCCAGACTGTAGGTAAGGTAAAAGACCCCTGGACGGTTAAGTCCAGTCAAAGGCGCCTATGGGGTTGTGGTGCTCATCTTGCTTTTCAATCAGAGGGAGCCCACGTTTGTGCGCAGGCAGCTTTCCAGGTCATGTGGCCAGCATGACTAAACTGCTTCTGGTGCAACGGGACACCGTGACGGAAGCTAGAGCGCCTGGAAACGCCGTTTACTTTCCTGCTTCAGCAGTACCTATTTATCTACTTGCGCTGGTGTGCTTTCAAACTGCTAGGTCGGCAGGCGCTGGGACAGAGCAATGGGAGCTCACACCATCGCGGGAATTCGAACCGCTGATCTTCCGATCGGCAAGCCCAAGAGGCTCAGTGGTTTTGACCACAGCGCTACCCACATCCCAATGGTCCAGACTGTAAGAAGCCCCATGCTACCTAGAAAAGCTCTGTTGGATGGCACAATGAGGATGCAATGAAGGCAGCAAAGTATGCTTTCACTGCTGCCTCCATTGCTACTAAATAGGCTCGATGATGAGCCCTCAACGATGTCCAATTGTATCCAGCTGGAGTTTTTCTGCACTCGTATATTTGAGCTGAGCTGTCTCTCAACATGTTTCCTCACCCTAAGCTCTGGAGCTATATTGACCTTGAAACTCTGGATGAAGACAGTCTATTTTTTAAATTCATAATATTTCTAAACATGCAAGATGAGATTATTTCTATAGCTCCATCCTACCCTGTTATTGGACAGTCAAATGCAACAACTGGATATTCGTTTTAATAGTCGTTTTTGCCATTCTACTTAACCTTTTTTCATCTACAGGTTACAGAAGCACTTTTTAAAACAGTGCATGAAATATCAAAAACTTGTAGTGTTTAGGTCTTCCTGGCATGTTACATGTTAGGTGGGGCTCAAATAAAGAGTATTGAAAACCAGAGGAAAGGAATTTATTAATAAAAATAGGCTGATTTAGGCAACCACAGTTAATTCACTCCCATTTATTGCAGTGATCCCTCCCCAATACAGAGTAGTAACTGCAATACTCAAGTTGTTAAAACATTAGAAAACCCATTGTGTGTGACAGTTACAGTACAATATTATCAAAATATGACATGACATTTTCAAACTGTGGAATAGTACCAACCAAGCTCAATCCTTAAATTAAGACCATAGTTCATTTTTAAATAAACAGAAAAGCATATAAAACAAATTATGTAAAAAGGAAAGCCTAATACAAACGTAACAAATAAATAATTGATTTTTTTCAGCTACTTTCTAAACACTTCCTAATTTCATAAAATAAAGTTTCTGCTACAGAAATGGTATTGCTGAGTGTCAATGGAAAACAATTATTTCAAGTCATTACTGATTGGAACTTAAGAAAACATGGCGCCAAAAAGAAAAGATCAATTCATACTAACTAGAAATTGGAATGGCTATGTATCATAAAATTGCCTCTTGCTAACAAGGTGCAATTATGTTTATTGGAGTGTTAGAATAAATTGTACAATTCTTGTCTTGGTGTCTAGTATGGTATGTGTGTGTGAAGTACTGAGAATTCTCATGTATGAAGTAACCTTTATTAATTTACAGACTACATTTTGCTCCCATCCATATATGCATATTTAGATAAATTTGATTTTTTTACACAGCACACAAAGAGACTTTTCATTTGGTTCCTTTTACAGATAACAAGCAATGGTTTTCCTGAATAGCAAAATTCTGAATAAGTGTACCAGTGCACTTTTTCACGATAGCAGCACTAAGTTCATGCCCTACTGTCTGTACATAAACAATGGAAATAAAAGTTCAGATTAAATGAATAATTTTATGCCCCTCGTCACACCAATAAGCACTGCAAACTTGTAATTATCAATGCTATTACACATTGGGAATGCTTTTTAGGGGGGGGAAAATCCTGTTCTTATTATAAGACTTTAAATTTTCTTTGAAAACTAGGTACTGGCATTGATTTACTCTACCTGGCTGCCAACTTGTATTGCACTTCTGAAAAGGGGAGAACACAAACAACATTGGTAAGACAATGAGAGTCGTAATTTACTAGAATGCTAATCACTATCTGCAAGAATCACCTTGTCTCAGTAACTGGGACTACCAAAATAAATTTGTTCGTTTATTCTGATCTTACACAGTAAAAAATATTGTGTATGCATATTCTCTCTCTTCAATATCCAAATTACAGGTGTTCGTTCTAGCCCATATTACCCCGTATTAATGCCAAGAGACTGGGAAAGGGTTTGAGGCAACTCTTAACAGATAATAGGCATAAGCACTATTACAAACTAGTGAATAAAACCTCAAGTGATTCTTCAGTAAGCAATTCATCGAGTAAAAAAATATAAAGCAGTCAAACCACACACGCACACAAATTGAGGGCACACAAATTGGCAGTTCTTGAATACACAAGGTCATCACGTACAAATTAAAACATAAGGTCAAGAGGATCAAACCTGAGTATTTAACAAGACTAAACATAGATTCTGACAACTGAATAAATTGCCCTTGGGACACCTCTAATAAAATGTGGTCCATTTAAGCAGGTGAACAAACTGTTAACTTTATTTAGATGGTCCTTGAAAGATTGAAGTATCCTGTTAGATGGCATATCATAAACGCGCCTGACATTTACATCATCATGTAACATAACTGCAGCTTCACAGTGGAGCTACAGAGTGAGGACTGGTCCACTAACCTTCAGCCAAAGTAGCCCAGTAGGAAATATATATATATATATATATATGATGAAATCTAAGAGGACCCTCTGTCAATACACTTTAGCTTTATTCAGTGGTACAAATTGAAAAGTACAAAGTCCTAGATATCAACGTAACAAATTTGGTTTGTTTTTTTTTAATTACAGCCAACTTGCTCCACTTTTTAGCTTTGTCTCAGATCCAACAGAGATCTTTAAAAACAAAACACACCATTCCAAACAATAGGAAACATACAACAATAAAACTAATACCTTTATGGAAGACCAGAACGCAGCATTTTTATTAAAATGGAAGTCTAAACTAAAAGAAGTTTGATCTAAAGTTTTAGCCAATGGCAGACTGACATTCTTTATAAATTTACAAAATAGAGTATATGGATGAAATTTGGTTAACTTCAGAAGGCACCTCAAGGCTAAAAGGCTTTTATAAATCTATAATCCTTTCACTGATCAAAAATAAACACTTTTATTGCTGCCGCTCAAGTAGCAAAGAAAAACCTGTTTATTCATTCTTCAGTCCAGCAAGAAATCTTCCCCCATTAAGCAAGATTAAATTACAGAAGAATTAGAAGAAAACTGAAGCTTTCACAACTTTAGGAGTATAGTGACTTTCCTTGTGTGCTTTCAAGTCAGTGGAACAGTGAAAAAGAGTAGTCACTTTTTGCCTGTGTGTGATGTTAATATTTTAATCAAACATCTCAGTCTCTCCCACTTTAGGCACTGAAGTACCATTTCTTCACAGCTACATGCTGCGCAGTAGTGCTTAGGAATAGAAGGTAAGAACACTCTGATGATTCCCACGGACAAGGAGAATTGGTGGCAGGTCCTTTGAAAGAGCTTCGATCCACGCCATGTATAGTGCACTTGATACTGCACTTTTTCGTGCTACTGGCAAACTCCTATAACCAAAAGAGGAATAAACTGGGCATTTTGTCAGGTTAACAGCACAACCGGATCAGTTAATGCAAAATGTCTCAAAATTACTGAGACTGACAGCCAGTGTTTGTATTTTATTAAAGAAGACAATTTTAAAATGATCTGTTAGCCAAAAGATTTTTGCTGCTAAATAATGCTTATTAGAAGCAGTAGTAGCATCAACAGACAATACTCGTTGTTTGGAGAATTACCGTATTTTTTGCTCTATAGGACGCACCCGACCATAGGACGCACCCTGTTTTAGAGGGGATAACAAGAAAAAAAATTCTCCCCCTCTCTGCGAATCGCCCCTTCAGCGAAGCGGCAGGAGAAACGGAGCCCCTTCCATTTCTCCTCCCGCTTGGCTGAAGGGGCACTGCGCAGCTCTCCCTCTCTGCTGAAGCCAGGAGAGTCTTGCTCTCCCGGCTTCAGCAAAAGGAACCCGAAGCCTCCAGAGCGCAGCGGGACCTCCCGCTGTGCTCTGGAGGCTTCAGGCGGCTATCCCTGAAGCCTGGAGAGCGAGAGGGGTTGGTGCGCACCGACCCCTCTCGCTCTCCAGGCTTCAGCGAAAGCAACGCAAAGCCTCCGGAGCGCGGACAGAGCGCTCCCTTTGCGCTTCGGAGGCTTCGCGTTGCTATCGCTGAAGCCAAGGAGCCTGCATTCACTCCATAGGACGCACAAACATTTCCCCTTAATTTTTGGAGGGGGAAAAGTGTGTCCTATAGAGCAAAAAATACGGTATCTTCCAAATTTGTCAGATATGCTACTTTGCTACCATTGAAGGCAAGGCTGTAATCCTGGATGGAGTTATCTTGAGAATAAGACACACGCGTGTAGACAAACATGCACAGAATTAGATCGTTTCATTATTAAGAATTCTATCCCACCATTCAGTGTTAGTAACCCCAAGGTAGGCTACACACATGTCAAAATCCGAAATACCATATCCCTCAAAAACTACCACTATTCTATTATCTGCCACTGTAGCTGAATCAATATGCTATCTCTTTCCATTGCTTGTTTCCCTCTCCCTCTTTCCAGCCTACTATGCCTCCAAAAATATATTCCAGAGGTTTGGGGCACCTTCTGGAACAGTGTAGATCAGGCATGGCCAAACTTGGCACTTCAGATGTTTGGGGACTACAATTCCCATCATTCCTGGCCACTGGTCCTGTTAGCTAGGGATGATGGGAGTTGTAGTCTCAAAAACATCTGGTTTGGCCATGCCTGGTATAGATGGTGACCCTGTAAACTGCAGGGGGAAAAGAAATAAAAACATCTAGGTTTGCAGAACAGGAGTTTCTGCTCAATCCAACATTATGCTCTCAAACACAATGGGTGACATCCAACCAAGTCATACTCAATTCACTACTGATGAGTCCATCAGTTTCAATGGGTCTGCTCTAAGGTTATCACTGGCTACATCAGCATGGTTGCCACTTATTTCTGCTGCACCAATGACCCTTTAACTCCAAAGTCAGAGGCATTCATAAATGTTTTCAAGCACCTCTTGTTTATCTACCATGTAACTACTTTACAGGGGGAAACCTAGAAATTCAGGGTTTTCATATGTATGTTTATTACGGTAACCTTGTGATGTCTAACTTATCATGATTACAGCAGAATTACTGTCACGGGGACATTTTTGTGAAAACCTAGCTAGGTATTTGCCTCACAGAAAGTCTGTTGCTATGTTCTAATCAGGCAGCGCAACCACTGCATCATAACTTGGAGAACTGTCCCGTTTGTGAAATTCCATTCTGCGCAATCCTCAAGCCAACCCAATTATCTTTCCATAGGCACCAAAATTATTAAAACCTTTCCCAAATAGTGGTGTTGATGCCAAGAACCACAGAAAGCAGTACTTACATAACAATTAGATTAGCTGTACTTGAATGTTCTTTCAGTAATTCGTTTAACCTAATCTGGCGTTGGCTCTGCAATTAAAATGAGAACATTTTAAACAGCCCAAACAGCAATTTTTAAAGATCAGTAAGTAGTAGATTTACCAATGTAGCAACTCAAAATGAATACTATAGGAATGAATACTCAAAATGAATACTATAGGAAGTTTAAATATTCCTATGTGGAAAGAGAGTTACAAAAAATACCTTTGTTTTGTATAGCTCAATTTCATTATCTGTGATTCTCCAAGGTTCATCTTCTTTCATTTTATCTGCAACATCTTGCTCTTTATCATCTTCATGAAGTCGGAATGGCTCAATCATTTCTTCAAAAGCTGCAATGCTAAAGATTATTTTAACACATAGCTGAAGTTAATCAGTCCTCAGACTCCTAACTGAAATATTTGTACAATGAGACCTGCAACTAAGATGCTACATTAATTTAACAAGATAAATGTGACTTCTCTATTCTAAGCTAGACTGCACAATACAGACTTAAAGGCTGCACAACAGAACCACCGACCGGGATCCACGTTTGCTTTATGCAAACACCAAGGCTGCTTGGGCATTCCTACTGGATTTTAAATTTTTGATAAACTCTCCCCACCTTTGGACAGCAGGTCCCCCTCCGGTATCATAAAATGCTGTGACAACTCCGCTCAGTTTCAAGAGAATGAATTTTCCCATGCAGAACAGGGGACTACTGTTTAAAAATCAAAAACCTAGAGCCTGTGGAAGGCGACAAAATTGCCATACACACAACTAACAAGGATAATAGCTTTTTTGCTTTTAATGAGAAAGCAGCCAAAATCCTCCGGTTATTTGGGAAGGAGGACACAACAAGGGGCAAAATATGCCCTCCCTCCTCTTCCATTACTAGGTGCTGCCACTCAATCCAAAGCCATCTCACTTATGCAACAGCCATATTATGTCTTTATGTTAGCAAAGCAAAGTGAAAGATTCCTATGTGAATTTTTAAAAAGCCAATACAATGAGTTCCTACGAAGCTGCATTTTAACCACCAGAACTCAATTCATATAAGTAGGATAGACAGACCAGCATATTGCAAAACTTTTATTCACTTTTTCACTCCATTGTAAATGCAAGCTGCTTTTTAAATTCTCGAGTTTCCAGCTGAATAAAAGCAGTCTGAGTTGCGGTGTGGTGAGGTGCTATTTGAAAAGAGGGATAGGGACGTTTTCTTCAGATTTATAAAATGGGTATTTTATTGGGGCTTGCATAGAGTCATAAAATTGTAGAGTTAGAAGGGACCCGTTCCAATCCCATGCGGGAATCTTTTACCCAGCCTGGGACTTGAACCCACATCCCAAAGATGAAGAGTCTCATGCTCAATAAAACTGCAGAGAATGGATGCTGAATTGGGAAGTGTTCAAAGGCTGCTTTATCAACTCTTACAAAGAAGGTAGGAATATCAATATGCCAGCTCCAATGTTGGCATCCCTTTTTTGCTGTTCTAGGGGCATGTACAGGGAACCCAGAGATGCTGCTTTGCTTCTCCACTGCACCAATAATGGCGGAGAAGGAATAATAATAATAATAATAATAATAATAATAATAATAATAATAATAATTTATTATTTGTACCCCGCCCATCTGGCTGGGTTTCCCCAGCCACTCTGGGCGGCTTCCAACAAAATGAGTGAACAAAGTGTTGTGGCTTTTACTTTTATAAACTTAATTATGTTTCTCACACTAGCTGCTGGTGGCAGCTAACTGCTAGTGTAAATTGTCAATAATATTTTTTGAAAAATATAGGAAATGAATGCACTCTCTCTCTCTCTCTCTCACACACACACACACACACACACAGAGAGAGAGAGAGAGAGAGAGAGAGAGAGAGAGAGAGAGAGACTTACTTTTCTTTCTTTGGCTTTGTATTGATATCACCAAGAACCATGATATCCGAGAAATCTATCCGAAATTTGCTGAGCAGTGTAGCCATTCTAAAAGCAATTTTAAAAACATAGTTAAATGTATATATTAAAACTGTACAGTCAAGATAGCTAAAATGGTTTGCATGCTTACAGAGGTTATCAGCTGGTTCTAAATTCTGATCACCAGATTATTTAACAAGCAGAGAGGCATATGACTGCACTGTAAACTTTTATAAACAAGTAGAAAGTATTTGCCTCAAGAACCTTCAGTATTTAATAAGTTTCACAACAGAAACACAGGAGAGAAAAAAACCCTAATATTTTAAAAGGGGAATAAAAAAATAAGCTATATAGCTAAATATAAGACTGAGTTTTTAAATCATTGCTAATTATTAGGTCTGGTAAGTAAAAGTACTGATTTCTCCTAATTAATGACCAACAAATTCATATTTGCCAAATGATAAAAGAATTGTACTTAATGAAACTTACGCTCTTCTGTCGTGATCTATTCTGTTTATTTTTCCCCCAATGAACACTCTGATCCTGCAGTCTTTCCACTTTTTTTTGGTTGTCAGAAGATACGGAATCAACAGCGTCAAGCCTACATGAATAAAGAATTCTCACTTTTGGTACTGTGTTAAGATTTGGCGGTATCAGAAATTATACACTACTTAGTTGCAGTATTATTATTATTTTTTAAAAAAGAACTTCCATCTTACCCCCATCATCAAAAAGCCACCATACGTCAATATTATTTTTCCCTTGTTTCTTCTGAAACTGAGAACTTGCATCAAGCAACTTTTGATCAGCCATGTTCAAGGCCGGACCTTTGGGATCTGTAGAATAGAGAAGTGGCATTTAAAAGGAAGCAAGAAAGGCAAAACTTCATTCCTGTCTCAAATGCAGAATGTGGGTTACTTCTGCTTTCAATGTTGTGGGAGCGGCATTCTGCTTGTGCAACAAGACATCCCTTTCTTCTCCCCTCCGGCCCTCGCAACCCTTTGGGAAGCAGGTTTTGAAGATGCATATGAGGCTGCAGAGGAGAAGAGAGGAAGGGAAGATCCGCTAGGCAAGCAATGCTAGCGTATGAAAAAACAACTATGAATTTGTAGAGCCATCAAGTAATGCAACTGGAGATGGGATAGGACACTCCCTACCTTTAACCAGGGGTGGCTAAGCTGGGGCGTTTCAGATGTTAGTACGTCAACTCCTACCAGTCCCAGCCAGCATGGCCAACAGGCAGGGAAGATTAGAAAATTCCAGCAACACCTGGAAGGTCACAGGTTAGCCACGCCTGCCTTAAATCAAACCTCATGAAACCTGACGCAGGAGCATTTGCTCTCCTAGGAAGGGCAGAAAACACATGGCATCCCTGCCTAAACACCCAAATAAAAGTTATCACCAGTTTTGCTCCTGTATATTGATTTTTCTCTTTTTAGAAAAAGTCTAGAGTGACAGATTTTCCATCTGCACCAGCTTAGCTCCCAAACCGCTCTGAAGTTCAGCAGCATTTGTCTCAATAGTGGTTCATTGCCAAGGGGGCTGGAGCCACTGAGAAACAAGAGGGAGGTGTCACCATGCTCATTATACCGGAGGTATAAAGAAGTACAAACTGGTTTTTTTTTAATAAAAAAATTAAGAGGTACCTCCCTACCAAAAATTAAAATAGCCCAATGAACATGCTCAGTAGCCTCCAAGAATCACACGATATTATGTGTCAGTTGGAAAAATAGGGAAGGAAGATTAAGGTGGTCTTGGAGAGTAGTTTGGCCTTTTTCAGACCCTCCCAACTATTGGTATCCTAGGAGGAAGACACTATTTTCTGGCAGTAACCCTGAACAGGAGCTCTCCATTAAGAGAGTGAGGATATCTTGCAATATTTAACTAAAGATATCACATTATATATATGCACCAGAAGTCATCTATGGGCACTCTCTCACCTGGCTGTAGCTGAAGACAACTCTAATATTTAAGACAGCATTATGCTCCAATTCTTTCCCCATCCCAAAAACGTATCTTGTCCAAGAAACTCACCCAACCACCAAGGTTCCCATGAGCCCAGCAAGTACAAACTATTATCTTCTACTGAAGACATGTAAAATGTTATGACACATGAAACAAAGCGTGAGAAATTATAAACTGATGTTTACAGCATGAAAAAAATTGATTGAAAACAAAATATGGAAAAATGGCCTGCCTTTTTTCAAAAGTGGCTGCGTTGGAGTCTTGCCATCGTCGTCGTCTTCTGGATAAGGTTTAAAAGGGGGGGATTAAAAGGTTATTTTGCAGTATTAATAAAAATGTGGACTCTTCGTTCTTTTTAGGATGCAGGATGAAAAGCCAAACAATGAATGAATTCAAAGCAATTGTGTTCATGAATGTAAGTGATTAGCATGTTAACATACCACTTTATTTAAGACACACACAAAGTTCTGCCACATATTAAAAGTAGCTACACTATTAGCATTTTTTTCCATTTAAGATCCCTTTTCACTCTCAAAAGGGTTTGGGTTAGAAAATAGAGATGCTTGCTGCAATTTAAACATTTCCCTAACAGATATTTGGGGTGGGGAAGAGATGGGAATGATATCAACAGTTAGTCCCATAGCTTCTCCTCAAGACAAGAAGCACCACTTGTGAAGTGCTGAAAGCATCTATAAGAGCAATTATTTAACAAAAGCTTTGCAACACTTGATGGTAAAAAGAAGTTCTGAGAAGTTTTGAAAAATAAAAGTCAAACACATAACATTGTTCAAATACCATGACCAAAATTTCTGTGCATGTTTACTACTAAAGGGTTAATCTTTGAGCCCGTGGCTATCAACTTAGGAAAGACATGTATGCTGTTGTGCCTCAATGCTCCAGGATGCTGTCTTACACACTGGGGTTTAAAAAATAGCTTGCCAAAGAGATGAAGTAGTAAGATAGTCTTTCAATGGGCCATCCTTGTTGTGTGGCAATATTCTTGCTAGTGACCGAAACACCAAAAAAAGTTGGACCCCTAAAGTGAGGCTCCCACAAGCTTAAAATATCTTGCAGTGACACATGATGAACTACCCATGCAAAACTCTGGATTGCAAATCTGACTTTGAAGTGTATGAAGGAGGACTATTATGATTTTTGCATTGATGCCAACAAAAATTCATTAAGTAAAATGTTACCTTTATGAATAGGAGCTTTTTCACTCACAGGCTTGGACGTTACTGTCTCAGTCTTCTTGCTATAGTCCACATTTACTATAATGTCTTTGGTTACTGGTGATTTCTCTTGGGACGACAAAAATTCTTCTGTGAATATGAAAGATACTATTCAGTATTTTTGCAAATTAGTTTACAAGCTGGGAGACAACTCATAAGGAGAAATGGTTGGGAATAAGTTCAAGCAAGGACAAGGGAAAATATACTGTATTTTTCACCCTATAGGGCGCACCGGCCCATAGGGCACACCTAGGTTTTTTTGGGGGGGGGAAATAAAGGGGGAAAATATTTTTTTTCCCCAGGCGCGGGGCTGGGGCGGGGGAAGCCCAAGCTTCCCCCGACCCCAGCCCCCAGAACAGGCTGCTATCCGCAAGCCTTGGGAGCCCAGCGGGAACTCCCACCGGGCTCCCCAGGCTTGCGGATAGCTTCCTGGAGAGCAAGACCGACCCCTCTCGCTCTCCAGGCTTCAGCCAAAGCCTGCATTTGCCCCATAGGACGCACACACATTTCCCCTTCATTTTTGGAGGGGGGGGGAAGTGCGTCCTATAGGGCAAAAAATACGGTACTATGGTTTTGCCAAACTTTAAACACCATACGTCACAAGACCACCACCACTATGATGACAAACCTAAAGCTGTGCTTTGGCTCAGCCAAGTTCATGTAACTGGATTAAAGTATATTTTGTACTTGCATGTAAATGGGAAGAAGAATGATGTTCACCTGGCGACTAGAAATTATTTAATAACACCCCCCACCAACACTTTAATGGAGCACTTACAGAAGTAATCAGTTGTTACTTCATCAGGCACTTAACACAAAGCGAGGCTAGAATCAGAAGGAATGGGACACTCAATATATTTTTGTCCCAGGTATAATTTGCTAATTTCTCCCAAAGACCAGAGATTAATTCATGATGGACAGCATTAAGTAAGGGTTACCTTGCCCCTGAAGGTGAGAAATATCCAGACCTTCCCTCAGACGGATAACTACTACTCCATACTGAAAGTCAAAGGCATCGCTGTAATAGAGTAAACACATTTTGGGGAAATATATAAGCTTCCAAATATCAAGTGATTAACTTCAGCTGTAAGGACAAGTACTCTGGTCAGCAAAACCAGACAGAAAGAATCTCAAAAGGTCATTCCAGCTCCCGAAATGACCACACTGTTCCTACAAAGTGATTAATGAACCAATTTAAGCTAAGATGGCAGTGGGTGCCTGCATGTGAATAATTCTGGCAGGCATGCAGCCCTTTTAGAGTAACCCCCCAACTTCCATCTCTTCCTTTGTTCATGGGCTGCCCATTGCCAAAATCAACATCTCTTTTGGCACCATTTTGCTTTGATGGCAATGGGAACCCACCTGGAATAAGAATGTTACGGTATTGTAACATATCCAGATTTGGGCTGTAAAACGTGGTCATGAAAATGGGTGCATGCTTCTGTCCTTGCTGAAATGGAAGAGCTGCTTACAATTTTTTCCTGAAAATAGTGCTAAACTAGGCACTATCAAGTGCTGGCTCAGGACTCACTAGTGAGTCGTGGCCTGATTCAACCTGGGTCGCAACAAGAGCACTACTACCAGGCAAATATATATTAAAAGATTAAAGAAATGAGTCCCCAAATGCATGTTTGGGTTAAAAGTGGGTTCTGGGTCTGAAAAGGTTGATGATAAATGAATCAGGACAACCGGTATATGCACTGGACTACGAGAGCTGCATCTTCACAGTCAGGTATATGGTTAACCTACTCACTGTAATAAGTTGATGTAGGTGTCGACATCGTTCATGTCAGCCGATTGCCAATCTTTCTTAAATCCAAGAACAAGCGTGTTTGGTTTCATTCGTCCCAAACCTGCAGCCTAACAACAACAAAAAACTCTACTTAAATCTTAGGGAGGTTATATCTATGTCTGTAAAAAAAAGGTAAGCTACATGAAAAATGGGTATTTCCTTTCTATTCTAGTGATGAAAGTGGCAGGGGGAGATGAGTAGGAGAGAACATCATTTTCCTGCCCTATCTAGTAATATAATAATATAGTAATAATCTAGACCTGTTGGAGATCCTATGACAGCTGTGGCTACATCTGAATGTAGTCTTTACCATTAGATAAATGGCTGGGATAAGAAAACTGGCCTTGCGAGCAAATATAGTCCTATTCTTTTCTTCGGGTGACAGTTTCCTTCTCCCCTATAGGGCACTAACTCAAAACCTGCGTGCCTTCGTGAATATTACAAACCCTGACTGTTGGTGATTTTTCCTGACTGGCAGCACCCACACCATAAGGATCTGGGCCATCAAACTGTCTAGCTATCAACCCAGTATTCCCATCTCCTTGGACAGGACATGTGCCTGCTACTGATGTGAAAACCATTATGTTGCTTTCTAATAGAGAACTGCATTCATGTCGCAAACCAACTGCAAGGAGTGGGGAATTGAAGCTGGTTTAACTGCTTTACCCGAAGCCCTGCTGAACTCATTAGCGAGGAGGAAGTAAAGTTAGAGCAGCATGCTCCCCCAATCCTTTTTTTTTTTTAAAAAAGTTTCCCTCTCATTTTTTCCCAACGGGGAAGAAGCGAATGCCAACAATTAATACGTCTCCTTGGTCCACATGGCAGTGGGAGGATGAAAGACCTCTACCCCATGAATTGTGAGGGTCAGAAACCTTTAGAATTATCTCCAATGAAACAGGAAAAAGGTTAACAGAGAACTGGGTTGCAAGAGCCCTGCTTTTCTATGGGGATTAGAGAGGGCAGGGTCTCCACTTTTTTTAAAAAAAACTTCCCAATGCCTGGAATGTTTTAGCCTTGCTTTCAAACCTAGAATCCCAGGATGTGATCAATTTCTGACAACCTTTCTCCACTGGACAAGTTTGTTACTTTGCAAAATTAAATTATATATTTATTAAATTGTGGTATGTACAATGCAGCTAAAAATACAATGTCCAGAGCAGATCACGAAGCAGCACAGAACTCCTCACTTTATATGACCATTTACCTGCATTAGGTATTGCGCACCATCTCTCAAATCCTCTGCATGCACTGGAGCATAAAAGGCTTTCATTTTATTTTTAATAAGCCACCGCTGGTACCTGGGCAGGTCTGTTGACAATTCCTTCATGGCCTGCCTGCGAGGGCCCTATGAAAAAAGTGTGGGGAGGGGAGCACACAATTAAAAAGACACGGAAGCAAGTTTTGGATGACATCTTTAAGTGAGGATTTCTTACTGAGAAAAATAGATGGGCTCTTTTAGTGTGGCCAGTTCAAATGACATGTTATCGCTTAGACCAGATAACATATCAGAATCAGTACCCTGACAATGAACCAGAACTTTAAAAATATTCAATTCTGCTGCTTTCAAATTAGAGGATACACTTTATTTTAAATCTTTATGCTGCTTGCTGCAGAAAAGACCCTATTTAGTACTTTAAAGTTTAGGTATTTGTTGGGCACTACCAATTTACTTCTTATCAATTATTTGTGCAATTCACCCACCACCTTCCACGGATACATATATACATGCACATACCGCATTGGCCTGACTATAAGCCGCACCTTTAAAATTCAAGGCTTATTTGCGGGTGTGGCCTGCCTTCCGGCACTACCGCCCTGAACGGGGAGCGCTTGGCAGCCCACCCCCCAAGCCGGTGCCTGGCTCCGAGTGCACTGTGTGCCCATCTCCTGGCACTACCGCGCTGAACAGGGGGCACCGGCGCTCGGCTCCGAATATAAGCCACACTTGAACTTTTCAGTCAGAATTTTTTTTTTGGGGGGGGGGGGGGAGTGTGGCTTATATTCGGGCCAATACAGTACATGCAGGCAATACATTATCAATAATATCCCAACCTAATACTTCTACGTTTCAAGTATTTTCTTGTATTATGGTATTTTTATGAATCCAGCGCTCTTCTATAGGCACAGCTTTCCCCAAAGCATACCCCAATAACCTAGCAAATCTCAGCTTTTCCTCTTGACACATCATTTTATCTGTATGCTTGCATACTAGTAAAGGTAAAGGTAAAGGTACCCCTGCCCGTACGGGCCAGTCTTGCCAGACTCTAGGGTTGTGCGCTCATCTCACTCTATAGGCCGGGAGCCAGCGCTGTCCGCAGACACTTCCGGGTCACGTGGCCAGCATGACAAGCTGCATCTGGCGAGCCAGCGCAACACACGAAACGGCGTTTACCTTCCCGCTGGTAAGCGGTCCCTATTTATCTACTTGCACCCGGAGGTGCTTTCGAACTGCTAGGTTGGCAGGCACTGGGACCGAGCAGCGGGAGCGCACCCCGCCGCGGGGATTCGAAGCGCCGACCATACGATCGGCAAGCCCTAGGCGCTGAGGTTTTACCCACAGCGCCACCCGCGTCCCGCTTGCATACTACTTATTACACAAATATAGGTTGTTTTCCAAGTGCTATGGTGTAAGAGGAAAATTATTATTCACAGACTTACCATATGTATGTGACCGCAGATCATCAATCCTACATTCTTGGTGAAGGCATGTACTAGATGAAGCAAAGCCGGACGTGAGCTTGGAGCACCACTCATCACAAGGCATTGTGGCCTAGTTTTAGATTAAAGAGAAAAATTGGTGTGTACAATCATTTCTTACAGGAACCCAATCACATACGTTAATAAGCTAGATACTTAAATACCAATGTTGTTTCTTTTGTTTCTGTTTCTATCTTATGTGGGGTTTTTTGCCCTTTTTTGTCGTAAATTGCCCTGTGATCCTTGGATGAAGGGCAGTAGACAAATGAAATGGGGGGGGGGGGGGGATAAATGTTGGCTGCATAAAATATCGGGGAATTAGCTCATGATGCCATGATATTGATGCTGAATAACATTAGCTCAAAGGAAAAAACATTACAGGCAAGCTTCTTTCTGCCCTGTTACTACTGCAAAGCATGCCTCCAGAAAAGTTGTTGCAATAGTGCAAGCAGATTAGAATACACCAAATGCTGTGTGTAACCACTTTCCGTGCTTACTAGACAAGAGCTATAAATTGGTCCTCACTTTGCGAACATTCTATTTCAACGGTCTGCACTGTTTCACCACTGATAGTTATACTTGTATCTCAAAAGTTCGACTGTATTGTCAAACATCTATTGATTTTACCTGAAGTTTTTCACGTGGTCTTCCACACCAGTAAGGCGAACAGCATGCTGCAATGCATTTAGGTAAGTCAAGGCTTGAGTTGAAGACCCCCAGTTTACATCTGAAAAAAAGAATGGTTTTTCGTTGAGACAAAAGAGGTCAACTGAGGCAAATGTGCCTCAGTCTTATTTCAGAATGAACACAAAATGTGACATTTTAGGGACACTATTTGTACTGCTACCTTGGCAATTGAGCTAAAATCACAAGCAGTTTGGAAGGGAGCAGCCAAGTTATCTAGATTAAGTCTAGTTGTTTCAGTGTTGGAGTGTTTAGGAGGAAATATTATTTCCTAAAATGGGAGAGGGTAGCTAAAGCCCCCTAAAGTATTTTGTTAGCATTTAGTGACAATGTGTTTTTTAAAGTCAAATATAATGTATTTTGAACATTTGGCAAACTTCATTAGGTTTGCTTGAAGTCACCAAATTTAAGACCCAAGATCTTAATATAGAGTCTTTTGAGATCAAGAAAATTATCAAACAATTTTGTACACTCTCTCACACTACTTCTAGTCACAGCTGTGCCTCTTGCCTTAGAAAAGGGAACTGATTAATAACCTGACAAATGTTAATTATTACTGAAGCACTTGTTGGCATCCGTCAGTCTTGGGAGACAATGGAGCAGTGCACCTTCGGGGGTAAAGTCAAACCGTTGTACAGTTATAGCAAAGCCCTGAGGTTCATCATCTAACAGCGTTCATAAAACCCATACATAATTAACTTTTAATCCATAAGTTCTCTGTTCCTATATGCTTGAGATCTAGGCATGTACAATAATTTTTGTGCCCCCCCCCCAGAAGCAATGACAGGTCACCAATTATAAAAGTTTTTAAAAACTGCAATTAAGTTTATGAAGTCACACAAAGACATCAAGCAATATTTGAAAATAAACCCTATTGAGGAAATTTGTTAGCCTTGGGAAATATGGGCTACTTTAAAGGAACTGTTTGTATTCTGAATTTGTAATAAGCCTTCAACTTATTCAAGTTGTCTATTTTTTATTACTTGCCTGAGGACCAATTCAGATGCAATACTCAGCATTCACATGATCACTTTTTGAAGTGACCCTATAGCTTTAACCATATAAAATGTTTATCTCAGAATGGGCTAACCAGCTTTTTTGTGGTCAAATTCTGAGAGCAACACTAATTCATCTAAAAACCCCTAGACATGCAAGGCTGCCTATGGGGGTGGCATAAGAAGTACAGACTTATAATTTCAGAAACCTCCAATATTATCTGGTGCTTCATGTTAGCTTCTTCCCTTATTTTAATGATGAGAATAACCTTTGGAAAGGTCTTATTCATCTTCTAATTTTAAAGATGCAAGCCAATTTGGGAAATAAAACTTTTTTTCTTTTTGTAAAGCACTCGATGTATCTCTTGATCTAGAGATAGCCATCAAAGGTGGACACATGCAATAGCACCGCAGATTTGTCTGCCCCTCCCTTGCCCCCAGTGTTCCCATTACACATGCAAACCTCCCCTTACACACAGAGACAGACACACAAGTGAAGAACACTACACACTCCTTGGACAGAGCGGTGCACTTTAAGGGCTAAATTCATCGTAAGCTGAACTTGGAAAGTGCATTCTGTGCACTGTAACTTCAGAACAACCCTAAATAAACTGTTAAATGAATATAGTGGGATTCATATGAGGGTGGTTTTTTCCTCTCTTGTTTCACACCTCCCTTGCTGACATGCAATGACAATGAAAAAGTAGGTGAGTCGGTAGAGTCCTGACTGCTCACTTCAGAGGTGTAATAGGCCACTTGCCTTCTCATCAGCTCAATCCTAACCACCAATACTGTCTTTCATGTCAGAATACACAGATCAAAGACTAAGGTATCAAAATAGGTTTCTTAATGCTATTCCTTTTCTAGTTTGTCAAAGTGTTTCTTTCAAGGACACTGTACTTTCCCACTTTTGTCACACAAATATTTAGGGTTTCCTAAGGAAAATGGCCACCAAGCTCAAACACTTTCTGAATATGTACCACTTTCCCTGTCACCTTTTAAACAAAGTTAATACAATTTACAGAGCCTAGTCAATTTTCTTTTCTTAAATAGCACTGAAGGGAAACAGAGGGGAATCATGTACTGTATATGAAGTAGACTGAATATGTTTAAAAACAGCATTGAATCAAACCATAAATCCAGTCATTGGCCTAGGGTCTCCTAGACATGCACCCACCTGGCTTCTTGTAAGTTACATAAATGTAGAGTCCTAGAACGATGACATATGTGAGGAGTGCTGCCCACCAGTTAATGACAAACATCACTATACAGCAAAGTATTGCTCCAACTAGAGACACCCACATGTTGTAGTACTTAAAAGCAGGACGCCAGCCTATTCAAAAAGCAAACACAGAAATTAAGAGCACAAACAGAAAGCTTCCCCTTCAGTGTGGATCCACAACCCCCACATCCCCCAGCATTTTAATAGAATAAACACACGTAAATTGCCAACATTCTGGTTATGTGTATGATATGCACATGATTAAATACCAACAAAATAGAGCAACGGATGAAAAGGGGTACATTGCCTTGGTCTGCACATTACACTAAGCTAAACCATGGCTTAAATCTGTACCTTCGAAGAGGAGATCACAGCTGCTGAGCTCCACCTCTGGGTCCTCCCACTGCTACTCTTTCATGGCAGCATTCGAAACTCCCTTTGTTCCAGGTGGATTTTGAGACAGGGAATTTCATTAGAGCAAGCAGTTTCTGAGCTCTGGGCTCAGATTTCAGATTAAAACTACCATGTGGAAGGAAGGGAGGATCTTTTTCTGCCTCCCCACTTCCAGCCACTCTCTTAAGACCCTCTTAAAAATATTAGGGGGGCAGGCAGGTGAAGCATGTCTTTGGTTTTTTGCAGTCTTCAGATGAGGACTAGACCATGTGAAAAATGAGCCTAAGATTTTTGCTGAAGTTCACTTTCAGCTTTATATTCTTGTTATAAAAAAAAGTGTGCCTAGACATTCCATTGCTGCGACCATAACCTAGCTTGAAGGTGCCATTTAGCTCCTAGCTTTCATATCTCAGTTTTTAGCACTGTTTCATGAGCTAAGCGATAGCTTGACTTAGCATATTGTCTGAACCTGGCCTCATAGTTTGTCTTGCTCCAGACAAACCATGAGCAGCTACCAAAATTTGTCCTAGGGCTTACCGCTTGTGGTTTGTCTGGAGAGAGCAACCAAAGGAAAAGTTTCACTACCCTTAGCAAAAACACAAGTTGAAAGGAACAGAGTTAAGGGAAAACACTCAATTATAGATGGTATACATACAGATAATATTCCGTAAGATAAAATGAACAGTTCAAAGGAATGTAAGGAAAGCACTTCTTTATCAGGTATAGGCCACTGCCAATTAAAACTGAACTAAATTAAAACTAAAAATGTACACTAATTGAATTCAACTACAGTAACTGAATTAAAACTAAAAATGTAATGGTCAGATATGGTTCAGTATTTAGTCTTCTTCAGTGGCCTGCTACTATCCTTATTCTCCTATTATTTACCTGGAACATGCAATCACTTTCAAAGATCAGTGAATTTCAGTTCAGACATCCACTTTGAATCAGACAAACCACAGATCCAGGGTCACAGCACTGGAAGGAGGATCAGAGGAGGAGCACAGCAGCCACAATCTCCTCTCCAGGAACCTTCGTTCTCATGTCTTTGCACTAAGCAATAGTTTGGCTTAGCATTGCAGGAAAACCAACCCATAGTGCATATCGTAAAATTTCACGATGCTTTCATGCAGATTGCTATCCACAATCTAGTTAGCTGAACAGTTACACTTTTTTAAAAAATCCAGTTCAACATGTTGTGCAATTACTTAAATTATAAATTAAAGGCATTTTAAAAAGATGCTTTTGCCATCACTGATTTCAAATGATCAAGGGAAGCAATATAAAATTCATACCTGGAGACTTTGCAAGAGAAGCATGGAATACAGAGAAATTAATTAAGGCATAGGAAGCCAAGAAGAAATTGGAAATAATGGGAGCGATTACATTCAGTTCAGCTGTAAAAAAAAGAAAAGAAATGGAGAATTATATTAAATTATACAATAAATAGCTGTGATAAGAACAGAATTGCTGCTTTGATTGTGGGCTCTCTGCAGTCCCTCTCCAAGATTATGCGATAACTTAAACGATGGAAATTCATTTCCAGAAAATATGGCAATGGCCGCCATTGGGAGGGATTAGAAAATATTCATTTAAGATAAGGCTACTAATGGCTACTATTAATGATGCATATATATTACTTCCAAAATCAGAGGCACTATGCCTCTGATCACCAGTTGCTGGGGAAGAACAGCAGGAAAGGGCTAACTGCCTTCATGCTTTACTTGTGGCCTTTCATAGTAGCTTGTTGGCCACTCTAGGAAACAATGCTGGACTATAGGGATAATTCAGCAGGGCTCATATGTTCTTAGTTTTCCCAAACAGAAGCCACCAACATTAGTGGTTTGGGGGTACATTCCCTCTCCATGAAACAGGTTATGTATCCTCTATTCATAGTGAACCAGGTAATTATTACATGGGATTAGACAACATAGACCGTATTAGATGCTCCAGATAAACTTATACCACAGAGAAATATCCCTCTTTTTAGAATGGTGTATTAACCAACCAATTAATATGAATCCAAGAGCAATCAAGAAGGTCAGCAGATATCCTCGTAAAGGCTCGTTATTCTTCCCATAACCTTTAGCAAACATCAGGAAGCCAGGATAAATATTGTCTTTACACAAAGCCTAGAAGAAGAAGAAAAAGAAGATGATGTTAACAATTAAACTATGGTCACATAGATATAAATCAAGGCATCAAATCTGAATATTGCAATGCCATGTGAAGAATGTAATTAATATAAAAACTGTAGCAACTGCAGACATCACTAACTCAGTGAGGTCTTGGGTACCATGGGAAAAGTTAGATGGTGAACAGTGGAAGTCAGCTTTGCTACAATTTAGTTACCTTTATGCAAGCCTAAATCAAATTGGTTTCAATATGGAAACTGAGTGCCTTAAGTTCTGAAAAACAGTCAGTGATTTGCGGGAAATAACTGAAAAACATGTGTTAATAGAATACATTTGAAAGCCTTGATTTCTTAGTTTAGCTATGGGACCAATCCAACAGTATATTGAGAAACAGTGAATAAACATCACGCCCTTAGGATTTAGAAAAGTAATGTTTGAAAATATATCCAAAATTCAAGTTTGATCAGGCTTGCTACAAACAACTCAAGATTCTTACCTGGAAGATTTTAGGTGCGCTGACGAGAGATGCTAATGCTGAAGAAAGGGTGGCTGAAAATATACCAGCTGATATCAGAGGTGCAAATCCTGATACCATGCTCATTACCTGGAATAAGAATGTAACTTTAACAAGGGCAGTTCAAACACTTTAACACCTTTGTGGCAACGTTGTGTTAATATGAAACAGCATGCACAATTTTCAAATGCTATGACAACTATTAGAGCATTCAGAGAAGGCACTAACATTGCTTTACGAATAGTTAAGTGTCTGAATTTGCTCAGTTCTTGTTCCTTTCTCATCTTTTATTGTTCTGTATTATAATCCTTAAGGCAGGGACCATGTTGCTTTTAAATCTTTGGACAGCAACCAGAAACCATAGATGCTTTAAAATAAAAGCAAGCAACAATGATATATGCATTATTTCTTAACTTTGGCAGCTCTGACATTGTTTACTACTTCTCGTAAATAGTGAATGTAGTGCAACAGCTAAGTACTGGCTTTGAAGAAGAAATCTCTTCTGCCAATGAGTTTTTTTGGGGAAAATATGATCAATAATCAGAGCAACTGCGTAACTTCCTCCCTTTCACTGAAGTTTCTGCACAAGCCTCACATTAAAGGAGGTGGGTGGAACTGCATAGCAGCCATGCTTTGTAGATTATGTACATTACTCTGAACTGGAGTGCTTTTGCTGCAAGTTTGGGGTTTATTTTCCAATGAAACTCTGTATTTTCAAGATACTGATAATACTAGTACTGCTGTTCTGCACACAACTGACAACTTTGAAGAAAGCCAACTTCTGTTTTAAAAATACTGAAAATCTGATTGGCACGTTCCAGCTATGCAGCTAACCCAGATTTGTGGCTTTTAAACAAATACCAGTTTTTAAATAAAGTCTGGCACGACTACTCCTGAATAAATTGCCTCTTTCTTTGCAGTATCTTTCTGTCAAAGCACCCACTAATGTTTTAGAGTAGTCACTGATAACTGCTTCAGCTGCTTTTGATTTAAAGTGACATAATCTCAGAAGGTAAACTCGTTACCTAATTCAGCCAAGTAAGTAGATGAAAGCCCTTTAAGGCCTAAGTACTTTATCTTAACTGAGCTATTATACTTAAGTATATGAAAGACTATCATGGCTATGACTTTCACTGATCTTAGAAGTCAAATTCAGACTATCTAGAACAGAGATGAAGTAGGCAATATGACCAGATGCAATCTGACAACAAAGTAAATTAAAGGGAATTTAAAAGAGTGATTATTGCTTGCCGGACCTACAAACATCCTACTTTTGCCTTCGTCAAACTTTTCTTTGCAATTTTTAATATGTTTCAAAAGCCTGCAACTCTGGTCTCTGTTTGACCAGAAATGACAGTGGGAACATGTCTTTACACTAAGTGTTTACACTAAGCATTCTAAAATATTCCAAAAGCCTGTCGTCCAGCCACAATGGTTCTAAATATACAAAATAGTTTACACTTTGAAAAAAGAAGGAATCCTAGAGTTGTAAAGCAAGGATCATCTAGTCCAACCCCAGCAACGCAGGAATCTCAACACGTGCCCCCCATCCATTTTGAAACCATACCAGACCCTACTTAGCAGTTTTATCTAGAGATTATGAACTTTACACATGTGAAATTCATATTCTTGTAAACAGATTGCAATTTCAGACTTCAGACTTCTATTTAGAGGGGGGAAATGCGTTATTTCAAACTTTTGACCACTAGTCACACATCCTCTTTCTCATATGCACGTGAACACAAAGTGAAGTGAGGGAGATACACTATTTTTAATCTATTTCATGCGCTCTGCAAATGATTTAGTTCACACACATTGAACTACTTCACAGACTGGAATGTAATTATCTTGATATTGCACTTCTCCAGTTGTTGTGATGCCGTTATCAGCTTAAAATGCATGAAAATACCTATTTTGAGATTAAATGTACTCCAATAAAATATGTACTTAAATACCAATCTTTGTACAGGTGCTTTTTAAAAAAACCCTCACAGATTAATGTGAA
Source organism: Podarcis muralis (assembly GCF_964188315.1). Lineage (NCBI taxonomy): Eukaryota > Metazoa > Chordata > Lepidosauria > Squamata > Lacertidae > Podarcis > Podarcis muralis. The sequence continues at coordinate 17,542,277 of NC_135665.1, forward strand.
CAGGATGGAAAAAGGTATTATGAACATGGTTGGCACAGACTAGAAATAAGACTGATCCCTCCCTCCCTATTTTACAGTATATTAAGATTTATCTACCTGCCAACCTAGCAGTTCGAAAGCACCTCCGGGTGCAAGTAGATAAATAGGGACCGCTTACCAGCGGGAAGGTAAACGGCGTTCCGTGTGCTGCGCTGGCTCGCCAGATGCAGCTTGTCACGCTGGCCACGTGACCCGGAAGTGTCTGCGGACAGCGCTGGCTCCCGGCCTATAGAGTGAGATGAGCGCACAACCCTAGAGTCTGGCAAGACTGGCCCGTACAGGCAGGGGTACCTTTACCTTTACTAAGATTTATCTACATGTATTTTGTAAGTCATGCACAAAGTGCATAAAACATTTTAAGCAATTGCAGTTGAACATCTCAGGGTTAGAAATCACCGCTCACCTGGAAGTTGTTCATTAGCCCATAAGGACACCCTCCTTTTTCACATGAGGAGAAATCAAAGTTAAGCTTACAAGCTGCAGTGGTACAGTTTGTCAGCTCACCGACAAATGTGTCATTAATGCTCCCAGTGGCATCTCGAACAACACAAGCACCTAGAGCAGAGGGAAACAGAAGCAGTGACCTTCCAAGCAATTAAAGCAAACTGCATTATATTTCTCCTTGGTATATTCCAATGGAAATTGAAATTTCAATCAAGTTACTTCTACCCTCCAAAGTTATTGTAAAAGTAAGTATGGCTAGTCACAAAATGAATTTTAGAGCTATAGCACTGTTGACAAAGAGGTGAACAATAAAGGCATTCATTCTTTTTGGATTATAAATGTTGGTGCTGCAGTCCTGTATCTACTTTCCCTCAAAGTAAGCCTACAAGGGGACTATTTGCCATGCGTTCACCTATAGTGTTGTGTTGTTAGAGAAGAGCCGAAAAGCACAGGGGTAATAAATATCTTACTCAGCCCACAAACTCTTGAGAATCACAACTTTCATCATAATTTGAGTCCCCATAAGTTTATACCAAAAGACACGACAAAAATATGTACACAAGATAGCTCCTATTGCTTGAAATGTAACAAATTCAAAGCCAGTCTCAAGAATTTAAGCTGATTCTCTCTTTTTCTTTCAGATCTTAAGATTGCCATCTTTGCTTGCTGAAGACTTCCACACTTTGTAAAATGCTAGAAGTTGTGTTCTCAAAATAGATTCTCCCATACTAAGAAACCTTGGAGCACAAGTTCTCTTTACATCTAAAGGCATACAATATATATATTTGCCATGATGCCATGAGTAGAAAGAATTGGACTTTTACAATGTTTTAAGTCCATTGATATACCACTTTCCGAAAAAGCTTTAGGTAGCCTGCACGAACAAGATGACAGCGAAAGAAGTGAAAAGTGAAAATGCTGGAATTCAACCAGTCTTTGGGAAAAGTAATCTCTGAACTCTGAACGTCTGTCTGTGCTCAATTTGCAGTTATTGTTGATCACTTCAAGTAACAAAAGAACAACACTACTGGATAAAATGGCATGCCGCATTTTCCTCACTGCCTCACCTTTGGACTGGCTTTCTTATACTTTCAATATTTCATTTTAAAAATCTAAAATCCATTTTTATAATGCTGTCACTAAATGCCTGGTTGCTGGTTTACCTGCCCAGTCACTGGAATTCTGGTTAGTTGTTGTTCCCCTTTTCAGGTGTGAGTGAATGCACAGGCAACGTATCTTGCCAAACCCTCTTTCCCCTTCCCCATCCATATATATATATGCAAACACTTATGCTCATCAATCTGTGATGCGAACTGCACTCTGGGTAAGAAACAATAATTGATGATGGATTGACCTGAACATACAGGCACTGTAAATTAACTGTTTTGTTAAGTGGTTGTTTCTGTAACATGGTAGAAGAAGAAGAGTTTGGATTTGATATCCCGCTTTATCACTACCCTAGGGAGTCTCAAAGTGGCTAACATTCTCCTTTCCCTTCCTCCCCCACAACAAACACTCTGTGAGGTGAGTGGGGCTGAGAGACTTCAGAGAAGTGTGACTGGGCCAGGGTCACCCAGCAGCTGCATGTGGATGAGCGGAGACCCAAACCCGGTTCCCCAGATTACGACTCTATCGCTCTTAACCACTACACCACACTGGTAGAAGAGAAGCACTCAAACCATAGTGATTTTGTCATGTTTTGATGTTGCTTTAATATCAAAACGCTATAAAATCATTAATCCAGCCCCCTGTAAAAATTCAAAAAATAAAAGCCAAATAATGGAAGGTTCTATAAAAATTCAGCTCTAAAGCTCTAAACATCAATTTCAACATAGAACTACAGCAGTATACAAAACATCAAGTTGTCTACAAAGAATGAATAAGTAAAAATTAGTTATTTACCTACAGATACTGCAATTCCCATGTATACCACTGTAGTAATTAAGATGGCCAACAAGGTCCCTTTAGGTATGGCTAATTGAGGATCCTGGGAGGGGGAAAAACATCAACATTATGAATCTATGGAACAGTTCAAATTGACTGAATAAGCAACAAAACTAAAAACCACTCACCGCAAGATCACCTGAGATATTTGCACCCGCAAGAATGCCTGTTGCAGCTGGGAAAAATATAGCAAATACTGAAAAGAAAGTTTCTTCTTCTCGGAAATCTGGTCCAAAATTCTCATAAAAGATTTCAGCTGTTAGGGAGGAATGTTACAAAAAGTACGTTATAGTAACCTGCTTGTATAATGTCCATAATATTTAGTCTTCCACCTAATCAGCTGCAAGTAAAATGACAGGGAGTCACCTCAGGTTAGAGGTATCACAAGTAAACTGAACACTGAGATTTTGTTTCATTAGCTGTTTGTGGAAATGTTTGTTTTCCAAGCACACACCAATTTGCTACACGGCAATATAACAACTGAAATATAGGCATCCCTATATTCAACAAACAAACAGTGCCTAAACCTGCCCTTCCCCACAGGATGAAGGCTGGGCCTTATTTAATTTACCTTCCTTCACACCATTAAGAGATATTACATTATCCAATTCAATAAAATTATATAGCAAGTAACATTACCCCAAAATAATCACAACATTATATTCTTATAAAAGGTAGATATTTACACAATCACTAAAAAAATCTGCTATGAAATCTTAAGAATCAGGGCACAATCTCTCAAATGTTTAAAGAAGGCCTAAGAGAGATGACTGACTTTCTAGTCTAAACGATGGAAGCAAATTGTACTTATTTTATACAATAGCTACCACTAGGGGGCTCAGCAGGTGCCACTCTTAACTTCCTTAGGCTACCTCCACAAATCCTGCAACCTCTTTCCAATACTCCAGCATCTCACAATTTATTTTTTAAAATACAATGGTACCTCGCAAGACGAATGCCTCGCAAGACGGAAAACTCGCAAGACGAAAGGGTTTTTGGTTTTTTGAGTTGCTTCGCAAGACGAATTTCCCTATGGGCTTGCTTCGCAAGACGGAAACGTCTTGCAAGTTTGTTTCCTTTTTCTTAAAACCGTTAATACAGTTGCGACTTGACTTCGAGAAGCAACTCATAGCACGCGGTGTGGTAGCCTTTTTTGAGGTTTTTGAAGACTTTGGTGATTTTTGAAGCTTTTCCAAAACTTTTCCGAAACCGTGCTTCGCAAGACGAAAAAACTCGCAAGACGAAAAAACTCGCAGAACGAATTAATTTCGGCTTGCGAGGCACCACTGTAGCTTTTAAATTAATAAATGTCCCCATACTACCAGCCTCCGGCAGCTAGCTACTGCCAGCCCTTGCATGTTGTGCTGTTTGGCTTCACTTGTCTTTCAGCTTACGGAAAAGTCAGGCTCAACTTTAAACACAAAGTGCAGCAGGCTGCTCTCGCCAGCTCTTACTAAAATTGGCTGCCTGTCAGGGGCATGGAAGATTTGGTGGATATGCTAGGGGCAAGCAAAGAAAGATCTCCGTGCATGAACACATAGTCTCTATGATGTGTTTACTGCTTAAGTAGCATGTACTAGTTAAGGGAGAGGTCCCAACTTCCTCTTAAATCCCCAAAGGAGGAAATCTGTAAAAAAAAAACACCTTTAGCTCTTCTTGTAAGCCAAAACATTTTGTTTTATTAACTACATTTCTGTTCCATTTTTCCTCCTAGAAGGTCAGAGCGACAAAGAATGTTTTCTTTCATGTTATTCCTCACAAATAAATATTGGAGGTAAATTAGGCCGAGAGGCAATGAGTGGACCAAGTGAGTTTGATTCTAGAATACATGAAAAAGTACATAGAAAAAGTACATAGGTAGGTGTGTTGTGTTGACTTAGATAGCTGAGTCTTCTTGGAAAATATAAGAGAGAAGTTAATGCTTTTGGGTACGATTCCTTTACCCAGGGGTGGCTAACCCACAGCTCAGATCCAGTTTCCACAAAAGTTTTTTTCTTAGCAAATATTATCCTAGCATACATTCCACCGCCCCAGGACCTCCCCAAATTCAGTTCTCTTTTTTGAAATTTCTGAGGGCCTGCCAGCCATCAAAAACCAGGCACCTCTGCCTCTACTTACCTTACAAAGGAAGCCCTTGTCTCTGTGGCGCAACATCACTGCATGAATGTCTTAGGAAACAGGAAGGAATGTTCCTTCCTGTTTCATAAGCCTTAAGACCTTCTTGCAATGGTGTTAACCAGAAGGAGAGCAGTCTCCTTTGCAAGGTAAGTGGGTAGATTTCTTCCTCATTGCAGATCCTCTCCTCCTAAGCTCAGCACTGCCATAGGGGAGAAAGCTACTTAACTGAGTTTTGGGGGTAGGCAGCTGTCTGAATGAATTTGAACACGTCTCTGGCTCTGTACGTGGATAGCGCTGTGGGTTAAACCACAGAGCCTAGGACTTGCCGATCAGAAGGTCGGCGGTTCGAATCCCTGTGACGGGGTGAGCTCCCGTTGCTCAGTCCCAGCTCCTGCCAACCTAGCAGTTTGAAAGCACATCAAAGTGCAAGTAGATAAATAGGTACCACTCCAGCGGGAAGGTAAACGGCGTTTCCATGCGCAGCTCTGGTTCGCCAGAAGCAGTTTAGTCATTCTGGCCACATGACCTGGAAGCTGTACGCCAGCTCCCTCGGCCAATAAAGCGAGATGAGCGCCTTAACCCCAGAGTCGGCCACGACTGGACCTAATGGTCAGGGGTCCCTTTACCTTTACCTGGCTCTGTAACATGTGTGCATTATTTGTGGTGGTGAGTATGCACATGCAAGGGAGTGTGCATTGGCCACATCCAATGCTACAAGTGGCCCTTGGAGGATCAGCCAATCCTCAGAGCAGCCCTCAGGCCAAGAAATGTAATTGCCGCATGCTTGCCTAAGCACTATTTCTGTGCAGCCTTCACGGATTCCAACACAATCAACAAGAGGAAATTGTGCATCAACTGTTATTAACATGTTGAGTTGCATGATGAACTATCACATGGAACCCAAATCCCTGCTCTCTCAATAGACCAGGCATAGGCAACCTTGGCCCTCCAGATGTTTTGGGACTACAATTCCCATCATCCCTGACCACTGGTCCTGTTAGCTAGGGATCATGGGAGTTGTAGTCCCAAAACAACTGGAGGGCCGAGGTTGCCTATGCCTGCAATAGACGTACAAACCAAGGCATTCATTCTTCAGATATATAGTATAGTCTTATAGTTTTGGCTAAAGCAAACATTTCCACTAGCAACATAATTGAAATATCAACGTGTTTCAGATATCCGTTGCAGCTACGTTTCCAGCAAATTAATATTTGGTCATTCTCCCTTACCTTGGTAGCCAAAAAATCCTTTAGACTTCTTGCTTTCAAATGGAATAAATGTTCCTATGATGAAGTCAACAATAGCAACTAGCAGGATCACAAGCAGAACAATTTGTGCCTGTAATTTTAGAAGTCATCAACATAATTAAAATACATTTTTATCCAAGCTAAATCCATGCGCAACTGGACGTAAACAGTAGGCTTGGGCAATTAACTGGTCAACTAAGATCACATGTTCCAAGAAGACCATGGAGTAGATGGCAGCTTACATTAAAGCACCATTTGTTAAGCAAGGGCAGCAGTGAAATCACCTTGCCTCCTAGCCCTGTAGTGTATAGTCTGGCGCAGACTGGGCAGCACAGCAAACCTTCTCACAATGGCTACCTGCTATGACTGCAAACAGATATCAGAAGCAAAGGCCACTGCCTAGAAGGCAATCAGGTTAGGACCAGGAATGCTCTGACTCAAATCCTCAGCCAGCCATGATGCTGGGCCAGTCATACATACTCAGTCTAACATACCCCACAGAGTTGTTAAGGTAAAACAGAGAATGAGAATGCCTTTCCAAGTTTTTTGGAGAAAGGAGAGAATCAAAATGTAACTTTCAGTACACCTACAACATACATAATACTTACCTCTTTATAGCGTGTAACCCAGGCATAGGCAAACTTGGCCCTCCAGATCTTTTGGGACTACAATTCCCACCATCCCTAGCGAACAGGACCAGTGGTCAGGGATGATGGGAATTGTAGTCTCAAAACATCTAGAGGGCCGAGTTTGCCTATGCCTGATGTAACCATTAAAGTATTTACAGAAATGTGACTTTTATGTGGAGTCTGAGTATTAAATGTTATGTTTCAATATGTGTATTAAATATTTTTTTTCTAAAATTGTAATGAATTTATTTAAGATAATGTGATAACAGTTGTAAAGATATCTAACTTGTTTTTGTAATTAGCTGAAATATCAAACTGGTGATTGTTTCATGTCAATGCTTTAAAAATACATGGCCATTATTTGATCAATATTTTATTTTTCATTTGACCGAATCCTCAGTCCATAATGAAATACTCATTTACTTGTAAGATTCTTCAACTTAGTGAGGTTCATGAGTTTGCATATAGGACCTCTGCTGTTGTTTTTAAACACCTCTTCCTCACTTCACAACCCCAATTATATTTTTCCTATGCAACTAGAATGATAATACATTAAAACTTTTCATTAAGCTTCACTTGAAGCTTGCTTTTCATATTCCCAATTTACGTATCATCTAAAGTCTTGAAACACAGGTTAGGGGTGCTTTTAACAATGCAGACACCACATTGGGGCCACTTAAAATCTGTCTCTGCAGGAGTACTTGGATCTGTTTGAATGCAAAACCTATACGAGCAGAGTAACCTTTCAGTATTGTACTAGGTTTTCTGGTGGTCACTCTATTTTGCAGTATACTTGTTGCTTTCCCCTTTTGATGCCGCAAAGGGAACACCTGACTGCATGAGGGAAACCCACATAATGGGACTAATGCACATCATGAACCAGACTGACCAAGGATAAGTCCACCTCCTTGAACAACATAGTTAATATGCAAAACTCTAATATAAGGTTTCAGTTTCCAAATAGTTACTGTGCAGGTAGCATTAAAGTCTCACACAACTGGCTCAACTATGCATTCAACAGCACCAGCCTGCCTTCATTCCTCCCCAAGTGCAAAATTTATGAACTGGTTTATTTTCCTGGTTTGTTAATCAACTGTATAATGAACATAAATAAGTTCATTTCCTGCAAGGATATTCTGCAGCCAGAAATCTGATTCCAAATTCTAATTCCAATGTAAGTTCAAGTCAATGTTTACTTCACTTGCTTTGCAGATTTCAAAAGGTGTTCAGCTTTTCAGGGCAGTAGATGTTTCAAATCACTGTCACTTACTTTAGCTTCCCACTCCATTCCTGCCACAGAGATGCCCAATAAAACAACAATTGTGATGGCTCCTATTATTCTGATGTCATTCATTTGATCCAACATAATTAAATTATGTTCCTGCAGAAAGAAAAGAGAGACAATTATGACAAGGTTGACACCATATGTTCGCTTTTCTGTTATGAAATAATTCTGCCCTAACAGTGATCAAATATGATTTTGAGTCCTAGCAAATATGGTATTAAGTGCTAGCAGTTTTTCTTAAGAATTTATTATATTCTTTTTGTAGGGTTCGTTTTTCATACAAATCGAGTCAAACATTCACAACTTCAAAAAAATTACAGATTTTTTAAAAACAGAAATACTAATAAACATGAACCAGAACTAAACACCACATTTTAATGGTTCAACTCTGTTAATGGCCCTATGTTTTACCTTACTAACTTAAGTCAATTTATTTTAAAAATCAAACACCTTAGATGAAGGTCAGACCAGGATCTAAACATGTTAGGCATAATAGACTGCCCCCCCCCAATAAACTCCAATTCCTTTCAAACAGCTGAGCGTGTTTCCTCTAAGTTTTATACTTTGCTCTGCATTAGAGGGGGGAAAAGAACGCTACTAAGCTTAGCAATAGGACTAAACCCTCCATAGGCTTACAGAAGTATTTTCAAGTGTTGGATCCTGCATATATTTTTACTGCAAATAAGTCACAATCATTTGGTCTAAGGCTGATCCCAACAAGTATTTTGCCTGTCATCCAGAACTCTGGGGGCACCAAATCCAAGGTTGTTTACATGTCTGTGTAAAAATGAGTCATTCAATATTACAGATTTTACGTCACATGAGTAGTGGATTTGACAACAATTACAGATCAATCCAATCCATGGTTATATTGTAGTAAAGGGGCGGTAAAATTCAGACTGTTTCTATCGTTGTGAAAGACAAAACCGGGGGGAAATTGTTTACCTTAAGCAGTTCTACAACGGTCTCTGCGAAACCAACAACATACATGGCTACAGCAACAGCATTAGCGAATGCAAATATCAAGCCTATTGCACCACCAAATTCTGGACCCAGGCTTCTGGAAATTAGATAATATGCTCCCCCTGCAGAGAGAATAAAGAAGAATTAGAGCAAGATTCAAGGCTATGTGTAATCAAGCTCTGGTATGTACTACGTTTTTATACACACACAGCTAAAAGCTCTACGTTTGTAGAATGTAGATATGCCCCTAGCTGCTACTTCAGCTGGTAATCAGGTTGCCCTCAGCTACATGTGTAACAGCTTTCAGTAAGATAACAGAATTAAAGTTATCTAACTGTCAGAAAATTCTTCCTGATGTTTAGTCAGAATCTCCTTTCTTGCAATTTGAATCAATTGGTTTGGGTCCTACACTCCAGAAAATTGCTCCATCCGTGACACAGCCCTTTAGATATTTGAAGATGGCTATCGCATCTGTCTCCTCTTTACCAGGCTTAACATACCCATTTCGCTCAACCAATTCCTCATAAGACATGGTTTCCAGACCCTCCTCTGCACACGTTCTAGCTTGTCAATATCCTTCTTATATTGTGGTGCCCAGAACCCAGTACTCCAGGTGGTGTCTGACTACGTCAGAATAGAATGGTACTTGATTGAGATATTATACTTCTGTTGATGCAGCCTAGAATAGCATTAGTTTATTACTTTGTTTTGCTGCTGCATCACATTGTTGACTCATGTAAGCTTGTGGTCAACTAAGACCCCTAAATTCTTTTCACATTTACTACTGGCAAGCCAGGTGTCCCCTGTCTTATATTTGTGCAGCTTATCATTCCTGCCTAAGTGTAGAACTGTACATTTGCCCCTATCGAAATTCATTTTGTTAATTTTGGCCCCAGTTCTTCAATATGTTCAGATCATCTTGAATCCAGATTCTGTCTTCTGCGGCATTAGCTACCTCTTCCAGTTTGGTGTCATCTGAAAATTTGATAAGGATTCCCTCACTTCCTTCATCCAAGTCATTATAAAGATGTTGGGCAACAATGGGCCCAGGAGAGAACCCTGCAGCATGGCACCCCACTTGTCACTGTTTTCCAAGAGGATGAGGAACTATTAGTGAGTTCTCTTTGGGTTTAGTCGGTCAATCAGTTACAAAACCACCTAACAGTTACCTTGTCCAGCCCACATTTTACCAGCTTCTCTGTAAGACTATTTGTTATTATCAAAAACCTTACTAAAATCAAGATACACTACATCTGCAGCATTCCTCTTATCCACCAAGCTTGTAATTCTATCCAAGTGTATTATTTATTTCTTGCAGAGTCTTTAAAAAGATAGAAAAGCTGTTTTTTAAAAATCAGATTGTACAGTTGAAGATTGCTAACATTCACTTTGAAGTAGAGAAAAGAGAAGAAACACAAATAGCAACCCCCCAAAAAATAAGACCAGTGAAGAAAATTCACTTCAGAATTACTCATGAATTGTATTTTCTGTTCCACTGGACACTCTATTCAAGAAGCAAGCTTCTCAAATAAAGCCATCATATTTCTACCTTTATGCTGCATAAATTATTCTCATACGACTGGTGTAGTTAACCTATGGCCCTCCAAATATGGTGGGACTCTAATTCCCATCATCCCTACCACTGGGTCATGCTGGTTGCACCTAATGGGAGTCACTTGAGAGTCCAACAAGATCTGGAGGGCCACAAGTTAACCACTCCTGTCACAGGAGATATAAAGAGCAATGCTAAAGCTGTCAAAGGCTAGCCAAGGAGTTGTTAAAAGCACCACTTTGCCAGGGGAAAAGGCCCACTGACAGGAAAGCACTCAAACCCCATTAGAAGTCCCTCAGTATAGCTACAGAAAGCTCCACTACTGCCTTAAGACTGCACTGTTCATATGCCCAATTGTGTGGAAAAGTACGCCCAAGTGAAAAATGTCCAATTGTGTAAGTCATGATTAATATGTTGCATCAACAGAGCATCCGACTGTAGATAGTAACAAACATATAAACCAGACTTGCTGTACCTAAGACAATCACATTTCCATAGCATCACTGAGATTGCTCAGCATCCGGGAAGAAGGCCAAGCTGATTTTCAAGATACAAATCTGCAATTAGCCTCTTAAGAAAGGCAAGCTCAGTGTTTAAGTTTTCTTAACATCTTTTAATTACTTGGACTACAACCCTTAATGTAATTAGCTGGAAGTAAATCTCACTACAATAAATGGTACCTCTTTCTCAAAACAAAGCTTGGATCGCATTGTTTGCCTCTTAACTTGTGAATGCATAGGTGGTTCTAGGTCAGGGAAGAGGAACCTGTAGTCCACCAAATGTTGGATTATCTCCAGACCATGTTGGGTGGGGCAATGGGAGTACAAAGATGTTTGGAGGGCCACAGGTTCCACATCACTGATCTAGTTACTCTCCATTTCTAATGCATTACTCACCATTTGTCTGATTTCAAAGTATTTTATCTATGTTTTAACAGCTGTACTCTCCATCCCTACTTGTGACCCACCTATCTCTCTTCACCTTCATGACCCCCAGTCCCTTTTTCAAAGTTCACTATTGTGAGCTGACAGTTTAAAAATACAGTAGCACAATCACATTGTTTTTTGAAGAAAACCTTGCCACTTATGATGTACTTCCGCAATTATATAAAATATTTGATGCATATATGCACAGTAAATATCACATGATTTGGTTCCCTTTGAAGAAAACTAAACAGGAAAGTACATGTATAACATTGTTTTACCTCCTCTCACAAAGCCATTGGTAGCTATTGCTGATGTCGACAAGCCTGTGATCGTAGTTACCACAGTCGCCATTGCAATGACCAAGACTGCAAGTCCTGTAAGAAGATTCCTAAGATTATTTACAGGAAATTATCATTTCCCCCAAAACAAATGTACAATATTGTTTAACAAACGCTGGCTGTTGGTTTCAATAAATCAATACAACAAAAAATGTCTTAAACCTAAGGCATGCACAAGCTGGTTTTAAACAAGCTTGTTTTAACATGTGCCTACAACATGCAAGACATCACCTGTTCACATCAAGAACAAGCATGTCTACCACCTCTTCTGCCCTCAGGAGTACCTTTTCAGGTAGAGTATGCCTCACCTTTTGAGGACACCACAGAAACTAGCAACTACTACCAAGGAATATGAAAAACTACTTGTTGCCTACGTAATGCTCTGAGCAGGACTAATCCTTCAAATGTGTATTACCTCCTAATCAGTGTCTCGTACTGTAATAACAAAGAAAAGAACATTGCTCTGGAGACACACTGAGCCTCTTAGTGAAACTGATAATCAGCATATATTCCATGTTAAGAATATCACAGTGGCAATCAGCAGCATTCCATCAATCATATTCTCATCCAATGCTGTAAGTTACAAGTCACCGATCTTTAACAGTTGATCAAGATTAACACAGTACACAGAGATGTTTTATTTGGTGGGCACACTTACCTATGCCAGCCTGTCCTACAATCCAGGACAGTCGAATGAACAGCATCACACCCCAGATATTCAACATGCATCGTACCTAGAACACCATAAGAGCAAATCATTTTCATGCTATGCTGTCCCAATATTTATTAGAGGTATCATTTTGAATAAGCTACAACAGAGTTTTAAAAACTGAGTTCACAGGGTCAACTTCAAAAGTCTGCTGTTATGCAGGCAACCAAGCACCTCGACTTTTCAAGAATTCTTTCCGGGAGGCACACACAACTTGTGATTCAAGCCAAACAGCACACCAGACATGCTTTGTGGCAATTTATTATCTTCAATTCTTCCAGTCCTGGATCAGTAGCAGTGGTAGGGGTCTCTTCTCTGGGCCACCATATGGTGGGTCTATTTGACTTGATGTCTTGTAAGTTGTGCAGGCCTGCTTTAACAGACCATTTTTAAAAGCGCAGTGACTGAAGTCACTACATTATGAAAATTATATTTCTGCTTAACATAAAACAAATATTAATGTTTAAGCAGAAGTGTTTATGACCCAAACCCTCCAACAAGCAGCAGCAGCTAAATCTGAGGCCCTTCTTCAAGTGCTCCCTTCCACAGGAGGTTTGGAGGGTGAAAACACAAGAATTGGACTTTTCCATGGCGGTTGTGGAGGAAGGCACACCCAGGAAGGCACACCTGGTACCATATTTATCTATATTTAGGCACCAGACAAATACTTTTCTCTCTTGGCCCTTAATTTGAAAGGCAGTGTTGTGGCATCTTTTGGTGGAGTGGGATCAGTTAAGTCCTGCCTTCTACTTGTATAGCTGTGTTTTTAGGGACTTTACTTGGTTGTTTTTAAAAAGTTCTTAATGTAAGTGGTTTTGGGTTACTCAGTAAGAAAAGTGACTAACAATTATAATAACCAACAATAATAAATAAATAGATAGTTAATACTCTGTATAACTGTAAACTGGAAAACAATACAAAACTCCAATTATTTAAAGTAAATACTTTTTTTTGCCATGTCAAGATAAAATATACTACAGACATGCCAAGATTCCTCCAGAAGACAGGGGATTTTGTCCATGTAAGGTTGTTTAGTTTGTACAAACTGAACTGTGTTAATTTCCACCATCCTGTCACAGTTATAACATGAGACCTGGAATCATGTCATTTGCAGTTTTATAATACTAAGTTAAGAAGGACAGAAATTCTTCTAGTATTCACTGTGTCCTTAGCAGACTAGCACAACTTTGAAACAACTAAATCAAAGTTAAAATTTGCAATTTGCTTGAACCACCATAGTAACAGAAATCGTAATCTTACAAATCTTATTGTTTCTCCATTGAGTTATTTTCAAACAACTATAAAGTCTGATAAACCCGTGAATGAGATTTTTTTTATTGGAAAAGGTTGGGTTCAGTTAATTCACTGACTTCTTACAAAAAACAAAAACACAATTAAAATTCTAGGGACAGGATTCAACTAATGAGTCCTGTCAGTGGAAGTCCTAAAGAATGGCTTCGGCTTTCATGGGAAATTGGGCTTCTACACCTTGCAATATACACCTGCAGGTATAGGGTGGTATACAAATTTAATAAATAACAATAACAATAGGCTGGGGGAGCAGGGAGCAGGAAGAAGATCAGAGTAGCATGGGGAGAAAGGAGCAGGAATCCCTCGGTTGGGTGAGCCAAAATGCTCAACCTGCCCAAATCACCTTAGCACAACACTGAATTCCTCCCTAGACTTCCAATAAGAGCCAGGATACTGCTCTCCCCTCACCCTTATTTGGGCCAAATGACTGCTCTCCCCAGGCACTCCACCAGAAGAAACAAAATCTAGTTAATGTTATAAGCTGTGCAAGTTACTGTATCCTTATGACATCATGGCATGTTATCGAACGGAGGATGAAATTTGAGCGACCATGTTCCCTCCCTTGTGTTTCCTGAGTTAACTGTGCAAAGTGACTCGTGTCTGCATTTCCATGCTGGCTACAGATGAAGGAGAGCCATCCCTCCCCCGCCAGTCCATTTGCAATAAAGTTACCAGGCAAACAGTACACACACAGGTCCTATCTGCCCACTTATTATGCACAAATTCACTTATCCAAACACAAAGAAATAAACCCAAACCTCGCTACACACACAGCTAATTCAGATAAACCAGAGTTTGCCCACTTCCTTTCTTGTTTGTGGTTTGCTGGACAGCGCAAGCCATTTTCAGGCAGAAACCATGGAGGGGGCAGAGGAGAGAGATAAGACAAGTCACGGATTAGAAATGTTCCCATAGGAAATAATAGAAATCTTCGGTTCCTTATGCAAACGCCCGCCTAACAAACGATTTCCTGGGAATGCATTGTGTTTGGTAAGTGGGACCTGTATGCAATACAAGGCTGCCTTAAGTAACATGAATGCCTTTTCATTATTCTTCACCTTACAGCCAGTCCTAATAAGATTTTCTCAGAAGCAAGATCCACCCTTGTTAAATGGGATTTGCCTCTTAGTAAAGTGTCTGAAGGAATGAAATTTAATTTGCTAGACACTCAAAGATGAACCGGAGTTTATCTTTGAGTTAAGGAACAGCAGGAAGAGAGAAAGTGTTTGGCCATTCATGAATGTCCTAAATCATTTTAGGGCACAGTAATAAAAAGCTAGGGAGACAAATGCAAATGTATCTTGATACATATTACTTTTTTAAAAACAACAATGAGAGTAGCAGATACTCTCTTTTTTAAAAAAAATCTGCAATATAATAATCTTGAAAGTAGACATATTCAATTGTTGCTTCATCAGTTACTAAGAAAATAGTACAGATGGGTTTATCATTACCAAAGTTATACTTACCAATACACCTTTAATCCAACCAAACTTGACAATCCCTTTACTTTCAGCAGTATAAGTAGCAGTGGCATCTCCCGTAGGAGTTCCTTCTTCTCCATTTGCATATCCATCCTCAAATGGTTCCTGTAGTAAAGCAACAATCAGAAGGAGTGGGCTGGATGAAACGGAAACCTATTGAGCCTCTGTTTAAAGTTGCAATCCTAAGTACATTTAGATCCCACTGATCTAAATATTACCTATGTTTCAGAATTGCATTTGCATGTAAGCTGAAGGAACAAGTTAATGAAAAAGGCGATTTTCATCCACAATCTTGGCAACTGTCAAGTTGGTTAATTGAACGTAAAGGTTTGAAGCACATACAAGATGAATTAGATGCCTTCCTATCATCACATTTTTCAAAAGCACTGGCATATAAAAACTTAGATGTGCTTGTGTATTTTGTGGACTTTACCAGATTCTAGATTTGAAGGAATAACACTTCAACAAGAGGGTAAAAGTGAAATGAACCAGAAGCAATGTCTGCTTTTGAGGATCACTGGATCCCACGGGAGAGTTGCTCAGGGAATACTGTGTAATTTTCCTCCACACAAGGTTAAATTTAAAGCTTGGCCAGCAAAAAGTAATACCAAACATGGCATAAAGCTAATTAATATGTATTAATGGGGGGGAAATGAAAGCAACTGATCAGCCAAACATAATTTCTATCCAGTATGGAAAGTTACTGCATTAATACAACAGTATACCATAATATTAAAATGGCTGAATTCCCCCTCATTAGGCTACGTTCCATAAGTGTAGAAAAAGGCATCTGTTCTGGACTCAGATACTTCAGCAAGATACCAAAGAAAAAAATTCTAATTGATGCTATCATTCAAAAAGGCAGAAAATGATCTTTATACCCTCATTGCAAGGGCTGAAAAATTAGCAAACACAGTTATCTGCATTATATTCCAAGGTCACAGTACAATATGCCTCCTATGCGTATTTGTAAGTCCAGGAAAAATCTTTGCAAGTCTTGAAAGAACTGGCCTGGGATTGAAAATTCCTCCTCCCCAAATTTTAACTAGTTGTGCAGACAGTTAAAATTGATAGCATGACATTTAAAAAGAACTATTTATGACAATACACAAAATCAGGATGTCATAGGTCACTCACTAGTGCCACAGCACAGATGACAGAATACTTACTAGATTCTCACAGAGCAAAATGGAATCTAGATAGAACAAATTAAAATTTAGGAGCGATGGGAAGATTTGGACTACTTGGTGAAATGCAAACTATTCAAAAATAAAATGCCAGAACATTTTAATTTTATAAAACTAGAAAATATTCAGGCTTTTAGCAAAAAAAAAACAAAAAAAAACAAAAACAAAAAAATAAAACTAATGTTTGGCAACATGTGTTCTGATCATTCTAGTATCAGACCTGGTTAGCACATAACACTAAACCATTGTTTAGTAAACCATGACTTAGAGCACTAAGTAAACTCTACCAGGAGCTTAACCATGGTTTGCTGTTGGCTTACAACGCTTGGGTTTCAAAAAAAGGAAAAACACCTATGGCTTGCTCTTCTTTGTGAATCCAGCATCTTTCCTTAACCATGATTTTTATCCCTCCACCACAGATGCTTACCAAACTACAAAAGCATGGTGCAAGAGGAACTGGAAAACAAAACAAATCACAGTTTGTTGATCATCTACAGGGCAACTCATGGTTAACTCATGGTTTGAAAAAACAACAACCCATGGCTTACCATTTTGTGAAACTAGATATGCATAGGATTGTGCTGTAATTTAGTCAACTGTTGATATGTTTACATAAATAAAAAAAAATATTGTTGTAACTGATGTACAATCATGCACAGTACCCTGACCCAAGTATTAGACTTTCATGGAACAATTATATAGATATAGTAAAAGAATTATCAACTCTAAAATCAGGATAGTATTATTGTTACATGAATAAAAGACAACACTGCATTATGTATGTGTTACCTATATAAATATAAATACATAGAATACTGAAGTAAGTGGATACCTTTCAATAGGACAGTACTCAGAATGAAAACACTGAGGCATTATGCACATATGTGACGGTGTGACAAATGTCAAGATTTCACAACATACATTACCTTGTATGATGTATTACTGACAATGGTTGGCATTCAACTATGTTTTACTTAAGGTTAGAGCCATTATTTTTAATCGGCCTACTCTGAGTAAAATTTAATTTAATACCACCCCTAGTTTCTGCATTATTATCTTGTAAATGGGATATTTTTCTTGGTTATTATATGTTCAGAACTTTTTTAGCAGGTTCTTCATGTTATTTACTGCCAGAGTGCTCTTTCTCGGGGGAGATGGAGGGGAGGGTTGCCTCCCACAGATCAAGTGACATAAAAAAACCCTTAAGTGTTAAAATTACTAAATGCAACCACTTAGGTTTCTGTCCTATTTATGTATAATATAAAAGCAGTCAATCAAAACATATTGCTGTGCTGGGGACATGTAAGAGGTGGCCCAAAATAGTGGCTAAGTGAGTTAAGTTGCAGAGCTTCCCATCACTTAGCCTCCTCCATACCTGTCCTATAATAGTAATAATTTTTGACTAATTTAGACTAAAGAATGCATGTATTGAACATAAAAATGCTATTTGACTGCTCATTAGTTAAGACAAAGAGATAAGAGGATGAGTAATTACATCCAAGTTCTGTTCCTCTAAATGCAGCTCTTCTATGCACGAGTGTTTCTAATATAACGTCAAGTAAGAACCACAATGGAATCTTCTCTGCTGCCAGACAATGGTTAGAGCCCCATTCAATTCAGAAAAACAGACAGAAAATTCAAGCCTACTGATGGATCTCCTGCCACCAGGAACAAAAGGCTGCGAAGTATAGAACTGTACTGTGAGAAAAAAAGCTGCAGATAAGTTCATTCACCAACTGAGTTATCCAGCACTCAGGACCTTTGAAAAAGCGCCTTAAGAAGTATGATAGACATAAGTCAGTTTCCAAGGATCATGGTCAATCACACTGGAATATATTTCTGAAAGAGTTGTTAGGTTCTGTTCACACTTTTAGCCATAGGTGTAGAAAGGGCTCTTGTTCTAATTTATGGTACTACATCCCGCCTCCCAAAGTTCTAGTTCAAACTTGAACTCTATAGTACTTTTACAGACTTTCCTCCCTGAGCAAGCAGCTTGACAAATCAACCTGTGCCAATACAGGTTTACTGTACTCAGGGCTTCATTAGCTATAATTTGTTTAGTAATATAGCCCCTTAAACAGATTTCCCACTTGTTAATTCTCGGTCATTAGTTACTGGAAAAGTTTGTAGTCAGTTTTAAGACTTTATGAGCCATCAAGTTAATATTTCAGTTCTTGGCCTTGCATTAATCCTCAACACCTTCTCATTTGCACGTAGTTCTACAAGCCAATCTTCCTCTTCTCAACCAGCTTATCATGACAACATTCGCCCTAAGTGCAGATCAAACATTTTTCTCCCATCTGCAAACTGAAAGTTTTTCTCTGCATTCCCAGACAGGACAGATTTCATGTTGTTCCTATTATTCCACTTTCCACCTCCGCCCTAATCTTCTCTTTTATCATGTAAAGCAGCTGAGGAAGAAAAAGGAGCATGTGATGAAAAGTATCTGGAAGGAGGGGTTACTCTGAGCAGACAAAACAGCAATGAAGGAATGGGTTAAACAGCCAGTTACACTTACACACAACACACCATTCAAAGTCATTTAATATGATAAGAGGTGCAGGGTGGGAAGAGAAGAGAATCATATAACTAAAGAGAACACAAATAAATTCCTATGAGTGTGGTTGGAATTAGCCACCTTTGTGATTGTTTTACTCAGTTTGTTTTATGACCTAGCTGCTTTGGGAGCATCTATTGCAGTGCTTTTGAAAAGTCTGTTGTGCTTAAACACCCACATTGTACAAATTTGGAGATACATCCAGGATCTTCTTTACACAAGGATTGTTGCCATACATCTGCTCTACAAACACCACTCAAGAATACACTGGGAGACAGCCTGTGAATGTCTCAACAGACTGAAAGTTTAAAGGATCCTAATGGCAACTACTTTTACCCATATCAATTAAGGTTCATTTTTTTATTTGATGTTTTATTGTGTTTTCCAAACTTTTCATTCAAAAGCATTAACTTCAAACACACCAATACAGAAAACCTACAATATGGTACATATCCTCCATACAAATAAATAATTTTCAGACATGGGAATAGCTACTCATAAAACCAATTATATCCATCCAGAGCTTAATTCCAAACTGTGCCTGGGGAATAAATCTCCATTCCCAAGTTGGATTTTTTTTGGTAGCATTATTGACCACCTCCTCTGTCTCATCACATAGGTTATGAATAAATTTCAAAAATATCAGCCAACTTCACCCAGCAGTACATTTTTATATCAATAAAAGTTCTATCCTCCTCTACCATCTCGCTTGCCACAAGAACATACCACCTTAAAAACCAGTAGAGACGTTTATTTGAAAATGACCCTCATGGCCCAAAGATTCTTACTCAAAGATTTGAATCTTAAGGTCAAGGAGATCTCACATTCATAAACATTAAAAGCTAAAATGAATAAAAGTGGGGGAAAGTAAAGTGAACATTGCTCCCAATCTGGCTGCTTGTAAAGGGTGGGTGGGAGGGAGATTAAGAGTCCCCTGAAAAGGCCATCATTCGATTAGATCCACAGAATTATATAGTTTGGCTGTTTATCATGCAGTTAAATATGCCTCTCTCTCAAGCGATTTATTGAAAATGCTTTTGAAGGCATTTACATGCCCAGCTCAATCCTACATATGTCTACCCAGTGGTAAGGCTACCCGAGTTCAATGGGACTTACTTCCATGTCAGTGCATACTGGGCTGCAGCCTCAAGAGACTCAGAGACAGCAGACAATACTACTGAAATATAGGTCTCATACCACAACTTGACATAATTGCCTTTTATGTTCTAGCATTATAATGGAGCCAACAGCAAAGTTAGCAAAATAGGTACATTTTTACTCTTTGTTTTATCCATCAACTTTAGGATTAAGTGTGGAACTTTTGCGTCCAAAAAACTGTGGTAGTATGAGTTTTACATACTATCCCAAACTCAACAATATTAAAGGATATGATCATAAAGTGTTTATTAATTAGGGGATCAATGCAAATGTATTACAAGCTATATTATATGTACTGAATGTTACTATCAACATTCATCCCAACTATGATGGCACAAGTTGATTGGAATTAACCATGGAACTACATAAAGCCCCATTTGCACCATTATGGCAGCCATGCAGTTTGCGATATATTCACTAAGAAGCAGTTACCCCCAGGCGAGCAGCCAAAGTGTCAAATTGTGCCTCTTAATTTGAAGTCATCCAGCATCTTTGTCCTCACCTGCAAGAGCTGGGAATGGTAGGCAAAGCATTACCACAATAAGAACAGCTGCCCCATTCACAATCAGACCATTGGTCCTTATACGCTCAGTATTATCCTCACATTGACTGGCACCAGGGATCTTTTCCAGTCCTACACAACTGATTGAACTTAGGAACTTCTACAAGTAAAGCTTGCCATTCTGCCACTGAACTTAGTCCCTCCCCTCTTGACAACTGAAGGCACAGCAATCATTCACTGTAGAGCTGCAGCATCTCTTCTAACCATGGTAGGAATGTGCTGTTGGTCCTATCTAGATTGGGCAGGCACATTCTCTACACTACTTTTCACTTATTTAAAAGGTACGCACAAATTTCTAGCAGGGTTAAACACATTAGAAGTGGGATCAGTTCTCAGTGCTTCCCACTGAATTCAATTGAAGCAATTAAATGGGGTGGAATACGGGACAAGAGTGGGGGGAGGCAAAAACTCCTTCCTGTCCTAGATGGTGAAGTGTTCAACATAGCAGCGAACAGCAGTCATAACATAACATTGCACTTCCAATGCAAGTTCCAATAATTTGCAGGAATATATATATATGTAAAGGGACCCCTGACCATTAGGTCCAGTCGTGACCGACTCTGGGGTTGCGGCACTCATCTCGCTTTATCGGCCGAAGGAGCCGGCATACAGCTTCCTGGTCATGTGGCCAGCATGACTAAGCCGCTTCTGGCGAACCAGAGCAGCACACGGAAACGCCATTTACCTTCCTGCCGGAGCGGTACCTATTTATCTACTTGCACTTTGACGTGCTTTCGAACTGCTAGGTTGGCAGGAGCAGGGACTGAGCAACGGGAGCTCACCCCGTCGTGGGGATTCGAACCGCCGACCTTCTGATCGGCAAGTCCTAGGTTCTGTGATTTAACCCACAGCGCCACCCACACCCCATATATATATGAAATTTTTCTGACGCCCTAGAGAGTGATCTAATTTAGCATGCTTGTTTGTTGGTCATCAAAGGGAAAAAATACTTGAACTGTCAAACATATCTAATATTTATTTGCAGTTGAGATCCATTCACTGTTATTAATGAACTTATAAAACAGAAAATTTTCCACAGCAAAAAGCAATTGATTTTTTTTTTTTTTTTTTTTTGTAAAATAGAAATTTTCCCACGCATATCATGGATGACACTATCATTGTGATGAGTCAAGCCAGCCTCTTTCATCAGCACTGTGAGTTAATGTTTTACTTTCTGGTGTCTTACTACTGCTCCATTTTAATGATGGTAAGGCACTTTATTCCCACAATAGAAAATTGAGATAAAAATGAACTATGCCCCTATGGAAGGAATGGATAGGTACAGGCCAAGGTTACTAGTATTCCTTTGTTTTCATGAAAGCCCCCAAGTTATTCCAAACTACCAAAATTACCCTGACACATATAGTTAGTGGCTCCTCAGGATTGCTGTAACTTCTTGCTCACCTTCCGCCCTTGAAAAGATGGAAAAGGAAGCAAAGACTAGCCTTGTTCACATATTAGAGTAAGTCACAGAACAAGCAAGTGCGCTGGTGCACGCTACTCAACTAAAACCCATTCCCTTCCTCCCGGAGCTCTTGGCTTGTTTTCATAGCTGGTTTGGAGGGAAATAATCCTCAAGCACTAGTTTACATCTATCCCTGGTTTCCTCTGGGTGGGGCAAAAGCAGGGAGGGGGTTGGTGCACCAGCTCCCAGTAAGTCATCATTTGTTTTGCCCCTGATTTACTGTCACAGGTGAACCAGGCCACAATGGGAAAGGTTACAATGGCTATTGCCTCAAGAGGTCTCCAACATGTGCTATGAAGCTTCCTTTCGCAACTACCTCATTTGCCTGTTTTCAAAGTCATCACAGGGTGTTTGTGGGTTAGATACAAACTGACCACCAACTATAATTAAGTTATGCGATAACTAGGATTCTAAGTGGGTGGTAGGGGGTTCTACGGCACAAGCTGAATCCTCCT
The DNA here is from genome assembly GCF_964188315.1 of Podarcis muralis. Taxonomy (NCBI): domain Eukaryota; kingdom Metazoa; phylum Chordata; class Lepidosauria; order Squamata; family Lacertidae; genus Podarcis; species Podarcis muralis. The sequence goes on from NC_135665.1 coordinate 17,564,650, forward strand.
TCCATCGAGCACTGGTGGCCGGTAAGGAAATTTTACCATCAAGAAAGATGCTTTAGTGGGCGGTAGGTATAAAAAGGTTGACTACCCCTGTGCTATAATTTTAGCAGCTTGAAAACGTAACCTGCCAAGGTGAGTATAATCTTTCAGCAGTACAGAAGATGCAGAAGTGTTCTTTAAAAAAATAAAATAAAGATAAACCTACATTTCTGAACTTCCTCAAAGGTGTGATAGTATGTATTTGCTAAGGGTCCTGCCTGGTTGTGCTTCACAAAGACTCTTCTACTCACACACAACACTGTAATTCTTTTCATTCTTCACAACCTAGCCAGTGGTTACCTACTAACCGTGGGGCCATATGCCAGGTTGAATATGGCTTCAGGTACTTCAATCACTACTGAAAACACAACTGAGGCAGCTGCTAGGTCTTGCAGCACGCAGCATTTTAAACGGGTTACTTTAACAAGCCATCCAAATTTTTAAAAAATATTTCAATTCTATTTTTTTAAAAAAAAATCTACACTAAACATACAACATATTGTAAACAGTCAGGAGTAAATATTTACAATATATTGCTAAGGTACTGCACTATTGTTTATTCACTGAAATTTAAAGGAGTGAATTGGATGTATCAGAAACATCTTCCCCTCTTTAAATTATTGTTGTTTAAAATTTGCAATAAGTGGTCAAGTCAGGTAGTGAATGATTGAAGCCCATACTTTAGCATGCTTTCATATGTTTACAATTCATCCTATTAGTCAGTGAAGGTTTCCAACAGAACAACTGAATATGCAACTTACTCTACTGGGAAAAGTGAACACATTACCAGGGTTAAAATATCACAATCTTCTCTTTGTGGGATTTTCATCATAATATAGGAAACTTCTTACAGATAAGTGACAGATGAAGGTATGTATGCCTCTTTAAGAAACAGAAGTCCCATTTTAAAGAGTGATGTCACCATGTACCTGCAGGTAGGTATAGGTATATGCAGTAAATAACAGATGTACCATTTAAACCACTTAAATTGAAACATGTGGTAGGGATTTAGTTAAATATATTCAAATGTTTGTTTGTTTGAGATGCTTCTTTAAAATGTACTAACCATTTCTACCATGTGAGAAAATGGGGTTGTTTTCTATCTAAAGGACATAGGTCTGAAGAAATCAAAACAAAAACAAACAAAAACCTTATTGCTGGATTTCCTAATAAATGTATTTCACACTTCAGAAAACTTTTTTAAAAAGTTTCTCATGTTAGCTTACCTTTTCCCACAGTATGACACAAAATTGAAGAGGGTATTTAATTCTGATCTACTGTTAAAAGTCAGGAAATTAACATAGCACCTTCAGTTGTCTTGTGTGAGAATCAGTAACAAATACCCTTTAAAACAAAGCTTAGTCCCTACTTTTAAAAACCAGGTTGTGAACACCACAGGAAGCATTAGGATTCTAGGAACAGTTAATAAAGCACTAATACTAAACGGATGAAGATAGTTAAAAAGAAGCTTAAATCATTCCTGAGGATACTGAGGAGGCAATCAGACATGCAAGTTTATGCAGAATGCAGCAGCCCATAAAGAGGAGCATGATGTAAACAAGTGCCTTTAAAAGAGAACAAAAAATAAAGTTGAATTATTTTAAGCCTAATCTATGCAATATGGCAAACAGTTTGTGTCACTGAATAATTCCAGTACTTAGAGAAGGGGTGATGGTGGTACCCAGATGCTATGTTTATAAAAGCAGAGACAAATTAATTTCCTTTGGCCTATCTCAAGGTGACCTTTGATTGCTCCCTAGCTTCCTTCATGTTCTCCTCAGCTGACCCCATGCAAGAAACTTCTGCTGAAAATAAACAGGAAGGAAAGAGGGATGGAGTTCACAAGAGGTAAATACTCATCTTTGTTGGTGTTATCACCGCTTAGGAAATTAACAACAAGTAGTTTGCCACGTTTTGTCCTTTGCAGATATTCAGCTGCAAATTCTCCAGTTACTTTTGTAGATATATAAGCACATGTTCCATGCTCCCATGTGCACTTGGGACAGCAGACAACACATACACAAAGCAGATGGAAGAATTAGATAAAGTACAGTATTTTCCACATGTACCTGAGAAAGCCAAGTTCATGTGCAAAGAATCCACGAAGGACAGTGACATAAGGTTAGAACTTACTTAAGCTCAGCTAGTTTTGGCAGCCCATAGGGGTGTTTAAATAGTCTATAGCAGCACCAGAGCATTGCATCAGCCTGTATGTAGCCCCTTTACCCATGCATAGCAAGGTCTACCAGACGTCTCTTGCTTTAAAGAAATATAAAAATAAAGCACGTGTGCCTAATTGCAGCAGGCTGCAACTCCAGAGTGTGTAGCATAACAAAATAGCAAACTGGTAAAGAGCAAGGCAGTTTCTCCCCCCCCCCACATGCTCTTTAACTATAGCTCCCATCCTCCCCGACCACTGGCTATGCTGGCTGGGGATGATGGGAACTGTAGTCCAGCAACATCTCAGGAACCAAAGGCTGGCACAGACCGAAACCGCTCGTCAAAGATCTTTTAGACACGGGGATTAAGTTAGCCCGCGGGTTGCTGTCGCATCTACGACTCCTGAAAGGGATGATGCCTCTGCTCACTGTCAAAACCGTGTTTATGGAAGACAATCTTACTCGGCTACGAAGGATCGCCAAAGAAGAAGATGCCTCTGCAGTTCTGCACGGCGCCGCAACCCAGGCTTGCGAGACCTGCTTTCGGCGTTTCCGCAAAAGGCACCCTCTTGCTCCCACCCCTCTTGCGCCTGCCCCGCGATCCTCTGCCAAACGCAGCCGCGCACGGAGCTCGCCCGCTGGCTGCGCATCCCTCTCACCTTGTCCAGCTCGTCGTGCAGCTCCGCCAGGCTGGGCCGGATGAGCTTCTCCCCGAGTCCGGAGGCCGTGTGGCGGTAATAGTCTATCCTGGGCACGGCGTCGATGGTGTTGTGTCCGAAGGTGCGCAGGTAGTAGGTGTTGGTGTGGGTGTCGTAGTAGTAGTGATGGTGGCCCCCGGAGCCGCCGCCCGAATGCAGGCTCCCCTCGCTCAGCACCGTGTCGCCCCCGTTCTGGAAGCTCACGTTGCAGCCTTCGCCGCCGGGCTCCCCCGAGCTGTCGTCGCCGGCCGAAGGGTCCACGAAGTTCACCCGGAACCGGCCTTTGGCTTCCTCGCCGCCTTTCCCGTCCCCGGGGGGTTTGGGGGCCGCCGCCGCCTCTTCATCCCCCACGGCGGCCGCTCGCCCCGCATTCTCGGCCACCAGGTCCACCTGGAAGCGGCTCTGGCTCGGCGTCGGACCCAGCGGTCGGAGAACCAGCCCGTCGCCGGCAGCCGAGGCGGGAGCCGGCGCGGTGCCGGGCTCCGCAGGGGCGCCCGTTCCGCCGGCATCCCCGTCGCTGGCCGGGAAGCGAGGCGCTTCGTCGGCGTCGTCTTTCAGCAGAGGAGAGCCGGCGCTGGGCGGCGGAGGCGGCGTGTGAGGCGGCTGCTGCTTCCCTTTCATGGCTGCGGCTGCTGCTCCCCCTCACGCGGAGCCGGGCGAGGAGCAGCTTGGAGCGGGCGGGAAGGCGGCTGGTTCTGCTGCTACTCCTGAGGGCGCTTTAAACTGCCGAGCGGCGCCGCGCCGCTGCTGGGCGACACTATATGCCGCACTCCGGAGGCAACGCCACACGCCGCGCCTCCTCGGCGAGGCAACCGCCCCGCGGCCCCTCCCCGCCCGCCCGCGCGCCGCCCTCCGCGCCAGGTGATGATGAGGCCGGTGATGCTCTTGGCCGGCAGCGGCTCCCGCCTGCCTCACGCTTCCCCCGCCAAGATGCGGCCCCTCGAGCCGAGGCTTCCACACAGCCTCGCCGCAGCCTTCCGGGAAGAAGAAGCGCCAGCGCCGCCGCCGCCGCCGTCCCCTCACGACTCCTCCCTCCCGCCCGCCAGCCGCTGCCTGAGGGAGCCGCCGACGTCACAAGCCTCGAAAACGGGCGGCCGCTGAGGGGGAAAGGCGGGAGGGGGCGCCGCCGCCGCCCTCGTTTCCCACACGCAGGTTCGCGCGGCGTCTGAAGGGGCGAGCGCGGGGGCGTTCCGTGTGGAGGCGGGCGGGTGTCGTCTCCTCCTCCTCAGAGGTGCTCCGAGGCGCAGCCCAGCCGCCAGGCGACACCAAGGGGCCCCTCGGCCGCTGCCGCCGCGCGAGAGGAAAGAGCGGGCCGCGCTCAGCCAATCGCCACGCGGCTCTGAGGGCGGTGGTGGGGGAACTCTGCTTTTAAAGGAGCCGCCGCCGGCCGCCTCGAGGCTGCCGGGGCCGCGCGCTCTTCTCCGCGGCTGTCACTGACAGGCGCCGCCGCTCGGAGGGCGAGGGGAGGCGCCGCCCGCCTTTCGCACTGCAGAGGCCGCCGCCGCCTCACTGCATTGCAGGGGGTTGGACTAGATGACCCTCGGGTCCCCTTCGAGCTCTCGGGTTTACAACGCGAGGCCCGCCGCGCCGGAGGTTGACTGGGGACTCTTGCCACGCAATGAGAGGCTATGAGAGTTTTTCGGACCCGGGAGGGTTTCCCTTTAGCGCGCGGGGAAAGGCCGGCCAAAATCTCGCGAGGAGATGGGAAGGCGGCCGCGGCTACAGCCGCGTTCGCCTTGAGCAGAGCAGGGCGGGTTCGTGCGTCGAGGAAGCGCGCGTAGCATCCGGCTGCGGTGGAGCCTTGCAAGTGCTGTGCTGCGCTGCCCGGCAAGGGGTTCTCACGTTGCAGCGAGCCCAAAGGGCAGCCGACGTGGTTGCAGAGAAAAGCTGGTTTAGAAGGTTTACGCTTTGGATCTATTTAAAATTATATCTGTTTTCTGAAATTCTCTCACACAAAAAGTTTATTTAAGGTATTATTTATATTCCGCTTAGTTACACAAGTCAAGTTAATAACAACAACAACAATAATTATTCTACGAGGCTGGTATCCTCAACTTAAGGCCCATTGACCACTTTGAGATTTACATATTCCATAGAATTTATATAGCAATTGATTGTAGAAAAACCTCTTAAATAAACGTGGGTTGGAATTATTATTATTATTATTATTATTATTATTATTATTATACAAGGCTGCTATCCTCCGCTTAAGGCCCATTGACCATTTTGAGATTTACATATTCCCTAGAATTTATATACCAATTTATTTTAGAAAACTTCAAAGTAAACGTGGGTTGGATTGATGATAATAATAATAATTCTACAAGGCTGCTATCCTCAACTTAAGGCCCATTGACCACTTTGAGATTTACTTATTCCATAGAATGTTTATACCAATTGAATGTAGAAAACATCAAAGTAAATGTGAGTTGGAATAATAATAATAATAATAATTTTATTTGCACCCCCTTATCTGGCTGAGTTGCCCCAGACACTCTGAACAAGGCAGATACTATTTTTCGCCAAAACAAATGAAAGAGCATCAGCACTTCTAATTCTCATCAGCCAAATAGCTTGCCTTTTGCTACTGATCATCACCCAGCAATAAAGCAGCCACTGGATAGTTGGATCTGTTTTTAGGGTGAATTCCCAGACAGGGCAGCAGTGTAGTCAAACAGGCCTGGGCAGTGCTGCCTTTGTACTGAAAGTGCATCATAGAACATGACCTAGAATCCCTACAATGTGCAGGGATTGCTTGGCAGACAAGAGGGTGTGGAAAATGCTCCCTGAAGGCACAAAATTTGGCCTACAGCAAAATTTGCTCCTTCAGGAAAAGGCAAGAGGTATTTTCTTGGCTGGATGAGCTTACCAGTAGACTTTGCCACTTTATATATAATGTCTATATTTAGGTCCGTTTCTCATGTTGGTTTTCATTTGTCCATGCATTTCCTTAGGTTCAATTCTGACTCCTGCTATCCCACTCCACCCTTTCAATTTTAGAGCATGTCTATGCAGGGATTCTTATTTATTTAACTAAGGCTCCAGTGTGCTTATTTAAAGTGCATTGTCTCTGCAAGCTTTATGATCTCATGCCCATTCCCTTCTTCTCTGATATATCAGATCCGGATGCTGGCAGTACCATTGTGAGTTCAAAAGTATGTACATCCTAAGGTTTAATGGTGGCACAGGATTCTTCCATGCCAGGATGTTGTTTACAAATCCACAAACCTAATAAACATGTGCTTAATTGTTGAAAAACAGCAGCATATGAAATCCAGAAAACCATACAAAACTTCACATTTCCCCCCAGTTCATATTGCCTTCATTTCTGTTTTCATAAGTTGATTTCTTCCATTGATTTTGGCACTCGGAACTCTCATTATGTATGATCTGAAATTTATCTAGATTGTGAGTCACCATGTCTTGTTTCATTCTATTTTAAAATTATTTGCAGCTTGGTGAGTTGCCAACTTTAGGTCATACACAAGTCTGGTTCAGCTTACTAAAGTCATTGAAAAAGTGAACTCATAATATGAACTTGAAATTATCTTTTTACACTGCCTGCCTGCCTTATTTGATGTGACTACCCTTGCTGTTGCCATTTCCCAGTGTGCTACAGTGTGCTACAATTTTTAAATATTCGGCTGAATCCGGACTAAATTGCACTGAGTTCCCTTTGAAATCAATGGGGATTAAGCCATGAGGCTAGGCCACTGAAAATATAAAAGTGGTTAAAAATGAATGACAATTCTATTTTTAAGCTTAGCAGCCACTACTGTGTTCAAGGGAACTGAACAGCCTATTCCATCCTAAAATTCTGGAGCTTGTTCTGTCAGAAAAAGCATACGCTGCACTAATGGGTTAAATTATAGACTAATGGAAGGATGCGGGTGGCGCTATGGGTAAAACCTCAGTGCCTAGGACTTGCCGATCGTATGGTCGGCGGTTCGAATCCCCGTGGCGGGGTGAGCTCCTGTCTTTCGGTCTCAGCTCCTGCCCACCTAGCAGTTCGAAAGCACCCCCGGGTGCAAGTAGATAAATAGGGACTGCTTACCAGCGGGAAGGTAAACGGCGTTCCGTGTGCTGCGCTGGCTCACCAGATGCAGCTTGTCATGCTGGCCACGTGACCCGGAAGTGTCTGCGGACAGCGCTGGCTCCCGGCCTCTTAAGTGAGATGAGCGCACAACCCTAGAGTCGGACACGACTGGCCCGTACCGGCAGGGGTACCTTTACCTTTATAGACTAATGGAAGCAGTTCTGCAGTTAAAGTTGATGGCCGTTTCAGTATTTTCTTCTTATAACTGGGAACTACAGCAACATGTTGCAGAGTAGTTCTAGCCCGTAATAGGAGTATTTCTGGTCTGGGTTCAAGTTAGGCTAGAACTGGAGTCTTGTGGCCTTATTTAGGCCTGGGGGGGCGGGTGTTCAAGAGGGGAAGGGATAAACCATGCCTTTTTCTTTCCTCTTCCCAGCTTTCCTATAGTGCTATGGCTTCCAGCCTATGTGTTGTAAAGCTAGTGGCCGCAGAATGGGAAAGGGGAAATGTGCATTTCCCCCTTTCCTTTCAACTGAAATATCCCTGCATATTGCACGGAAAAGAATTATTTATACCTGCAGCATGTATCTCCACACTGGTAATAATACTTCCCTCTAAGGTTCTTACCATAAGTTGGTAGGGCAGAGATGCCAAGCATGTCAGACCTAATAAATGCTGAGAACTACAATGTTCATGATCCCTGACCATTGGCCATGTGGCTGGTGCTGTTCAGAACCGGGAGTTCCTCACCTATTTCTTAGGACCTTGAGTAGCTAATCCCCCAACTTCCAGCACCCCAGTTTTATTTTTCTCGGCTGGCACGTCAATGCTCTGTATGTTTCATCATTTTTTAAAAACATTTTCATTCACAGATTTAAATATTGATTCACAAGCACATTTCTACACTGCCTTCCGGCCCTCGCAGCAGTTTACAATAACAGTCGAAACAGGTAAAATAACTAAAACAAATTAACATGTCAAAACAGAATTTGAACAGCCAGAGGAAGTTGAGAAGTTAAAAGAATTAAGAAACATTGATAGCCAGATGGGGAAAAAAAGATACTGACTGCCTAAAACATTCAATTTATATTTTTGCCAATCATATCTACCGTAAAGAGTCCCACAAGCATGTGCAAACACTCCCTTATTTTGGGGTGGTGTCATCCCCTGCGTTCACCATTGGTATACAGTCGTACCTTGGAAGCCGAATGGAATCTGCTCCAGAAGTCCTTTCGACTTCCAAAACGTTCAGAAACCAAAGCTGCAGCCAATTGGAAGCCCCACTGGACGTTCGGCTTCCAAAAATAATTCGCAACCCGGAACAGTCACTTCCGGGTTTGCGATGTTAGGGAGCCAAAACGTTGTGAGAACTAAGCTGTTTGAAAACCAAGTTATGACTGTCTACAACAAAGCATTAAAATCCTATTTATTGTACTATTACCCAGTGCACATGTAAGAGTGTGGATGTTCCTTTCTTTGGTCCTGCTGCTGCCTTGCTGTGAACAAGCCATGGTTTGTTGTTTGAACTTGTGCTTTGTCTTGTTTCAGACACCACGAGCTGTAACCAAGGATTGCTGGTTTGTCTGGGGGAGACAGACAATAACAACAAGCCCTGGGGCAGATGGGGACATGCTAAGCCAAACCATGACTTAGGTTGCAGCAACAGGACTGGCAGGGGTGGGAGCAAAGCGGCAGTCTCCTCTCCAGGAGCGCACATGTTTAGACTAAACTGTTGTTTGGCTTAGTAGCACCTGCAAAGGAAGCCATTAAAGACAGGAGATTCAGCATGGGAAGAATCTGTCATGTAAAGGGCATGATCTGACAATCGTTTTTCAAAATAAGTTCTCAGGAAAGATGATTAATAGTTAAAAAGTTGAACAGAGGTACATGTATAAATTACTAACGGGGTTAAAGGAAAGGGGTGGTTTTGCCCTGCCGAACCTCAAGTTGTACTTTGAAGCCGCATGTCTGTGCTGGATTAAAGAATGGATGGTACTAAATTATACAGATATACTTGATCTTGAAGGATGGGACAACCGTTACAGTTGGCACTCATATCTATGTTATAATAAGGTAAAAGTCCACAGAAGATTCTTAAATCATATAATCTGAAAACCCTTATACAAGGTATGGGAAAGATATAAAAGCCTCTTGGAACCTAAAACACCGTGGTAGCTCTCACCATTAGAGGCCATCTTGATAAAGAAAAACAACATGGAGAGGAAATGGGCAACCTATAAAGAGTTATTGAAAGAAGAACAGGGTCAACTTAAATCTAAAAAAGTTTGAGGAAATAGTTAAAAAGTTGAACAGAGGTACATGTGCCTGACGCCAGCAACCATTTTTGCGTCTCGCCTACCCACCCTAGCATATCTTATGCTTTGTCCTGTTGGTGGTTCAGATTCAGTCAACCTTTCAAGGAGATTACAAGGATGTCCCCTCAGCTTGTTTTATGAAGACCTGTTATTTTGTGTGGCATTTCAGACTTCCCGTTTAAAACAAGCCATTTGATTGAAGTTGTGGAAACCGTGTCTAGTTTGGCAGGCTGCAGCTTCTGAGGTGGAGCTTGTTTCCCCAAATTAAAATGGCCATCCCCAGAGCGAGAAGATGTCTTTCTGCATGCTTTCATATCGTTTCTTTGCCCGTTGCATGCTCCTGGGGTTTCCTTTGTGTTTGCATGTGATGTGGTATTGCATATCTCCACCCCCATCATTCTGCCCGGACGCTGAGGTCCAGCGCTGAAGGCCTTCTGGCGGTTCCCTCATTGCGAGAAGCAAAGCTACAGGGAACCAGGCAGAGGGCCTTCTCGGTAGTGACGCCCGCCCTTTGGAACACCCTCCCATCAGATGTCAAAGAGATAAACAACTACCTGACATTCAGAAGACATCTGAAGGCAGCCCTGTTCAGGGAAGTTTTTAATGTGTGACATCTTAGTGTATTTTTGGTCTTTGTGGAAGCCGCCCAGAGTGGCTGGGGAAACCCAACCAGATGGGCGGGGTACAAATAATAAGTTGTTATTATTATTATTATTATTATTATTATTATTATTAGTGCAGTTTTGTGTGACATGCCTCTGCATTTGTTTGCACATGCCGTGCTGCCATGGGTGTTTGCCTATATTGTTCTGGCTTCATGGGTTGCTGCACATTTTTTTTTATGTCGAGGATAAACTGGCTTGAGTTAATTATTCATCTGGTAATTATTCAGCCAGGTAATATAAATAACAATCACATATATTATTCTATTAGTAGTTATTCTCGTGTCAAAGCTTTTCAGTGGCTTTCTCCGACTCCCTTACCAAATAAAGGTTGGCAATGCATGGGGATCTCTTTTCAGCCTGGCAGCCCTATTCGCTGGTGAGCAATCTGCTGTGGCCTATAGGCCAGGGATGGGCAGGGCCAGAGGCGAAAGCGGATGTGGTCATGCAGAATGAGCAGAACAGTGGGTAGGACTCTTGCCTCTGTACAGTAGATTGCATTCCAGCTGCACAAGGCCAGATGTTTCTGCCCAAATGCACTCCACACTTTTCCTCCCTCCATCCAGGCAGTCGAGAGGCATTGTCACAGTTTGACGACACACGCAAAACATTCAATGTGAGACTCTTAATCTTGGGGTTCTGGATTTGAGTCCCATATTGGGGGGGGGGGGAGATTTCTGCGTTGCAGGAGGTTGGACTAGATGACCCTTATGGTCCCTTCCAACTCTACAATTCTATGAGCAATGATTTCAATTTACAAGAAAGGAGATTCTGACTAAATGTTCGGAAAAACCTTTTGACAGTAAGAGCTGTTTGGGAATGGAACAGACTCCCACGAGAGGTGGTGGACTCTCCTTCCTTGGAGGATTTTAAACAGAGGTTGGATGGCCATCTGACATGGATGCTTTAGCTGAGATTCCTGCATTGCAGGGAGTTGGACTAGATCAGGGGTCTGCAACCTTTAAGACAAAAAGAGCCACTTGGACCCGTTTCCGAAGGAAAAAAACTGGGAGCCGCAAAACTCGTCATTATAAAAACAACTTTTTTGTCACTTTTTTATTATTTCTTTGTTTGACCCCTCAGAATTACTCCTCCTCATAGAAATAAACGTTAAATTAACAAGTTACCTTTTTTGTGTGTGTGTGTTCTTCACTCCCCTTCAAAACAGTGACCAGTGTACATGCCCCTTACAATGTAGCGGGTGGGCGGGAAGGTGACGTCGGGACGGTGCGTGACTAACGCACGCACCGCCCCCATGCGACATCACAGCCAGTACAGCACCCGCCACAGTGGGGAGTGTCGGGGCGCACAATGCGCCTCCTCCCCTCGCTAGTATCCGCCCCGGAGCCGCGGCAAAGGTGTAAAAGAGCCACATGCGGCTCCGGAGCCGCAGGTTGCAGACCCCTGGACTAGATGACCCATGGGTCCCTTCCAACTCTTAAGATTTTATGATTTGTTCAAGGAGGGTGTAAAGCCTAGGGGTGTGTGACGCCTAGGGAGAATCCCAGGGACCAGACAGAGAGTTATGGAGGGCTGCATTTGGCCCCTGCGCCTGAGGTCTCCCCTTTCTGGTTTAGGTTTTAATGTAGACAGTAAGGTTCAATCATACATAAGGACTAGGCTGCTGCCTGGGGTATCATAATTCAAATAATTACTGCCACTCCAAAAGCAGCAAGTCTCAGCCAGCGCTCAAAATCAGCCAGGCGCACTTTGTGAGTAAGAATAGTCTGATTTGAGAAATCTTGGTGCCATGGACAGAGACTTGAGATTCAAGATTAAAATTTCCACGGAGGGCACAGGAGGGGAACCAACTCTAAAGTAAGATCGCTGGCTGCTGCCTTCCAACTCCTAAGTGCTACTTTGCCTCTCCTCCCCACCCCAAACATGTAAGTTCAAATCTAACACACATACACACACACACAGGTATTTGTAAATATTACTTATTCAGACGACTTGCAGTTTGGACCACTATTGCAGGGGCTGTGCCTCATTTATGTTTGTGGTGTCTAATTAAGAATTGCTATTAAAAATGTGACGTTAACACTGTGTCACTGGTGTGAATTGTGTATTAGTTCATGTGTTAAAATAATTAATAATAATAATAATAATAGAAAGTGCCGCTAAACTGAGAGGGAGACGACTAGCCATTCTCTTTTAGTGCTCATAACCTCGGTTCCAGCAGCCATGTGGCAGATAGCTTTTCTATCTCTATTTCTAACATTGGAGTTGTTTGGCTGGTTTTTGCGCAGCTATGCTCCCTATAGAAACTGAGAATTTGCCCCAAATCCTTTCTGCCATCATGACCTCCCAACCACTCCCATTATGTTTCAGCACAATAGCCCAAACCGTTATGCTGTTGTTTTAGTTTTAGTAAGATTTAGCTCTTAACACTGCAGGGTGATCAAATTACTATCTTCATGCTATGTGCAATCAGGCACATTGTGTTGGGGAAAGTATCCCTGAAAGTGAAATGGAGCATTCATTTAGCTGTACATAAAAATAGTCCGTAACAATTAGTCATAATATTTTGATGCATAATGTATCTAACTGAAACTGTTTATTAAATACTTTCCCTAATAGAGCATGGCTGATATGGTACTAAATTATGGATTTCATCGTGTAAATAAAGAATAACACAAGTAATGACATGTCATATAAATATAAATGGGAATGGAACAATGGAGAATTGTAGAAGGTGGAACATACTATTTTATAGGGTCTGAAATATAAAGCAGTCTTATCTTTTCCTGCCCAAGAGATACACTAAATAATTCTATTCAGAGTTAGGAACTGCTTTGCAGTAAAGCCAGAGGGTGATATCCAACATTAGTCAAGCTCAGATTTGATCTACTGATTTCATAGGGTATCCTTTTAAGTAGGACTTAGTTGGATAGCTCCCAGAGTTTTTGGCCTCGATCCAACAAAGGGACATGTGTGAATGTGCGTGAACTGCACATATAGCCAGAGTTTCACTTGGCAGTTTTTATGGGTGCCACTTCAGGTTTGGGTAAAAAGATGCCAAAAAGCACCCGCAACAAGGGTATACAGGGTATTCCGCAAGACGAATGCCTCGCAAGACGAAAAACTCGCTAGACAAAAGGGTTTTTCGGTTTTGCGTTGCTTCGCTAGACGAATTTCCCTATGGGCTTGCTTCGCAAGACGAAAACGTCTTGCGCTTTTTTTTTAAAGCCGCTTGAAGAGGCGCGGTTGTGACGGACCGTGCTTCGCAAGACGAAAAACATCACAAGACGAAAAGACTCGTGGAACAAATTCTTTTCGTCTTGCGAGGCACCACTGTACTCACAACATGATTCAATGGCCTTTCTGTTATCCCTCACCTCCTTGTTTCCTTTAATATGCTCTTTTGGAAGAAACCGGAAATTCAACATCTCCCACCACCCCAAACTAAAGTTGATTAAATAAGGGACAAGTAATGAAGAATTTATTTCTAAACCCTCAAGTAGGAAAGCAGTAATCTTGGCTGGACCTGCAATTAGGAAGGTTTTCCTTACCATTAAGAAGGGGCTTGTGAATAGACATTGGAGACATCCTTGGCATAGGAAGGGAATTGCTGGATAACCTTGTGCTTTAGTAATTGCTTGGCTGCTGATTGTGGAGAAATTCAGCATCACTAGACAACCTAGCTAGAGAGTATTTGTGATAAGAATGAGAGACTGAAGTGTAAACTATGTCTCAACCGATAGCCCGTTTCTGTGCAGAATAATACTTAATACAGTAGTATGTATTATCTCAAAATGGTGTCATTTATACCAGTCCTTTGTAAAACCATAAAATTTAGTAGCAGGAATGCTATTAATGCCACATAAGTGATGCAATTAGGAGAAGGTAAATATCAAGAAAGCAAAGAAATGCAAAATTCCTGCCGCTGTCATTAAGCAGCATAGTAGTCTTACCTCTGCTGCAACATGAGACAGTAAAACAATGAATTACAAAATTTACAACACCTGTATAATGGCCATGAGAACGGTGGAAGCAAGACGTTATTTAGCCTAAATTTATGCAGTTAATATTTTGTAGAGAGGAAATGGCAAAGAACTGGAAGACCTGTACACTATAATTTTGAATAACCACTTTAGAACTGTAGGTGTGGCGTCTAATGAATGGTTTAAGGAAATGACTGGTGTTTTCTGATTTATTTGATTATCTTATGTCATACTGAAGATATAGGACTTGTGTGCTTGTCACAGGGTAGGTGGGTGGGTAACTATACAATTATTATAAAGCTAGGTGTGTCTATATCTTGGTTATATTAATTATTGCTTATGTACAGCTTAAAAATAATTGAAGCACTGAATATCCAATACACATACACAAATACATATATACATAAAACAATGTATGTGTGTGTAACACACAATTGTATAAGTTATAGGTTTAATTCAGATGACGATCCAAATCATAGTTTGGAGGATTGGGAATGTATTGCAGACTTATGCTTCTTACCCTACTCTCCCTCTTCCTCTTTCGCCAATGTCACTTCCATTTCCATCATTTTACAAATTCACAGCATGTCGATGGGCCCTGATGTGGATCATAACTCCAGGTTGAGTGGGGTGGTTGGGGTTGTAGAAGGTTTTAAGCCTGTGCTCAAGGGCAAACTAGGATTGAAATAAGCATGGCCGTGAACCTGGCGGTTTTCATTAGCGCTCTTCTCTGAAGCATGACTTGCACGCTTTCAAATAAAGGTTTTTAAGTTTATGTTAAGCATAGTTTGCAGAAATCATGGTAACATGTGGGTAAAAGAACCCTGGAGATGAAGAATAAGGCAGACAATGAAAGGTATCCCAAGCTAGGATTGCAATGTGACATCTGAACTGGGCCATAGGATAAAACATGTTTCATTCACAGGATCGTAGTCATAATCCAGTTCACTTATGAGCACTTAGTTCTAATTGAAATCAATGACTCTGCCAGATTGTGATCTTTATATCTTTAAATCAGTGGGCACTTTTCGGTCTGATGCATGTCAAGTGGAGCAGTTAAGCATGTACAGTACTTAAATCCCTCTCATTTAAATAAGTTGCACTGACAGTCAAACTGTATGATTAGTTTGAGCTAAGTTTCATGTGACTCCTCCTTGTATTGTGCCATTTTATTTATTTATTTATTGCTTTATGCATACATCGCTACTCCAAATGACGCTGATCTTTTTTGAGGGCTCATTTGAAATTCAGATTTCCCTGCATGGATTTTTTTCTATTAACTCCAGGAAGGTTGCTATTGAGCACAATTATTCCCTCTATTTCCAATGTTCAGAGTGTGAGCGCCATTTTTTATGTAGCCAAACTGCCACTGGCCACATGCAAGAAGGAGATATTGGCAGGTTTAGGAAGAATCTAAAGGATTGCAGATGGAAGAAACAATGTTTCGGGGGGGGGGGGGGGGAGACCCTAAGGGAGTTTTTATTAAAAACCCACCAACCTCCAAACAAGCAAATGAGTACAGAGTGACTGGTGAGGGATATGGGGAAGAGAAAGTCAAGTTTGATGGGAAATGGAATGGAATATCTTGGCAAAGGGTATGGCTCAGTGAATGGAATGAGGAACAGGAGTATCTTGTTTCAGGCCTACCCTTCTATAATTATTTTATAAAGAATAATTCACAAACTTATTGCCATTCAAAATGTTTGCTCTCTTTTGATGTCTTATTTTTCATATTTTTGCGCACCATAAATATGCATAGGCACTGTATTGTGATGGTGTGAAGGAAAGGCTTATCTTATAACCTGTTACTGGTGTTACCTTTCCCCCTGGATACTGGACAAATTCCTAAACAAATATTGTATAACCATGAGGCATCTTGTGTATATTTGTGTATTAAAACAGACCAACACTTGCTTTTCTTTTACTTGTTTAATGGTACCATATTTCTGAAAGTTTGCCAGGCACATTCCATAATTAAGCTCTTCTGGCTGAAACACTTCTAAGCGATTTTCATTGCTGGCCGGATGCAGAGATGGGAAAGCTCATTTCAGTAAGTTAGTATGATTTTTATACTTGCTACTAGGCATTCTGCCTTCCAGTTCGGGTTACTGTTGGTTTTTCCTTGCATGCAGCAGTCTAAAATCAAGACCACCATTAACAGTAAGAAAAAGTTAATCTTCCAAAAGGGCTACGTTTTTGGAACTTGATGTTTGCAGCTGACATTTTCACAATCCTCATTGCATCTTTTGAATGCTTAGTTAAACATGCTTAGTTAAACATGCTTAGATGGATCCACAAAGTACCATTTGTCTTGAATCAGAACACCTAAATAGTAGGTACTGACTTTCTTCTCCCTGTTCTGGTCTTGGCTAGAGAAGGGAGCGACGGGAGTATCAAGTTAGATTTCTCCCACTGCGGTCTAGAATCCTGTCCTGGGGTATCAGGTAACTTTCAGCAACCAAGGATTCTAAGCTGCTGATGGATGCCAAATTCACTCTCTCCTTGTGGGCAACTTGTTGCCTAGAAAGGTCACCTCTGCGCCGTATCCCCCAAACTATTTGTCAGTCCTTGGCCAGATGACCCAACAAAACGAGATTCATAAGTGTGTTGGCTAAGCTTAAGAAAAGGGTCATAAACGAGACACCTAAAGCTCCCGAGACAATAGGATCAGCTTGACTAAATCTATGTGAGGATGGCACAAAATACTAATGATAGCCTCTGAACAAGGAGGAAGCATAACATACCTATCTTATGCTGCGTTGCTCTGCCGAGGGTAAAATACAGTCCAGATTGTGGGTGGAACAGCTGCTGCTAACAGTCCCGGTTGATGCCACATGGTTATTACTCCTGCTTTGTTCGGTGTGTCTGAAGAAGGGCATACCAACATTCCCCATGTCAATATTTATATCAGAAGGGATATGCTCTCCCTCTGCAAATGCTACTGTTGTCTTAAGCTCCAGTTACAGAATTAGTCTTGTCAAGTCCATTTATGTCCTGCCTCAAGTACTTAGCCATTGATTCAGTGAATGTGTGGAATCTTTCTGCAGCCATCATTGGTATGAAAACCATGGCATCCCTGATGAACAGTGTGGCTTCTTTATTGCATGCTTTGAACCCCATGGATTCTTTCAGCTCTTTGTTCTGGTTTTCCTACCTTATCTTCAGATGGCAAGGAGGCAGCTTATAGGCAGGGCTTTTTTTCATCTGGAAC
The DNA here is from genome assembly GCF_964188315.1 of Podarcis muralis. Taxonomy (NCBI): domain Eukaryota; kingdom Metazoa; phylum Chordata; class Lepidosauria; order Squamata; family Lacertidae; genus Podarcis; species Podarcis muralis. The sequence continues at coordinate 17,581,711 of NC_135665.1, forward strand.
TCACCGGAACTCAGTTCCGGAACCTGGGCGCCATTGCCATTATAAGAGAAGAAGGGAGTTGTTCATGGTGCATTCTGGCACCTCTTTTTCTAGAAAAATAGCACTGGTTATAGATACAAATGTGTCAGCCAAGAACAGCTAAGCCACACAATAACTTCCGCACATTCCTTCGAAAGACCTCTGTAATTAAAAAAAATATCTTGACCAAGATTGCTAGAATTCATGCCAAAATTTGATTTGGTTTTAGTCATAGCACCAAATGCTACGCCAGGATTTTTGACTGAGCAAAAGGTCCCATCTTAACCGAGTTTGCTTTGCTGGCCGCAAATCTTTTTATTTGTCGTACATTAGCATTCATTTCGCCAGATGCTGTTGACATCTGGTGTTGCATGCTGCCCAGGAAATATGTTAAGCATTTTGTATGTGATATAAGACTAAATGTGCTTGTGATATCCCAATGAGAAATGAGCATGTTCACCTAACACAAGGGTTGTTAACCTGGTCCCTACCACCCACTAATGGGCGTTTCAGGATTCTAGGTGGGCGGTAGGGGGTTCTACGGCACAAGCGGAATCCTCCTTCCATCGAGTGCTGGTGGGTGGTAAGGAAATTTTACCATCAAGAAAGATGCATTAGTGGGCGGTAGGTATAAAAGGGTTGACTACCCCGGCCTAACATCTAGCAGTAAGACTCCTATCAGGAACAAATCGTAAATATTACATAACACGTGTCTTGAAGGAAGTGGGTGCCCATGTTTTATAAGCCCAATCTGATGTCTTTATATTGACCCTTAAAGCTCTAAAATGCTTAGGCCATGGATACCTTAAACAGCAACCTTCTCCATATGTCCGCCATTGTTTTCAGAAGAGTACAGTGGTGCCCCGCAAGACGAATGCCTCGCAAGACGAAAAACCCGCTAGATGAAAGGGTTTTCCGTTTTTGAGTTGCTTCGCAAGACGATTTTCCCTATGGGCTTGCTTCGCAAGATGAAAATGTCTTGTGAGTCTTGCGATTTTTTTTCGCTCCCCCCCCCCTTTTTCTAAGCCGCTAATAGCCTTTTAGCTGCTAAGCCTTTAATAGCCGCTAAACCGCTATTAGCGCTAAGCTACTAATAGGGTTGCTTCGCAAGACGAAAAAACCGCTAGACGAAGAGACTCGCGGAATGGATTATTTTCGTCTTGCGAGGCACCACTGTAATTGTCGCCTGTGAGATCTATAGGGCTTGTCCAGCCAAACACAGAGTGGGGAGGCTATACTGTGTCATTCCCTTGTGGCAAGTGTGCTCTTGTCACCTGCCTTATGTGCCAGTTCATGCAGCCTCCCTGTCCCACCTGCTGTGTATCACCTTCTCATCCCCAGCCATCGATACGCTCCTGTGTGAATCGTAGCTCAGGTTGGTGACTGGGTTGCATTGCACTGGTGGGGTGGGCCAGGCTTGAGTTGTCCTTTTACCATTTTTGTTCCTCTCTGGCTTCCGGTCTCTCTTGGCCAGTTGGGAGATGGAACATGCATTGCCTTCTCTGGCCGACACGAGCTGTCCTTAAGGCTTTTATATATCCTTCCCACTTCTGGCTTCTGGTCATTGGTTATGGGATAATTCATTCCGTAGAATTCCCAGTCCACTAGGCGCTTAGTGAAGATGCTTCCGTTTGATGGCTGTGCTCTTAATCCATTTCTCTTGCACACACCTGCTCCCCACCCACCTGATTCTTTCATGGCAATATCAGGCATTTTCTTCTTGATGGCATTTCTGCCAATTGCAACAGTGTGAGCATTCATTTGTGTGTCCCTCCGACTCTGCTAGCCATTCGCCAGTCTTGCTTATGTCCTTGCAGGCTTTTGAGTGAACAACGGCTGATGTGGACCAGGAGGGTGTTCTCCCTGTGTAGATTTGAAAGATGGGATTTTGCGAACGTGTGTGTTTATGCTTTTTTGCATTAGAGTAGGAGGTAAACTTCTGTCTTGTCTGGGGGAGGGGGGGAATCAAACCAGCCACCCTAGGGGTGAATGCTTGCTTGTGCTTTGTTATAGCACACTAAGGAGTTTGCTTGGCTGTGGCCACAGTTTCTTTTGGGCTTTTTGTGTGTCTTCCATGTCTGTAGTGTGTAGCATTGTGACAGACATGTCCTTGGCATATATTCTGCATGGATCGGCTCCCTGTGCTTCTGTGTTATATAATCACTGGCTCTGCCCAACAGGGGTGTAGTGTTGATGTGTCTATGTCATTCTGCCATTTTGGGATTTTCTGGTTGTGCATGTGTCCTTCTCCTCTGCCAGACAGAGCAAGTATAGGATACAGCAGCCTTCCTCATCTTCCGTATAATGTAGGGTTGCTCTGCTGAGCGCATGTGCACTGAAATATTGCTCACGTCCGCAGTAGATTCGGACAGATGTAAATGTTTCAGGCTTGGTGCGTTGAACTCAGTTGCAGGATTCGTGGATTTGCCCTGCTTAAAGAGGGGTGATTTGTGTGCTCTTCCTTCAGTTGCAATATAGACTGTGCAGAGGAAGCATACTTATCTTGTGACCCACTAATCCAGCTGCACCGCAACAGCCCCAAATGTCAGCTCATGAAAGGCTTAATAAATCTGCCAGCGGGGGGGGGGGGGAGTTTGCTGTCTGCCTAACTCTGCAAAAGTGGAAAAATCTAAAGCATTTTACAAACCATAGCACATGGCTGGTGCTTTATAAGCCTTTTGAAAACGAGGTATTTGGTCTTTGTGTTTTTCGGCCCTCCTACAAGTTGCTTTGAGGAGTTTTCTCCCGGTCTTCATTCAGGTATTGGATCTTGACTGACAGCTAACTTTCAGAATATCCTCCGATAAAAAGTGTCTCATGCTTTCACTTTTCACACTCTCAGTCTACTGTCTTAAGGGAATCTGTGGCATTTTTCTCAGATTTTATTTATTTAGCAAGCCTTTTGTCCCATTTAATCAGCAAAAACTTCTAAGTGGTTTGCACAGAACAATATAAAATCTTAATTAAAAATACAGATGATTACCTCCCCAGCTTGTTGGTTTCAGCAATGCTCTGGTTAAGTGTCTGGTTCTTCCCAGATCTTTTCGGAAGTCCACGGCCAGGGGTTAAGCTTCAGCTCTACAGCAACGAGGCTACGCTGTTGCTCTGCAGAGTGGGAACGCATACACATTGCACAAGCTTTTCTTTCTTTCTTTTTTAAGGTTCTTGTTGCTAGTTTGATCTCGCCTTCATTTGTTACCTTTTCCAGCATCACTCCCACTAATGGTGAACTCAGACGATGAGTTCCAGCAGGACTATAGCCAAAACAACAGAAACTGGAAAATAGGGAGGAAGGGATTGGCATGCTCAGAGGAGACCCAAGGTTCGCAGGAACACCTGTGCACACTTTCTAAGGGGGCAACCTCCCCGCTAAAAAAGGACTGAGCATCCTCAGTGGCCACATAATATTGAGTGTCTGTTGTGTAAAACATAATATTAGTAAATAAAGGGAGAATGTAGTGTCCTGGCTGACGATGGAACTTTGCCCAGGCACATCACACTGCAATATTGTGTTGTAAGTCCTATGCGTTCTTTCCTAATGAGTTACCAGGCAGTCTCAGGGCTTCCTCATATGTGCTTGAAGCTGTTGTGTGCAAAAGCTCCCTCCCCCATTTGTTGAGTGCAATGATACTAGCACTGCATATAAGGAATCATTGGCCCCCTAAAAGCTGTTGAGCCTTTCTGGGTAAAGAAGGCTTTCTTTCACTTGTGGGTTCTACTTGCAAACATCTCCCCATCCACTGGTAAAAAGAAAAAAAGGTAAAGGACCCCTGGACGGTTAAGTCCAGTCAAAGGTGACTATGGGGCACGGGTGGTGCTTGGTCTAAACCACTGAGCCTCTTGGGTTTGCCAATCAGAAGGTTGGTGGTTTGAATCCCCGTGACGGAGTGAGCTCCCGTTGCTCGGTCCCAGCTCTTGCCAACCTAGCAGTTCGAAAGTATGCCAAAAGTGCAAGTAGATAAATAGGTACCACTGTGGCGGGAAGGTAAACGGTGTTTCCATGCACTTTGGTTTCTGTCATGGTGTTCCGTTGCGCCAGAATTGGTTTAGTTATTCTGGCCACATGACCCGGAAAGCTGTCTGTGGACTAACGCCGACTCCCTCAGCCTGAAATCTATTTCTGCTTGGGATGCTGTGGGATTTGAACCAGTGGCTCAGGAAAGCCCTTCTCCTGTTGCTATCAGGATCGGTTTTCTGTCCTCCAAACTGCTTCGGTTGTGGCATTAACTGTGCAAGATGAGATGCTATGTATTGTATCACCATCTGTCTATTGGAGGGACACATCACCTTGGGAGATTGGGAGAAGTCATAATACTATTGTCTCAATGTCCAAGTCTTGATGCTACAGAAATGACATTTAGGGCTACATAGGGATTTTTCTTCCTGCATGCTTGCGAGTTTCTGTGCAAATAAGAAAAATGTCAACAACACCAAGTTATTATCATTTGAGAGGAAAATATTTCAGCACCACTGCAGTATATTTTCAGTGTTTTCCTTGAAATCTAATGTTTGTTTGTTTTAAGAAACAGGTATTTACTAAAGCCAGCTTCTAAGCTGACTCAGCTGGAACGCTCCAACATTCCCTAAAATTGCTTGACTAGGAAGTGGGAACAGAGTGTTCTCAGTTTTAGGTCACCAAGGCTGTGGATCTCTTTTCATTTCAGCACAACAGTCAAAAGGTTTTTCACATCCAGGTACAACACAGAGAATCTATCTGGAGTTGAAATGAGGTTTATTTGTTTGGTAAATGGGGCTTTTTCATAACCATCAGCTAAAAAAAGATTTCTTTTGCAGCATTGTGGAATATTTTTTTTTTTGTAAAATAAATTGTACTTGCCTCTGCCAGAGGGACAAAGTCTGTGCTCCTCAAATCGCTTCTTCAGCAGCAATCCCATTGACAAAAGAGTTTGTAGTATGACCCATTATTTTATTCTTAAAGAGACCCAGTTTGTTACACAACTGTATCATCAAAAATAAGACTAGAATTTGTTTTTCTATCAGTGGAGGCCTTCTCCTAATAACAGACTGCTTTATTTTTGTTGTTGGACCATTTTACATCTCTAAAGAACGGGGGCAATTACAAACTTCAGGCCCTTTGGTTTGCTGCTACACATAGCTATTGTATTCATTATACAAATCGTACCGTCTTAAATTAAATTAAGCCAGCAACTGTTGTGCACTTACTAGGTACCTATTATAAGTGTTCCCGTTGCTTTTTAAATATTTGGCTGCCACCATAGCCAGCTTTTGAAAACCCTTAACGCATAATGAGATCTTAAGGAACACCAGCTGTTTCTTGAAAATGAGAACATCATAGCTGCCATTACAGGTCAGATATCTTGCTTCGTATCCAGCAATCTGCAGTGACCAGTGTCCTAAGCTTTATAGGCAGCAGGGTTTGTGATGATTTGTGCTCATAGTGCTATTGGGCCACCCACGTGCGATCCCACTTTCGATGATGCTTGTTCCTTCAAAGATTTTGAGGTGGTTGCACTGTTACATTTCCAATCGGTGAATATCCCTGCCAAAATCCTATAACTTTTTGCACCAGTAATGTTCTGGTTGGTTTTTGTCCCACTTTTGTTGTGCTGTAGCCCCTCCAGACAGCAGCAATGCTCTGAGGAAGCATTGCAGAATGGTCAAAGGCCTGGAAACGATGGTCAAAGGCCTGGAAACGATGCCTTATGAGGAATGGCTAAGGGAGCTGGGCATGTTTAGCCTGGAGAAGAGGAGGTTAAGGGGTGATATGATAGCCATGTTCAAATATATAAAAGGATGCCATATAGAGGAGGGAGAAAGGTTGTTTTCTGCTGCTCCAGAGAAGCGGACACGGAGCAATGGATCCAAACTACAAGAAAGAAGATTCCACCTAAACATTAGGAAGAACTCCCTGACAGTAAGAGCTGTTCGACAGTGGAATTTGCTGCCAAGGAGTGTAGTGGAGTCTCCTTCTTTGGAGGTCTTTAAGCAGAGGCTTGACAACCATATGTCAGGAGTGCTCTGATGGTGTTTCCTGCTTGGCAGGGGGTTGGACTCGATGGCCCTTGTGGTCTCTTCCAACTCTATGATTCTATGAATGAACTAAAGCAGAATAAAGCTAGCGCTGATCATAGAATTGTAGAATCGGAAGGGACCTGAGGATCATTTAGTCCACCCCCTGCAATGAAGGGATATGCAGTTGTCCCATACAGGGATCAAACCTGCAACCTTCGCATTATCAGCACCACACTCTAACCAATTGAGCTATCCAGGCTTTAATGGACTGTTATTGTATAAAAAGTGCATTTCAGAATACACCCATAATAAAATAATAGTGTGGATGGGCCCAAAGGATAAACACACGTAGGGCTTATCCACATTTACCTTTCCTTTGCATTTTCCAGCCCAAAACTGCCTCGGCCCAGTATACCTGAAGGAGCGTCTCCACCCCCATCATCCAGCCCGTACGCTGAGGTCCAGCTCCAAGGGCCTTCTGGCGGTTCCCTCACTGCGAGAAGTGAGGTTACAGGGAACCAGGTAAAGGGCCTTCTCTGTAGTGGCACCCGCCCTGTGGAATACCCTCCCATCAGATGTCAAGGAAATAAACTATCTGACTTTTAGAAGACATCTGAAGGCAACCTTGTTTAGGAAAGTTTTTATTGTTTGATGTTTTATCCCATTTTTAATATTCTGTTGGGAGCCGTCTACAGGGGCTGGGAAAACCCAGCTAGATGGGTGGGGTATAAATAAATTTATTGTTATTATTATTATTATTATTATCCATGTCCGAGTACCACTGCTTTTGTTTCTGTTTGCTCTGGAGCTTTCCCCATGAAAACCTGCTCTTTAAAGATGCATCAGAGCAAATGGCAATCCACAGAAATCCCAAATTGCCATTTGCTCCAATTGAGTGCTGAAGAGTAGGTTTTTCCTCAAAAAGCTCAGGACATGGGGCTTTAAAGTGTGGACCTGTGCATGTGGATAAGCCCATAGTGCAGAACCAGCTTAAGAGAAGTTAACATAATTCATGTATAAGATTCTGATTTGCCCTTGAGTCCAAAATCAAATTTCTCTTGAGTGTCCAGGCGCTACCTTTTATTTAGTTGGTTGCTGGTGACTTGCTTTGAGAAGGCCCACTTCTTACCTTTGTTTTCACGCTTGTAAACAGACTGTCCACACACCAGAGACCTTTTCGTCCCATCTTTGCTTTGTGTTCTCTAGCATCCTACCCGTAGCATCACCAAGAATCAGAATCCAGGGCAGGGCTGCACATGCTGGAGTAGACCCGATTCACAAAGGTTCTCATTATGTTTTATGGAGCGACGTTGTAAACAGGTTTCAATCAGCAAGACTACTGGGAGAGAGGTGAAAACCTCCCCCCCCCCCCCCGAAGATGAGGTCATCAGGAGCTGGAGGCAAACATAGCATTCAGCTCCCTGAGTTTGGTAAAACACTGAACCTAGAGATATCATTGCACCGGATGAGGCCTCCACTGAGAAGCTAGAGACTCGTTTTAGGTATAAGGAATACTGTAATATAATACCTTGGTGCACAGTGTGGCCTTTTGCACCAAGATATTCATTCAAGTATGATGTCCTGAATTTTTTTCCAAAGTGTGCATGATACTCATATTTTGTATGACATGTACAGTGGTACCTTGGGTTATATACGCTTCAGGTTACATATGCTTCAGGTTATAGACTCTGCTAACCCAGAAATAACACCTCGGGTTAAGAACTTTGCTTCAGGATGAGAACAGAAATAATGCTCCAGCGGTGCAGCGGCAGCAGGAGGCCCCATTAGCTAAAGTGGTGCTTCAGGTTAAGAACAGTTTCAGATTAAGAACGGACCTCCCGAACGAATTAAGTACATAACCCGAGGTACCACTGTAGAGGTTCAAATGACAAAGAAAATGTTGGTGATTTTTTAAAAAAGTTTTGAAACTTTGCTGCAAGTAACATCTATGTTTATGCAATATTCATTTATATCGAAACGTTTTCTTGAATTTTCTGTTTTACATCATTTTGAGCATCTGCGCATGCGCAAGCGGCGAAACCCAGAAGTAACGCGCTCCATTACTTCCGGGTTGCCGCAGAGCGCAACTCGAATGCGCTCATCCGGAAGCACATTCAACCCAAGGTATAACTGTACTCATTTTTTACATCCTTAAGATATCAGTGACTTCCCTTCTCTTTCCATGGTTCATTTTACATATTATAAATCCCAGCATATTTTACCAAAACTATACCATTCAGTGTTCCATTATTACATCCACCCTAACTTATTTACATTGTTGAATTTATCTTAATGCTGCAAGCTATTTCCCATATATTCAATAAACATTTTCCATTCTTCTCTAAACGTATGTTTTCCTTGTTCTCTTATTCTATATGTTAAGTCTGCAAGCTGCACATATTCTGTCAACTTAAGTTGTCACTCTTTGGTTGGGACCTTGGTTTATGCAATATTCAGATGAACAAGATAGTGTGTGTTTTTAGTCTGCCACATGTCAAGTTTTTCATTAAACGTGTCTTGATTTCATCACCTCTTTTCTTGGCTTGTCGATGAGTCACTCTTCTGGGCTGTGTTTATTAACCCAGCCATGCTCTAGATATTAGGAACAGCACAGTACTGAGAAAATAGTTCCAGCCTCCAGGTTTTTCTACCTTTAGTGTTCGCAGTGAGAGTTGTAGAAGGTGCAGCACTTCTGACCAGTTTTACATGTTGGCACTGGGCTGCCTTATTTTTCTTGAAGATGTAAATTGGCCAATACTTATGTGTATAAAAAGTCCTCAGTACCAAATGTACCAGTTTTTTAAAAATAAAAAATCCAGCATTTAAAAAATGATTTATGTGAAATATACTATTAATATTCAAAAAGCATTCACACTATAAGGGGAATGTTGATTGCCTTCATATTCTGCTTATGAGCTCCTAGACCTATCTGACACACTGTTCTAAACAGAATAGTACATAGACCTTGTTCACCAAGGTTATTAAAATATATATCTTACCTTGATTAGTGTTTTTCTTTTATTGGGGTTCACCATGCAGTTGTGTATGCAATGGTGCTTCAGAGGCATTTCAGATATTTCATTCCAAATTTTCTTTAACATTTGCTGCTCATGTGGACTTTTCATCTCGTGAATTTCAGGATGCCGGTTTTAATTTTGTTTTTAAAAATTGAGCCCATCGTGTTCATCAGGCCTGAAGCTGTGCATGATACATGTCAGTGGAGGAGGAGGAACTAGCCTCTGGGGGCACGCCAAATTTGGCTCTATGCTTTGGGGACATCAGGTGGCCCAAGCCCCTACCCAAAAATATAGGGTGGCCAAAAGGGCTTGGCTCCTGCTACATATTAGGAAGTACCTCTTCCTCAACTTCCTACAACAGCTGGAAAAAGCTGTCATCTCTGGGTCCGCATTCAAGATTAACTTCAAACAGATTAGTTACTTATAAAACTTTTTAACCACCCTTTTTATATTTACACTCGAGACAAAAAAGGGATTTTATTTTGTCCCCACCTTCTAATGTTAATTTCCATTAGGGACTTTATGAGATCATTAACAAACAAAGGGTAGAATAATTAACGTGGAGCATAAAGGGGAAAGTTTTGTATGTGGGACTGAAATCAAGACCCAAGCTTGCCAGCTACTTTGGAATGAAGCGTCGAGATTATAAACAGAAACAATGATTGCTCACTCTCATCAAAAGAGTTTGCTTGCCCTTCCCCCTGAGCTACTTCCCTGACCAAGCGTTATTTCTCCCAGTAAAAGAGAGTTTTAGAGTCTCAGACAAGATGAAACTAGAATACTTCTGTTCAGTCACACAATGGCTACAAGGAGGTGGAAGACCCATTTAACCTTTGCACTTGCTTCTCCCATTCTCCTACATCAATGGACCGTAAACATGCTGGAAGTTGGCTAGGTAGCACCCTAGCAAACGTCTTGTAAGAAATCCCATTCTTACGTTATTTGCAGCCTAATCTTTTAATCTTAGGAAGTGTAGGTAGTTGAGATAAGCATGTATCAGATTATATGGGATTGTTATTTATAAATCCAGCCTCCTTTCGTTCTAAATCACAATTTCCTCAATTAAATCCTGATCCTGCTTCTTAGTTATGCTACTGAACTCTCCACAAATTACCAAGATGTTTTTTAAGGTTGGCACATGCAAAAAATAATCTTCTCACACTTCCTTGAAGGGTGTTCGGTTTTTTTTTTTTTATTTGCCAACCTTCTCAGGCTCTGCTGTGTGACAGAAGTTTGCAAGGAAATCAGAAGTACAGTGGTACCTCAGGTTAAGTACTTAATTCGTTCCAGAGTTCTGTACTTAACCTGAAACCGTTCTCAACCTGAAGCACCACTTTAGCTAATGGGGCCTCCTGCTGCCACCGCGCCACCGGAGCATAATTTCTGTTCTCATCCTGAAACAAAGTTCTTAACCTGAAGCACTATTTCTGGAGTCTGTAACCTGAAGCGTATGTAACCTGAAGCGTATGTAACCTGAGGTACCACTGTACACCACAAGGAGCCTTTCGGGTCTTTTTGAATAATAACCACCCTTCCTCCTTGTACATTCTTGACTTCTCTCTCGCTTTATTCTATTAGACATACCATAACTTAGTAGCAGAGGGGCTGCTTTGTATCATAGGCCCCACAATCTCCCCTTAGCATGTCCAGTTCAGGTAACATAAGGCTGGGAAGGATATTGGCCAGGAGACTTGCTGTCAATCACATGTAGCTATACATTTCCTTTTGTCTCTGAAATGTACATCCTCCATTCAAAGATTGTTAAAACATTCTACCACATGTGGTGGACATGCAAAAAGGCAAAGGCATTCTGGGAAATGATATATAACGAATTGAAAAAAATGTTTAAGATAACTTTTGTTTAAAAAGCCAGAAGCCTTTTTAATAGGTATAATAGAAGAATTACTAAAGGATATGAAAAGACTGTTTATGTAATGACGGCAGCTGAGAGAATGCTTTATATCCAGGGGTGGAAGGAAGAGAAAATATCAACTAAAGAAGAGATGATTATGAAGATGATGGAATACACTGAAATGGCAAAGATGCCTGGAAGAATCAGATACCAAGAGGACAACAAGTTTAACACAGAATGGAAAAAAATACATTATTAAAGAACATTGTAAACACTTAAAGATGTTAGCAGGATTTTTATAACGCTTGTAATTTGCAAAAACCAAAAGATTTAAAAAAGGATTACATTAAAGTTAGATAAATGTAATTAAATGCGGTAAGGATAAAAAATGTACATTTTGAAAACAGGGGGAGGGGAACCCCAAGTTTATATCAGTGTTATTTTGTTTGAATGGATGTTTGTAATGTTTAAAAAATATGAAAAAACTAAAAAAACCCCACAAAGATTGTTAAAGCACGTGAAGCTTGTAGCATGTTCATTTGCATGTTAGTAGAAATTAGGGTTGCTGCTAGTAGAAATTAGGGTTGTGCGTCTGCTTCAGATGAAGTCTGATTCCAGAAGCCAAGCAAGCTGCTTCGGGCTCTGTATGAGGTGAGGTGCCTTTGGTTTCTCCCAGTGCCTCAGGCAAGGCTGGCCAAAGAACTTTTGGCAGCTGAGGCAAACCACAAAATAGTGCACCTCTCGCAGCCAGGGAAGAAGGGGCAAGTGACGATGTACTTCAGAAACAAGGGGGGAAATAAATACATTGGGAACAAGGGTGGGCTCTTACCCACCAAGAGGCTGCTGTCGAGGGAGAATTTGGGGTGGAGGGCTGCTGAGGAAGGTGTGGATCTGGCCTCCGAGGAGCACACTGCAACTACAAAGGCAGCAACGGCAGGTGATGCATTCCTTCCATGGGTGATCTGCTGTCCCCATGGAATCTGCAGCCTGAGGCGGTTGCCTCACCTTGCCTCCTGGGTGGGCCGGCCCTGTCTTCAGGTCTGCCTTGAGGCTTCAGAGGATGCCAGTAGAGTCAGGCAGTCTGAAGGAGCAATCCTACCCTCTCATTTGTTTGCGGGGAGTGGGTTGGGGGTGGTGAAGAAGAAGAAGTGTTTGGATTTGATATCGGGTAGCTTTATCACTACCCGAAGGAGTCTCAAAGTGGCTAACATTCTCCTTTCCCTTCCTCCCCCAAAACAAACACTCTGTGAGGTGAGTGGGGCTGAGAGACTTCAGAGAAGTGTGACTAGCCCAAGGTCACCCAGCAGCTGCATGTGGAGGAGCGGAGACGCGAACCCGGTTCACCAGATTACGAGTCTACCACTCTTAACCACTACACCACACTGGCTCTCTGGACACCTCTTCTATTTCCACCCGCTCCTACAAAAATGGGGTGAATTACTTCTCTACAAAATGTTAAAGACCAACTCTCCTTGCGTTTAGCCTTCTGAAAGGATACTTAACATAGGTACACCTCTACACCTCATGCCATTTTAATACAAATTAAATACAAATCACATGGGGGATTAGTGAATCAATTTCTCTCAGATGTTTAAGACTCCTTTTGCATAAAATCACCTGCACCTATCTGCCTGAAATTTGGCAGGCACCATCCTCTCAGAAAGGTCCGCTATGTCTGCAAATTTCATCCAGTTCTGTCAGAAAGAAAGTTATTGAAGATTTCCTCATGGAAGGCAGACATAGAAAGCCTTGGATTTTCTGAAACAAGGCTTGGTATTGGACCAAGGCAAAGCATATTTGAAGTGGAATCAGCCAGATGAATAGAACAATAAGCATAGCACTTTCGGAAATCCCCTCTTCCACTTTCCTGAGTCTAAGGTGGGGAGTATGTCTTCCAGCAATTGTGCTGGATTCTTCTGTTGATTCCAATTGTTTAACTAGAAATAAAATGTGTTGCCTTTATACGAATTTCTTCTCCGCTTGAAATCTATGTGCTGGAATGCTGTGGCTCACACAACCCACCATTTGAGAGTCATTGACATAATCTTTACACCCAGGCAGTTATAGATACATCCTGCCTCTGTTCTCCGTTGCCAAATATCTAGAAAGGTACTGAAAACTGGGTATTGGTGGGTAACCTTCAAAAATTTGGGGATGCCAGATCAGTTCAAAAACTGCAGAGACTACTCCTTTGACTTCTGCTGTTCAGTTTCCCTTGAGTTTCCTTTCAAGGCATTGACATTCACTTGTTGGTTATGTTTAGAACAAATTTAGCCATCAGCCACCTAAAGCAGCTGCAATAGTGACTGATTTAGACATGAAATACTGCGTGGAGGCCTAGGATTAATAGAAGGCAGTTTAAGCCTGAGATGACAAAACAGTCTGCTATTAGAAAAGAGTAGCAAGAATTCATCAGTCATGGGTGAGTAATACTTTGTTTTCTGTTGCAGGATTCTCAAAAATGTCTGTTACTTGTGGACTCGACTGAAGAGCTGGTGGTATATTATTGCTGCTTACTGTTTACCAGCTATTTTAGTTCAACCTCAGTATGGATGACTCAGGTTGATAAAATAAGGCCAGTTTAAACGCATTTGTTTTGCTCAGGTGTCCATTCCCTTGTTTCAGCAAATTGGAAAATCCCTGGGGATCTTTCAAGAATAAAAGGTACCAAACATTTCATTGGGGAGTGAGTTCCCTAGGAAAAATAAATAAAGAATAAAGGAATATTCATGGCATGTATAGTGAGTATCAGTATTAATATTACAGAATGGTAGTGCCAAGGCATGCTGTTCCGTTTGTTCAATGTCACTTCTGATATTGTATCTCCAGCTTCAAAAGACTTCAGCAAATATAAAGACATTTGGGTCTCAATGAGAGCAATGTGAAATTTCTTAATCTACATCCATAATAGATAGTCAGAGGCATTATGTCTCTGAATGCCGGATGCTGGAATTCACAACAGGAGAGTACTGTTGTGTTCAGTTCTTGCTTGCAGCCTTCCCATGGGCATCTAGTTGGCCACTGTGAGAAGAGGATGCTAGACCACAAAGAAGAAACAGACAAAAAGAAGAAACATATTTATTTATACATACATACATACATACATACCCGGCCCATCTGGCTGGGTGGTTCCCAACAGAATATTCAAAACACAATAAAACACCAGACATAAAAAACTTCCCTAAACAGGGTTGCCTTCAGATGTCTTCTAAAAGTCAGTTGTTTATTTCCTTGACATTTGATGGGAGGGCGTTCCACAGGGCGGGTGCCACTACTGAGAAGGCCCTCTGCCTGGTTCCCTGTAACTTTACTTTTCAGTGTTCGGGCTGAACGATGGGGGTGAAGATGCTCCTTCAGGTATGTTGGGCCAAGGCACTTTGAATTGTGCTCAGAAACATCCTGGGAGCCAATGTAGGTCTTTCAGGACCGGTGTTATATGGTCTCGGCAGCCACTCCCCGTCACCAGTCTAGGTGCCGCATTCTGGATTAGATGTAGTTTCTGGGTCACCTTCAAAGGTAGCCCCACGTAGAGCGCATTCCAGCAGTCCAATGTAGATCAGCACTCCCCAAATACTAGAAGAGGTTGTAAACAGGACATTGTTAGGCCTCTCATCTAGTTCAAGCACAAGATATGAAGCTTGCCTCATCAGAGCTGCCAGCATTCTTGCAGAGGCCAAGCCAAACCACACACACAGCAAAACACAACTCCCACATGCTCTTTCTTCACACATTGGAAGAACCAGCCTTTCATTGTGGGAGGAGAGATTTGCCAGTGGCCTTCAAAAGCATTCTCAAAACAGGACTAGCCAGAATGGAGGATGGCGGGAGATGCTTGACAAGCCTTAATAATCCTCGGAGTGGGGAAGTGAGGCTTTTCGTTGCCACCCAAAAGGATTCCTGGAAAATACCAGTCATGTGGAAGCCTGCAGAGGAGCAACTGCTTACACACAGACTTCTTCCGTTCAAATGCATAGGCCGACTTGTAGGTGGCTGGAGGTGTGGCCCTGTTCCCCAGTGCTCACGCGATGTGCCTTTCATATGATTGATACAGTGGTACCTCGCAAGACGAAAAACTCGCAAGATGAAAGGGTTTTTGGTTTTTTGAGTTGCTTCGCAAGACGAATTTCCCTATGGGCTTGCTTCGCAAGACGAAAACGTCTTGCAAGTTTGTTTCCTTTTTCTTAAAACCGTTAATACAGTTGCGACTTGACTTCGAGGAGCAACTCATAGCACACGGTGTGGTAGCCTTTTTTGAGGTTTTTGAAGACTTTGGTGATTTTTGAAGCTTTTCCAAAACTTTTCCGAAACCGTGCTTCGCAAGATGAAAAATTCGCAAGACAAAAAAACTCGCAGAACGAATTAATTTCGTCTTGCGAGGCACCACTGTACTTGAATGAAGATGGCTATACAAACCTTTAACATAAAATCTATATGCCACTGTGGCGTTTGCCCTCCTAGGTGGGTCATAAGGAAAGGGTTAAATGAGTGTGAAGTGATTGGCTAGTGGGAACCCAAGGGGAGGAGTTATAGTTAGAGTTGGAGTTGTTAGGAGTCAGTTGGGAGTTGGAGAAGGAAGAGGGAGGATAAGTCTGTGGTTTGGTCTAGTTTTGATGTGAGAGAGTGAATGAAACTGTTAGGAGGAGTCAAGACAGTTGGGGTAATCAGAAGTTGTTAGGAACGTATAGGTCAGTAAAGAAACTAAGATTAAGAATCTGACAAGAAAAATTATCTGAAACCATAACCTTGTTAATGCTGATAAAATAAGCTTGCTTATTTGATTTAATGTTAACAACTGTCTGGACTCCGTGTGTACCCGAGAGAAACGGGTTGGTGGCAGTGGGGAAGCCATCACAGTGGTGGCACAGGGATCAATAGACCGTCAAATGTCTGGGGACCCTGTGTGATCGCCACAGCCACCTTTTCCATTAAAGGAAATTTGTGCCCCACCTATTCACTCACTATCGGGTCAGGTGTGTACAAATTGTTACTTCCACAACAAAAAGAACACTGTGAAAATGGCTAGTATACTTGTAATGGAAGTCTTTCCTTCCCTATGTCGTTCTAGGCCAGGGTTTTAACTCCCATCATTCCGAGCTAGCAGGACTAGTGGTCAGGGATGGTGGGAACTGTAGTCCAAAAACAGCTGGAGACCCCTGTTTGGGAAACCCTGTTCTAGGCATTTCCCTATCAAATAGCTGTTTATCAGCTGCTGCTGGTTTTTCTGGACTGCCTAGGGATTCAGGCCCCTGACCATTTACTTTTGTAAATTGTAAAACATGAGACATCAAAAAAATTCCAATACAGGGTTGCCTTCAGATGTCTTCTAAAAGTCAGATCATTGTTTATTTCCTTGGCATCTGATGTTAGGGCATTCCACAGGGAGGTTGCCACTACTGAGGAGGCCTTCAACCTGGTCAAACTTTGCGGCCAATGTTGCCAATTTCTGCGCTCTTTACCATGGCGCTATGGGGAGCCTCTAACAGGACAACCACTGCGAAGGCTTCTTTATAGCTTATTGTTTGCACTGCGCGTGGAGTGTGATGGCCTCATGGTGTTTCCTGCTCCTCTGTGCATTGATTGGTGCGCCTTCAGTTCATAGGTACTGTAGACAGAGCATCTCAACCAATGGACAGTGGCAGTTTTTACAGGGGCAATGAAGGAATGCCAGTTGGTTAGACAGCTACCTTAGCTTGTAGCTTGTCCTGATATTGTTTTGCTTTGTTGGTGTGAGTTCACAGGACTGTGATTACATTATGCGCCTGCTATCTATGGCATAGCAGCTGTTAGCATGGGGGGGGACTGAGGATCAGCCTATTATTTTTTTTATTTTTTAAAATTTATATGTTCACATATGAATGAGATCATTGTTAAATTCTCCGAGAGTCCCAGGCTGAAGAACAGTACAGGAATTGTCCATATAACTAAATAAATGAAATTGAAGCTTGATATGCCAAAATGTTCATATTTGGGTCACGGCCATGTGGGAAACTGACTCATAGCTCACTCGTTCAGAAACCAGCAGAGCAAGTTTATCATAAATAAAGGGCCTGTGGATCAGAGGCTGACAGAAGTATTTGTAAGCGGCCTTTTCCAAAAAGGAAAAAGAAAGAATTAGGTCCCTGCATAAAGAGACATGTATGTTGGTTGGTTTAAATATTTCAACACTGTTTCGGAGGAGAATATTTACTACGTGCATGATTTCATTAGATTGTAGCTGTTCTGGCAGCACGGCAAAATGAGACAAAGTGGGGATAGTCTGTTAGTCTTGGACAGCCTTCTGTTTGCAAGAGCATGGAATCTTCCTACCTTCGCCGAGCTTTTAAAATGGAGCGAAACCAGATGTTAAGTGTGGTTTCATATATCACATTCTTTTAAGTGCTTTGTTGAATCTGTGCCCTGAGTCCGTTTTGACATACCTGAATAGGAACTAAATAATTTAGCTGGAGGAAATGTGACTGTAAATTATACGAATTACATCTCGATGCAGGAAAAGTTGCATTTTGTAATATGTAAGGTTGGCCAGCATCACACATGACTAAATTTGTTGTATTGCAGCAGTTTGCAGATGCTTGCATGACAATATGGGGGGCAAGGAGCTTGCCCTATAGATATATTCTTGGATCTATATGGCAATGTTGACCAAAAAAAGCTGCTTTTGAGTTTGCCTGAAGTTGATGGAAGGTCCTTACAAAGGAACGATGTTCAGATAATGCAGTAAGGCAACCAAGCTACATATTTTAGGAAGAGGCAAAATAAAATATAATGCATACACAAAAAGTCACCCAGTAACACTTTGTTGTACTGTTGCAATAAACAATGCAATAAAAATTACTACCAAAAAATATCACCCAAGCTCTAGATTATTTGACAGATTTGAGGAGCATGTCTTCCTTTTGCCCACTATGGTCATCAGTTCAGGTAAATTAATAAAGTCCAAAAAGGACTACTACTTCACATAGAAAGTCCAGCCTGCAGTCATAACAAGGCCCACCAGGTCTCTGAATTTGCATCAGTTTGCATATTTATTTTAAGTCCTTATGAAAATTCATCAGTGTTTTACAGCAGATTTCTCCTAATAGGCATATTTTCCTAAGCAATTTCCCTTAATACTGCGTCTTTGTATTTTATTTTCACTAATATTTGCATTTTAATGCACACTTTACCCCAGTTTATGCGCTTTTGTATACATTACTAGCTGGAAAACTGAGTTGCAAAATCTAAAGAAGTGTAAATTTTGAAGAAAGGATGTGTTTTGGTTCACACACAGTTTGGGAAAGTGAATTAGACAGATTTGCTTTTAAATGCAGACTGAATCCAATTTCTCTTCCGTCCCTAACTGTGCCCATGCTGGTTGTAACACTGAGCCTATTTAGGACTGTTGGCATTCTACTGCCTGTACTACTATGCTGCCCTAAACCAAGTTGCATGTGCTCCTCAGCTCTTTGTCATTGCTCAGTTGGGTCAGTTGAGCAATGTGTGGCATCACTGTGCACGCTATGTGAATCAGTGTAAGCCTTCAAAAACAGAGGGAGAACCAGACCAATTCCATGCTGCTTAGTTGTGGCAGTCTCTGATGCAACAAAGAGAGAGAGAGAAAAACCATGCATTTGTGGAAGTGACACCCTTCCTGACTCAAATAAGACATAACCCAGACACTGTTCAGCCTGGACACTGAGGTCCAGCTCTGAGGGCCTTCAGGATACAGACGCTTCAGGTTATAGACTCCGCTAACCCAGAAATAGTACCTCGGGTTAAGAACTTTGCTTCAGGATGAGAACAGAAATCGCGCAGCAGCAGCGAGAGGCCCCATTAGCTAAAGTGGTACCTCAGGTTAAGAATAGTTTCAGGTTAAGAACAGACCTCCAGAACGAATTAAGTTCTTAACCTGAGGTACTACTGTATACCTGAAGAAGCATCTCCACCCCCATCATTCAGCCCGGACACTGACGTCTAGCTCTGAGGGACTTCTGGCGGTTCCCTCACGGTGAGAAGTGAGGTTACAGGGAACCAGGCAGAGGGCCTTGTCGGTAGTGGCGCCCGCCCTGTGGAACGCCCTCCCTTCAGATGTCAAGGAAATAAACAACTATCTGAATTCTAGAAGACATCTGAAGGCAGCCCTGTTTAGGGAAGTTTTTAATGTCTGGTGTTTTATTGTGTTTTGAATATTCTATTGGGTGCTACCCAGCCCGATGGGTGGGGTATAAATAAATTATTATTATTATTATTACTATTACTATTACTACTACTACAGCTAAGAAGCCAGTAGAGGAATCACAAGATGTACTTCATAAATCCACCCAGCTTTGTACTAAATGCAGCTGCTTCCACAGATGTTCCAGGTAGTGTGCCTGAGAAGCTCAATATAGCAAATATTGATAAATGGCCCATCCGTTAACCTTGATGTGGTTTCTGAGTCCATCATTTAAGTTGTGGTGCTGAACACACTTTTAAATATGTTCCAGTGGGTTTGCTTCCAAGAAAACAGGCTCAGAATCAGAGCATCTGCTGAACTAGATGCTGCTGTCTTATAGTTAAGTGTGGAAACAGAGAGACTGAAGCAAATGAAGTCAAAGTGAAGTGTAAAGGAATTATCCTGCAAAGATTTCTAAGGATTGCTTTCCTGACTCTTGGATAAAATGAGGTGAAAACACCCAATTTTGAATACACTGCTTTCAATCTAGAATCTGGATGTCGGTGGAACATTTTAACAATGAAGCCCTGTTGTAAAATGTTCCTCGTTGTGCCTAAAATTCTAATAAAGAAAATACTTCATTGCCAGAGGAGTATTCTTTCAGCTGCATTAACATTTAAAGTAAATGGCACTCACTGCCTACTTAAGTTAATTATAGTTCAGAAATGCCTGTTACTGAGTTAGGGAACATAGTCTAACCTCTGGATTCCTTTTGTGGAAGGTAAGCTTGGAGAACACAAATAGGCTATTCACCAAAGAACCTTAAATATTTCATAAATTAAGCTGGGTTCCATAAGAAACAGGAGCTTCATTCGGAACACCGTCGCAGCAGATTGCTTCACTCCATTTCTGCCTATGGGAGCCCCAAAGCAATGTCGCCACCCACCTTTGCAAAGTCAAATCAGATTGTGAAACGAGTGGGCAAATTCTGACAAGTCAGGCCAACTTTTTAAGTGGCTTCCCATTCCTCATCTCTACACGGCCAGCATTAAATCACCTTTTAGAATGGCTTCCAGATTTGCAGACACAACGTTGTACATCCTAATTGAAAGGGCATAATTACATAAATCCTCAACCGCTCTATGGTTACCATGTTCCTAAAATTTAAGAAAATAAATTACAACAATATTGCCAGTTCTGGGAATGTTTATGGTTTACACTCCGGAAACTTATCCTATGAGCCAATCCCATGATTTAACATGCCAGCAAATAAAACGTTTGCTTGGATGGGATGTGTCTATTGGGGTGCCAATGCAATGTCATGTTTAAACAATATTTTGTTGCAGCAGGCAGATACTCAGGCAATAATAATAAGGGTCAGGATGATAAATTATCACATTTACTGCATAACCCTACACATGTCTTCTCACAAGTAACTCATTGAGTAAATCTTATCTGCAGACCTTATTCTGCATCAGTTTTTTAATGTAAAAATTAATAATATTAAAACAAATTGTAATACATTTCCCACAAAATTAAGAGTTAAATTACAGCTTTGTCCACTGCCATAACACCACACTAAACTATCACGAAAATCCTCAGTCCCCCATCACTCTCATGTTAGCTTGCAAAATACCCTCAATAGACACCTAACTACCTATTTGGTTTTGGTTTTCAATCAGTATATCCCATCCACAGACATGTCTGCGATAATCACATTAAAATATCCTGTTCTTCAATAAAACACAAAAAAGATACCAAATTGCGTCAAGTGTTTGTGTGTGTGTGTGATTCCTTTGATTATTTGCCAATGGTATGTGAGGTGTTTTGATAGAGCTATGCTCAACATGTTGTTAATCCAAGCCTCTTGGTATATTCCTTCCTTCCTTCCTTCCTTCCTTCCTTCCTTCCTTCCTTCCTTCCTTCCTTCCTTCCTTCCTTCCTTATTATGCACCAGTGAGATCCAGCAGAGTGATCAACAGGCCGGTGTGACAAACTGATTTGCTCAGCTTCTCCCAGTTGGGTTATCCTTTTAACATCAGCCCCAAACTGTTGACCGAGCAGGATGAGTTTGCAAATGTATGCAAATTGGATCCTCCTAATTGAGGGTCCACATTGCACGTGGGCCCAAGGCGCCTCCCCCCTGCCACTAACCTTAAGGGGGTGGGGGAATTGAGCCCGGCCCATGCGATGGCCCCACGATCACACCATGGCCTATTGGCCAATCAGATTGGTGGTGTGATCGTGGGGGCATATAAAAGGCGATGGCACTTGACTGGGGCCTCACCTAGTTTTGCGCCGCCAAACACCCACCCTCTCACCCTATACTTTATGTGCTTGCTTTGGCCTTGCTCTGGACTTTGGTTGGTCGCCTGTTTTGGAACAGGGGCCGGGTAGGATTTTTTTCCATTTGGCAAATTGGCACTGGCCATTGGTTTTCACCTACCTCTTAGCAATCTGTCCATGGGTCCTTTACCTTTACTTTTACCTTGTGTGTGTCCCCCTACATTTGGATCTGGGCCTGCCCACTCTGGAACTCAGGCCACAGAGCTTTCTATCTATGCATTCTGATCTTCTGGCTGCAAATCTTTGCCCACCTTCATTTTAGAGGGATGAATTTGAGAGGTGATTATGCAACCAGCGTCATCATTCCTATGTGTGGAAAGCACCTGTAAATCACTGGAGACTGAGGGAAGGCCAGCGTTTTTCACTACATGCATATTGCTTCAGCAAATGACATAACAAGGCAAATGATGGTGTTCTGCTTTTTTAATTTATGCCTTTGTACTGATCTTTAAGCTTCTGCCATTAATTTCTAATGAAACATATAGTTAGATTAATTCACAATTGTGGTGTGGGGGAGGGGAGGTGTGGCCATCACCTGCCCCTCCAGGTACAAGGGTATTTCAGTAAGGGATTCCGCGGGTCTGGATCTTGTCTGAGGTCCACTTGAGTGCCTAGGGCCATGCCAGGATCCAGCGGGAACCCCAGGGTGAGCTTCAGTTGGTTGCCATCGATGGAGTTCCCTCATTTGGTTGTTTACCCTTCCAGACTTCCTGCAAGGCAGGCAGGAGTCAGATATAGTTATTGCCAATGCCTAAGCCAATACCACTCACATTGCTGTAATCAATAAAGTTGTGGCCTAAATTTTTGCACTTTAAACTAAATTTTTGTGTCAGTGTGTATTTATTTATCCTTGGGGGTGCGCCAGGGTCTTGGTGCGCAAGTACTCTTTAACTGGAGAGCAGGAGAGAATACTTCATTTTAAATGTCTTGCAAACTAGTTTTGTGTTTTTGGTGTGAAGGAATCCTAGATGTGGCACTCAGCGCATAGCCATGTACAGCCCGTAAGTTTCCTGGTGATTCCAGGTTTCCAGGGGAGGGTGGGTCATGTGATAAAAAGTGTACAATCAAACGTCTGAGCTGCTGCTACTAAGCCCCACATTTTCCAGTTGAACCTTTTCATGAAGGCAATGGTGCAGTTTTGTAACGCTTCCGACTATGCCCAACTGAAGTTGGTGAGATTTGCTTCTGAATAAGCGTGTGTTCGCATTTATATATTTATTTTTGAGGCAATTTTCTGCTGAAAAATCTCCAAACCAGACTATGACATAATAAAATAAACACGATACATAGGAATATGCATATTAAAACAGAGATACTAAAGCAGGGGGGGAAATCCACACTAAAAAACAAAAATCCACATGAAATCAAAGGAATAATTAAAACGGCAAACCAGGAGAACATAAGAAAACAGAAATAATCCAAACCAAAGACGCAATAAAACAACATGGTTTTAATTGATTGTCAGAAAGT
The DNA here is from genome assembly GCF_964188315.1 of Podarcis muralis. NCBI lineage: Eukaryota > Metazoa > Chordata > Lepidosauria > Squamata > Lacertidae > Podarcis > Podarcis muralis. The sequence goes on from NC_135665.1 coordinate 17,604,539, forward strand.
CACTAAAGGGGGGGGGGGTCAGACTGGTCTTTCCGGGAAGAAACTCCAGAGCAGGGCTCAGCAAACCTTTTCAGCAGGGGGCCAGTCCACTGTCCCTCAGACCTTGTGGGGGGCCGGACTATATTTTGGAAAAAATGATAATGAATGAATTCCTATGCCCCACAAATAACCCAGAGATGCATTTTAAATAAAAGGACACATTCTACTCATGTAAAAACATGCTGATTCCCAGACCGTCCGTGGGATAGAGAAGGCTATTGGGCCGGATCCGGCCCCCGGGCCTTAGTTTGCCTACCCATGCTCTACCCATGTCTACTAACCACAACTGAAAAGGCCCCATCTTATGTCCTCACCAAGCACAAATATAATAGACTGGATCCAGGGCTGGTCTTCTGATAGGATTAGTTTGTGTATGTGCTAAATACCGTATCAAATGTTTTGTGGCTAATGCTATGTATAATAGAAACAACAGATGACAGGCTTTTCATGGTGGTATTGTTGAAGGTTCATTTCTTTTAATCTCTGTTTATTTGTTCAGCTGCATAAATATGGATTTGGGAGGTTGGATTTCATCATCTTCTTTGTCCATATGTTTATATGGCTCAGAGATCAAAGCTAACTAAGATGGTCCATTAAATCCATGTCTGGGTCACAACAATCTGAAATTAATATGCTGCATTAATTAAAAATAACAATGTAACTGAAAACCTTCACAAATTTACCATTTTATAGATGGTACTACTGGACCAGTTCATTCATTATATTTTTAAGTGAAATAACATGCACCCATTTTTTTTAAAGTCCAAATATTTTGTACATTTTCAGAAGCAGTAACAAGAATGTAGTTAATCCCTACAAATATGTTACATTTCACCCTCTTATAGCCTTGCATAGAAAAAAAATAGTTGTGGAGTAATAGTCAAAGCATAGTGCAATTTCAAATTAGTGTGAATTTAATACAATAAGGTGCCATCGCTGAAAGGTACAGACACCTTCCATTTCCAGGAACATAGAGATGCTATTGAAAAAATGTGTGAGTGGGGGGGGGGGGGTATATATATATTTAAGTATAATCTGTGCTGCAAGAAAGAGCCAAAATCATTCCTCTCATTTTTTTTTTGAGATGATACTTTATTTCTGTTCTGCATTGTGATAGTTGCCTTGTTGAGGGGGATTATTTGATGCTGAGTAAATGCAAATCTTTAAAGTTTTTAAAATCTTGGTTTGCATTCAGGGTCATTTCACGCGTCAGCCCTTTCCATTTCCACCCTACCCTGTTCCAACCTCTTCTGGGACTGAAAGTCACGCACGTGTCAGTTGCGTGTCAATTGGGCACATACAAAATGGTCTCCATCGTGTGTGTGTGTGTGTGTGTGTGTGTGTGTATTATATAACACAAAAAACAAGAAATATGAATGTTTGCAGAACTGTCTCAGAATATTCTCTACTGGGAATGATGCTAGATCTATAGCACTGAGGAAGAAATGTTGGCCAGGCTATCAACACAACCGTAGTTGCTATGATTGCAGTGGAAGGAAGGAAGGAAGGAAGGAAGGAAGGAAGGAAGGAAGGAAGGAAGGAGGGAAGGAAGGAAGGAAGCTGTGCTACTCTCACTATTAACAATAAGCTCATCTCAAGAAACTGCGGGAGAATTTCTCCTGTCTCTGGAGAAATTCAGTGAAATGGCCTCTTTAGTTTCACTGTTCAAGAATAGGGTGAAGAATTTCAAGAAGTCATTTAGCACAACAACATCAGTGTCAAATCAGGTCCTGTATATGTGTGTGTATATATTGATATATGTATCTATATCTCAACAAATATCAATCAATCAATCAATCAATCAATCAATGCCTACTAATGAAATCAGGTTTTAGAGAATGTGCATAGGTTGAGGAATGGTAAGAAAATCATTTTTTTCAGGAAATTGGGTGCTACCATTGGAATGCAAGGTGGGTTTCTGTTTGAATGAGCTATTGCCCCTCTTTCCCTCCATATTACCTTGCCAATATTTTGTTGTGATCTTGTAGCCTTTTCCCCAAGCCCAGTTTCTTGCCACCAAGAGTTCTGTTGGCCTTCCAGAAAGGATATTAGTCTGGGCTGAACTTGGGACTTTATGTTTTGTTTACTGAGATGGAGACATCTGTGAAAGTTTGGGGAAACCTGTTTTATAACAGGACTTTCATTTGCCAGGATGTTTTGTAGAACTTGGAAACGGTGTGGACTTCTGTGGGAAAGAAGAAACAGCCCTTTTTGTAGTTTGTTTTGAATGTATACAGCACACAGTGCTCTGCAGTGTTTGCTTCTTCCTCACTATTTAGAAAGGAAGAAAGTGAGCATTAATGTTTCATGTTGGGGTGTCTCCTTCTATTTTATTTTTGAGCTGCCACCTAACTGCATCTAAAGGGCCTTATCTTCCAGAACAGAGAGTTCCAGAACTGGTTACCATCATAGAGAAGACCTTGTCCTATGTCCTAATCCTCTGAATCTTACAAGACAAGAGAAAACTGAGTAGGACATCCTCCTCTGATGTCCACCTTCTGCAGTCAGGGTCCTTCAGATATCTTAGTTCCTACTGTCTATACACACACACATGCATGTGTGAGTGTCTGTATACTCCAACTAAGGTCAACACTGATGAAGTAGTCTCTAGTCCTCAAGAGTGTATGCCAGGATGAATACATTAAAGATGCCATAAGATTCTGTTTTCTTTTGCTGTGGTAAACTAACATGACCCCCTTCTTGCACTGAAATAGCTTTCCAGAACCACTTGTATTTACTTCTCAGGAAATGGAGCTTATTTGCACAGGCAAAGTCCCGATTTTTACAGAAACGAGGAGGTGTACTACAGTGTCAGGAGAAAAGGCTAACCTGGGTGAAATAGACTCTTGCCCTTCATAAGCTCAATTATTGTTAAGTCTTCCTTCCCATCTTGTTTTCCTCTGTTCCTGGACCTGGAAAGATATTTCTACTTTGGTGCTTGAGCAGAAGATCTGTACAAAGGAAAACAATACACACTTCACATTCAAGGTTGTATTGACCCTTACGGAACACACACCGGATAAGATGACTGCACAATGCCATTTAAGTGCCAATCCTAAGGCTGTAGAAAACCTACCGGTAATTGGCAGGTCTCTGTATTTCACTCCCTTCTGCTATGCATCACTTTTATCTTCATCTGCATACAGCTGTTAAGAAAAGATTTCCCAGCGTTCTGTTTAGGTATTAACATATGAAAGGGCTGACATACATTCTGTTCTCACAAACCTCCCCTCCCCTACAGAGGTACTATGGTTTTATAATTTTTAGCTATTCCAACTGAAAGCATTCAGGCACTAAAACAAAAACTTCAGTACATAACAAAAACAAGTAAAGCCATCGTCCTGTACTGAAAACAAATGCAATTTTAAACACCCGACCAAGCTGGTACTTAACTTCAGTAAACTGGAACCTGGGCTGTATCCTTTGGGAAAATTGCAATAACTTGCCTGCTCCACCGTATTGGAATGTTACTATGTACTATGTGGATCATCAAAATAAATGCATCATCCGTAGGCACTCTCTATATAATGCATACCTAAAAGAAGCAAAAAAGCTTTTGCAGAGCGTTGTTGTAAACAAGCATTTAAGCAGAATTTTTTTAGATGCTTGAAATGTGAAAGAAAATTTGAATCTCCCATTCACTGAATGGCAGTGATGGGGGAGGGAATGCTTTTATAATTTTTCTGTTCCTTCCTTGCCCAAAGCTGATATTTATCTTGTAATGGTGTTCAGTGAGTGGCCGGTTTAGGAGTGTTTTGCCATGGGGTAGTTTGCTTATTCTCCCTGAAACCAGCACATGGGACAGAAATCCATGGGAACTGTTATGTACTGAAGTTCTCACCCTGGGCCAGCAGGGGGATACTGTAGATAGTTTTCACTCAGGTCCACATATGCAAATAAGGGATTGAAAGTGACATTCAGTGATTGGATAGTTACAGAAAGTTGTTACAGTTGTGTGGTTCTGGAGCTCTATATAAGCAGGCTGGCTGAACCCTTCAGTTCACTTCTGTTCTGGCCTGTGAATAAACAAGAGCTGTTTGAAGAATCACTGTGTTGTCTGATATGTTCACCCACAACTTAACAGGAACATTTTTAGCGATGGGACATCAGCTCCGCCCAAGGCATGACAGATAACAGCAACAACCGGGGGAAAGAAAGACCTAACATCTTACAAGGACAGGAAGAAACACCACAGACAGAATAATTGCCACACACAGGAAGAACAAGCATATAGTTTGAGTTCCTCACTTGTAGCTTTAGAAATCATTTCATGTGTCAACACGAATAGAAGTTATTAATATTGCAGTTGTTGTATAAGGGATTATTATTATGACTGGATTGTAATGGAAATTAATAAGATTTTGGAATGCAGAAATAAAGAAAATATCCAATCTCGCATGCGGGGGCAACTTTATCTAAATTATATAATTTGGTATTTGAACGATTGGTATTAATAACTGTATTATAAATTGGTATTGTTATAATGAGCCTATTGTTGGATTGTAATTGAAAACTGATAAAAATTATTATATATATAAATAAAAGAATTCCCTGGGAACATTTAAAACCTTTTCAGTCCAACTTTAGCTGTCATGCCAATGGGCAGGGAAGAATTCATTTGTAAACAATCTTTTTGACACCATTTACTCTGAATTATTCCTAATTATGTGGTTTAGACTGCAGCCCTATATTCCTGTAGTAAATTGCCGTCTCTTGCCAACAATTGTTGGCCAACTGAACTCAGTGGTATTTCTGAGTAGATATTATAGGATTGTACTGTTGAAGTCCTAAATGCATTTATCTAGATTCTAGAAGTAGGTTCCAGGGCTGCTTCCAGGTAATTATATTTAAGATCACGGTGTGAGGCACATTTAACAGTTTCTAGCTGCTAATAAATAAACTATGTGAGCTATACTTTTCTGTCAGTAGATTTCTACTGGACTTTTGTATTGGCATTCTTACTTTGTTCAGTAGACTGCTTATAATTACCGCATTTTTCGCTCTATAACACGCACCCAACCATAACACGCATGTAGTTTTTAGAGGAGGAAAATCCGAAGGCATGCCACCCGTAGGCATTCCCTCCATAACACGCACAGACATTTCCCCTTACTTTTTAGGAGGAAAAAAGCGAGTGTTATGGTGCAAAAAATACGGTATATTAAATGTTAAAATAATTGGTGGGAGTTCATTGTATGTTGTCTATTAGTTAAAGGAGCAGAAGGCTTTTTTGACTTCTCTAACTACCGTTACCCAAAATGCCATGTAATCTAACAGTGCAAATCTATGGCTACATTAGGGCTGACATAGGACTGCCAGAAATAACTGGGATTTGGCCGCTGAAAACAGTGTCCCTGGCAGAAAATGCTCCAATGTAGCAACCCATCATGTCGGAAGATCAACAACTTTTGTGTCCAGATTTTCACTTTTCGAAATATGGCAACCCTAGGTGATGCAGACATTTGTTGATTAAAGCTCATCAAGGTCAATTTCTCCCATTGCATTTCAAGGTGTATTTGCACGTTGTTGTAAACACCAAAGAAAGGGTGGGGGTTTCTTAACCTGATGTATATTCCTCTTTGATTTCTCTGCACTTGCAACCCCCCCCCCCCTTGAGCCCCTACTCATGAAGTTGTAGTCTGCACAGCACTGTCATCTGTGTACTCACAATAGCTCAAAGGTTCACACCTCAGCTCAATTCTGAAGCAAATGTGGCTTATGTTTTCAATTTGCATAGAAGCTGGTTTCAGAGAACACACATCAAACAGAAGTAGTTCTCAAGAAACTACAGCGTTGGTATGGATAATGGCTACTGTCATGTGTCCATGGCTTCAAACACCAGCAGTGGGAGTACACTGAAGCCATAGGAATGTGTGCACAGCCGAAATCGCATTGAATCAGATTCACACAACTGAAAATATACTACATACGGAATACCAAACTTTATTGTTCCAAAGATGTGCCATTCTAATGCTTTGTCTACCCTACCAGTGAATATTAGTTTTATTCCACTTTAAACATCAGGCTCCCCCAAAGAGTGCTGGGAACTGTAATTTGGAGAAATGCTGAGGGATTTCTCTGTTACTTGTACCTAGCAGGCAATCCCACCTATCACAATCATTCCCAGATCTTCCTGCGAAGATGGAAAGACTATTAAAGGCAAAGAGACCCCTGACCATTAGGTCCAGTCGTGGCCGACTCTGGGGTTGTGGCGCTCATCTCGCTTTATTGGCCGAGGGAGCCGGCGTACAGCTTCCAGGTCATGTGGCCAGCATGACTAAGCCGCTTCTGGCGAACCAGAGCAGCGCACGGAAACGCCGTTTACCTTCCCGCCGGAGTGGTACCTATTTATCTACTTGCACTTTGACGTGCTTTCGAACTGCTAGGTTGGCGGGAGCAGGGACCAAGCAACGGGAGCTCACCCCGTTGCGGGGATTCGAACCACCAACCTTCTGATCGGCAAGTCCTAGGCTCTGTGGTTTAACCCACAGCACCACCCACGTCCCATGGAAAGACTATTAAACGCACTTTAATCTATAGTGTGAATATTAAGTTTGCTTAGAAAGAAGCACAGTGTCTTCTTACACAGTAAAATGTGCACAAGCTTGTCCCAGCAGTGACATATGCAAAGAAGGCACTATGGAAAATTTAATTCTCCAGTGTAAAAGGTGAAATCACCGTCACCATTTTCTCACCTTAATTTGACTGCCAAAAAGAGGTACAAGGGCTGGAGGCTTTTGCAATTCTAGGAGGAAATCTGGTAAATATACAGTAATTAAAAAGGAGATTATGGTATTTTAGAAACTTGCTTGCCAAGCTGTTAATGAAAAGTCACGCTTCCCACACCTAAGGCATCTGCCAGTATAATCAGTGTAAGAATGCAGTTCCTGATTGCAATGCTTCCATATTGGTTAGACCTAGTAATATCTAGCTGGATCTGAACTTTAGGCTAGAAAAACAGAATGCAGAAAACCATACCAGTGGTGGTAAAATAAGGAAATGGATGTTATGCTCAAGAGACAAACATCTTTTAAATCCTACTAAGCTGGATTCTAAAATGATGTACTCCCTGTAATTACCAGTGCTTTCAAAAAGAATTCATCACTTCTTATTGCATTTTATCTCGAAAATTGTCAATAAAAATATTTTAAAAAGAACTCATCACTTTAAGCACAAGGTCATGTTTCAAAATTGACATCGTTTGGCTCATTTCCCTTTTGCCTGCTAACAAGAAGGGGTGTTTTGTTAAAGGCTTTTCTGTCTCTACAAAGCAGCCAGCTTCCAAAATATTCTTGCAAGTGCCTGTTGTTTTTGTTGTTGCATATTTTCACAAGAAGAAGTTGAGTCATAGGCAGGTTATACAACTGTGTCCAGTAGGGGAAAGCTGGTGACTTCTTCAAGGGTATTCAAGAAGGAAGTGGTAGAATTTGCTTTAGATCCCATGCCTTTGGCTGGCTCCCAGTTTCATGCTAAGTCAAAACTCCGACACTGCCCTTCTGGCAAACACAAAAGTGCCTTGTTCAACCTATAGGTGTTTCCTTTTACTTGTCAAGAGAACAAATACAGTATTCAATGTAAGAGAGACATGAAGTATTTGGAAAGGGTAATATTTCACTAACAAAAGCCGGTACAATTACATAGAACATCTTCTATAAATCAACAAGCATTGCAACAGTTTTGTAGCTGTGCATTGCAAAGATAATGGGACTTTTTAGGTTTCTTCAGTTATATCACTGTAACCCGTGCTTATATACAGCAAGCTGGAGTTAATTCTTTATTAGCAAAAGCAGGATCTGCACAGGAGTGTCAGGCCTAATGAGCTCAGCAACTCATCTCTGGTCGGTCTTGCCTCCATGAAGTAGCTGCTGAGACTGAAGACACTGAGGTCCAGCTCTGAGGGCCTTCTGGTGGTTCCCTCACTGGGAGAAGTGAAGTTACAGGGAACCAGGCATAGGGCCTTCTCAGTAGTGGCGCCCGCCCTGTGGAACACCCTCCCACCAGATGTCAAAGAGAGCAACAACTACCAGACTTTTAGAAGACATCTGAAGGCAGCCCTGTTTAGGGAAGCTTTTAATGTTTGACAGACTACTGTATTTTAATATTTTGTTGGAAGCCGCCCAGTGTGGCTGGGGAAACCCAGCCACATGGGCAGGGTATAAATAAATTATTATTATTATTATTATTATTATTATTATTATTATTATTATTATTGGTTCCCATCTCTCTACAGCTGCCTAAGTCTTCTCTTTTCCAGGGTTTCCCCCAAGCAATATAAGACTGTGTCTGTGCGGGTATCCTTCTGGTCTCATAAAGCAACTTAAGGGACACTGGTGGCACTGTGGTCTAAACCACTGAGGCTCTTGGGCTTGCCAATCAGAAGGTCGGCGGTTTGAATCCCCACTACGGAATGAGCTCCCGTTGCTCTGTCCCAGCTCCTACCAACCTAGCAGTTCAAAAGCATGCCAATGCAAGTAGATAAATGGGTACCACTGCGGTGGGAAGATAAACGGTATTTCCGTGAGCTCTGGTTTCCATCATGGTATCCCGTTGCCAAAAGTGGTTCAGTCATACTGGCCACATGACCTGGAAAGCTGTCTGTGGGGAAACGCCGGCTCCCTTAGTCTGAAAGCGAGATGAGCGCTGCAACCCCATAGTTGCCTTTGACTGGACTTAGCCATCCAGGGGTCCTTTACCTTTACCTTTTCCTTTACCTGAAAGCAACTTACTTAGGCTGACTCCTCTCAATATGAGCAACTTGCGCAGTTATGGACTAAGTTGCCCTTGAACCAAGCTTGCTTAACTCCTCTAGACTACCAGCCTTGATGGTGATATTGCAAACCAATCCTTAAAAACATTACACAAATTAACGCTATATGTAGTAAAGAATGAATTGAATTCCTCTTGTTAAATTCTGTGGTTTCACTCTTCCCCATGTTCCATTGCCTTTCCTTTTTGTGCTGTGTGTCATCATCAATATGTACACACGCTTGTGTGCACCAGGAAAAGACACAAATGAACAGAAGGAACTGAACACTGCAGCAAAATGAGAATACACCAACTGAAAATAATTTTAGCTTTTCCCAGTCTTAGCCAGAACCATGATAGACCCATTGAAATTAATGGACATAATTTAGTTGAATTCATTCATTTACTCTGAGTTGTACTTAGTTAGCTATTAGTTATTAATGGGAAAATGTAGAACACCAATGTCTATTAAATTAATGGTGCACGGGGGAGTTACTATCATCTGATCAATTTGTGTAAATTTATCATCTGATTGATAAATCATTGCATGCAAATTGTGCAATGAAGTTGGGGAATGAGCTGCATAGGTATTTAAAAACAACGTATGAAGCTGAGCAAACAGAAAGGGGCTACCATTTGATCCAGTGCTGGGCCTGTAAAAGCATTTAAATAGAAGCTTGGTGCATCTTATTGAAGTGACATGACTGAAGATCTCTGCCCTGAAAAAAGCTCATTTGAAGTGTGGTGGTGAAAAGTTAAAAAGGAAGCACCAGAAGAAACTAGAGAGCCAGTGTGGTGTAGTGGTTAAGAGCGGTAGATTTGTAATCTGGTGAACCAGGTTTGATTCCCCGCTCCTCCACATGCAGCTGCTGGGTGACCTTGGGCTAGTCACACTTCTCTGAAGTCTCTCAGCCCCACTCACCTCACAGAGTGTTTGTTGTGGGGGAGGAAGGGAAAGGAGAATGTTAGCTGCTTTGAGACTCCTTTGGGTAGTGATAAAGCGGGATATCAAATCCAAACTCTTCTTCTTCTTCTAATCTGCAAAAATTAATATTTGCCTTCACACTATTCCTCTCACTAAAATGGGGCTCATCTCTTTTGTGTGTGTGCTTCTGCTGAGCTTAACAAACCTTTTATTTTATCATGTAAACCATTTAAAAGGAGAACATTATATCAAATCCAGTCATACCTTGGGTTGAATGTGCTTCGAGATGAGCGCATTCGAGTTGCGCTCCGCAGCAACCTGGAAGTAACAGAGTGTGTTACTTCCAGGTTTTGCCACTTGCGCATGCGCAGACACTCAAAATGACGTCACGTGCATGCTCAGAAGTGCCGAATCGTGACCTGCGCACGCACAGACGCAGAGACACGGGTTACATTTGCTTCTAGATGCGAACGGGGCTCTGGAACGGATCCCGTTCGCATCTAGAGGTACCACTGTAACAATTTTATTAGGTGTGTTGTCAGTGTCTGGTCTTTAATGGAGAGAAAGGCAGTACTACCCTTGACTTCTTTAAGATGACGCCGTTGGAATAAAAGATGGCACAACTTGTTCTCTGTCCACCCTCAAAAACGGGGGAATCATTTGAACAGTTAATCCTGCTACAACTGATTATACTTTCATCAGAGGAACCCAAAGTACAGTCGTACCTTGGTTCTTGAATTTAATTCGTTCCGGGAGTCCATTTGATTCCCGAAACAGTTTGAAAACCAAGGCGTGGCTTCCGATTGGTTGCAGGAGCTTCCTGCAGCCAATCGGAAGCCACATTGGACGTTCAGCTTCCAAAAAATGTTCTTAATCCGGAACACCCACTTCCGGGTTTGTGACGTTTGAGAGCTGATTTGTTCGACAACTAAGGCATTTGACTACCAAGGTTCGACTGTATAGGAAACCAGCTGAACTTACACTGACTTAAATACAACTTAAGTTGGTGTAAGTTACATTTTCCCTGCTTTTTTCCCCCATGAGCAGGGCTGCTATCAGCTAAGCCTGCCTAAGCTTGACAGGGAGAAAATAAGCTTTTCAAATAGAGTTTGATTTACACCTTCCTTTTTTGCTGGTGTATTTTCCACTGGGTTGTCAGGTCACGTGACATGACTGAGCCGAAACAGATTTGGAATAGGTATAAGTCTCAGCTTGTCCCAGCACTGCCACACCCTTTCGGGGGACTTAAGATTCCACCAGCTGAGTCAGTTCAGTCCCATTTGGACCCCATAACGTTTGTTCTTTAAAAGGGCTATCTAAGATATCTAACTGTTAGAAATGCAATAGGGATAATGCTTCTCTAAAAAGCCTCTCCTCCTCCCGGAGGGGAGGGGTTGTGATCGGTAGCCGTTCCCATGCTTTGCAGGGGGCGTTCCGGCCTCTGCCTGCGTCATTGCTGCCGCGCCACACTCCCCGGTCAGTCTTCCAATCGGTGGGAAGCTCAGGGGCGGGGTTTAGCTGCTCAAATGCGGCCGCGGCAGCTCTTTCCCCTCATTGCGCTGCTGGGTTTCATCGAGTCACCCACCCACCCTTCTCTTTAGTTCATCAATTCGTGCTTGGCCTTGCTATGGACTTCTGGTTGGTCGCCTTGGTTGCCCAAGGGGCCTGATAGGAATTTTTACCCAATTGGTAAATTGGCACCGGCCACTTGGTTGTTCGCCTACCTCGTAGCAAATCGTCACAACTTTCAGGTATTGGCAGTTAGGCATTGGAATATGTTGTTGGTGTATGAAAACTTTTAGGTATTGGTGGTTAGGTACTGGAATATGTTTGTGTGTTGGAGGGCAGGGTGTGGCCATTGCCTACCCCTTCACTTTATGGGTATTCCGTTAAAGGAATCTGGCGGTCGTGGATCCTGTCCGATGCCCTTCTGGTGGCTGGGGGCCATGGCACGACCCCCGGTGACATCAGGGGGAGATTTCAGTTGTATTTGCATCAACAGGCTCCTCCCACTGGTGGTTAACCCTTGTTAGACTCACCCCTCCCTGAGGGGGTGGAGTCAAGCTCTGCTGTTTATCCAATGCCTAAGCCAATACCTCTCACATGCTGTAATCAATAAAGTTGTGGCCTTTTTTAGCCCATTAACCTAATATACTGTGTCCATGTGTCTTTCTTATCCCCAAGCGGGGGGGCGGGTCCTCGAATCACAACATGTTTTTTCATTGTCCTATATTGAAAGATTTTTGGCAGAAGATAACTGAACCTATCAACAGAACTGTACGGAACAACCTTACAGTTACAGAGCAAAATATCCTCTTGAGCTATATACCCAGCACATGGAACCTTACTAAAGGACAATATGAGTGAGTGGACTCTCTGTGCCCTTACCACAGCAAAAAGACTGATACTGAGGAATTGGAATAATTAAAATGCAGCTCCCTTCTACAATTGGATTGAAGACTTAAACAAACTCACAACATATGAACAACTTGTATATAAACGCAGGCTTGCCATGATATTTGGAATCAATTCTTACAAATACTGTAATAGGTTAAGATCTGGTGAAGTACAAGAATAACCTTGTAAAATAAACAGTTTTGGGTTCCCCCCTCCCCCCTTAATTTTCCCGTCTACATGGGTTCTTACTCTCTTTTTCTTTCTCTCTCTTTTATACAGATAATGACCACACTGTAAGAAAGGTAGTTTTATTTTTAAAAAAATCCCTGTTGAAAATACTCTAGTAAACCAAGCAAAAATGATGGCTCTGTATTATAACCCAAAAATATGGCATTGCAAACACCAGAACAATTCCAGATTATACAGCTAATGCAAAGTCAGAAACAGTAACTGTTGGGACAATACATGGAAGGTGCTGGGAGGTCAGTGCAGATGTGCATCATTCGAAACGGGTTAATTTTTCGCACTGTGCATGGGAGAATCTGGATAATAGCCAGGATGATTCAGCCTTCGTCTGGCTTCAGCAAGCTAGCGACAACTCAAGTGACATAAATGTGAATGATAATTGGGACAAACAAAACAGTTCTTCACTCATCCAGTGCTCCTCTCAGCTACTGCAAATAAAAGCCGTATAAACAATTTGCAGAGATCTCCCCACCGACTCAGGTTTACATAACCCATTAGAATGACTCTGTTAAATGTGGTCTTTTGCACTGAATAATTAGAGATGATGGTCCTATGTAAGCAAATCTATCTCGTTCTACTTCCACAATTTCTCCCAGACTTCCCCAGCATTGTGTGTTTCCTTGCTATAAATTAACATTTTCTCAGAATTGTTACAAGTGCTGGTTTAAATTTTGTCTTCATCTTGTTTAGATTTTTAACAATGAAAAATGTACTGCTAATGAGCTTTTCTGGTATTTTATTTTTTGCCGTAATCATTACAGTGGTACCTCAGGTTACAAACACTTTGGGTTACAGACTCCGCTAACCCGGAAGTAGTACCTTGGGTTAAGAACTTTACCTCAGGATGAGAACAGAAATTGTGCAGCGGCGGCAGCGGGAGGCCCCATTAGCTAAAGTGGTACCTCAGGTTAAGAATGGTTTCAGGTTAAGAACCGACCTCCGGAACGAATTAAGTACGTAACCAGAGGTACCACTGTATATGGAATCTAATATTTGTTTTTGGAATTCAAAGTTCTGTGAGCTAATAGCAAAATGAACTGGAGTTTTCTCACGTGCTATGCCCCAATAGGAATTGAGGAGCTAAAAGATGTTATAAAGGAATTGAAAAGAGGGAAAGCCCCAGGACCAGATGGATTTACAGCAAGATATTATAAAGAAATGAGAGAGGATTTGATGCACCCACTGAAAGAAGTAATGAATAACATTCTAAAAGAAAGAGACATCCCAGAAACATGGAAAGAAGCTTTCATTACATTGATCCCTAAACAAGACTCAGACTTAACACAAGTGAAAAACTACAGGCCTATTTCACTGCTTAACACAGATTACAAAATATTTGCAGGGATTTTAGCAAATAAACTGAAAAAAATACTGAAAGAAATTATCCATGAAGATCAAGCAGGCTTCCTGCCAGGCAGACAGATGAAAGATAATATAAGAAATATAATTAATATTTTGGAATATCTGACTGCAAAGAATGAGAAGCAAGCAACATTAATATTTGTGGATGCAGAAAAGGCCTTTGACAACATTGCTTGGGATTTTATGCTGAAGAACCAGGAGTTTATGGATATGGGAACTGAGTTCTTCAATGGGATAAAGGCAATTTATTCGGAGCGGAAAGCAAAGCTAATTGTAAACAATGTAACTACAGAAGATATAAAAATAACAAAAGGGACTAGACAGGGGTGTCCACTTTCGCCACTACTATTTATAATGGTCCTAGAGGTTTTCCTGAGGTCAATGAGACAAAATGAACTAATAAAAGGGGTAACAGTTGGCCAGAATGAATATAAAGTAAAAGCCTTCGCTGATGATCTGGTAATCACGATTGAAGAACCCTTAGAAAGTGTAAAAGAAGTGTTGGATGAGATTGAGAAATTTGGAAGTGTGGCAGGGTTTAGACTAAATAAGAAAAAAACTAAAATAATTATAAAAAATATGGATCAAAGTACAATAGAAATATTGCAACAAAGGACAGAGATTGAGGTGGTGAAAAAAGTTAAATATTTAGGAATTTGGTTAACTCCTAAGAATATTGATTTGTTTCAAAATAATTATACACCGGTTTGGAACGGAATAAAGAGGGACTTGGAAGTGTGGGGAGGAATGAAATTATCGTTTTGGGGTAGAATATCTACGATAAAAATGAGTGTCCTTCCAAAGATGTTATTTCTATTTCAAACTATCCCCATATTAAAGGGGGTTGCAATTTTTAGAGAGTGGCAAAGAGTGCTCTCAAGATATATCTGGCAGGGCAAGAAGCCGAGAATTAAATACAAATTATTAACAGACGCAAAGGAAAGAGGAGGCTTCGCCCTGCCAGATCTGAAAATATATTATGAAGCAGCATGTCTTTGCTGGTTGAGAGAGTGGATAAAATTAGAGAATAAAGAATAAAGAACTATTAGACTTAGAGGGTTTTGATAACAGATTTGGATGGCACGCGTATCTATGGGCTGAAAAGAAGAAAGTTCATAAATGTTTTGGGAACCACATATTCCGGAGTTCGCTGATTGAAATATGGGAGAGGTATAAAAACCTATTAGAACCGAAAGTTCCACACTGGTTATCACCACTAGAGGTTATGAGTGTAAAGAAAGTAAATATGAGTGGTAAATGGATCACATACGGTGAAATGATAATTAAAGAAGGAGGAAAATGGAAACTAAAACCATATGAACAAGTTAAAGAACATGTATATGATTGGCTGCACTATTTCCAGGTAAACGAAATGTTTAAAAAAGATATTAAAGAAAGGGGTTATGCTGAAAAAGACTCAAAGTTTCAGACAGATGTGATAAATAATAATTGTAAAATTTTGTCAAAAATGTATAAAATATTGTTGGAATGGAATACCAAAGATGAGGAAGTTAAATCGGTAATGATACAATGGGCCAGAGATGTCGGTTATAATATTCAGCTTGAGGACTGGGAAAAACTGTGGAAAGAGAATTTAAGATTTACTGCATGTACAGTACTTAAAGAAAACGTCATGAAAATGTTTTACAGATGGTATATTACACCGGTAAAATTATCAAAAATGTATAAGACGTGCAACAAATGTTGGAAATGTAAAGAAATGGAGGGTACGTTTTACCATATGTGGTGGGGATGTAAGAAAGTGAAGGGTTTCTGGGAGATGATCTATAACGAAATGAAAAAGATGTTAAAATATACATTTGCAAAGAGATCTTTCTTTTAGGAATTACAGGGAATGAAATTAGAAGAAAAGACTGTAAACTTTTTCAATACACAGCCACAGCAGCAAGAATTCTACTGGCCCAGAAATGGAAACAAGAGGAGATACCGACAATAGAAGACTGGAGACTGAAGCTGACTGACTATGCAGAATTGGACAGATTAACCGGAAAAATTAGATATCTTCAAGACCAAAAGTTCATCGAGGACTGGGGGAAATTTGTTGAATATCTGAAAAGAACATGTGATGTGCAAACAACACTGGTGGGATTTCACGAATCACTGTGAAAACAGAGATATATTGTTAAAAAAACAAATAGGAGTGGGAGGGAAGTTTAATGGCAATATAAACAGAGAAATGTGTAAACTGAGAAATAATTATGGATGATTGTCAGAGAAGCCGAAGGAAGTCTAAAAAGAATCAAATTTGTGAAAATTTGTGAAAATTTGGCATAATTGTATTTTTGTGTTGGAAAATAATAAAAATTATTTAAAAAAAGAGAGAGAGAGAACAGAAATTGTGGAGCGGCGGCAGCGGGAGGCCCCATTAGCTAAAGTGGTACCTCAGGTTAAGAATGCTTTCAGGTTAAGAACCGACCTCCGGAACGAATTAAGTACGTAACCAGAGGTACCACTGTATATGGAATCTAATATTTGTTTTTGGAATTCAAAGTTCTGTGAGCTAATAGCAAAATGAACTGGAGTTTTCTCACGTGCTATACTACAGAGGTTGTTATAGAATGAATCACCTGATCTGGGCCTTTGGCTGCTGGCTTGAGCTGGAACAGTTTAAGGAGATATCTTTCCTTAATTGAGGGCAAAGTTGCACTTCATCCATCTATGACTTACCAGAGATGCAGTAGCGCTGAACTAGCAGCCAGCTTCAGAATAGTCCCATTGGCAATGGGAAGCAATGTGTGGCTAAGGAGGGAAGCAAGAACTATGTGATGTCAGGGGCGCGGGTTGCACTGTGTCTAAACCACTGAGCCTCTTGGGCTTGCCAATCGGAAGGTCGGCAGTTTGAATTCCCGTGATGGAGTGAGCTCCCGTTGCTCTGTCCCAGCTCCCGCCAACCTAGCAGTTCAAAAGCACACCAGTGCAAGTAGATAAATAGGTACCGCTGCAGCGGGAAGGTGAACGGCGTTTCCGTGCGCTCTGGTTTCCATCACGGTGTTCCGTTGCACCAGAAGTAGTTCAGTCATGCTGGCCACATGACCCAGAAAGCTGTCTGTGGACAAACGCCAGCTCCCTCGGCCTGAAAGCAAGATGAGCACCACAACTCCATAGTCACCTTTGACTGGACTTAACTGTCCAAGGGACCTTTACCTTTACCTTTTACCTTCTTGTTAGTGGCTAGTGTTGTAAAACCCTAGTTTGTTCTATTTCTACTGATCATCAGGGCTGGGTCTTCCAATAAACAGACTGAAAGCCTCAGGTGGCAGATCTTGTAGTGTCATTAAAAAGGTAAAGGTACCCCTGCCCGTACGGGTCAGTCTTGACAGACTCTAGGGTTGTACGCCCATCTCACTCAAGAGGCTGGGGGCCAGCGCTGTCCGGAGACACTTCCAGGTCACGTGGCCAGCGTGACATCGCTGCTCTGGCGAGCCAGAGCCGCACACGGAAACGCTGTTTACCTTCCCACTAGTAAGCGGTACCTATTTATCTACTTGCACCCGGGAGTGCTTTCGAACTGCTAGGTTGGCAGGCGCTGGGACCGAACAACGGGAGCGCACCCCGCTGCGGGGATTCAAACCGCTGACCTTTCGATCGGCAAGCCCTAGGCACTGAGGCTTTAACCCACAGCGCCACCCGCGTCCCCTTGTAGTGTCATTAAAGGGCAGCAAATTATCTGTTGTTTTG
This sequence comes from Podarcis muralis, assembly GCF_964188315.1. NCBI lineage: Eukaryota > Metazoa > Chordata > Lepidosauria > Squamata > Lacertidae > Podarcis > Podarcis muralis. The sequence goes on from NC_135665.1 coordinate 17,621,952, forward strand.
TTTATTATATATTTAGCATCATGAGTGGCACTATTTATATTTTCTACCTTGGGCAGCAAAATGACTTGCTCGTCTCTGCATAGGACATAGTGAACTTTTGTTTCACCCTGATCCCAGTATCCCCTTTTGTCTTCTGATTTCTTCCTACTTTCCTTCCTGAGAGAGCCACATGTTAAGCTTTGTACATCCATGCCTATTTACTCTACACCTAGTCCTCTCCCACCACTGCTTTGGGAACTAGTAGATACACAGTGCTGGCCTGAATCCATATCTATGTTGTTTCTTATGAAATACTATGTTTTAGTGCATTTCCCTCGCAAACCAGCTTCAAGCCAAATTGAAAAAAAGAATGACCAACTGTATTCTAAACCACAGAGCCTAGGGCTTGCAGATCAGAAGGTCAGCAGTTCGAATCCCCGCAACGGGGTGAGCCCCCGTTGCTCAGTCCCAGCTCCTGCCAACCTAGCAGCTCGAAAGCAAGTCAAAGTGCAAGTAGATAAATAGGTACCGCTCCGGCGGGAATGTAAACGGCGTTTCCGTGTGCTGCTCTGGTTCTCCAGAAGCGGTTTAGTCATGCTGGCCACTTGACCCGGAAAAACTGTCTGTGGACAAACGCTGGCTCCCTCGGCCTGAAAGCGAGATGAGTGCCACAACCCCAGAGTCGCCTTTGACTGGACTTTACCGTCCAGGAGTCCTTTACCTTTTTACCTTTTGCCTGCTTAAATGCCCGTATTCTATGGAAGCTGAACAATCCATGGTGATATGAACATCTAAAAATATGCATCTTCCTAGTACATCTCATTATAAAGTTAATCAAATCCTGGACTGAATCTAGAGAAACAAATAACTTGCCTGAGACATCAGAAATGGGCCTGCCATTGCTGACATCCAGAAAAATGAAAGGCATTGTCTTTATGGTCAATACAGTGATGGACCCACAACAGAGGGTTATATAAATATATAAAATGTCTCTAACTCCCAAGCCATATAAACACTTAAATATGGTCCAGTTGATATAATAGGTAAGTTTGTTTGTTTGTTTGTTTGTTTATTCTTTCCTCTTGGCAATTGAACTGTATGAAGCATGGTAGCGAACTCCAACTGAAAACTAGAAAATTAGAGAGTTCTCTTTACTCGGAATACTAGTTTCTGTGCTTAGAAACTTTCCTGTAAAACTGACACAATGGAAAGCCCTGCTTCGGGGGATTAGGAAGGGCTGAAACCAAGGTCAACCCTAATTGCAAGGCTATACACACATTAAAGATAAAGGGACCCCAGACCGTTAGGTCCAGTCGTGGACAACTCTGGGGTTGCGGCGCTCATCTTGCTATATTTACCGAGGGAGCCGACAATTGTCCACAGACAGCTTTCTGGGTCATGTGGCCAGCAGGACTAAACCGCTTCTGGCGCAACAGAACACTGTGACGGAAACCAGAGTGCATGGAAACTGTTGGAAAATTCCATTCCACCTTTAGTTGCAGACTTGGAACTGTTGCATGTCACATGTCTGTTTACGTTCCAGCACAGCTTGCTGGGAACTTCTGTTTTGCTTTCCTCTGTCTCTCTGAGGAGAAGAAAGGGAGACGACAGGTTTTCTTTGTCCTGATTTCTGCTTAATAAATCTTTAGCTGTTAGTATGTTTCCACAAGCCTCACGCCTGTTCTGTTCGTGCAGTATGCTCTGCTAATACAACGTGCTCAGGCTTTTGAAGTCTGAGTCGCTGATTTACATTGCACCAGAGATCGGTGGATCATCACAGCTGGAAGGGCATGATACAGCTGGGGGCTAGCCAGCTGGCATCTCGACCCCCAAAGGATGCCGACAGAAACGTCGTTTACCTTCCCGGCACAGCGGTACCTATTCATCTACTTGCACTGGCGTGCTTTCAAACTGGTAGGTTGGCAGAAGCTGGGACAGAGCAACAGGAACGCACTCCTTCGCGGAGATTCGAACCGCCAAGCTTCTGATTGGCAAGCCCAAGTGGCTCGGTGGTTTAGACCACAGCGTCACACAAATCCCTTTTATTTAAGCAGGTGTTGTTGTTGTTGTTTAGTCGCTTAGTCGTGTCCGACTCTTCGTGACCCCATGGACCAGAGCACACCAGGCACTTCTGTCTTCCACTGCCTCTCGCAGTTTGGTCAAACTCATGTTGGTAGCTTCGAGAACACTGTCCAACCAACTCGCTCTCTGTCGTCCCCTTCTCCTTGTGCCCTCCATCTTTCCCAACATCAGGGTCTTTTCCAGGGAGTCTTCTCTTCTCATGAGGTGGCCAAAGTATTGGAGTCTCAGCTTCAGGATCTTTCCTTCCAGTGAGCACTCAGGGCTGATTTCCTTCAGAATGGATAGGTTTGATCTTTTTGCAATCCATGGGACTCTCAAGAGTCTCCTCCAGCACCATAATTCAAAAGCATCAATTCTCCGGTGATCAGCCTTCTTTATGGTCTAGCTCTCACTTCCATACATCACTACTGGGAAAACCATAGCTTTAACTATACGGAACTTTGTTGGCAGGGTGATGTCTCTGCTTTTTATTTAAGCAGGTACTGCCCAGCAAAAGAGCATTACTGGCTATCATTTGATCATGTATTTGGAAGTACTGTATATACGGAGTCCATCTGGTCACAGGTGTCCACACTGTTGTTGTTTTTTAGAGAGTCCCGGGGTCAGTGACATAAAGGTGTCAGTAAAGTAACAACTATTGCCTTAAGTTTTAAGCAGCTGGGGCATCTTCCTTCTCAGTGCTATTTTTCTAGAAAAAGAAGAGCCAGAACTCACCCTTGGTCTCTTATAATGGCAATGCACCCACCTGTGTGGTGCCAGAACTGCACATAAACACTGGAACTGCAACACAGCCAGGATTTTATGACATATGTTCATAAAATTTTATGACATAGGATTTTATGTTGACTTTCCCCTGTTCAACCCATGCTCAAGGTGTGAAAAATACATAACTACAACATAACAAAAGTAGTCATAAACAAACAATAAAACATTTAAAAGGTAGAGAAACAAACTAAATCATAATTTACAGAAAAATCTAAAACTAAAAATTCCACCCACCCCCTAAAGATAGAGAGAACAGCCCCCAATAATCACCCCCAAACAACAGGAGTCTGTTCAGCAGCCTCAGTTTGTGTAGCTAGAGTCAGTCGGAGTCCCACTCTCCCAGCCAGGTGGAAAAAGCCCACAAAGAAGGGAACAAGTCTTCCAGGACTCAAAGCCAGGTGGTCTCTGGCTTCCAGGGTTGCCATATTTTGAAGAGCAAAAAAGAGGACACATTTGCTGAGTCTTAACTATGAACCGCTATGTCGACTTTACCCATGAAAAAGAGGACTTGTCCTGGAAAAAGAGAACATATGGCAACCCTAATTAAGCATCTCCCTTTGAATGGCCCTAATTGTTCATCAGATCTGCAATGGTTCCAGATGGCACAATTGCTAAGGGCAAATCTATCCTGTAGGCTGTGTGCAGGGGCAAGATTGACCCTTACACTGGAAGTTCACTGTAAGAACCAGAGCTTTTCATTGATTATTTTGAAAGAGGCCACTAGCACCGTGTCTCAGAAGTGCTGAGGACAACCATCAACAAGACATTTTGAAAGGATGTTTCCATGAACAGGCAAAGATGCTCATCTAAAGTTCCTTGATTGAGAGTTCCCATTAGGTCTGGTCACCTGATAAAATAAGGGTGAAGGTTACTTGCAAACATTTGCACATGCAGGTGGCATCCCAGTGACCCCAAAAAACAGGTTTGAAAGTTTTGCACAAACTGATAGCTGTAATGAAAGAAAACAGGTTTTTTGTGTGGGGGAGGGATCACAAGGAAAGTTCCAATTGAGGGAAAGTGTTTTTAAACTTCAGGTTTGTAAAAGTGGGTTGTAAAACTGTTGATCCTTGATACTGTTTGCGATGTTGTTAAGAGTGTCTATTATGAAAACAGATTTTTTTTAAAAAAAAACTCTCTACACTCTTTTCTCACATGAAATGGAGAGAAAGGGTTTTGGGCTAAGCGTCTGTTGACATGATGAGTAGCTACAAACTTCAAATAGCATTTTGTGGGGTCACTTTGAACCTAACAACAGCTACTCCTCCTCTTCCTCCTCTTTCACTTTTACTTAGCGTCAGATCACCAACATCCATAGAGGTAAACACCAGGTCCAAGGCATGTCCGCCGCTATGGGTTGGGCCAGACATATTCAGGGACAGCCCCATGGAGGCCATGCTTTCCATGTAGTCCCTAGCGGCCCCTTGTAAGGCTGTGTCGTCATGGGTGTTAAAATCCCCCAGGACGACCAAACTAGGTGTTTCCAGGAGAACATCCACCACAACCTGAAGCAGCTTGGGCAGGGAATCTTTGGTGCAGCGGGGAGGTCGGTACACCAAAAGGAGTCAACTTCCAGAACATGCACTCATAGAACTGGGTTTTCCCAATTGGACTTTTGGTGTAAGCTAATGACTTCCTAAAAACCACTGCAACCCACCCTCCCCCCCCATATGACCTGGGTTGCTGTGCGTAAGAGAAACCTGGTGAACAAGCAGCAGCAAGAACAGGCCCATCTGCTTCATCCAACTAAGTCTCTGTTACACATCCCAAGTCAAGTCCTCCATCCACGATCAAGTCGTGGATCACCTTATGTACATGGCTTTCCAGTTTTCTCAGTCGTTGCAATAGGGCAGAGGTGGGGAGCTGGATGTCCTCCACAGGGCCCATTAGATGAGTAGTGTCACTCACCTGCCAATCACCTGACACGAACATGATGTCAGGTGAAGCATTTTCCTTTACTGGGCACCTGCCAGTCCCTAAAGGAAAAATGCTCCTTTGTTCACTCGGTTGAGCTCTATTTTTATTACACCCACAATCCACAAAATTTTGACAGGGACTATTTATAGCTTAGAAAGTTGTCAGGCACACTCAGTTTTCATGCAAGTTGTGTATGGGGGCTTTGTTGGAAAGCTTCAGGTTTCATTAGATAGATAGGCTTGCCACATTTCAGAAAGGAAAAACCAGGACACTCTGAAAGTTGTTGAGTTCCTTTTAGGAAACCCCCCAAAATGTTGAGCTTGACTCACCTAAGATCCAGGACAAAGCGCCACCTTTCGGAAATTCCCCCCAGCTGTCAATTCCACCTTTGAAATCCCGGTAATGTCCAGGAAAATCCAGATGTTTGGCAGCCCTAAAATAGATGTACATCTTGGAGTGGATTAAGTGACAAGAAAAAGTTGGAGGAATAGCCATATGGTGCCATGCTTACTGTCCTTGTATTCTGTTAACACTTGCCTTCATTCTTTTTTTTTCCTCCCCCCCCCCAGATGATCTTTATTGAATTTTTAGTTACATACTGTACATACACATACATTATATTTCACATTTGTTCTTGCTCTCCCGAGCTGCCTTCCCTCCTTCCTTCTTCTTCTGGCTTTTTTGTGTCCTCTTTGACTTTTCGCATTGTCTTTGTCCATTTCCCACAAGATTGTTCTTCTTCATTTTTTCCATTAAATGTCCCTAAACAAATAAATATTTCTATATATACAAATTCTTGGAACTCAAACACTGAGATCCTGCTCTGTTCCAGTAACAGAGCAGTAAACACTGAGATCCTGCTCTGTTCCAGTAACAAGAAGCCGAAAGCACCAGCCTGAAGATGACGAGTGAGACCTCGTCGAAACGTCGCCTAGACACCCCAACTTTTACACGGGAAGACACCCGAGGACACCAAAACCAAATTCTTGCTGTCTGTCTATATTCATTTACAAATATTGTTTAATAATAATCCTAATATACATTTTTAATTCATTTTGATCCAGTAAATTTCTTGTATTTTCCCGTTATGAGATATTATTTTAATTCTACTGGTTTCCCTATTTCACACCATCTTCTCTATATATAACATAAATTTTCCCCATTCTTTTTGATATGTTTCATCCCCCTAATGTCGACTTTTTGCTGTTAATTTGGCTATTTCTGCGTACTCCATAACCTTGTACTGCCATTCTTCTATTGTAGGTAATTTTTGCTGTTTCCATACCTGAGCCAGCAATAACCTCGCCACCGTTGTTGTGTATAAGAACTTGCCTTCATTCTTATTTACTTATTTACGTTCTTACTTCTTTTGCTGTCATTCTTCATTTAATCTATTTCCAAGTTTACCATTAGTCATTTTCGGACATGGGCTTGGTTAAAAGTGTGGGACTTGGTGTGTGTGCCTACTTCCTTGTTATATTCACCAGATCTGAAATGAAAAGCCCACCCCCACCCCACCCCCCGGTGTGTATTTAATCTGAGTGAACAGCTGCCTGGGTGAATTTCACTCAGCAACATACAATCCATTGTGCGCCCTGTAATAAAATCACGGTGCTGATATTTGGAAAGTTGATACGGCAGAATAGTGAAGCCATTGATTCTCATCCAAGAAGTAAATTAACAGGACAACATTTTCTTCAAAGATTCATGAATTAATTAATGCAACTCAAGAATTTTTTGGCACCGGAGACATCTCTTGTTATTCTCTGAGCTGGACACAAACATCTCTAAACCCAAGGAGATGATTTGCTCTGCTAACTTAGGGCAGGTTAAACTCGTGGAGAAGCACGGAAGCAGCCACATTTCTTAATCGGTTGCTTTGTAGGGGGTCAAAAGGAACGAAGCACTTTCTCTTTCAAGTCGAGAACATCTTAATTTCAAAAGAACAATGGCTCCTGTCTGTGCAGATTCTCTGTTCCCAGGATAAGATGACGGGCCAACAAAGCATGAGGCGGGCTGTTGTTTGTAAATCATGGGGGCGACTAATTTATTCCCTTCAACTGTGGGAAATTCATGTTACAGGTTTAGATGGATGTACACCCCCCTCCCAAAAAGGAACAGCATAGACCAGGGATCGGCAACCTAAGGCCCATGGGCCGGTAGTGGCCCACGAGGCTTGTTTAACCAGTACATGGCAACCCCTGCCGCCCCCCCCCCCCGCTCTTACTGGTGCAGCGTGAGGACCAACTTCCAGGTTGATGGCACCTGTGCGGATCGCACGGGTGTTCCTCTGACCCGGATGTGCACCGGAAATAGCTTGTGCACACGTGTGCAGGACAGAGAAGTGCGCATGCGCACACACTATTTCCGGCACACTTCTGGGTCGGAGGAGCGCCAGAAATAGCATGTGCATTGAGACCCTAAGAGCAGTGGAGCTTTTACAGAATTGGGACTTAAAGTTCATGGCATGTTATAAGTTGAAAGAAAATTATATGAAAATAATGTACCAATGGTATTTAACTCCTAGTAAATTAGCAAAAATGTATAAAACATGCTCAAATGTATGCTGGAAATGTAAGGAAAAAGAAGGCACCTTTTCTCATATGTGGTGGAACTGTAAGGAAGTAAAAGGTTTTTGGGAAATGATATATAATGAGTTGAAAAAAAATGTTTAAAATAACCTTTGTCAAAAAGCCTAAAGCCCTCCTTTTAGGAATTCTAGGTGTTGAAATCCCAAAGGAGCAGAAAAGACTATTTCTGTATGTGACCACAGCTGCATGGATGTTACTGACTCAGAGGTGGAAAGAAGATAAAGTTCCTACCAGAGAAGAATGGCAGATGAAGTTAATGGACTATGCTGAAATGGCTAAAATGACTGGAAGAGTCAGAAATCAGGAAGACCAAAATTTTAATAAGGAATGGGGAAAGTTTATAACTTTTCTTAAAAAACCATTGTAAACAGTTAAAATTGTTAGTAAGATTGGAATACCACTTGTAGTTTAATGGTGAATTTTGGACATAATGGAAGAGGTAAAGGGTTTGGATTATCATAAAAGATGCGGGAGGAATTGATTAATAATAGGATCCCCAAAGGGAAGTATTCCTTGGAATCTTGTTTTTATGATTTATGTTTGATATATCACTGTAAAGTTTTAAGTTGAAAAATGAGAGAGAGAGAAAGAACAAACAGCGGAACTTCTCTTATCAACCCAAATGTTTACATCACGGTATCCATAAATGTGTGAAGGGGAATGTGTGAAAATGGATTTTTTTTGGAGGGGGGGATCATTTACTTAGAAACATTTAACTCCAAAGCATATTGCAGGCACAATGCTTCCCATCCAAATTGTAAGTGCAACAGGTAGCAAAGGGTTAACATTGTTTCTCAAGCTTTGGTACCCAGCTGTTGTTGGACTACAACTCCCATCCCCCCCCCGACCACTGGCCCTAGCTAGGGATGATGGGAGTTGTAGTCCAAAAACAGCTAGGGACCCAAGTTTGAGAAACATTCTCTCCCCACCCCTTCTGCCCAGGTCAGTATTATGATCTGGACTGGGTGCCCCGGGTGGGCAATTTGTGAAAGAAAATGCTTGCACTCAACTGCAAACATTGTGATAAGTCTCACATGTATTTTAGCCCTTAGAAGCAGCTACTGATCGATTGTATCGAAAGCTGATGACAGATCAAAGAGAGTAAGAATAGAAAGAGCTTTTTCCTCGGGAAAAAAGCACCTTTCGTTATAATATGTAAATGCAGATGGAATGCTTCATCGGAAGGAAAGACCAGTCTATGACGCACAATGTTGCTCAGTTCTTGGGCAAATCATTCCTGTTGCTTTTAGGAAAGTATAAGCAAATACTCTATCATATCTTGTCATGACAAGACACTGTGGCTTGTTAGAGCTTAATGGATACACGTTTGTTTTGTTTCAGTCTGTCAGATGTCTCTGCAGTGCTATTTTGATTTTTTTAATGGCTAGTCACCAGTAAAAAAACCCCAAAAAACACAAATGGTGCAGATTTATTAATTAGTTAAAAGAACCTAATCAATTTTTTTAAAACCCCCGCAAAACTTTAAGTGCTTCACGGCACAAATGTTCAGACGTGGAGGTGATCTGTTGGAGTGCTGGCATGGACCCCATCCAACATAAAAGATTAATGCATGCCTAATTCTGGGTTGGATTGTGGCCTGGGCTCATGCTGTAATGTGGAGGGAAGCCTTCAATAGCTCCCTCGGATAAGTTCAAATGATTTCTAGGGTAAAAGCATAAAAAGGAAAGGATCAATAGGAACTGCAGGCAAAGCCATTAGTGTCAGAGATAATTTTTGTTTGCCTTTTCCACAAAACCCATGACATCATTCAAAGGGGGCTGGGAAAATCTGTGCGGGACAATAAAACAACGCTGGAATAATGTAAATCTAAGCAAGGAGCATTTACGTCTGCGTGTGATTGTGCTGCTGCTGGTTTTGTTTCCCAAGCGTGGTATCCAATAAAATCTTAGTACAAAAGGTTAAAGTACAAAGTTGCCTGTGTCACCAAGTGTCTTATTTAGGAGCTCTCATGGCAGTGTTATTTTAGTGCAGAGAAATGCATTGTTCTCTCAGCCCAGGAATGCCCTTTGTGCTGAGTGCTCCAGCTACTGACATGTATGCACCGCAGAATTTCAATGGACACGAATTATCAGAGCACAGGGGCAGAAAGGGCCCTGCAAATATGAAACCTTCGCAGCAACATCCTCTTTCAGATCATCACCTGCCTCACACCGTAGTCACCCAAGCACCTTTGCCTCCACCTGTCTTGGGTGGTATTGCGTTTCAGAAGAACAATTAATATTTCAAAGTGCATGCCGTGTCAAGGACAGGGCTTAGGAACCAGTGGGTGGGTGACTATCAATTATTATTTTTTAAGTGCTTGAAAAAGCAGGGAACACAGAGTTTAGATTGATCTCTCTTCCTCTCTCTAAATCCCCTCATACCCTTTGAAATAATCTTTCATTTTAAACATTCAGCAGCCAGCCATTTCAAAGATGGGAAGATGAACTCTTCTTTTCTTTGTGTTTTCTTCGTCTTTTCAAATTAAGGAGTCCTTGAAACATAGAATGCTATTCTGGTGGATGCCATTGGAGAGGCCGTTTCTTATTCACGTTACCTCCTTCTCTCTGTGACTATTGCAGCAGTCAGGTCTTTTGTATACAAACATAGTTTCATCCATTAATCCATTATTTCTTCCATCACCAACAGTGTCACCAACAGCTTTTTAATCCACTAATAGTCCTGTCAGCCATTTCATGTGCCCCAGAAGACAAATGTGAAGGGTGTTATAGGAAAATCCTTGGGCTCGCTTGGTAAAATATACTCAGAGTCGAGTAGTACAGTGGTACCTCAGGTTAAGTACTTAATTCGTTCCGGAGGTCCGTACTTAACCTGAAACTGTTCTTAACCTGAAGCACCACTTTAGCTAATGGGGCCTCCTGCTGCTGCCCCCCGCCGGAGCACGATTTCTGTTCTCATCCTGAAGCAAAGTTCTTAACCTGAAGCACTATTTCTGGGTCAGAGGAGTCTATAACCTGAAGCGTATGTAAGCTGAAGCGTATGTAACCTGAGGTACCACTGTAATTTCATGCTCTTTATTTCAGCTCATAGGAACAGTGACTGAATTTCCCCCCAAACCTCAGGCTTTATATATATTGTTTACACAATGAGTAACGTCTGATTGGTTGATTATGTTTCCCTCCTGGAGCCTGATTGGGTTACTGCTGCAGGCCAATCAGTTGTTGCATACTAGTATCCTACCAGCCTAATAGGTTGATTAAATTCCTCCTGGGGTCTGATTGGGCTGCTCCTGTAGGCCAATCAGGTTGTTGCATTCTAGGATCCTACTTGCCTATTGTTCTAGGATCCAAGCTTCGTACATAACACCTGGGTTGCCAAAGACACCAGCCAGGAGTATAGGAGCAAAACAGCAGCCTGTAGGCTTGATCTTTATTCAAAGACTGTTGCAACAGGACTTCCACCCACCACAGAAAGAAGCCCAGAACAAGAGGATGTTCTTACTTTTATAAGTTTCCCCTTTCCCCCACAACACCTTTGGTGAAGCATCATGCATACATCATAGATACATCATACATATGTCACAAACAGGGAGGGGTTTTCTGGCAGAAACCTGTTCATCAGGTTTGCCCCCAACCCTCCCTTGCCCTCCACCTTACACCCATCAAGTGATACAATAGAAATATTTACAAGTTCCTGGTTTTCCGGTCAGGTAAACACACTTCTTTGTCCTGACCAGGAGCACAATCCATTCTTGGAGGGTCTGCTGTTGTCTGTGGGATGGCTACCTGTCTGACACCCATCTGCCAGGATGCCAGTGATTATCTCTTGTGCAAGAGTGTACATGATCTCAGGTTTCAGGGATTATGGCTGCCCACATCCCAGACTCCACAACTTGGTAGCCATTCCTTTCCTGAGCAGAACAATGTTGGAATGATGCAAATCCATACTGGAGTGATTTTATATGACTTTCAAAAGTTGTGGGGACATTTGCAGGAGTGATTGTGTTGATTTTGGTGGGGGGGGGGGGTTATGATGTCTGCTGGAGGGGCAACCCCCCAACCTTTACATAAATTCCGGTAACAAGGGGAAAGTGAGCGGACGCTCCAAGTGTCCTCATTTTCCAGGGACATCCCCAATTTAGAGAAGCCATCCCAGTTTCTGATTTGATCCTGGAATGTCCCACTTTTCCTTAGGTAAAGATAAAGGGACCCCTGACCATTAGTTCCAGTCATGGCTGACTCTGGGGTTGCGGCGCTCATCTAGCTTTATTGGCTGAGGGAGCCGGCGTACAGCTTCTGGTCATGTGGCCAACATGACTAAGCCACTTCTGGTGAACCAGAGCAGCACACAGAAACGCCGTTTACCTTCCTGCCAGAGCAGTACCTATTTATCTACTTGCACTTTGACGTGCTTTCGAACTGCTAGGTTGGCAGGAGCTGGGACCGAGCAACGGGAGCTCACCCCGTCGCGGGGATTCGAACCACCGACCTTCTAATCGGCAAGTCCTAGGCTCTGTGGTTTAACCCACAGCGCCACCCACGCCTCACTTTTCCTTAGGATGTCTTTATTTTCATTGGAGAAGTGTTGGAGGGTCTGGAGTTATCCGACCCCTGAGCCATCTGAAGGCAGTCCTGTATAGGGAAGTTTTTTAAATGCTTAATGCTTTATTATGGTTTTTATATAAGTTGGAAGCTGCCCAGAGTGGCTGGGGCAACCCAGTAAGATGTGTGGGCTATAATTAGTTCAATTATCATGATGGAATGGGACGTCGGAGAAATGTTGGAGGGTATGAAGAAAGCAGTTCACTGATTTTAAAAACATGTATGGCTGAGAGCCCTTTTCTTCCCCCATACCCTCAGATCTTTAAGATAAAACATATGTAGCTAATGCAGTTATTTCCCAACCCGTGATACAAAAATACAGTTGCTCCTTATTTTTTCAAGCCGGTGCTGTTTTTCTTCACAAGCCCTTGCCACAGAATCTAGTTCTCATGTTCTTGTCCTAAAGGATTTCTGAAGCACGGCAAAGCGGCCAGTTGAAAATCTGACAGAATATTTACTGCACCAAGAAAAACTCAAGCCGATCAACTCCTCCCTTCGCACTTCCCTCCATTTCAAGGACCTTCCTCATCTTTCCCCCTCAGCAATACCTGACATAGCTTAGAGAGAATGCCAGAAAGAATGACTATATGAAGAAGGAATTCTTGGTGCCTTGCAGCTCCCAACAACATATTTCCTGTTTCTTTGTCTGACTAGAATTTTTTTGAAAAAAAGGGGGGCACAATGCCTTAAATGTCAAGAGGAGGTTTGCCTGTGATTTTCTGACTCATTTCCTAGTTTCCTGTCCTCACATTCTTCCAAAGAATGTGAGTTGTCACCTTAAGCACACAGAGCCTTGACGCTTAACAGATCGATATTTTTAATGTGAAATAGCAGTGCAGAGAGACTCCAGGCCCTTTCAATGACTGGCTCATGCCCAGACGGTCATTGGATATTCAGCGACTCATTCTTTGCAGAACTCTGAATTCTAAAAATAGTCCCCAAACAAAATGATGCACTCATTTGAGCTTTACATCATGGCAGGAATTTTCTCTCGGCTTGTGTAGTTCCCTACCAACGAAGTGAGGAAAGGAATTGGGGAGGGGAGAGATAGCAGCTAAACTAAAGGTTTACTTTCAAAGGTTTCAGTAAGGTCAGAGCCTCATTTGAGAACACGTATCAAGTGATTTTCCATGTAGCAAGATGACTACTGACTGACACCTTCCCTTCTATGTGGCTTCATTGCTTGCAAACATTAAAAATACACACATTTGTAGCCAAATATGTTTGTGTTTGATAAAGTGATTTGTACATGTGTGAGAGATGAGCGGTGCAAGTTTTCTATGAACCCTTGTTCTCCAGTGAGTTCCCACTGGAGCCCTGGAGATTAGATGTGTATGAATGGTACAAGTGTGTGTAATAATAATAATAATTTTATTATTATTATTTGTACCCCACCCATCTGACTGGGTTGCCCCAGTCAATCTAGGTGACTTCCAACAAAGTGTGTTCTCCCTCATGGAGAGCACAGGTTGCGGGCGGGGCTGACAAGACACCTCACTGTTACTAGGCAAATGGTTTGGCCATCCTTTAAGCAGGGGCGGGCTGTTACTGGGGAAATCTAGATGTTGCCATTTGTTGATTGACAGCCCTATTTGTTAAATACAATGCTCGCACCGGGGAACTTCCTCTTTTCGCTGCTTACTTCGGATCACCCGCCCTCCCTTCCCCAATTTTAGGCTGTTTGCTTGACCTTGCTATGCCTGTCATGGGGTGGCCTGCTTTTGGGGCAGGGGCCTGGTAGGAATTTTGTCCATTTGGCTGATTAGTGTGTGCCACTTGGTTTTTGCCTACTGCGTAGCAAATCGTCACAGCTTGTAAGGTTTGCGGTTAGGCATTGGTCTTGGAATTGGTTGGTGGAGGGGTATGGATTTGGCTGTGCCTGCCCCTCCAAAATGCTGCTGCTGCTGCTTTAAGGGTTTTCCGTTAAAGGAACCCAGGGGCTCCCCATGCTTTTGTCCGAAACCCCCTGGCAAGGGGCTAGGGCCACGCAAGCCCCTGGGAGCATTCTGGGGAGAGGTGAGGCATGGTTCCCAGTCCCGTCTCTCTCCCCAGGTGACTTACCATTGCTGACTTCGGGGTGTGTGTGTGTGTGTGTGTGTGTGCGAATGTCAGAGCTGTCCCTGTGCGGGGTCAGTTAGTGCTACCAATGCCTAAGCAACCACTCACATTGCTGTAATTTGAATAAAGTTGTGGCCAAAATTATGCCAAAAACCTTAAACAAAAATTAAGTGTCAATTGTCTTTTTCTTTGGGGGGGGGGTGTCTTGGGGACCTCGACGCGCAAATATAAAAGCATAATAAAGCATCAAACATTAAAAACTTCCCTATACAGGGCTGCCTTCAGATGTCTTCTGAACGTTGTATAGTCATTTATCTCATTGACATCTGATGAGAGGGCGTTCCACAAGGTGGGTGCCACTACCGAGAAGGCCTTCTGCCCGATGGATGTCCTTTGGCCTCACCTACATGCATCCCCTGACCACTTTCCACCAAGGGAATTCATTCCAGACCTTCCATCTCCCAGAACCCGGCAAGCCTTGAAAGTAGGAGAGCAAAGAGCTCAAAGACAGAGAGCCAGTGTGGTGCAGTGGTTAAGAGCGGTAGACTCTTAATCTGGGGAACCGGGTTCGCGTCTCCGCTCCTCCACATGCAGCTGCTGGGTGACCTTGGGCCAGTCACACTTCTTTGAAGTCTCTCAGCCCCACTCACCTCACAGAGTGTTTGTTGTGGGGGAGGAAGGGAAAGGAGAATGTTAGCCACTTTGAGACTCCTTAAAGGGAGTGAAAAGCGGGATATCAAATCCAAACTCTTCTTCTTCTTCTTCTTCACTTAGTGGCACCTGTAGAAGTGATGAATGAGGAACTGGGAGAGATGGGTGTGTGTGGAGATTCACTTGGAACAATGTCATTATCCATGAAGAAGAAGAAGAAGAAGAAGAAGAAGAAGAGGAGTTTGGATTTGATATCCTGCTTTATCACTACCCTAAGGAGTCTCAAAGCGGCTAACATTCTCCTTTCCCTTCCTCCCCCACAACAAACACTCTGTGAGGTGAGTGAGGCTGAAAGACTTCAGAGCAGTGTGACTAGCCCAAGGTCACCCAGCAGCTGCACGTGGAGGAGCGGAGACGCGAACCCAGTTCACCAGATTATGAGTCCACCACTCTTAACCACTATACCACACTGGCTCTTTGTCTCAAGAGGACAAAGGACAAGGACAAAGTACGCATAAGTTACTGCTCTTATAAAATGGACAAATGGTATAAAGAGGTGTGGGATATAGCTATTAATGATGAATTAGCATGTGCTGTTAAGGTAAGATGTGGAATATGCAAGAGAAATGGTTTTGAGGGGATATGGAGGGTGTTTCTAGAATTTATACTGTTCAAATGGAGCGGGGCCAAACCACCGCAAAAGCGGTTGAATTTTTTTCTTAACCACTACACCACACTGGCTCTCAGTGTGGCTGGGTTCTATAGCCTCTCTCTATAAATACTGGGATAAAAAAGGATGGTAAGAAACTTTTCCTTGTCTTTATAATTTCCCGGGCAACCAGCTGGGAGCTGAGGACAGCATCCTGACAAGGTAGACAAGGTGGTAAGGACCCCTTGCACTCAGACACACCTGAACTAATTAGGATCGGCACATGAACCGATTGCTTGGCCCCTGTGTGGACCAGAAAGCTCTTTTGACCTCCCCACGGTAGTCCCCCTGACCATCAGCTGATAGGCCAGCTCTCCTGGGTAGCATCACAGCATCCTTCGTTACTGCTCTCCCTCCTGCCCCCAGCTGAGTGCCTGGTACCCCTTGGCAACCCTATCCATTCCTTACAGCCCAGAGAAGCAGAGTGAGCAGGGAGAGGAAGGGCCATTGCCTCCAAGCCTGGCATGCTCTCTGTCCCCTGCCACATCCTGACTCCAGTCAAAGCCACATCATACTAGGATGTGAGAAAGCGGTTCCTACCTGCCACTCCCTAGCAACAAAGAAGCAATGCAAGTGTAAATATCAAAGATTCTGTTGAGCACCGTCCAGGATGAAATAGCTTCCTAAATGGAAAGATATACGTGTGGGGCTGACAGCCAGTCATTCTAGCAGGGCCTTACTTATGACACCTATTCTGTGCTGCGTAGCTACACAGAACTTGCCAGGATTGAACAGCCTGTCTGAAACAAGAGCGTTTTCAATTCCACCAAGGAGCAGCCAGGTCACTGTGGGTGGTTATGGGATGGGCATCCCTCCCGGCTGTACAGAACAGGGTGTGGAAGGCATCCTATAGCTGCCTGAAAGCAGCCCATTGAGAACAAGGGGAGACGTACAGAAAGAATAATGTTCAATAGTCAGCAGCTGGAACACATTGTTTGTGAACCTGTAAGGTACAGCAAGCATTTGTGAGGGAGAAGAGGGACTGGTTCCACCTGAATGCTTGGCCAGTGATCCCAACAGAACTTTTCTGGGGGACGGGTGGGGAGGAAAGGAGCACTTGAGTTTGCTTTCAAGTGTTTTGATATGTGATGTATGACATTCAGTGCAAGTAGATCAATAGGTACCGCGGTGGCAGGAAGGCAAACAGCATTTCCGTGCGCTCTGGTTTCCATCACAGTGTTCCGTTGCATCAGAAGTCATGCTGAGCACACGACCTGGAAAGCTGTCTGTGGACAAATGCTGGCTCCCTCGGCCTGAAAGCGAGATGAGTGCCACAACCCCATAGTCGCCTTTGACTGGACTTAACCGTCCAGGGGTCCTTTTCCTTTTTCCTTTACATTATCATCTTTCTAAGCAAAGCTATCCCTTGTTGGAGTATGCTCCTTCATAGAAAACAGGTATCCAAACACCATTCCTACATTCCCTAGCCTCCCTTCCATGTTTAGGAGGTATAAAGTAGGGTTCCACACCAGATCTGGGTTGAAAAACCTTGGTGAAACATACAGTTGTTGTGCCAGAACTCACCACGAACGTCTCCCTTGTTCTCTTATAATGGCAATGGCGCCCAACTGAGAGGTGCTGGAACTGAGTTCTGATGAGTTCCAGCTGGGGAAAAAGCCCTGGTCGTGAGGGGTGGGGAGAATTAGAGGCATGAATTTGTGCAATCTTGAATTGGTTCAGGGCCCAATCCGGGTCGACCCTGGATCATCCAGGGGTTCTCCAAAGTGCTGGATTAAGCCTCAAATCAGATTGGGGTGGGCATGCACAGCCACAGTATAAAGGCTGAGCACAAATTCAGATCCCCGCCAAGGTGGGCAGGTTACTTTGTACTTCATTCATAAAGAGCGACTGGCTGTGTATCACAAAACCCCCACAACTGGCTTTGCACTTTAGCTCTTCCTTCCTAGATAGTGGAGGGAGCTCAAGCCATACGTAGAATCTTTGCATCCCGACCTTGTTATATCTACATGGCAAGTGGGACAGTAATCTATAGAGATGTTCTAGAACAGGGATAAGGGTGCTGTGGTCTAAACCACAGAGCCTAGGGCTTGGCAATCGGAAGGTCAGCAGTTCGAATCCCCGCAACGGGGTGAGCTCCCGTTGTTCGGTCCCAGCTCCTGCCCACCTAGCAGTTCAAAAGCACGGCAAGTGCAAGTAGATAAATAGGTACTGCTCTGGCGGGAAGGTAAACGGCGTTTCTGTGCGCTGCTCTGGTTCACCAGAAGCGGCTTAGTCATGCTCGCCACATGACCAAGAAGCTGTCTGCAGACAAACGCCGGCTCCCTTGGCCTATAGAGTGAGATGAATGCGCTACCCCAGAGTCGTCCACGACTGGACTTAACAGTCAGGGGTCCCTTTACCTTTACCTAGAAAAGGGATATGGAATCTGGGCATCTCCAGATGTTGTTTGTCACCATCTTCCCTTGGCCGCAGTCAGCATAGCCAATGTTCTGGCATGATGGATGTTCTAATCTTGCCATTTTAAGAAAAAAGAAGGTTCTCAGACAGCTAATGAGGTTTAGAAGAGAAATGAGCAGAGATTTGCAAGCTGCTAGAATAGATGCTTGTGTAGTTACTTCAATAAAGTTACACTTCAATTTGAAGAAACTAAAGATGCCTGAATACAGCATAAACAACAGGTTCAGCTATTGATGGATGATCTAAGGCGTGATCGTACTGAAATGGTGCTGTCCTGGTCAACATCTTACTTTCTTTTTGCCCAACTGTTTCTTCCTAATTCTTCCAACTTGCTGGTAACACACCTGTGAAGGTCTCCTGCCCTCACATGCATGTCAAGGTAGCCTCAGCATGCCCCAAATTCCTTGATCATCAGGCTCCCAAAACCTGTCAGTGACTCTGAGTTGAAACTAAGGAAAAGATCTTTACGCAGGTTTAATAGCAGTACAGGCTCAGCATCGAGCACAAGATTCAGAAGTCAAGATTCCAAGGTATCTACAATTCTGCTGCATGGACACACATGAACACTCCATCTCTGAACCCAACTACGAAGGCAGCAATGGATTCTAGGTGTCCTGTCCCTTGCCTCCAGCTCCATTGCTACCTCCTCCTGCTAAGTCCATCCCTCTGGCTGGTTGAGGTCCTCTTCCCTCCTTGATGAGCCTCAGTGCTCTGCAGGAGAGGCAGGGGAGAGGACCAGCAAATCAGCTTCCTCCTCTGTAACATCTGGAGACAGAAGGAAAGGAACCTCTCCTCTCCATCTCTGGTTGTCTGCCTTCCAGCCTTCCATCTGCTTCTTCTCCTCCTCTTCTTGTATCTGGGGCCACCAAAGAATGCCAGGTTCTGACAGAGTCGAGCAGCCCATGTTTGGGGTGGAAATATTTGGGATGGAAAATAGGTTATTCAGTTAAATTGCATATTCCTTTTATGCTCCCAACCTAAGGCTTCATTGACCCCATGCTGTTGACTCTCTTCGTGACATGTCACTGCTGAATGCGAAGGAAGTTCACATATGAAACCATATCTCTTGACTGAGAAAGCCACACTTTGACATCCATCTCTGTCACACATCCCAGATTATAGCGGCTGCAGAGTTCTCCTTCTGTCTGAGATTTAGGAGGATAAAAATTAGCCAGATTTCCCAAGTAGCTCAGGAAGGGTGCTTATTTATGCCATCGACTTTGGAAAATGACTTCTGATGCCTTACACCAAACCTGCTTAATTCACCAACGAAACCTAATTACATAAATTACAAATCCACATATCTTGGCAATGGTGCCCCTTAACAAAGAAATATGCAGGGCTCGTTTCTCTAATGAATTAGCCATTGCACAAGCACATTAATCCTGTATATGTCAGCCCGTTCCAAATTAGCCACATTCATCCATAGCCGGCTGTCAGGAATTTTCAAAGACAGGGCAATGCCCTAATCTCCTTCTCTCCCTCTCTGTGTAATAATAATGCAAAGGAAGTAAAGCTGGGCCCCTGAATGTGCTCTGACACAGCCCAGGGTGGCTTCTGTCCTGTGGAAGAGGTACAATTTCATCAGGAAGAAAGAGCTGCAATCCTCTTTGGGCTTGTTTATACCTGAATTAGTTTTAAGCCTGCTCTTCATTTATGTTCCAAACACGATTTAATTTTACGCATGTGCAACAGCTGCCAGTTTCAAAAGCAGAGGATGGGCTTAGTGCTTCAGCATGATAAGAAATAATGACCTTGGTTTCCATCCAGTAGCTATGGCAGCAACGAAAAGGACATTTCGTGCATCGAGATAGGGGTGGGGCTTAGCCTCGCTCTCCTGTGATTGGGTAATGCAACAATCTTAGGCATTGAGGGCAGTGAGGAAGGAATATTCCCAGGAGATCGGTTTCTGTTATTGTGATGGGATATCCACAAACTATAGGCTTTCCCAGATGATAACAACACATGCTATCCCCCTTTCCTATATCGCTAGGGCACAACACACAGCGCAATGACAGTTGAGCATTAGTAAGTGTCTGGCAGTGCAAGCTTACGCATGTCTACGCAGAAGTAAAGCCCATTGAGGTCAGTGGGACGAATTCCTAAGTAAGTCTGCAGCACGAACTCTGCTTGAATTCTGAATTAACAGCCAATTCTCCCTTCATAGCAGTGGGGCTTTATAGAGCAGAGAAGCAACCACTGCCTCTGCAGCTAGGGGAAATTGCTTTGCAAATCTGTGTATATTAGGCAAAGTTGCACAGAAACGTGTAAATGAGGAGAACTTTACAAAAGATGCTGATAATTTTTCATTTTTTAAAAATCAAGATGGAAATAGTTTCATTGCTATCCATTTCAGAACATTCAAAATATTTTATGAGATGGAACTATAATTCTACAAGTCTCGTATTTTGACATCTTTATGGTTGTTTTGGCATTTATTTTGAAGTATGATTACGGTAATTTATTGGGGGCATCAGTTGTTGGAACTGTATTAATTATTGGCATTGTTTATTTGAACTCCAGCTTTCTGGATTTTTAAAAAATGTTTTTATTTATACTTTTCAAGTTTATACATTTCTTTAGTTTTACAATCAATTTAACACTTCAAAATTTGACTTCCTTCCCCCTCTTTCTGCAGTTCCTTAAATTTATTTTTTAAAATATCTTCTCCATATCCAAATTCATTTCATTTGCTCATTTAATTATCTACTGCAAATATATAGCCTTGTGAAAGTGCAGGTTATTATACCTGCTAATGTTTTTATCTGTTTACAATTTATCTGTAAATATTCAATAAACCATTTCCATTCTTTTATAAAAAGTTTGTTAACTTGATTTCTTATTCTGTTAAAAAAACAAACCAAAAAAACTGTAAGATATATCATCTTGTGTCTCAGACAATAAAATGGTGTAGGATTTGAGCCATTGTGCAAAGAAAACATAATTTGAATTTATGGTGCTTCCTGTGAACATGGCTGTTCCCCATATAGAAATCAGGACTTGACATTGCAGTCACTGCAGTCATATAAAAGATTCTAGCCAAAAGCAAGTCCACTGAATTCAATGGAATTTACTCTCAGGTAAGTGCATATAGGACTGCAATGTAAATGATAAATGTCCATGTACGAACTCACTTTCAATTAACCTAATTGGCTGGGATACATTTTTTATGTATGGTGCCTCTTGATCTTCAATTAAAATATAATAATAAATTATATAAATAAATTATATAAATTATATAAATGATGCCGTTTGACAGCAGCCGAAGTCTGCTAGGTGAGATTTCCACTTTGGTGTGAAATATAGGAAGTGGCCTTTAATCAGGCCAGACTGTTTCTCCATCTGATATTTTTACTCTGATTAACAATGACTCTCCAACATTTCAACATACCATTCAGTCTTTTCCATCATCTGCTATTAGGGATGGAATGATCTGTCAAATTCTGTTCTTCCAGTTTCCCATTTTCCCCATCTTAAATTAAGTTTTCCAGCATCCATTTAGTGTGAATTTTCCATATAAACACATTTTTGTATGTACTTTTGATTAATGTACATGTTTTTGCAAGCAATTTATCTTAGCACAATGCATTTTATGTTGTTTTCATTAGTAACAAATATTTAAGGTAAAGGTAAAGGGACCCCTGACCATTAGGTCCAGTTGTGGCCAACTCTGGGGTTGCGGTGCTCATCTCACTTTATTGGCCAATCAGAAGGTCGGCGGTTCGAATCCCCGTGACGGGGTGAGCTCCCGTTGCTCGGTCCCTGTTCCTGCTAACCTAGCAGTTCGAAAGCACAGTCAAAGTGCAAGTAGATAAATAAGAACCGCTCCAGTGGGAAGGTAAACAGCGTTTCCGTGCGCTGCTCTGGTTAGCCAGAAGCAGCTTAGTCATGCTGGCCACATGACTTGAAAGCTGCACGCCGGCTCCCTTGGCCAATAAAATGAGATGAGCGCAACAACCCCAGAGTCGGTCATGACTGGACCTAATGCTCAGAGGCCCCTTTACCTTTTTAAATCTTAAAAGAGTGATCCCCAAGAAGGGCTTTTTTGGGTTACAGTGGATGCTCGGGTTGCGAACGTGATCTGTGTGAGATGCACGTTTGCAACCCATAGCATTTACAACCCACAGCAGCGCATCTGCACACCCGCGGGTTTCGATTCAGCGCTTCTGCACATGCGCGACCGCTGAAACCCGGAAGTAACCCATTCCGGTATTTCAGGATTTCGGCGGCCCGTAACCCGAAAAAACGCAACCTGAAGCATCTGTAACCCGAGGTATGACTGTATTTCAATGTAGATTGCATTTTAAACAGAGGATTCATTCATCTGTGCTTTAAGAGGGATTCTACCCTCCTTGCAATGACCGATGGGCTACCAGCAATTTATTCGTTGGAGAAAGATACCCAATGAATTCAACAAAATATAACAACAACAATTATGTCCTTTTAAAATGTGTGGGGGTTTTTTGGGGGGTGGGTGGGGTTATTGGGTTGTTATTTTCATTTTGATTATATATTTTGTGGTTTCATATTCTGATTTTATTCTGTGAACCACCCTGAGACCTTTGGGTGTTGGACGGTATATAAATTCAATAAATAACAAAATAAATGGAGTAGATGTTGTTATGAAGGCTATAGCCGAACTTGGATACATGCAGCCAAACATCCAAACAATTCTTCCCTCGCCTTCAGGAAGGTCTACAACACTGAAGTACTAATTGTTGTCATCCTTTCTGGGTGGGCAAATGGGAGCTATATGGGAAATCCTATCTTTGTGACAAAGGAGGGAAACGAAAGGGAGAGGCTTTTGTGCCTCCTCATGGTCCTAGCCAATAGGGTGTGTACTCTAAATATAGTTTATGATTCATGTAATTCTAAAACACGGTCTTTCCTTAGGCTATTTACGATTTACTTGGTTGGTTAATAGATTTCTAGTTCACTTTTGGGGGTAAAAACACAGAATGGATTACAAACCAAAAACGTAATTCAATACATGATTTTACTGCTCCCCCCCCCCATAAGCTACACTCCTAGAAACAGTATTTGTAACATAGGCTGTATTCCTGACCCTCTCGTGGTGTTGTCTGGGGGGGGGCAGCTATAATGGTGCACCCACCAGTGGAAAGAAGTGCCCATGGTGGTGCTGGAAGGCTTCATCATCACAAAGATTGTAGTTTCGCCTAGCAGATGTTAACCCTTCGCTGGCACAAAGCAGTGCAAAGGCTGAAAACAAGATATTTTTTCAAAAACAGGAACAGAGAGCATATTTAACCCCCTCCCCCTGTCCCATTTACAACTTCATACCAAATACAGCATGTATACATATACCATATGACTACTCTTACACCCTTTTCCTGGTTCCTTTGCTTTTCTACTACTCCGCGTAACGCACAACTTTTTAATCATCCAGTTTGTTATCTATTAAAAACTTGTATCTGTTTCGACTTGGCTGGATATACTCGAGACCTGCTAAGCTATGTATTTGTTTATACTGGTTCTTAAAATATTCAGTGAGCATTATCCTTTCTTCCTTGTATTCCTTATCTTTGTTTTCTCTTATTCTGTTAGTCAGACCAGCCAGTTCAGCATATTCAAACATTGTACACTGCCATTCTTCCTTAGTGGGTACTATACTTGTTCTCCACCTATGTGCCAATGAGGTTCTAGCTGTGGCGATGGTGTACAGCAGGCACGTCCAACTCCCAAGAGACTGTTATCTAGTCACAGTATAAAAAGACTGGCTGTGATCTACCCATTTTTTAGGAGAGGGTTGACCAATGTTGTTGAGCTTTTTTGGGGGGGGAGGCGAAGGTGTTGAGCTTTTTTTAGGGCAGGCAAAACTTTGGGGGGGAGGGGGGAGAGGAATGATTAACATCGCTCACACAATAGTCTGTTCCACTCCCTCCTCCCCCCCCCACTGCCGCTATAAACAACGCTATAAAACAAGCGGCGGCCATTGAACAGAGTGCAATGATCAGTCAGGAGCACCAAGGTGATCACTTATTATTGTGCCACGGTAGACAGGAAACACCCCAGCGATCTACCAGTAGATTGTGATTGACCGGTTGGACATCTCTGGTGTACGGTAATAAACTCTTTGGGGTTTTTTGGGACTTTCGTTGTTGACATCCCCAAGAGGAAAATCTCAGGTGTTGGGGGGGGGGTTAAAAATATATTTTAAAATTCATTATACAGTGGTACCTCAGGTTACAGACACTTCGGGTTACAGATGCTTCAGGTTACAGACTCTGCTAACCCAGAAATAGTACCTCAGGTTAAGAACTTTGCTTCAGGATGAGAACAGCGGTGGCGGCGGCAGCAGCAGGAGGCCCCACGAGCTAAAGTGGTACCTCAGGTTAAGAACAGTTTCAGGTTAAGAACGGACCTTCAGAATGAATTAAGTTCTTAACCTGAGTTACCACTGTATATAGTTTCCCAATATTCCTTTACAGGGCCACCACATGTGGAAAAAGGATCCCTCATGTTCATTATACTTCCAACATATACCTTGAAAACAAGATGTTTTGCGGTGGGGTTCCACAGATTTTGGAAGTGGTGTTCTAAACATTCCTGTGACTAAAAAAACACCAAAATGAAACATAGCTGCCCAAAGAAAGGTGATTTAAAAGTGTAGATGGGTTGCTTGTGCTATTGGTTTCTCTTGTTGAGCGGGGAGATTGTCTACAATTGTTTTATCGTGTTTTTAATATTTTTTTTTGAGCTGCCCAGAGTGGCTGGGGAGACCCGGCCAAATGGGAGGGGTATAAGTAATAAATGATGATGGTGATGATGACTGATACAATCACCTCCCTGCCCTGAAACCTGGCTCTCGCCCCGACATTCAGCCCTGGAAAAAGCAGCAGAAATTTTTGAGAAACTCTTAGAACATTGCAAGTAACACTTTGAGCAATTAGAAGGTATGCAAAGCAGACATGCCATGGAGATGTCTGCCCTTTATTTCAAGCAGGGTTAATATGCACAGAGAAGGTGAATCATCTCACAAAGAACTATTATTTAGAAGTACAAATTCCTGAAATGAAAGATTACCTCAAAGGAATGAGGATTCCTTATCCCATGCAAAGCATTCCAGAATTAGGTGCTCCGTAATCTTAAATTATTCACATAAGATCACTAGCAAAGGTGAAGAATGAAAAAGTATTATTTCATGTCCATTGGGTGAGTAGTAGGCAGTCCTAGGGTGAGGCTCCTTTGGATAACACAGCGGACTTGAATATTTTGGGGTTGTTGTGTGTGCAATATGTTGGTTTACAGATATATAGGATTTGCTCTGCTGGTGTGTTTGCACTGCGCCAGAATCCCCACTGCTCCACCCCTTCCCCTCTCCCTTCCAGTAAAGAATAGTTGCCTACCTGCTGTGAGGCTTAGCACAGCAGCTCCTCCTGACCCAGAAATTCTGGATAGAGCCACTTCTGGATAGAGCGACCTCCAAGCAAAAACAGTGTCACATGAATCCCCAATCCCCCCCAATGAAAAC
The DNA here is from genome assembly GCF_964188315.1 of Podarcis muralis. Lineage (NCBI taxonomy): Eukaryota > Metazoa > Chordata > Lepidosauria > Squamata > Lacertidae > Podarcis > Podarcis muralis. The sequence continues at coordinate 17,647,173 of NC_135665.1, forward strand.
GCCACCTATCCCATATTATTATTATCCGGACGTGGGTGGTGCTGTGGTCTAAACCACTGAGCCTCTTGGGCTTGCCAATCAGAAGGTTGGTGGTTCAAATCCCCGTGACGGAGTGAGCTCCCATTGCTCTGTCCCAGCTCCTGCCAACCTAGCAGTTCAAAAGCATACCAGTGCAAGTAGATAAGTAGGTACTGTTGCTGCGGGAAGGTAAATAGCGATTCTGTGTGCTCTGGTTTCCGTCACGGTGTTCCACTGTGCCAAAAGAGGTTTAGCCATGCTGGCCACATGACCAGGAAAGCTGTCAGTGGACAATGGCCGGCTCCCTTGGCCTGAAAGCAAGATAATAATAATAATAATAATAATAATAATAATAATAATAATAATAATGATGTATTTGTACCCCACCCATCTGGCTGGGTTTCCCCAGCCACTCTGGGCGGCTTCCAACAAAGACCAAAAATACACTAAGATGCCACACATTTAAAAATTCCCTAAACAGGGCTGCCTTCAGATGTCTTCTCAATGTCAGGTAGTTGTTTATCTCTTTGGCATCTGGTGGGAGGGCGTTCCACAGGGCGGGCGCCACTACCGAGAAGACCCTCTGCCCGGTTCCCTGTAGCTTTGCTTCTTGCAATGAGGGAACCGCCAGAAGGCCCTTGGCGTTGGACCTCAGCATCCAGGCAGAACGATGGGGGTGGAGACACTCCTTCAGGTACCCATAGTCACCCTTGACTGGCCCTTACAGTCCGGTGGTCCTTAACCTTTACCTTTCTTCTTTTACCTATTATTATTTAAATACTACACAAACAATTTGTCCAAGCGTACAAGCAACTGTTTGTACAACTCTTTGTCCTTGGCAAACGGTCTAGCCTGAATATCCATTAAAGACTATTAAGGAAGCATCTCTTGTAGACGTTTGGGTGCCAGGCTACACAGAGATCTGGAGTGAGGGGAGAGTATTTTGTAGAAAAGAAAAAATGAGGTCCATAACCTTTTAGTCTTCTCAGGTTGAATAAAAGTCCATTTTAGAAAAAGATTACAAAATTAAAAATGCCTATGTTGCCTTTTAAAAACGTTAAGAGGGTGGCATCAATCCAAAGGGTTGATTAATTTTGAAAAGTTGAAGTAGTAAGTCTCTGACTAGCACTGTCAGCTCCCGATACCACCCACACCATTAAAGATGCAGTAACATATCCATGCATCAATTTGGAGCTGGGTTTGCTCTGCCCACACTACTGCTTGATCTGCCAACTCTTCCACTGCCAAGCCAGCAACTTTCAGAAGCACTAAATTAACTTTTAAAAACAACAACAGAAAATAACCCAAGATAGTGTGTCTTCCCTCTCCTCACCCACTCACCCTTCTTGTAGTAATGTTTTTGTCCTCATCCAGGCCAAGGCAAACAAGCAAGATCAATGATTCACTCTGTTTTACTGCTACAATTTTGTATTTGCCTCTAACGATAGAGCAGTGAAAGAAAAACGCATTGATGTAAGCAATGTGCTGGAATGCATTGAATTTCATCACTGGGATGCTGTGAAACAGGCTAGAGAAATTTAGGCCTGGGTAGATTTACCCAGCGCCTGCCAACCTAGCAGTTCGAAAGCACCCTCAGGTGCAAGTAGATAAATAGGGACCACTTACTGGCGGGAAGGTAAACGGCGTTTCCGTGTGCTGCGCTGGTGCTGGCTCGCCACATGCAGCTTCGTCACGCTTGCCACGTGACCCGGAAGTGTCTCCGGACAGCGCTGGCCCCCGGCCTCTTAAGTGAGATGGCCGCACAACCCTAGAGTCTGTCAAGACTGGCCCGTACGGGTAGGGGTACCTTTACCTTTTACCTTTAGATTTACCTCTGCAGCAAATACAGATGAGATTCCGGGTTAAGGAAAGGATAGAAGCCTGGCTAGAAAAGTACATTTTTTCATGCAAACCCTGAGGTAAAATCTGAAAGTCTCTGGATTTAAAGTTCTCTCTGGGGCATGTGTTGAAAGAATCAGTGTAGTCACAACTAAGAATGAGTGAATATCTCAGCTTAATTTTCTCTCAGTTTCTCATTTTTTCCTAATTTTCAGTACTCCACATCAGTTTGTGGTTTTTTCAAGGGGGGGAAACAGTTCTCATGAAAATTCTTCAGCATTCTGATGTGATTCCCCCCCCCCCATTCACACAGTGTTGTGCTCAATTTTGCCTAATGAATTTTTTGTATGCTATTTCCATTAATATGCAGGTTTATATGCACTCTTTACCCTAATATATGCGTTTTTGTACACAATGCTTGGGTGGTGAACTGCGTTGCAAAAGTCAGAAAAGTTTGAAGTTTGAAGAATGACTTTTGATGTGAAAATTAGGTCAACTTGGCTTTAAAGGTAAAGGTAAAGGGACCCCTAGCCATTAGGTTCAGTCGTGGCCGACTCTGGGGTTGCGGCGCTCATCTCACTTTATTGGCCGAGGGAGCCGGTACACCTTCTGGGTTATGTGGCCAGCATGACTAAGCCTCTTCTGGCGAACCAAAGCAGCGCACGGAAATGCCGTTTACCTTCCCGCCGAAGCGGTACCTATAGATGTGAACTAAATTGAATTTGTCCCTCATGCCGTCATACCTAAGTATTAAGAATGCTGATTACACTTCAAAAACCCAAACTGATACTGAAAGAAATAATTGAAGACACCAACTAAAAGGAAGTTTCTCATCCAAAAGTATGCATATCTCAATGCATTTACTAGGTTGTCACAGCAATGTTTCTAGTTGTTTGCACAACTGGTATCCAAACTGGTATTAATGGTCAGTATGGTTAATATTTTATCCAATGATGAAGAGACATCCTTTGTTCCCATTTTACAAGAGGGGAAGTGAGGCACAGACACCACAGTCCAAAACTCATAATTGGGAAGTTGAGAAACAATCATTCATCTGGAACTTACATTAAAAAAAAAGTACAAATGTTCTTGGACTACAAGTCCCACAATTCCATGCTGGCTGGGGACTTGTAGTCGAACATCTAGGGCTTGCCCAGCTCTACTTGTGCATATTGAATACTTGGAAATAAAATATGTTTCTGGATAAACGAGTTACAGGAGGTAACTCATTCACTCTGTCCAGTCACGGGCCATTTTATAATTCATTCCACAAATACTGATACTAATCTTCCTTATCTCTGGGAAGACTTTATATTCATCGCTCCTTTTATAGCTTCTATATACGCCACTTCTTTATGAAGAACAAAAGATGTGATGATAAAACAAGTCGTTGTGATGGGCTGTCATTAGTTTCCTTGAGTGGTTTTTCTCTCTCTCCAAAAGAGTGATTTATTTATTTAAGGTTGAGTAAAAGTTTAATCATTTACTTTCTCTACAGTCTTTACGTACATCTGGAAAGCTGTTATTCTCATGATTGTGCACATGCAGTTGTCTTGAGTCATTTCTTCTGGCATTTGAATGTTCCACTGTGATAACAATTTCACATTGTTAATACTGTGAGATGAAACTTCATTCCTTGCCTGCCACATGTGTCCTAGTCACTTCCCTACCACTGTGTGTTGTTTACCTACCTGGTCTTGTGAGAAATGGCATTTATTATCTTCCAGAAACCCGAAATATTCAGCAGGTGCGCTCTAATTTATTTCCCATGTCCCTGTTAAAACTAATGTCCTAGTTTCCAGCCCGCTATGAAAAATAAAGGCGAACTTTTCCCCCCTGAAAAGAAAGAGTGCTAGTCTTCATCCAAATGCTGAAGTCAAGCCAATCATTTCAAAATTTCCATTCTGGTTCTATTACTGTAATTAACTACCAAGTGAATAAACTTTAGAAAGAAGTGAGATAACTCTATTGTATTTGGGCACAGAGTTCACCTATGATTTGCCTTCCTCCACCCAAGAAACCACTTATTAGCAAGTCTGCACGTATTGTGTGACCTCATGTCCCATTGCACATTTCAGAAGCAATGAGACGTTGCCCGAAAAAGTAAATTGCTGATATAGCTCTGAGGCTGAATCAGAACCGTTGCTTATCTTAGAGAAAGTTAGAATTAACACACCTTACGGAATAGTTTATGTATGTGAAATAACACAGGAAGTGTTGCATTTTGGGTAGAATGAAAGTGTAACTAAAGTCTGTAGCTATCCCAACAAAAAGCCATTTTTATAAACAATGCACAGGGATGGGAGTGACCAGAGGGGCCTTTGCAGACATAATAGGATCCCACCCAATACAAAAACAAGATGCTGGTCTCAGGGTAGGACTGTCCTTAATGGGTGATAGTCTGAAAACAACATGAATGTTGCCTTGGTCCACCCGGGTTTTGAGCTCCTCACAGCTGTAATGCCACTTGCGCTGTGGGTTCAACCACAGAGCCTAGGACTTGCCGATCAGAAGGCCAGCTGTTCAAATCCCCGCGACGGGGTGAGCTCCCGTTGCTCGGTCCTTGCTCCTGCCAACCTAGCAGTTCAAAAGCACGTCAAAGTGCAAGTAGATAAATAGGTACCGCTCCGGCGGGAATGTGAACGGCATTTCCGTGCGCTGCTCTGGTTCGCCAGAAGCGACTTAGTCATGCTGGCCACATGACCCGGAAGCTGTACGCTGGCTCCCTCGGCCAATAAAGCGAGATGAGCGCTGCAACCCCAGAGTCGGCCACGACTGGACCTAATGGTCAGGGGTCCCTTTACCTTTACCTTTACTGAATACCAGCCATGTGAGATACTGTGCATGAGGATCAGAAGATAAAAAGCAGCTTGAAAGTTGTTGGTGTGTGGGCTGTTTTTCCAGACAAAAATATAAAAGCTACTGCTACTGATCTGCTGCCTTCTTCTCTGGATTGTGTTTTGGGTGCAAGGGATCCTTGGGTGATATTTCTCTGTTGGCAGCTTTCTCTCTGTGTGCCCACTTCCTACAACCCAGTGCTGTCCTTGCCCATTCAGCTGTCCTTGCCCGCAGGGTCAAGACCTACAACTGCTCAGAGGAAGCGCGCAAGACAATTGGAAGATGTGGTTCCAGCTCCCTTACTTTTATTTATAATCTTACAGTGGTACCTTGGTTTTCGAACGTCTCCATTGATGAACGTTTCGGTTTTAGAACGCCGTAAACCCGGAAGTAAATGCTTCGGTTTTTGAACGCTGAGTGCAAGATCCTGTACGCTGTTGAGTCCTGTCAGCTGGGAAACCGCGCCTCGGTTTTCAAACGTTTCAGAACTCGAATGGTCTTCTGGAACAGATTACATTCAAAAACCAAAGTACCACTGTATTTTTTAAATATTTTTTAGGCTGCCTTTCAAAGTAAACCCTCTCAAGCGGCTTAAGGAGTAAAATAAAGCACACCAGCCACCACAGTTAATTGACAAAAGCCAGCAATCATAACAAGATAAAGTATCTGGCTCAAAAATATTAAAAGCTGCCAGCAGTCCTGCTCATGAAATGAAGCAACAACGCATGAAAAAGCCAAAGGAAACAAATGGAAGGACTCTCCTAAAGACCGGCAATGACTGACTCCAGATGGTAATCTGTTCCAGAGGTGTGGGGCTGCTTCAGAAAAGGCCTTCTCCCTACAGGTGGTATCTGACTGTTAAGTTGTGGGTGAACATATCAGACGACACAGCGATTCTTCTAACAGCTCTTGTTTATTCAGAGGCCAGAACAGAACTGAACTGAAGGGTTCAGCCAGCCTGCTTATATAGAGCTCCAGTACAACGTAACTGTAACAACTTTCTAAAACTATCCAATCACTGAACGTCACTATCGATCCCTTATTTGCATAACTATCTACAGTATCTCCCTGCTGGCCCAGGGTGAGAACTTCAGTACATAACACTGACTCCTAGTACAGTAGGTTAGCAAAAATGTAGAAGTACAAATACCTGCTGGAAATATAAAGAAAAAGAAGGTACCTTTTATCATATGTGGTGGTCGTGTAAACTAATAAAAGCATTCTGGGAAATGATATATAATGAAATAAAAAAAAAAAGGTTTTAAAATAACTCTTATTAAAAAACCAGAAGCCTTTTTATTAGGAGTTGTAGGTACCGATATTCCAAAGGATCAGAAACGACTTTTTATGTATGCAACAACTACCACGCGGATGTTACTAGGCCAGAGATGGAAATAAGATAAAGTCCCATCCGGAGAGGAATGGCAAACCAAGCTGATGGACTACGCCGAAATGGCAAAACTGACCGGAAAGCTCAGGAACCAAGAAGACAAAAACTTTAAGAAAGAATGGGGAAAATTTACAATTTATTTAGGAGACCACTGTAAACAGATGAAAACATTAAAGGTAAAGGGACCCCTGACCATTAGGTCCAGTTGTGGCCGGCGCTCATCTCGCTTTACTGGCCAAGGGAGCCAGTGTACAGCTTCCAGGTCATGTGGCCAGCATGACTAAGCCGCTTCTGGCGAGCCAGAGTAGCGCACCAAAACGCCGTTTACCTTCCTGCCGGAGCGGTACCTATTTATCTACTTGCACTTTGACGTGCTTTCGAACTGCTAGGTTGGCAGGAGCTGGGACTGAGCAATGGGAGCTCACCCCGTCGCGGGGATTTGAACCGCCGACCTTCTGATTGGCAAGCCCTAGGCTTTGTGGTTTAACCCACAGCGCCACCCGTGTCCCTTCATGAAAACATTAGAAGGATTTTAATAACACTTGTAATGTAACAAGTACAATGGGCAATATGGACATGCTAATTGGGCTTGATATGGGACGTGGGTGGCGCTGTGGGTAAAATCTCAGCACCTAGGACTTGCCAATCGTCAGGTCGGCGGTTCGAATCCCCGCGGCGGGGTGCGCTCCCGTCGTTCGGTCCCAGCGCCTGCCAACCTAGCAGTTCGAAAGCACCCCCGGGTGCAAGTAGATAAATAGGGACCGCTTACTAGCGGGAAGGTAAACGGTGTTCCGTGTGCTGCGCTGGCTCGCCAGATGCAGCTTGTCACACTGGCCACATGACCCGGAAGTGTCTTCGGACAGCGCTCGCCCCTGGGCTCTTAAGTGAGATGGGCGCACAACCCCAGAGTCGGACACGACTGGCCCGTATGGGCAGGGGTACCTTTACCTTTACCTTTTAATTGGGCTTGATGGGAGTTGCAGTCCAACTACATTGGGAAGGCCCAGGGCCCCACTCCTGCCCTACAAGTACGGGTCTCTACATGATCATCTGCTTGCATGCCCGGTGCCCCAGTGCAGTTTCGGTGCTTCTTTCTAAGCACACACTGCAAACCCTCTGTTCCATTGCATTGGTTAAAACCAGGGGTCAGCAAACTTTTTCAGCAGGGGGCCGGTCCACTGTCCCTCAGACCTTGTGGGGGGCTGGACTATATTTCGAAGAAGAAAAGAGAACGAATTCCTATGCCCCACAAATAACCCAGAGATGCATTTTAAATAAAAGGACACGTTCTACTCATGTAAAAACACGCTGATTCCCAGACCGTCCGCAGGCCGGATTTAGAAGGCGATTGGGCTGGATCCAGCCCCCGGGCCTTAGTTCGCCTCCCCATGCTTAAAACAGTCCAAACTACATCAGTCGCACAAAGGGATTGCCTCGCACAACCATGTCCACATGTTTGTGTTTGAAGTGGTAATCCAGGCAAGTGTCTGCCACATGAGCAGAGCTTTGGAGTGATGGCAATGTGGTTCTAATAGCACCAAACCATGTGGCAGCTTCAACATATGTTCCTGCTTCGTTTGTGAAGTTTAGCTGATGAAGCAGCTGTTAAACCCTGTAAGAAATGCATCTTTGAGGAACGCTGCCTCAGTCGACTTGGCTGTTGGGCAGGGATGACTAACCTGTATCCCACTGAGGATCTGTTTGGTATTTATATGTGATGGCAATATATTTCTATTTCTGTTTTCCACAAAACAACAGATGTACAATTCCCCATTCTCTTAGGGGCCCCCTGATCCATTCAAGTTCAGAATGTACCATGCTAGTTTTTAGTCAACAGCCACAAACTTCCGTTCCTTGCATTTCATTGGAAAGATTCTTAATTTTTTTTATATTATATTTTATATTATATTCCACTCTTTAAGTGGAACGCCATTTAGTTCTACTGCTGCACCCCATTGAAATAATGGAGCTAAACGCAGCGGGTGGGAAGCCAGCTATTTGGTGACTAGTTACATTGACAAATCTCTACAAATGACAGAGGAATGGAACTCCCCACAAGAAACTGCCTTATCAGATTGATGGTGACCTTCAGAAAAGTGCTTTTTAGGGCAGTTTTTGCCAATAGTTACAGGAGCTGGGCATTTTGATTTAACACCATTAGGTCTGTGCCCTGTGCCCTGAAGATTTTTTTAAAAAAGATTATTATTCCTCCGTAGATCTCAGGGCAGTTCACAACATAAAATTACAATATAAAAACAAAATACATAATAAAAATAACCAACCCCCCCCCCCGCGCCAATAAGTGCCCTCTCTTATTTAAACCGAGTTACATGGGCATGTCCTTCACTTAATGACTGCAATATCAGTTGGGGAAATGTATGTGTGAATGACGCGGGTGGCGCTGTGGGTTAAACCACAGAGCCTAGGACTTGCTGATCAGAAGGTCGGCTGTTCGAATCCCCGCGACGGGGTGAGCTCCCGTTCCTTGGTCCCAGCTCCTGCCAACCTAGCAGTTCAAAAGCACATCAAAGTGCAAGTAGATAAATAGGTACCACTCTGGCGGGAAGGTAAACGGTGTTTCCATGCGCTGCTCTGGTTAGCCAGAAGCAGCTTAGTCCTGCTGGCCACATGACCCGGAAGCTGTCTGCGGACAAACGCGGGCTCCCTCGGCCTATAGAGCGAGATGAGCGCCGCAACCCCAGAGTCGGTCACGACTGGACTTAATGGTCAGGGGTCCCTTTACCTTTACCTTTATGTGTGAATGAACCAAAAGAGTTCACATTTTTAGTGCATTGCCAGACTGAGAACTGAGTCACAAGAATCAAACAATGTACATGCCTATAGGAGTTGGCCCTAAGAATCAGGCTGCCTATTGGGTTTGGAGGGACTGTGGAAAAATTGGAATAAGATGTTTCAGAATTGCTGCACTTAAGTTTCTCAACATTTCCAGAACAGAGCCAGCCCATTTCAGAAAGCAGCAGAAGCACTTGAACATCTGTACTGCTGTGGGCTTTGCTGAAATGCCCTTCCAGCTCAGAATATAGTGCCTGTTTTGTCATCAGAGGGATTACGTATCACATGGATATGCAAATGGCTAACATGCACGAGTACCATGGGAGATTTCAGAGGCAAAAGAGCCATGTCGGACGAGAGAATGTGAGGGGGACTTTGTAGATATACTTGCACTTAATCTCTCTCGCTGAAATCAATGGGGCTTAAAAGTTCTTAACTTTGGCTGGATTTCTCACTGATGAGGAAAGGGTTTGGCCCAAAGCCTGTGGAAATCTACAAAGCCATGCATTGTCCTTAAGTTTACACTTGCATCTTAAGTGCTTTAATGGAACCATGCCAAGGTAATAAATCATTACATTAGGATTAAAAAAATAACCATTCATAACTCACATTGTCATAGTTTTATTTTGTACATATATGTGTGCAGTATATAAAATATAGATGGCGAACCATCTCACTTGACCTTTATTCCTGCCATTATTGGTTTCTTAGTTATGGATTCTGTTTCTGATCCTTGCCTGTGACTTAGGTAGGATGTGTACACAACAGTATTCTCATTTCCTTTTTCTTTCCGTTTCACCATCCAGTCCATTTCATTTTCTTTCTGCCATCTTGTCTGGAAATAACCTCTGCACACTTCCATTCAAATGTTCCAACCCTCCCAAAATTTGACCTATAATTTCAACTATTAAAAAATATGCTGAATTTTGAACTTAGTTCAAAAAGTTCAAAATAATAGTAGTAGCCATCATAGTAATTAGGATTGTAGAACTGATTTGGTCAAATCCCAAACTAAATCAGAGTTATTTAAACAGAATCCAAATCAAATTGAAATGCCTCCAAAGTGATCTGAATTGAATTGGATCAATTTGGACTGATCCAGAGCTAAAGTCACACACTAAGAAAGTCAGAAAGACTGTCTCCAAAGTATTGCAGAAATGCAAAACAACACCATATGAGGAGAACAGCAGGGAGGGGGGTGAGAGAAGGTGGAATTTGCTTATTGACAGCTCTAGTTTCCAATCAGGGCCAGAATCTCGCCCAACATTATCCAATCATAGTGCCTTTCATTGTTTTGTAAGTTCTCTGAAGGTTAGAAAGAGTTTGGTGACATTTGTTCAGGTTTTATTATTATTATTTCTCGGGTTCGGTTTGTTTTCCAATCTTTTCCATCATTTCCCAATCAATCCCAGTCCCATCCTTAACCTAAAATGAAATAAAATGAAATAGTTTGCTTTCTGTATCTTAGTCTTGAATTACTTAGACAGTGTCACTTATTCTTCCACCACCCGAAACTCAGTTGTTTCTGGCCAACTCATTCTAAATGTTATGGGCGTGGTCAAGGTTGTGGTTGGAAACTTGGCCAAATCAAGTTTTACTAACTTGGAAAAGTGCTGTAGCATCTCTGGTTGGCAGGAAGTGGGCAGATGAAGACATGGAATGTTGGGTGTTTCAATGTTTTCTATTTATATGAATATATTTTAACATCTTTGGTGAAATCCATTATATACACAATCCATCTTCAGGTCCTTAAAGAGAACCACAGCAGGATGACCAAGGGAAGTGAACGACCAATACCCTTTTGTAATAGCCTTCACAGTTTTCCTTCTTTGAATAGGTTTTTATTTTAGACAGTTTTTGGAGTGTTGGGGTGATCTGGTCAGGTCTGGCGTAAGCACCTGGTATCCTTCTTGGGCAGTGACCAGGGCGCAAGGACCCTGGCAGGACCCACTACAGATGGCCTCCCATTGGCTGAATACAACTTTCAGGAGAAGCTGTGATAGTGCTCTGATGTTCGCTGATTGACTGTCAGCTCGGGAGATGGGGAATGGTGCTCCAATGAGCATTGAGCACCTACTGAAAGCAGTGTGGTGTTAATCAGAGCACTACCACAGGCTCTGCAGTAGGCAGTGGAAGACAGAAGTGCCTGGCGTGCTCTGGTCCATGGGGTCACGAAGAGACGGACACGACTAAACGACTAAACACCACCACCACTTGCTCTATTTGAAAGCTGCATTCACCTGGCATGAAAGACACCTGTCTTTCTGGTAAAACTCTTGGGAATTGAACAACAGAGCCCAACAGAGCCACGTCAGGCCCTTTGCCCAGGCACCCCTCAACCCTGGAGAAAATTCTGGATCTGGCTGGGTTTCCTCCCTCATCTAACATTCTCTTGCTGCTATTGATAATTACTCATGAATATATGTATACTTTTAACTATGGGCTTCATTCTACAAGGTTCTGTCAGTGCAAGGATTTTCTCCCCCTCGCATGAGAGAACGTTCTCTCCCTCTCCTCCCCCTGTGTGCCTCTCAAATCTCTCCTGCAGGTTCCCTCAGCTCTCTGGACCAGATCTGGGGACAATGATAATAATAATTTATTATTTGTACCCTGCCCATCTGGCTGGGTTTCCGCAGCCACTCTGGGTGGCTTCCAACAAAGATTAAAAATACATTAAAATGTCACACATTAAAAGCTTCCCTAAACAGGGATGCCTTCAGATGTCTTCTAAATGTCAGGTAGTTGTTTATCTCTTTGACATCTGATGGGAGGGCGTTCCACAGGGCGGGCACCACTACCGAGAAGGCCCTCTGCCTAGTTCCCTGTAGCTTTGCTTCTCACAGTGAGGGAACCACCAGAAGGCCCTCGGAGCTTGACCTCAGTGTCCGGGCAGAACGATGGGGGTGGAGACGCTCCTTCAGGATGGTGCAGGATGCACATCGGGAGAGTGGAGGGAACCCCATGTACTAGCACAATCCTCGAATGCTGCCTGATGTTTTAATCTTTCAATGGAAGTTTATTTTAAGTATCATTTAAGGAGTAAGACGGTTGTTTTGTGCTGAGTAAGACCACTGGTCCATTCTGCTCAATTTTGTCTGCCCTGACTGACAAGTTCTCCAGGGATTTTGCCATACTTGAATCAGCCAAGGACCAGACCTGGGACCTTCTGAAACCAGCTCTTCCTTCTAATGATCATGGGGAGCATTTTTCAAGGTGTTACGATGGAAAATAAGTACAAACAATATAAATTCAAAGAATGTGCTTCAGCCACAGTTAAGCACTTCTAAGTCCCACTGGTTTCAGCCAGAGCGATTCAGGCACATCCTTAATTCTCTCACTGAAATCAACGTGAACTGGAAGTGCTTAACTTTGGCTGAATTGTACCCATAAACTGCCATAAATTTACGTCAGTACGATGTGTACTCGTCACTCTTAGGCAGGTGGCAATGCATTCCTTTACAAATATTATGACAGTTGCCATAAAGACATATCCTTGCCTTTGGAGAGGATTATCTTTGGTCAGTCAGCCTTTTTTTTCTAATTTGCTGTAATTACTTTATTACATTCTGGCAAGAATTATTGGTCCTTAATCTGTGAGTCACAAAACCAAACATTTCCCTGGCTTTCAAAACCTTAAAAATGCTTTGTTGGGTTAACCCAAGGTGCACAAATCCCCGCGGGTGTGGTCTTGAAATGTGAGCAGCACATTCCTCTGCCTCTGAAACCGGTCGATGTCGGTCACTTTTGTCACAACAAAACTCACGTACAGTAGTACCTCGGGTTAAGAACTTAATTCCTTCTGGACGTCTGTTCTTAACCTGAAACTGTTCTTAACCTGAGGTACCACTTTAGCTAATGGGGCCTCCCGCTGCTGCCGTGCCTCCACCGTGTGATTTCTGTTCTCATCCTGAAGCAAAGTTCTTAACCCAAGGTACTATTTCTGAGTTAGCAGAGTCTGTAACCTGAAGCATATGTAACCTGAGGTACCACACTGTCCTGACATAACACAGCAAAGGAGGAAGTGAAGAGTGCCTTTTTCTCCCACTCTCACACCACTGCAGATACTCTGAATGTCAGTTGCTAGAGGACCATGGTGGAAGAGGTTATTGCTATCACACCTTGCTTCTGGGCTTCCCATCAGCATCTGGTTGTGGACAAGAGGATGCTGAAGTAGACAGGCCATTAGTCAGATCCAGCCAGGTTTTTCTTATCATTTTCAAACATTTGTGTACAATGTTTGGTAGCCACATTTCCACAGTGCCTCATTACGGACGTTTTCCACTTCAGTTTCATTTTGTGACTCCTAAAAGTCCTTGGCCCAGACCTAGCAAGTGCCTCACACAGCTAATCTTGAACAATTAGAGGCTCCATTCGGGAATATTCATTCATGTGACAATTCACATCTAGCCAATACAATGAGGGTCTGGGAAAAAGGTAAAGGTAAAGGACCCCTGGATGGTTAAGTCCAGTCAAAGGCGACTATGGGGTTGTGGTGCTCATCTCGCTTTCAGGCCAAGGGAGCTCGCATTTGTCCACAGACAGTTTTCCGGGTCATGTGGGCAGTAGGACTGAACCGCTTCCGGTGCAACGGAACACCGTGACGGAAGCCAGAGCACATGGAAATGCCATTTACCTTCCCGCCACAGCGATACCTATTTATCTACTTGCACTGGCATTCAGGATGCGGGTGGCGCTGTGGTCTAAGCCACTGAGTCTCTTGGGCTTGCCGATCGGAAGGTCAGCGGTTCGAATCCCCACGATGGAGTGAGCTCCCTTTGCTCTGTCCCAGCTTCTGCCAATGGGTGTCTAGAGAAGCAATGCAAGGTGCCTGCAGAGGTGTAGCCACATATGCACCAGTTGTATACCAAAACCTCACATGAATCTTCCTTGCTGGACCAGGAAAATTGCTTTTGCCCACATGGTTGCTATCTTAGGCCAGTGACCACCGAGGACCAATTCATCGCTTGTCACATTGATTGCTCTGTTGTGCTTGATTTCTACAAAATAAATAGCTGAAGGGGGAGGGTTATATCAGGATGGTGACATGGCAGGAAGAGGTCTTTAACCCTTACCCTGCTGTGGTCCTGATCAAAATCACCTCTTGCACCTGCAATGACATGAAAGCTCCCTGGCATCAGCTGTCTATTTTTGAAACTCAAGGATGTCACACGGTGAATGTCTCATCTAGTTGAGGCCTGAGTACTTATCTGGAGCAAGCTATAGAGAAAAGAATAATGCTTGGCAGCACAAACCATTAATGTGCAAAATGAATTTCCCCTTCTAAGCTCTTAGAAGTCCACAGCGTGTTGGTGTGATTGTCTTTTAGTAAGTGTGTAAATGTTTGCTATTTATATATATATATATATATATATATAAAAATGGGGTGGGGTGGGGGACTGAATTTCAAAATTGAGATCACATGCTGGTTTATTGATTAGCAATAGTGCAGCAGACTTTAGTACTGACTATAAGAATTTCCTGTTAGGATTCCCACAGGGCCTGACATTTCTGCTTTCCAAAGGCAGCTGCCTAGTAACAGAGACTGTAATATTTCCTTTCCCCCTCCCCGTCCGTTTGAATTTGCAGCACATTCTGCAGTGTGTGTCGGTCTTGTGCTGTGTCTCTCTCATCCAAGGTCATTTGTTTCCTTGTTGATTATACATGCTTAAGTCTAGGATTGAACTTGGAATGATGTTTGTTAGCCCAAATGAAACACGAAGAACATAAAGGGGGAACATATACCATAGATGCTCTCCTAGGCATCTCCTAGTCATAGCTGTCAACTTTTCCTTTTTCTTGCGAGGAATCCTATTTGGAATAAGGGTATTTCCCTTAAAAAAGGGGGAAACATTGACAGCTATGCTCCTAGTGTACAGTTTTGTTTTTGAGCTTCATTTTGCTAGCTTTTAGCACATAATTTTGTTGATATGATGCATACTGGATGCCTGTGGAACTCAGAACCTAGAACATTGCATTGTTGGTCAGAGAGACATATAAACCACTCACTGTAAAGGTAGGGAGAGTCAGTTGGATTCTATGTAGTCTCTTACATGAAACAGGTTTACTGGACTCTGTTGGGTCTGATGTTGACCCACTGTGATTGATTAAAGGCCTGTATAAAACTTCCTGGTGTGTTCAATCAATTGACCTAGACCACTTGTTTGTGTCCTAAGCATAGCTGTCAACGTTTCCCTTTTTTAAAGGGAAATTCCCTTATTCCAAATAGGATTCCTTGCAAGAAAAGGAAAAAGTTGACAGCTATAGTCCTAAGTCATAGTGTCCCATATACCGAGACCTAGACGACTGCTACACCTCCTTCCTGCTAATGATTCTGTACCTACTGCTATATATTTCTTTCTCTTTAGCAATCACTCGTAGCCAAGTAAGATTGTCTTCCACAAACACGGTTTTAACAGTGGGTCCATAAGTGACTGTGGAGGCCAATTCTGGATCCACACCTCCTTCCACAGTGGGGACATAGGTTTCCGGCTAGGAGTTGATCACAGTGAGCGTTTGCCAAGCGTGCCTTCCTCTTAGCACGTTTCTCCCTTGCGTCCTGAGTTCGAGTGTCTTCAAAGCCCATGACACTTTTGGTAAAGGCTGTTCTCCAATTGGAGCACTCGCAGGCCAGTGTTTCCCAGTTGTCAGTGTTTATACTACATAGTTTTAGATTTGCCTTGAGAGAATCTTTGAACCTCTTTTGTTGACAATCAGCATTATGCTTTCCATTTTTAAGTTTGGAATAGAGTAGTTGCTTTGGAAGATGATAATCAGACATCCGAACAACATGCCCAGTCCAACAAAGTTGATGTTGAAGAATTGTTGCTTCGACACTAGTGATTTTTGCTTCTTCCAGTACACTGGCATTAGTTTGCCTGTCTTCCCAAGTGATGAGTAAAATTTTTCGGAGACATCATTTATGGAATCTTTCGAGGAGTTGAATATATGGGCTGAATTCATGTTTGGCCCCAGATTGAACTCCAGATTCAAAATATAGGCTGAATTCATGCTTGGCCACCTATGTATACCAGACCAGGGAGCCTGACTTAAGCCATGTCTCCAGTTCTCAGCAAAACTCCTCTAGCCTTTATCTGTACAGCTCCTTCACTGGATCCTTTTCATTATGTTTATTAGGACTTTTAGTACCCAAAATAGTTCAAGACTGAAGTGCTGCTGCCAGCTGCATCATCTTCATTTCATGTCGTGTTATAGAGTTTTCCAGCTGCTTTATCTTCTTTCGCGGCAGTGAAACTCGAGTCGACAACTCTCGAATCAAACAAAGCCTCTGTCTCTGTCCCCCACTGGTGCGAGACCTCGGCCGGTCTTCACTGCTGAGCGTTCCTCTAAAATAAGCAAACAGAAGAAAAAGGAGTCTGGTCAATTTTAATTTGATTTGGCATTGCTGAAAAGTCTCCTTTATATCGCAATCTACTGTATATCCCACTTTCATATTTTTTACCTTTTGAAGAAAGTTCAAAGTGTCTCCAACGGACAGTGAACCGTGTCGTCTACAGGGATGCCAAGAAAGTAATATGAAGAGACACCAGTATGAAAACAAAGGAGTCCTCAGAAGGTGAATTGAGAGCAAAATATTTGGCTCAAGGCATTTCAAGTCATAAGATTCTTCTTCAGGGATGACTTAATCCAAGGGTAGCTAATGTAGTATCCTCCAGATTTTGTTGGACTACAACTCCCATTATTCTGGACCATTAGCCATGCTGTCTGCAATTAATCTGAACAAACGAAGTATGGTTTATCCTTGCCCTTCAAGCCAATGTTTTTGAAGTGCTATGTGTATGTTGTATGGGCTTTGGGCTGGGAAGGAGAAATTGAAGGGCAGGAACCAGAAGGTTGGAAGAGAAAGAAACAATAACTAGACGTTGTTATAAGCAAATTCCAAAATTGGCACAGTTTGCTTCATGAAACTCTGAAGAAAATCAGCCTCTCATGTTTATCTACACCCACACACCCACACCCACACGGGGGGGGGGGGATTGTTATTTGGTTTCACAAAACTTATCAGGTAGATAAGAATCTCATAAAGAGTGTCAGCATTGTTTTTTGTAATGCTTGTGAAAAATATTCCTAAAGGAATGGTCCTAATGCAACATGCAGATCTATCACTGAGAATAAAATATGGGAAACATTAAAAAAAGTTATTTTAAGTGCTTTAAAAAAAGAGTAATCCAGAAGCTGTTTCTACTGAACCTTTTCTGCTGCTTTGCTATTTTTGCTGTGAAATAAACAGTTATGAATGTCTAAATCCAAAATGTGGCATTAGTTGGCAACCACTTTGGGGAAGAGTTGTAGCTCCATGGTAATATTCATGCCTTGCTTCTGGGTGGTCCCTCTTCCATTCCAAGCTTCTCTAGGAGCTGAGAGAGGCTGCTAGAGAGCCATCGCTAAGCAGTGTCAACAATTTGAAGTATATGGTCCTATAGTACAGAGGTACCTCGGGTTACAGACGCTTCAGGTTACAGACGCTTCAGGTTACAGACTCCACTAACCCAGAAATATTACCTCGGGTTAAGAACTTTGCTTCAGGATGAGAACAGAAATCGCACGGTGGCGGCGCGGCGGCAGCAGGAGGCTCCTTTAGCTAAAGTGGTACCTCAGGTTAAGAACAGTTTCAGGTTAAGATCGGACCTCCAGAATGAATTAAGTTCGTAACCAGAGGTACCACTGTATAAGGCAGCTTCCTAAATAAGTAGATGGGAGGGGTGGGAGTTGAACCCTTGGGTGGAAGACTGTTGACCCCAAGGGAGCATTCCTCAGAATTGCCTGCTAAAGTATTTGAGGATTCCAAGTGTACCATGTGAGACTATATATGAAGTCCATGGACAAGTCCCAAATGTAAACCAAATGTAACCCAAAGTCATTTTCTACATAGCATGTCGGTACAACATCGCCATTTTCCTGCCGCTTTTATTCTCATACTCTATTTATTCATAAAGACGTCCTGCTTGAATATGGGTCCATTTTGAATATGGCGAATGTTGGATATCACCTCATGGTAGTGAATTGTACGCAATGCAGAAATGTACAGTAATGATTACATTAGCATTGGTCATTCACAAATGTCGGGTTACTGGTTTTTTCCAGCATCCCCAATAACCAAAAAAAGAAAAGAAAACTCCATACCCACCTTCAACAACAATTAATAATGCTCACTGGGTTTATGATTACATCTGTCACCTGCCTAATATGTTTCTGCAGAGACACGGTTCTCCAGGCACATGTTCCTTGCACAATATCATTTCTTGCAAGACTGCTGTGCAAGATTTGGGGATATTATGCAAGGGCCATTTGAATCTTTCATCACAGCCCTCTCGACAAGAGAGATATCAGGACATGCAGAGGTCGCTCTTATTTCTGGTAGTAGCACAAACCCTTTCTAATCTCCCTTCCAGTAGCCCAGCACTAAATTTATTTCTAATAAGCACATGAGGGAATTTTGTGACATTAGGCATTTCTAAAGTGTTGCTCAAATGCACTCTTTACCTTCTTAAAATCAGATTAGCCTTAAGAGGCTCAGTCTTCCCGCTGGGCTCTTTTGCGAAAATGACTCATTTCTATGGTGCAAAATTACAAGCTTCTCAGAGCATTAAGCATTTTCTGCTATTCATACCATAAGGATTGTAGCCACACATTATTTAGGCACCTAGGAAACCACGCTGAAGAGAGTGTGTGTATTAAATTAAACAGCATACTTTCCACTGCATTTTAAAAGCAAACATTCTGACTCACTGTTCCCGGGGGCCTTTGTTTCGTTAATGCAGAGCTTCTCACAGACAGTTTTCATGTGTGAATAATATACATAGAAAATTCTTTTTTTTGGTAATGAGCGGTTGTAACGTTCAAAGTATGCAAGGCATATTCGGCTACATGACCTCCCTTAAACTGGAAGCGACTGCTTGAAAATATCCCTTTGTATCTGATTTTTTTTTCAGTCAGTGCGTCTATACAACCTTTATTACACCTTCAGTATCCTTAAACTACTCTGCACTAGACAAGGTCCTGCTTATATAAGAATCAGATTAGAAACTGTGCTCAAATACTACAAAGCGCCTTTCAAAGATGACCTCTGCTGTATAATATATGCAGAGCTGCAGCCAGATTTATTTATTTCTTAAATTTGATTGTTGACACCAGGCAGGCCCCACAAATAACCCAGAGATGCATTTGAAATAAAAGGACACATTCTACTCCTGTAAAAACATGCTGATTCCTGGACTGCCCGCGGGCCGGATTTAGAAGGCGATTGGGCTGGATCCAGCCCCCGGGCCTTAGTTTGCCTACCCATGCATTGCACAAACCTGAAGCTCTTTGTAAGGTGCCCAAACACATCTGACTGTGAGTCGTTGCGTTTGGCTTTTGTTATATCACCTGGAGAATTATGGGGTCTTGCTTTCTACTTCTTCCCAAGATTATTGACCCTGTCGAGAGGCATTTTTCTCAGGTATGCATTGATACTCTCCCTCTCTCTCTCTCTCTCTCTCTCTCTCTCTCTCTCTCTCTCTCCCTCTCTCTCTCTCTAATTTTTATTAATTTTTCTAATTTACATTTCAAAATATTCATTTGAACAACCTTAAATCAATGACTTCCCTTCTTCTCTTTCCATTGTTCATTTTGCATACCATGCATCCCTGCATATTTTACATGAACAAAACCATTCAGTTATCTGTTGTTACCTCCATCAAAACTTATTTACACTGTTGAATTTATCTTAATGCTACCTGCATTTTTAAATGAACACAATTTTCACCCATATATCCCGTAAACATTTTCTACTCTTCTTTAAACGTACGTTCTTCTTGTTATTTTATTCTATATGTTAAATCTGCAAGCTGCACATATTCCATCTGTTTAAGTTGCCATTCTTCTTGAGTTGGGACCTCGCTCATTTTCCATTTTGGGGCTAACAAAACACGAACCGCAGTAGTAGCAGCATATACAAATAATCTTTTTTAACACCTGATAATTTCCTTCTGAATTATCCCCAACAAAAAGGACTCTGGTTTTTTTTTTTTTTTTGGAAAGGTACTTTTATAAGGTAAAGGTAAAGGTACCCCTGCCTGTACGGGCCAGTCTTGCCAGACTCTAGGATTGTGCGCCCATCTCACTCAAGAGGCCGGGGGCCAGCGCTGTCCGCAGACACTTCCGGGTCACGTGGCCAGCGTGACGAAGCTGCTCTGGCGAGCCAGCGCAGCACACGGAACGCCATTTACCTTCCCGCCAGTAAGCGGTCCCTATTTATCTACTTGCACCAGAGGGTGCTTTCGAACTGCTAGGTTGGCAGGCACTGGGACCGAGCAACGGGAGCGCACCCCGCCGCGGGGATTCGAACCGCCGACCTTTCGATCGGCAAGTCCTAGGCGCTGAGGCTTTAACCCACAGCGCCACCCGCGTCCCCCCAAGGTACTTTTATACATTTTTATAATTCATTATATATCATCTCCCAATACTCTTTTAGCCTTTTACAAGTCCACCACATACTCTAAAACGTACCCTCAACCTCGTTACATCTCCAGCATTTATCTGATTCGGACTTACACATTTGAGCAATTCTGAGTAGGAATTCCGAGTAGGTATGCATTGATACTCAGCCCCCAAAGCTCTGAGTAGGTTATTGTATTCTTAGAAAGGGATAAAGGCTACTACATTAAATTAATAAATTAGATAAAAGAAGCACCAGCCTGACCAGCTTTAACTCCTAAGTGCTCACCCCAAGAGAAAAACTACATCTCCTGAAATTCCCTCTTCTTTCTAACTATCAAAGGTGCATTAGACACAGCCTCTTTTGTACCTGATCACTCCACATGCCGACTAGGGACTAGTTGTGGAGGCCCAATGCTACACCTCTACAAAGAGTGTGTAAATGCTTGGGAATGACCACCTCAGTCTTTGCAAAACTACCAGCATCCTGCCCTGGCTGAGGACAACAGCAGAGTGAACAAGACACATGCAGCCAATGGAACAGAAAAAGCGAATGAAATAAAACTGCCAAACGGTGGAGTCTTTCAGAAAGAGGGAGGACAGGATGGAAAGTCATATTGCTATAATTTATTATTTTTTTCTGGAAGGGGAAAAGGAGTCGCAGGAAGGAGGAGTGTGAGAGTTTTGTCAACTGTAAACATCCTGAGTCGAGGAGATCTCTGGAGCCAGGGGCCATGCAGCTCAAATTAGATCTCCTCATCAGAAGGCATTGCTTTCCTCCTTTTCAATCCCACTCATTTTCTCTGAGAGTCGTCAGAGATTTTGGCCTCAGCTAATAAAAGCCTCCGTTTAATCAGATTAGTGGGAAACGGGGAATGTTGCTCCCAAATCTTGCCTGTTAAACTGTTTTGGGTTAGGAATCCATAATGCAAGCAGCTCTCATAGTAACTCGTCAAACACTCACTGTTACAGCCAGGAAATAAACAAATCCCAGTTTTGCCAGATATAGCAACTCCTTGTGCCTTCCAGTTTGAGGCAGCTTGAGTTATTCCTTGCCACAAGTGAAGTGCAAGTACTAAAGAACGGCTTGGCCCTCAGGCCTTTCTGTTTGCTTCCTCTGAAGAAGCTGTTGACAATGGATCTATTGTTATGAGCTGGCCCCAGGGTCTACAATAGCTTTGAGAAAACATCTAGAATTGAGATAGTTGCAGTCATTGCAAAGTGCCTTCAAAACTTTATGTAAGCTCTAGCTGGGGATAAGTCCAGTATCCAGGACCACACAAAGATGGTAAAGAATGCTGAGGGGTTAAGAAGCTACTGACAGGAATAGTGGTAATATTATGGAAAAAATGTGTGCATTTAGTAAGTGAACACTCATTGACTCCATAACTGAACATTCTTGGTTGGTCTATCTAATGTTAGCTAAAATTCTGGTGAAAAGATTCTCATTGATAATAGAGGCCTGTTTCTTCTTCATCATCATTGTAATTAGTTTATCCCACCTTTCCTCCAGCACCACACAAGATGCCTCACATTTTATCTTCATGGTAACCACCTGGGAGAAAATAGTGACTGTCCCAAAACCACCAAATGACCTTCATGGCTGACTGGGGATTTGAACTCACGACTTCAAAAATTTAGTCCAACACTCTAAGCGCAACATCTCAATAGCTCTTGTTATCCTAGTAATATGATTGCGTCAATGAACCTAAATCCCTCTCTAGGAACTTAGGTAACTGTGTAAACAGATGTTCAGAATAATTCTAACCATACCAAGGAAACCCCTCATTATGGCTGGAGGATGTTTCTTGATGTGGTTGGAAAACTCGAACCATATCAGTGCCATCTCATACGTGGCAATAGTATTTTAGGCCCAAGCCAGACATTCAGAAGCAAAGGTTGAAAACTGCAGGGTATGTTCATTTGGTAACTATGGTAAACACACCGAAAGCTCCAAACTTGGGGGAAAGACACATTATTGGAAAATGGCAGATTGGTTTCTGTTTGCATCAAGTATACAGTGGTACCTCGGGTAAGGAACTTAATTCGTTCTGGAGGTCCGTTCTTAACCTGAAACTGTTCTTAACCTGAGGTACCACTTTAGCTAATGGGGCCTCCTGTTGCCGCTGCACGATTTCTGTTCTCCTCCTGAAGCAAAGTTCTTAACCCAAGGTATTATTTCTGGGTTAGCAGAGTCTGTAACCTGAAGCATCTGTAACCCGAGGTACCACTGTATCTCTGAAACTAACAAACTGAATTGCATGTTCTTACATTCAGAATGGTCATATGTGCTCAGAGAACAATTTTGGATAGGATTTTAATTTTCAAGATATGGCAGCAGTGGGCTTTCTATGTTTTTCAAAGCTCTCAACATAAACACACCCTGCAGTTTCAAGCTTTTTCTTCTAAATTTCTGAGGCAAATACTTATTTCACTGAACTTGTAAGATAACTATACAAAGAAGCAGAGATACTCACACAGTTTTTGTTCCTGTTACACTGCTTGGATACTGTATGAATTAGATCTCAGTCTGCAAGACTTAGTATCCATTTGTTTCCAGTCCTCCTTATAAGTTGTATGTGGGTTGTATCCAAAGTTACTCATACTCAGAGTTAGACCCATTCAAATTAACGGACATGCCCAGTTTAGGTCCATTAATTTGAATGGGTCTAACCAGTGTTTTTTTCCTGGGGAGATCCAGGGATACGCATACCACTAAACATTTTATGAATCTTTGTACTTTTGTCCATTTACTGTCTTTTCCCCCCACCAATTTGAACTATAAAATGGTGATTTTCTTGAGTCAAAATGAGAGTACCCCTAAACATATTTTTTTAGAAAAAAAGCACTGTGTCTAACTCTCAGTAAAACTTAGTTGTGTTCAACCTCATGTTTTCCAACTGACTACTGTATTTTTACAGATCAGTTCACAAGCTTTTAGTTCTGAGCTGGTATCTGACACAAATTCATGAGGGAAACTGCCATTTGCAAATAATTCAATCTCTATCTCTCTCTATTTCATTGTTATGCATCATCCCATTTATTAATTCCCTGTAGAAAGCGGGCTTTTAATGGAAGATTTCTGAAGCCAGTTTGATGTGACGTAACCCATGCTTTCTTCCACCCCCAAACTCCAGCTTTAAACATGTTCCTTTTCAACTGCTCTGCCTCTGATACTGAACTGAATGCTAAAAAACTGTTCACATAATGAGAAGAAGAAGAAGGAAATCCATTATGAAGAGGCCACCCCAGACCCTAGTTCTTGTTTCCCAGAAGCAGCAATTAAGATATTTTAGTACGGTCAACCCTGAATAGTGTTTAAGTTGTAGTTGGCAGTGTTTTGAGAAACACCCCACTCCACTTTTAGTGTCCTGTCAGGCTCTAAAATGAATATTTTTAAAGAACAAATTAATGATAGGGAGAAGCGCCCAGAGCTGGCTGGTAGTCCCTGAAGCTGATGCCCCTCCCTGGGATCCAAAACCGGAAGCCATATTCTGACAAAAACTGCAAGAGATTTACTTCTACCCTGATTGACAAGGGAGTCAAGGAGCTAGTAGCATGATGTAGAAAAGGGACAATTTCAATCAAAGAAATTGTCACTAACCATCACCTAACTCTCCTCTGATATACCAGCTGTCTCAACAAGCCAGGGTCTGACCTTAGAGACATGGAAGGCACAGAAGACACATCAGTAGGGAAAGTAAACAAGAACTCTTCATTTGTTTTAAAGCAGAGCAGCCAAAGGAAACTTCTGACTCTGTCCAGCTACAACTATGTCCAGTGCCACCTAGTGAACAGATTATATGATTTCTAAACACATAGAAACTGACCTTTGACAGTTCTCTGCTGAGGGACTTTTTCTGAAAAAAGGAAGCCTGCATTTCCAGTGGATCATGCTGGGTTCTTTAGAAGGCATCTAGCCTCACCCTGACGAATATGCATGAACAGTAATATAGGAAAGTCCTTAAGTGAAGGAAAGTCTCTCATTGCAAGTAAATAAGAAATAAGTAGACCTATCTACCCGTGAAGGGACGCAGGTGGCCCTGTGGGTTAAATCACAGAGCCTAGGGCTTGCCGATCAGAAGGTCGGCGGTTCGAATCCCCGTGACGGGGTGAGCTCCCATTGCTCGGTCCCTGCTCCTGCCCACCTAGCAGTTTGAAAGCATGCAAGTGCAAGTAGATAAATAGGTACCGCTCTGGCGGGAAGGTAAACGGCGTTTCTGTGTGCTGCTCTGGTTCACCAGAAGTGGCTTAGTCATGCTGGCCACATGACCCGGAAGCTGTACGCCGGCTCCCTCAGCCAATAAAGCGAGATGAGCGCTGCAACCCCAGAGTCGGTCACGACTGGACCTAGTGGTCATGGGTCCCTTTACCCTTTACCTTTATCTACCCGTGAACTCATGGTCTTTTCCTAGAAGCTGCTGTCATGGGGGACCATGGATCCACCTGATCCCAGTCCTTACACATGTCTGTTTCTCTGGAACTTCAGAACCAATGATGTGGCTTTGAGCCCGATTTGTTGGGGAAGAGAGGTATCCATGGTAAATTACAGAAAGTTGTGGAACAGAGACAGCAGGGATCTAAAAGGTGTTGGTAGCATGCTGTGCTCTCATAGCAAGCAATATGGAAGCTCTAAACAGAGCTGTTCACTTGTTGCCTTTAGAAGTCTTTTGGTGTCTCACCATACAAGAAAAGAGACTTCGGTGCAAAAAAGAAAACCGGATCATGTCATGGGGGAAAGATAGGGTAGGATAGAACCCCTCTCTTTGGCATCAAGCAGGAGGAGACCCTTGAGAGTCCCATGGACTGCAAGAAGATCAAACCTATCCATTCTGAAGGAAATCAGCCCTGAGTGCTCACTGGAAGGACAGATCCTGAAGCTGAGGCTCCAATATTTTGGCCACATCATGAGAAGAGAAGACTCCCTGGAAAAGACCCTGATGCTGGGAAAGATTGAGGGTACAAGGAGAAGAGGACGACAGAGGACGAGATGGTTGGACAGTGTTCTCGAAGCTACTAACATGAGTTTGACCAAACTGTGGGAGGCAGTGGAAGACAGGAGTGCCTGGCGTGCTCTAGTGCATGGGGTCATGAAGAGTCTGACACGACTAAACGACTAAACAACAAAAAGTTTCCTACATGCCAGGAATATATACCAGGCACAAATTTATCACCTCAGTGAGAAGCAGGCCTTTGTCCCAGTGCTCGATAACCTGGGTGAAATTTGTTGCACATTATTATCATCAGAATATGTAACTTCTACAGCATAAGTTAATAAACTGAGATGAGAGGACTGACACGGAAATCCCCCGTTCATCCTGCAAATACAAAGGCATGCCATAATAAACAATCACATTGAGCATCATACTCAAACACTTCGAGTGTCATAATGTGGCCTCAGGGCTCTGCCTTATTCTGGCCAGCCTCATGGACTAGGGAGGAAATGGAAAGTTGCAGGATGAAGAGCTGTGTATTTCTGAGGGGAAATGCTTCCAGTCTTACTTCTGAGATAATACCCTTCTGCTTTGCTTCTGACAGCAAGCTGTATCAACAACAGATGCCTGTAACTATGCCCAGTTGGGCCCCCACACAGTGCACAATTATTGCCGGTCTTCAGACACAGTCCAGCTCTCAGTGCTTTTATTTTAATGATGATATCGGCAATGAAAAGGCTTGCAGTTTATGAAGAGTGTAGAAGATTCGCCATCTTTGTGCCATCTCACCCTACCAGCAGTTACCGTATATCTCCACTGATGCGGAAAAACAAATGTGTCAGCATTGGCAAGTCTGGGATGGAGTGAAGCACCAGGAAGGTGTGGCATTCAGTCAAGGCCAGCCCTACCATAAGGGAGATGAGGCAATTGCCTGATGAGAAAGAGGATGTAGAGCAGCATCCCCACACCGGCCATTCCTCCTAAGCATTCTGGCCATTCTCCACTCTTGGAGTTCAGAACAGTGTGTGCCACAGCCCAGTAATGTACCCCAAACTAGCTCCTCAGGTGCATTGGGAATGATGACCCCTTTGTCATCGTTGAGGTAAAGTTTCCGCTGCCAGTTCAGCCAGGTGCTGTACATACAAATGGGAGCAGAGGCACCACCTCGTTCTTTGCCTCAGGTGGCAAAAGGTCTTGGGTCGGCCCAATATGGTGTCTAGAATGCTATGTTTACAGCTAGAGCACATACAACATGAGCAAACCTAATCTTGTATATCATGCATTGGTTGCAACAATGCGGATACAGTGGTACCTCGGGTTACAGACGCTTCAGGTTACAGACGCTTCAGGTTACAGACTCTGCTAACCCAGAAATATTACCTCGGGTTAAAAACTTTGCTTCAGGATGAGAACAGAAATTGTGCTCCAGCGGCATGGGGGCAGCAGGAGGCCCCATTAGCTAAAGTGGTGCTTCAGGTTAAGAACAGTTTCAGGTTAAGAACGGACCTCCGGAACGAATTAAGTACTTAACCCAAGGTACCACTGTATAGCCCAAATAATCAGAGGTATCTGGTGTATCCAAAAAGGGAGCTGCAACAACTCCTCCCTTCCCTACTTTTTTTGGAAATCTTTTTTATTTGATTTTACAAATATAGAGTTAACACAATATCAAATACATATCCATATATAGAGATTGCTCTGAATCTTGAGACTTCCCACCATCCCCTCCATGGGTCCTGTTGTCAACATTTTCAACCACATATTATTTTGTAATCTATATTTTGCATCAATCCATATTGTCCATAGTGTTTGTTACATTACAAGTGTTATTAAAATCCTGCTAATGGTTTCATCTGCTTATAGCTGTCTCCTAAATAAATTATGGGATGTGGATGGTGCTGTGGGTTAAACCACGGAGCCTAGGGCTTGCCAATCAGAAGGTCAGTGGTTCGAATCCCCGTGACGGGGTGAGCTCCCGTTGCTCGGTCCCAGCTCTTGCCAACCTAGAAGTTTGAAAGCACGTCAAAGTGCAAGTAGATAAATAGGTACCGCTCCAGCGGGAAGGTAAACGGTGTTTCCGTGCGCTGCTCTGGTTTGACAGAAGCAGCTAAGTCATGCTGGCCACATGACACAGAAGCTGTACGCCGGCTCCCTCAGCCAGTAAAGTGAGATGAGCACCGCAACCCCAGAGTCATCCGTGACTGGACCTAATGGTCAGGGGTCCCTTTACCTTTACATTTAAATAAATTATAATTTTTTCCCATTCTTTCTTGAAGTTTTTGTCTTCCTGGTTCCTGAGCTTTCTGTTCAGTTTTGCCATTTCGGCGTAGTCCAACAGCTTGATTTGCCATTCCTCTCTGGTGGGGACTTTGTCTTCTTTCATCTTTGGGCTAGTAGCATCCTTGCGGCTGTTGTTGCCTCCCTTCCCTACTAAGCCACTCCAAAAACACAATGTTCCTCTAACCTTCTGTATCCCAGCTCCACCCATGGAAGTCCCTCGTGTTAGCCATGACAGCTAAACCTCATCTCCAGATCCACCTCCAGGTTCCTATCTTGGGAACAAAGCAAAAAGGAGCAATCTGTTAACCTTAGAGGGTGATACTTAACTGCCACATCTCATCAAGGCAAGGATTTTTGCTTTTCACAATATAACTTCCAGTTATTTGTTACAACCCAACAAATAACTGGAAATCTACAGGCAGTGAGGTTTCGTACACCAGGATCTCTGTAGGAGGCTCTCCAGTACAAAGAGTTGCAAAAGTGTGGCTGAATTGTGGTGAGGCAAAATCTCACCAATGACGCATTGAAACTAACCCGCTGTACAAGCTAAATCTTAAGTCTGAATCTTAAGTCAACGTTACTTTGGGTCTAGCGATACTTCAAGCTGACAGTCTGTTTCTGTGTACAAAGTTCAAGTATGCCGTTTCTGTAATGCTCTGTATTTTACCTTTTTTTTTTGGTCCTAGCAAAGAAGTAATAACCCAGGCAAGCAAAATATCAGCCTGCAGTGCAGTGCCAGCTGTAAGGCACTGAGGGATGCATCATGCCTCAAATACTTTTGCAGCACTGGCTCTGAGGTCACATAGTTCAGTGGAGCATCTGGAACAGGTCTAAACAAATTCTTGCATATTTTGCCATTGAAATAAAATACGTTGAAAGAAGCAGCTGGAGCTTCCACTCACCTCCAATGAGAGGTTGTCCAAGGGCTCATTGCAGACAACAGGCATCCTAACATGAATGAAATATGTACCAATCTTAGATTCAACACTCAGGCAGTGAGACAGTGAAAAAAATCTGCATGAAGTATACTATGTTTTGGTATAAACAGCTAAGTGTTAGTCATGGAGGATATGAAGATATAAAATTATTTCTGTCTTTGGCGATCACTTGTAGCCGAGTAAGATCGTCTTCCCTGAATCCTGATCATTTTGCTTAAACAATTTTGCTCTGTAATCATCCTACTCCTAATTAAAACAGCTATGCAGTGGTACCTCAGGTTACAGACGCTTCAGGTTACAGACGCTTCAGGTTACAGACTCCGCTAACCCAGAAATAGTACCTCAGGTTAAGAACATTGCTTCAGCATGAGAACAGAAATCATGCTGTGGTGGTGCGGCGGCATCAGGAGGCCCCATTAGCTAAAGTGGTACCCGAGGTACCACTGTACATGAAATATAACACACTTCTGGGAATTCCACATGTATCTGTAACACGAACAGTGATAGTGTACACCCGTCTACTCAGAAACAAGCCCCCCCCCCGCCAAGTAAAAAGCAAAAGGGAGCAAGTGGCATTGTGGTCTGAACCACTGAGCCTCTTGGGCTTGCCAATCAGAAGGTTGACTGTTTGAATCCCCATGGTGGAGAGAGCTCCCGTTGCTCTGTCCCAGCTTCTGCCAACCTAGCAGTTTGAAAGCACACCAGTGCAAGTAGACAAATAGGTACCACTGCGGCAGGAAAGTAAACGGCATTTCCGCGCACTCTGGTTTCCGTCACGGTGTCCTGTTGCTACTGTTAGGTCCATCATGAGACGTCTGCCAGCTTCTAGCCACAGATACCAACAGCCTTCAAGAAAGCAAACTTGCCTTATTATCACTCCCTAGCATCCCACTGCCAGAGGATTGCCTCCTTCCATTCACCACTTGCTGGAAACAGAAAAGGGCTTTCCCCTTGGCCTGCCTTTATATCCACTCAGTTGCCAAGTGCTTTTGTGACATCACAAGAAACTCACAGCCAATGGCAACAGCTGGGGAGGCATCATCTTCATTGCTTTGAGCCTCACAATGGCGGGTGGACCTATCAGTGATTGTGTGCTTGTTTATTTGGGACACGGGTGGAGCTGTGGTCTAAACCACTGAGCCTCTTGGGCTTGCCAATCAGAAGGTTGACTGTTTGAATCCCCATGGTGGAGAGAGCTCCCGTTGCTCTGTCCCAGCTTCTGCCAACCTAGCAGTTTGAAAGCACACCAGAGCAAGTAGACAAATAGGTACCACTGCGGCAGGAAGGTAAACGGCATTTCTGTGCACTCTGGTTTCCGTCACGGTGTCCCATTGCACCAGAAGTGGTTCAGTCATGCTGGCCACATGACCTGGAAAGCTCTCTGTGGATAAACGCAGGCTCCCTTAGCCTGAAAGCGAAATGAGCGCCGCACCCTTTAGTCGCCTTTGACTGAACTTAACCGTCCAGGGGTCCTTTACCTTTACCTCCTGAGTTCAGTGGGACATTCTCCCTGATAGTGGCCACGGGACTGTAGAAAGAAGACATATATTTTTTCTCTGTTTGGGGGGTGGGTGACAGCTGTTCAATCCACTTCTATTTCACAGTATTCTTCGTGTTTGTCCCCACTTAATCCAATAGCTGCTTTGTTTGAAGAGTTTTGCACATCCAGTGCAAGAAAGATCAAGAGGCTAATGACAGAATAGTGAATAAATAATTTTACTTTCTACCCCTATGAGAGAACATAACATTAGAGGCCTGAGTCTTTGTCATTTTTTAATTTAAATAAACCTGTATTGCTCAGCAGTCTTTGCTTTGGGGTCACTCATTTATGTCTGAAGTATGTCTCAGCAACCTCCCCTGACTCTACTGCCTACTGCCTCAGCTACAAGGCCTCTGTGATATATGACTTGGCAGGTTTTGCCCCATTATTTGGAAAGCATTGCCCTGTACTATTAAATAGATACCTAGACAGAGGTTAGATTGTCCTGTTCCCTTCAATTTACAACATTTAAGATTTGTTCCTCATTTATGTCTCAGGGAAAGTGACTTCCTCCTGTTCTGTGGAAATAATTACGCAACATTTAATTGGGATTTATTCTAAGCTTTTATTTAATTCTGCAAGGCCTGATTGAGTAAACATGTTCCTCTCCCAGGAAAGCCTCCGTTTAATAAACCACAAGCCCATATTCCCAGGGGGTTATAGTCTGGCAGGACATGACAGCCATATCTCTCCATAGGGTCATGTGAAATGTCGAGACTTGGGTATGTAGCACAATACTTTACCTCATCGACAGTTACTGGGAGTTCCACAGTGATGTAACTGCAAGATTCAGTAGGATGTGTTGACGTGTTTCTCATCAGTTCCATGCTTGTAGCAGTTGTATTAGAACAGTGCACATGTCAACATCTGTGTTTTTTAAAAAATACAAACTTCATAATAATTACTCTGCTGCCACACTATTTCCCCCCTCAAAAAATAATAATGTGTAGCATTGTAAATGTGTCATTTTGTGCTATGACTGCGATGTTCTCTTGTTATGTTGCTTGCCGCTGTTGTTCATTGCTTGTAAGCCGCTTTGGAATTCATTTGAATGCAAAGCAGCCTAAAATGTAATCACTCGATCGCTCAGCTTAGAAGGAATAATGAAACGCCTGTACGTTGGTATGACCAGGCGGCGACAGCCCCAGCCCCCAGGGATCATAAGGAAGGAATAAAGACTCTGACAACGTTATATGGAATTAAAATTAGGCCACAACTTTATTAAACTTACGAATGTAGGAAGACCTTGGCTTAGGCCTTGGGCGTGTATCCCTCCCAGACCCCCAGCCGGGGGGAACTGGGTCTCATCAGGTTAAATGGGATATGGGGGCGCTCTGCAAGATGTAAGTGTAGCAGGCAGCCAAGCCCATATCCCCACACAACCTTTCAGTGTATGGCCAATGACACCCATTATATAGCCCCTTTAAGAGGGGGACCCTGGAATTGCCGTCGCAGGGGGGTGAGTCACCACTTCAGGTCCCACCCCCCAATATAGGGAAGAAAAGACTGAAGGATTCCACCCGTATGACTTCATATTGGTGAACCCATTCTGACGGCCCATAGATGCAAAGATTATGAGAATGAATATACTCAATGGTCATATTTTATGTTGGGAGAAAACCACACGCAAACATGCTGCAGGGGTCTAGCTTAGTTAGCTTCAACACTTGTTGATTAGGGAATTTAGAAGTGTCTAACACACAGCTTAATGGACCTAGGTCTGTCCTAATACAAACACAGGTCAGGATATTTCCTGGTATTAACATTTCATGCATTGATTAAATTCTAGCACTTACTAGACCCAGGAGTTTAGGCTGTCTACCGCCTACAAACTCATATATATATATATATATATATATATATATGCAGGTTTTGGTGTCCTCGGGTATCTTCCCGTGTAAAAGTTGGGGTGTCTAGGCGACGTTTCGACGAGGTCTCACTCGTCATCTTCAGGCTGGTGCTTTCGAAAGCACCAGCCGAAAGCACCAGCCTGAAGATGACGAGTGAGACCTCGTCGAAACGTCGCCTAGACACCCCAACTTTTACACGGGAAGATACCCGAGGACACCAAAACCTGCATTCCTGTACCCGTGAAAATCTACGAAAGCATATATATATATATATATATATATGCTTTCGTAGATTTTCATATATATATATATATTTCTACAATTTATATATATATATATATATATATATATATATATATATATATATTTCTACAATTTAAAGAACTCATTTTTACATCCATAAATGACTTCCCATCTTCTCTTTCCATTGTTCATTTTACATTTCATAAATCCCTGCATATTTTACAAAAACTATACCATTCAGTATCCATCAAACTTTACACTGTTGAATTTATCTTAATGCTGCCAGCGTTTTCAGCTGTACACAGTAATTTCCCATATATTCAATATTTCCAATCTTCTCTAAACGTATGTTCTTCTTGTTCTCTTACTCTATATGTTAAGTCTGCAAGCTGTGCATATTGTGTCAACTTAAGTTGCCATTCTTCTTTGGTTGGGACCTTGCTCGTTTTCTGTTTTGGGGCTAAGAAAATACGTGCTGGTAAGCTCATAACAATACTTTAGCCTACAGAAGTTACCCATTGGTTAAGAATGTTGTTGAAGGACCAGAATAGACATATTTAGAACAGTGAATGCTGGCTGTCCTTCAAGCAGGATTTATACATCAACAGACAAGGGCAGCTAAAATAACAGAAAAATTCATAGTTTCTTTAGGATTTAGCTGGTTGCCATTTTGTTTTCAGAGAAAACCGTTCTTTGAAATCAGATGGCTTTTGCACAGGTGTGTTAATGCACAGACACGCACCCCCACATTCTAATATAGAGTGGTTTCTTGTGCATCTCTGTCTCCACACCCGCAATTCAAAAACATCCCCATTTCTTACACGCCACACTGGTTTATATTAGCTGCACCCCAGTCAGGGCCGTCTTTACCATATGCGCCGCCAGGGTGCAAAGATCCGCCCAGCGCCCCCAAATTTAGTTTAGCCCCCAAATTAACTTTTATTATGCTTATGTCACTATTATCGTTTGATGAATAGCGCTCATGCCTGCACAGCTCCAAAAGGAGGTTTTTTGTTTAAAACCAGCTTTTCTAAAGAAGACAAAGAACACATTGGGAGTCGGTGTAAAGACTCCATGCATGCGCTTACGGTTGTCTGAAAGATGAGACAGGCGGGCATTGTGCGCATGCATGGGAGAGCTATCTTGGGCAGCCTTTCATTGTGGGAGCAACCTTATTTCTAGAGGAGCTGGGAGGGCTCTTGCGAGCACACATATACTAGTGCTTCTTCCGGAGCCTGTGCGCACTCCGGTCGCTAGATAGGCACATTCCCTTTCTGTCTGTCTCTCCCTCTTTCCTGCCACTCTCCCTCCTCCCAGCTTTGGTGAGTGAGACTTTCCAGAGAGCTCTCCCTGCAGGTGGTGCGAGATCAGTCGTGACAAAGGTGCCGCATAGTAGCTCAATACAACACACTTAGGTGGTGTGCTGGCCCCGTGGGCTAACCAAGAGGCGAGGTCCGAGTCCAGTCCGAGATCAAAGGTGCAGCATGGAGGCAGTCCATAAAAGTTGAAGCTAGATGCAGGGCAGGTAGTCGGGTGAAGTCAGGAGCTCCAGCAGGATAGCAGGACAGGGTTCAGGCAGGAACTGACAACCAATGAAGTTGTTCCCGCAACTTGGGACTGGGGCTGGCCGGCTTTTATCTGCCCCGAGGCACAGGGCAGCCCCGATCCTCAGGTGACTCGCCTCTCCTGGCCAGGAGGCAAGCACTCCTCCTGCGGGAACCTAGTTCCCTCCGCCTCTCTGCCCTGAGCCTCTGCAGCTCAGGAGAGGCTGGAGGATTACAAGACCCAGAGGCAACCTCAGCTTCCTCTACCAGGGCTGAGAGTGGAGCACCTGCAGGCAATGGGTCCTCCATCACCTCCAGAGCTAGAGCAGACTCAGCTGGTGCCTGCACCTGAGGATCCAGCACAGGTGAGGACCTTTCAGGCTCAAGCCCCAGCCCCGGCTCAGCTGGTTCTGGAGGCAGGGAATCCTATGCAGGCTGGGATCCCTCAGGTTCAGCCTCCGAGTCCGAATCCCAGGCCATCACTGGTGGCTTCAGCGGCGGGTGCCTGGCGCCCCCCAGAATTCAGCGCCCAGGCACCCCACACCCCTTACACCCCTGAGTAAAGACGGCCCTGACCCCAGTCGATGGACGTTCTGTCAGACCCTTGGCTGGTTCCTTTCCATTTGCTACACTTTGCCAGATTGGACACAACTCTAGGAAACAAAATGTGATCTAGCATTTAGGATGTGCTTCAGCCAAATTGGGTACCCGGAGAATAATAGACAATGAAGAACAAACAATGGCATTCTTTACTCGCAGCTGATAGAAGCTCAGAGAAATCTGAAAAAGCTCCTCTGTTCACTAACAATTCTGCTTCTGTATTCTTTATTTTCTTTACTTTTTCTTTCTTGTCCTTTATTGCCGAAGACATTGGTATCAAAACATGATATTTGCTTAAGGGTTCATCTGCCCCTTCCACTTAATTACACAACCGAAAAAAATCTAATCCTTTGTTTGTAACGTCACAGTGGAGTTGCCAAAAAGCAGAGCCCTGGGACTGCAGGTAGAGAATAAACAGAAGGAGCAGATTCGCTCTTGAGAAACAAAAGACCCTTTTAAAAATCCAAATATTTTCACTAATGACGAGCGAAAGGAAGAACAGAAAATGCATGACAAGCTCCCAAGGTGCAGCTGTTCTTTTTAACAAGGGCTTTGGCAGGTTGGAGTGTGAGAACGTCCTGTCACTCTCACAGAAAATATTTCAAAAGCTTATGCATTTAGCTATTTATAGTGTTTGGCTCTTTGCTTAACTCTTCAAAGTCTGCAAGAAAAAGAAGTAAGGCTGCCAGCTTTCTTTCTTTCTTTCTTTCTTTCTTTCTTTCTTTCTTTCTTTCTTTCTTTCTTTCTTTCTGTTTGTAGGGTCCCTCTGGCTTTGACAGTTGTTATCAAGCAGCAATTCAGCAGGTGAAGATATCCTCTCATCGCTGCATCCATATGCCAGGAATAACTTCAGCTGCTGAATCGCTGCCACATAGCTGTTACATAACTGTTATATGCATACCCTCCAACATTTCTCCGATGAAAATAGGGATGTCCTTTTAAACAACAGCAACAATTGTGCACCAGCCACTCTGGGAAGGTTGCAACACATGTGAAAGCATAATAAAACATTGAACATTAAAAAACTTCCCTATACAGGGCTGCCTTCAGATGTCTTCTAAAAGTTGTATAGTTTCTCATCTCCTTGGCTTGGGGGTCACATTAACTCCGTGCCCTCCAACACTACTCTGATGAAAATTGGGACATCCTAAGGAAAAGTGGGACATTCCGAGATTGAATTAGAAACCAGGATGGCTTCTGTAAATCTGGGACAGTTCAAAAGCACATCAAAGCACAAGTAGATAAATAGGTACCGCTCCGGCGGGAAGGTAAATGGCGTTTCCGTGCACTGCTCTGGTTTGCCAGAAGCGGCTTCGTCATTCTGGCCACATGACCCGGAAGCTGTATGCCGGCTCCCTCGGCCATTAAAGCGAGATGAGCACTGCAACCCGAGTTGGCCACGACTGGACCTTATGGTCAGGGGTCCCTTTACCTTTTTAAAGGTGTATATGTTGTGAACCGCCCTGAGATGTATGGACGGTGGGTATTATACAAATTTAATTAATTAATTAGCAGCAACATAATGAAGGCACCAGCTGAACCCTCCTGAGCATAGCATTCCACAAAAGCATGCGCCCATTTGCATTGGTTCTTCATTAAAGGGATTTTGTTTTGCCTTGGGTTTGGGGCTCTCCTCTGCTGAAGCAGCTAACCCAGCCAGATGGGCAGGGTATAAATAATAAGTTGTTGTTGTTGTTGTTGTTGTTGTTGTTGTTGTTGTTGTTGTTACCCATGATGCTTAATAATAGAGAATAGAATGGGAAGAAGGACAGCACCACAGCAGCATTAAGGATTTTAGGATGCTAAACATTGTTTCTTTAAGAGAAATCCCTCTTTGGTTCTCCTAGTGCTTATGCAAGCAAGTACTATGTCGTACCAAGCAGAGCAGATATTTCTGTTGAATGGAAAGGAAGGAAACTGTTGCAGGCAGAGGCAGCGCGGGGGGGGGGGGGAACAACCCCATTGATCAGCCAAAGGCTACGTCTATATTCAAGGGAATCAACACAGAATCAGATCACAGGCATGACAAGATGCCACCTCCTCCTCTAAGGGAGGAAGGAGAACGGCTTATTTGCATATTCTACATTTATGTAAATTGTCCGGAGACTTGCACTGCAGCTGAATTATTTAGTGTAAGCTTATGCATAAAATACTGCATAAAATTACGTTGCTGTCTAGAATCGCATAGAAAGCCTGCATCTTAAAAATACTACACAAATCGCATGTAACAGAGATAAAAACTACATATCGAAAGGGTAAAATTTAACTTAAAACATTGATTGTTAAAAGATACGATGGTTCAACGCAGTCAAATCCAATCTCATTAATTAACTCTTGTCTGGATTTTCATTGCTACTAGGGCAAAAAGAGAGACCTTGTGGGTTACCCTACAATTGGTGTCTGACAGGAGGTAGAACATATTTTCTATTGAGTTCATTCATGAAATAACTGGGCTATATTAAAAATCTTGCTTGGGCAACGCAAGGTGAAAGCAGCGGCTGCAGTTTTCCTCAGCAGTCCTGACAGCAGGATGCTTCCTTTTATGAGTTCATCGTGCCATGTGACTTCTGACTGCTGGGACACAAGCTTCATAAAAGCTCACAGGCGCCGTGACAGATCTTTACTAGTTTGAAAGAACTGCGGAGCTCTTTTCAAAGACAGCCCCAAAAGATAGGTGTTGAGTGATGGCGAGTTTTTGCAACATTCAGCTACAGCAGCTAACTACAGTGGTACCTTGGTTCCTGAACTTAATCCGTTCCAGGAGTGTGTTCGATTCCTGAAACTGTTCAAAAACCAAGGTGCAGCTTCCGATTGGCTGCAGAAGATGCGTTGGACATTTGGCTTCTGAAAAACGTTTGCAAACTGGAACACTTACTTCTGGGTTTGCAGCGTTCAGGAGCCAATTTGTTTGACAACTAAGCTGTTCAGGAACCAAGAGACAACTGTGTTGTGTGCATGTTTGTTTGCAAGTGAGCCCTTGGGCAGAACGGTTGAGCACAGTCAGAGGCATGGAAGCTTGTAGCTGAAAGAATGACCATGTCTCTCAGAATCTGTGTATCTCTCCCATTCATGCTGATTCACTCTGGTTTTCTCAGCCCACAACATGAGCTAACAGACAATCAACAAAGTGTCACCATGGGGGCAATGCATCTTGCAAAATCTGCACATAGGACCCCTGACAGTTAAGGCCAGTCGCGAACGACTCTGGGGTTGTGGCGCTTATCTCGCTTTACTGGCCGAGGGAGCCGACGTTTGTCCGCAGACAGTATTTCCGGGTCATGTGGCCAGCATGACTAAGCTGCTTCTGGCAAACCAGAGCAGCGCACGGAAACACCGTTTACCTTCCTGCCGGAGCGGTTCCTATTTATCTACTTGCACTTTGACGTGCTTTTGAACTGCTAGGTTGGCAGGAACTGGGACTGAGCAACAGAAGCTCACCCCGTCACGGGAATTCAAACCGCCGACCTTCCGATCAGCAAGCCCTAGGCTCAGTGGTTTACACCACAGCGCCACCCGCATCCCATAAAACTGCACATAACAAGAGCTAAAGGGAAAGAAGAAAACCTTTGGATGGGTCCTGAGTTTAGCATACAAACTGTGGAAGAGAGCTGAAATGGGTGTTGGCGCTGACCTTTAAAGCCCTAAATGGCCTCGGCCCAGTATACCTGAAGGAGCGTCTCCACCCCCATCGTTCAGCCCGGACACCGAGGTCCAGCTCAGAGGGCCTTCTGGCAGTTCCCTCACTGCAAGAAGTGAAGTTACAGGGAACCAGGCAGAGGGCCTTCTCGGTATTGGCGCCTGCCCTGTAGGCAGGGTATAAATAATAACTTATTATTATTAAATTATGATTATTGTTTTGTTTTTATTACATATTTTGTGTTTTTATCTTGTGTATTTATTCTGTGAACTGGACGGTATATAAATTGAATAAATAATTGTTATTACTATGCATCAATCACAGTTAATATCCCCAGCACCTAGTATATGACTAATAGGAATAAGTATAAGAATAATTTCCTTTCAAAATGTGGGCTGAGTTTGACATCTGAAACCTGGTGGGTATATGGGCTGCAAGCAATGCTGGATTACCAAATAGGCAGACTAAAGACAAGCAAAGCAGAGGCACCCCTCCCAAAGAAGAGAGAAAGAGAGAGAGAGAGAGAGAGAGAGAGAGAGAGAGAGAGAGAGAGATTTCAAGATAGCTAAAGTCATTGTTTATCTTCTGGCGGGAAGGTAAACGGCATTTCCGTGCGCTGCTCTGGTTTGCCAGAAGCGGCTTAGTCATGCTGGCCACATGACCTGGAAGCTGTACGCAGGCTCCCTCGGCCTGTAAAGCGGGATGAGCGCCGCAACCCCAGAGTCGGTCACGACTGGACCTAATGGTCAGGGGTCCCTTTACCTTTACCTAAAGTCAGTGCTTATGCCAGATCAACTAATTTCTTTCTGATTGTCTACCTTAGGCATCCTGAGAACCAGCTAATAATGAGAGCTGGTATCCGTGAGAATAATGCCCTCCTGGATTTTATTGAGTAGGGATTCCCTCCTGACAGACAGGTCTTAAGGCCAGTCTTGAAAGCCTGCTGGATCATTAATTTACAGTGGACTTTCTGAATGACAAAGGGTATTGGTTGGGAAAACCTCTTTTGGCCTTCCTGTTCATGCCATATTTGTTTCTATGATTACATACCTGTTCTGGAAAAACAGGAGTATCCCATTCTGCTCCCCCCCCCCCCCCATGAGAGACAGCAGCCACTTTGGGTGCCATGCTCTCACAATACCTTGCCCCAACAAAAGCACCTTTTTCAGGTCCATGATTTTCTGTAACGCTCCAAAACACATGTTTTGGGGCACCATGCCTGGAAAAGCACTTTTCCCCGGGTCTACAATCTCATTGTTTTAACCTTTAAAGCCCTATACGGCCTTGGACCCTCGTACCTAT
Source organism: Podarcis muralis (assembly GCF_964188315.1). Lineage (NCBI taxonomy): Eukaryota > Metazoa > Chordata > Lepidosauria > Squamata > Lacertidae > Podarcis > Podarcis muralis. Next base: position 17,686,355 of record NC_135665.1, read on the forward strand.
GGGACCGCCTCTCCTGGTATGTCCCACAGAGAAACTTACGGTCTTCAAATAAAAACATCTTGAAGGTCCCAGGCCACAGAGAGGTTAGGCTGGCCTCAACTAGAGCCAGGGCTTTTTTGGCTGTGGCTCCGATCTGGTGGAACGCTCTGTCACAAGAGACCAGGGCCCTGCGGGACTTGACATCCTTCCACAGGGCCTGCAAGACAGAGCTGTTCCACCAGGCCTTTGGCCAGGGCACAGCCTGACTCCCTCCTTCGGCAATCTTCGCGGAGCTCTGGCCCAATGGTTGCCAGTGGTTTAATTTGAATTAATTTTATAAGGAATGATTTTAGAGTTGTGTTGTGTTGTACTGTTTTATTGTTGTTAGCTGCCCTGAGCCCGGCTTCGGCTGGGGAGGGCGGGATATAAATAAAAATTATTATTATTATTATTATTATTATTATTATTATTATTATGACTTGCATGAGAGTGCCAAACTGGAAGATGGCGTCCTGGTTTTGGGCCGCGTGGCATTGGATGCTATGAGATTATTGGGCATGATCTGCTGTGGGACAGAATGGTAGATTCCAGTAATTTTGTCTCCTCAAGACTAGTTATTTCACTAACACAAAGCACGTTATGAGAGTCAGTCCACTTTGCCAAGATACTTAGCACTGTGCTGATCAAACAAAGATAAGTAATATAGTTCCCCAGGGAACACTGGGAGCTATTTCAGTTTCTAGCTCAGAACAGCCACCCACAACATTTGTACATATGCTGAATTAATTTCTGGATGGAAACAAGAAGAACAAATTCTTTGTAAATGATACATTAGCATAAAGAACTTGAGGGAAACAAGAAATCCTTCCTTAAGTGAGCAGGTGATGACAAGCACATCTTATTGATACATTTTACTGAGTCATCAAAGTAGTGTAATGCTCTTCAAATTTGTTAATACAGCCTGGTGTGCTCTTCTTTAAAAACATGGATTGAGGCAGTAGTAGACATTTGACTACAACCAAACAGCAACTTCATCTCTTCAGCTTTCTCACCTGGTAGGAATGGAAGGATCTGCCAGTTTTGGTCCTCTCAGTTTCTAATTTTTCCATCTTAAATTCAGCTCTCCATATATCCGCAGCAACATGCAATTTTATTTTATTTTTTTAATCCTCATGGAAATGTGAAACTTAGTGTGAATTTCTAAAAAAAACACACACACCCCAAAACACACTCACATATTTTTATGCAGTGTTGACTAAGGTGCACATTTGTGCAGGCAAGTTCCCCTTAAATGATACGCTTCCGTATGTTATTTTTGTAAATATATTCATTTTCATGCATAGGTCAAGGTAAAGGGACCCCTGACCATTAGGTCCGGTCATGGCGGATTCTGGGGTTGTGGTCATGTGGGCTTCCGGGTCATGTGGTCAGCATGACTAAGCCGCTTCTGGCGAACCAGAGCAGCACACAGAAACGCCGTTTACCTTCCTGCTGGAGCGGTACCTATTTATCTACTTGCACTTTGACGTGCTTTCGAACTGCTAGGTTGGCAGGAGCAGGGACTGAGCAATGGGAGCTCACCCCGTTGTGGGGATTTGAACTGCCGACCTTCAGATTGGCAAGTCCTAAGCTCTGTGGTTTAACCCACAGCACCACCTGCGTCCCTCATTTTCAGGCATACAGTGGTACCTCGGGTTACATACGCTTCAGGTTACAGACTCCGCTAACCCAGAAATAGTACCTCGGGTTAAGAACTTTGCTTCAGGATGAGAACAGAAATTGTGCATGGCAGCAGCAGGAGGCCCCATTAGCTAAAGTGGTGCTTAAGGTTAAGAACAGTTTCAGGTTAAGTATGGACCTCCGGAACGAATTAAGTACTTAACCCGAGGTACCACTGTACTTCCCCCTAATATATGCATTTTTGTAAACGCTTGTTGGAAAACTTCATTGCAAAATTCAGATAAGTGTGAATTTTCAGGGATGGCTGTGCAACAAAATGATTGCAGCCTGACTATGTGTAAGAAGAAGAAGAAGAAGAAGAGTTTGGATTTGATATCCTGCCTTTCACTCCCTTTAAGGAGTCTCAAAGCGGCTAATATTCTCCTTTCCCTTCCTCCCCCACAACAAACACTCTGTGAGGTGAGTGGGGCTGAGAGACTTCAAAGAAGTGTGACTGGCCCAAGGTCACCCAGCAGCTGCATGTGGAGGAGCGGAGACGCGAACCCGGTTCCCCAGATTACGAGACTACCGCTCTTAACCACTACACCACACTGTAAGAAGCAAAGATGGTCAACTTCTCTGAGAGGTGCTTAAGAAGATATGGCCTGGACCCCAAATGGAGGGAGGGGACAAAGCTCCAAGGACAGTTCAGCTTTTAAAGATTTTATCCCATCCAAATTCATAACTACTTCTGTGAATTTGAATAAAACTGGTGGGAGACGCATGACTCTTGGCTAAAGGGAAATGGAGAGGACAAGAGATCAGCTCCCCAGATGATGTTGAACCACAACTCACACCAGCCCCAGGCAGCATGGCTGATGGTAAAGGATGATGGGAGTTGAAGAACACTTGGAGTGCCAAAGCTTCCCTGGCCCAGTACTAAATGAATGATGTGACCTCCCGAGGCTCCAAATATTCTGCCCCCATAAGCAGTAAAACAGAGTAGGGAAAACATAAATTTAGAGCAGAGATAGGATCATGCATTGCGCATTACTAGATGTTACCGGGGGATTGAGGAGGTGATGATGACTCAGTGTTGCTGTTTTTGGCAGCGCTCACATGCCGGCTTTAACATCTAGCTCTGTTCTCAGTGTCCATAGCATTTATGTGGACTAGTTCAACGAGAGATTAGTTTTTTATTTTGTTTTTGTTTTTAAAAAAGCTGCCTAGAAACCAATTGGCTCCGTGAGCCCAATGAGAATACTTTATTTCTTGTCTAATTTTGCTAATGACTGCTATACATTTTCTTCTGCAGGCTTGTTTGAAGACCCCAAATAAATCTGCTGATAAAAGATAAGGGGGGGAAATCTCTCTCTCTCTCTCTCTCTCTCTCTCTCTCTCTCACACACACACACACACACACACACACACACACACACACACAGCCCTTGGCGAACTCCCAAAATAGTGTTGGATCTATAATGCCAGCGTGAGTAATATGTAGTCAAAGTGATTCAATATATGCAGGCCACAGGCCAGTTTGGCGAGAAAGGGCCATTTCAACTTTACTCACTCTCAAAGCTTTCCTGTAATGTCAGCAGTTGAGGCAAGAGGGGTATTCTGCTGATACTCTTAAGAAGCTGGCAAGAGAGTTCTTCCTCGGTGCTTATGGAAATGCAAAAACTTCTTAAAAAAAATAAATCAGAATTGTTTCCTGCTCTTCAATAGCAATATATCAGTGGCAACGTATTGATTATTCCGCAGATTTTGGGGTTGAGTCCCAGCAACTGAAGAGAGCTGAACCCTGGGCTGAGAATAATTTCTGAGCAAAAGACAAATGATGCACTAGTTATCACCAGGGAATGCAAGCTGCTGTTTCTAAGAATAAAAACTACCCAAGGGTTATTTCAGGTGAGCCAGTTGTTTATTATGCATCAGCTATATTTTCCAGAGAGAGGCCAGAAAGGCATTTGCTGTGGCAGTCTGACATAATGCACCAAAGTCCCGACTTAATCCCCCCCCTCCCCTGCCTAGGAAATGTACAAGCCAATAAAATGAAGAAGCTCAAAGCATTCTGAAAATATATAAATATTTAGAAGAAGTTGGTGGGGGGAGGGGGGAGGAGAAAGCATTGCACTGGCTGGTGAAAATGTAATAACAGGAATAATAAGATAATCACCATTTGTTTTTGTTTTAAGAGATATTTATTCAAATTTTACAAAAAGAAAACGTAGGTTTACAAAATAGAGAAAATTATAACAACAAATAACAAACTAAAATTATAATGACAATTAACAAACTAAAAACACACACACACACACATAGAAAAAAGAATAAAAAAGGTACAAAATACAAAAAACAGGTAGCCGAAAAAAAGAAATTTAAAAAGAAAATATATCCATTTTTCAATATCTTTGGGCTCATTTACTTGTTTCCTTGACCTCCTCACACCTCCCCTTTTTGTATTCCCATTCACAAAGACATTTCAGCAAATCCTTACCCTCTTTCAATTATCTTTACTCTATATATTAACCTATTATAACTATATATTTTAATCCATTATCAATCCATATTTGCATATTCTTGTTAATCTTATTACCAATACCACTTATTTTCAATCCAACATCATTTTAACATTCATTAATTTTACAGTATTTCTGCAAATAGTCTTTAAATTTCTTCCAGTCTTCTTCCACCAACTCTTCTCCCAGGTCTCGGATTCTGCCAGTCATTTCTGCCAATTCCATATATTCGATCACCTTCGTCTGCCACTCTTCCAGTGTGGGTAAATCTTGTGTCTTCCAATACTTTGCAATCAGTATTCTTGCTGCTGTTTAAGATAATCACCATTTGAAATATACATTGCCACTTCATTGATTACACATATTGAGAAAGCAAGCACAAAAGAGCCATAATGAAAATAACCTTATGCAAGGGCTAGCAAAGTATCTTAATTAAAATCATCTAGACCGGCCTGCAGATCATTAGATAGGTTCAAATTATACGTTCCTCCAAAGCAGAACTTAATAAAGTTCACAGGTAACCCATATTTGCTCCCGGAAATGCAGATTAAAGATATCTGGAAGGGCCTACATGAGTAACAAAGCATGTTCAGTTACAAAACGAGTGTGCTAGTGACAGCTATCAATCAACATTTAAGAAATAGTCAGGGGCTGCAGTTTTGGGTGAAATAGCACTTAGGAGGTTCCTGCATAGTATTTCCCTCTCCGCACACAAGTAAGTGGGTTCTATTTATTATTTGTGCATAGTTCATTGTTGTACATAGTCCACACATAGTCTTCCATCAAGATAGCAATTTTGTTACAGTGTGGGGAGGAGGGAACTCACTTTCTGAGCATGCAAAGCAAAATAATTTGTTCCTGGGAAAATACAGAAACCTGGGAGATCATTTGTATCTGGGAGAATCCTTTCTCCAGACCAGACTTCAGCCACTTGGTGCTCTCTGCCAATGGCCAGGCCTGCTGGAGTGGATGGCATTGTAGTCTAAACCATCAGGAGGGCACTGGGTTGGTGAAGGCTGCTCCAGACAATGCATTCATTACTGTTCTGTGATTATTATTATTATATTTATACCCTGCCCATCTGGCTGGGTATCCCCAGCCACTCTGGGTGGCTCCCAACAGAATATTAAAAACACGGCAAAACATCAAACATTTAAAATTTCCCGATACAGGGCTGCCTTCAGATGTCTTCTAAAAGTCAGATACAGTGGTACCTCAGCTTAAGAACTTAATTCGTTCTGGAGGTCCGTTCTTAACCTGAAACTGTTCTTAACCTGAAGCACCACTTTAGCTAATGGGGCCTCCCGCTGCTGCCGCGCCGCTGGAGCACGATTTCTCTTCTCATCCTAAAGCAAAGTTCTTAACCTGAGGTACTATTTCTGGGTTAGCTGAGTCTGTAACCTGAAGCATCTGTAACCTGAAGTGTCAGTAGCCTGAGGTACCACTGTAGTTGTTTATTCCCTTGACATCTAATGGGAGGGAGTTCCACAGGGCTGGCACCACTACCGAGAAGGCCCTCTGCCTGGTTCCCTGTAACCTCACTTCTTGTAGTGAGGGAACCGCCAGAAGGCCCTCAGAGCTGGACCTCAGTGTCCGGGTAGAACGATGGGGGTGGAGATGCTCCTTCAGGTGTATTGGGCTGAGGCTGTTTAGGGCTTTAAAGGTCAGCACCAACACTTTGAATTGTGCTCGGAAACGTACTGGGAGCCAATGTAGGTATTTCAAGACTGGTGTTATGTTGTCCAGCGGCCACTCCCAGTCACCAGTCTAGTTGCCGCATTCTGGATTAGTTGTAGTTTCTGGGTCACTTTCAAAGGTAGCCCCATGTAGAGCGCATTGCAGCAGTGGCGGAGCTTCATGCTCTGGCACCGAGAGCGGAGAGCAGGCGGGGGCAGGGCGCACCGCCTGCAGGGGCGTGGTGCTCATCCGGGGGTGTGATGCGCTCCCTGTGGGGGTGGGGCGCCCAGCGTGGGCGGGGCAGCCACAATGGCACCCTGGGGATTGCGCTGCCGGGTGCGATGTGCTCCCCCCCACACTCATTTTCCTCCGCCAGTACATTGCAGTAGTCCAAGTGGGAGATAACTAGAGCATGCGAGACAGTCTGCAGGCAGGTAGGGTCGTAGCCTGCGTACCAGATGGAGCTGGTAAACAGCTGCCCTGGACACAGAACTGACACTTCCATGGACAACTGTGAGTCCAAAATGACTCCCAGGCTGCGCACCTGGTCCTTCAGGGCCACAGAATACTAGAACCTTGGGCAATTGTAAGTGACAAGACACACAAACAATGTACCTGCCATTGTGAAGTTTTAAAATTAATTTAAATTGGTCAGCAATATCTACAGAAAGCAGTATGGGGGGGCATTTCATGGGGACATCCTATAAGGAACAAAGAACCCTGTTCGCTAAGTTGTTGTTATGCAGAGTTACAGAAAGTTAAGAATAAAATTCTTCTGACGAAGGCGAAAGTTGAACAGAACAGTGGTTGCAAACATAAATGAAAATTAAATGATGGATCAACATCAGAATGGTTTATTGACTAAGAAATGCAATGTGATATTAGATGATCAGCACTCTGCGAAATTCAGAGTATGGGAAGTCACCCAAAGATATATAATTTGGCTTTTATATTTGCCTATTTTGATTGTATTGTAATTTGGACTGTTTTAATGTGGTTTTTATTAATTATTAAAAAGAAAAAAGAATAAATATATTTTTAAAAAAGAATAAAATTCCTCTGTTTCGTGTTCAAGTCTGGCAACAGTTCAACACACGTTTACCTGGAAATAAGTTGACTTAATATATATAAGATTGCATTGAGTTCAAGCATGCTTTAGTGGTTCCATGCTCGTCTGATACCTCTGTGTGCATCGTTTTATAAAGTTTTGTCATGGCAAATGTGACACCGTGCATGAAATCTCTTTGATTCAGCTTTGCGTTCTGTATCTGCATCATGCAGCGAAGGAAAGAGCATGCACAGTGATTATTGAATTTCACCCTTGAACCTGTTGTGCACTTGAGAAACCAGCAATTAAAGCTGTCTGGCTATTCTGGGTGAGTTCATGTGCTTAGTTCATGAGAGTTTGAGACTGCGTAAGACCTCAAAGTCTAAACAACCCTAGTCTGCTGTGAACACAACAGTCCTAACATTTTCTGTCTTCTGAGCTAAATAAAGCTCAGTGTGACAAGGAGATGGGTGCAGTTAAAGCCTTGCCTTACTCCTCTCTATCAAGTATTTACTCAGCACACAATTTGCTTAGACCTTGTAGCTATTAAAGGTAAAGGTACCCCTGCCCGTATGGGCCAGTCTTGACAGACTCTAGGGTTGTGCGCCCATCTCACTCAAGAGGCCGGGGGCCATCGCTGTCCGGAGACACTTCCGGGTCACCTGGCCAGCGTGACATCACTGCTCTGGTGAGCCAGAGCCGCACACGGAAACGCCGTTTACCTTCCCGCTAGTAAGCGGTCCCTATTTATCTACTTGCACCCGGGGGTGCTTTCGAACTGCTAGGTTGGCAGGCGCTGGGACTGAGCAGCGGGAGCGCACCCCGCCACGGGGATTCGAACCGCCGACCTTTCGATCGGTAAGCCCTAGGTGCTGAGACTTTTACCCACAGCGCCACCCGCGTCCCTCTTGTAGCTATTACTCGGCAAAATTATCCCAAAGCCTTTAACAGAAGCATAGAAACTAGGGGTGGCCATTTATTAATCAACAAAAGAGTGAGCAAGCAAAAGGGCACAGAATTGCATAAAAAGTGCATATGCTTATTTATATGTATAGCACATTTAGAAATCATTTCTACAATTTAAGCAGAAATATTAGACATCTCGCTCCTGCCAACCTAGCAGACTGAGTCCAAACCAAAGGCCAGACGGAACAGCTCTGTCTTGCAGGCCCTGCGGAAAGATGTCAAGTCCCACAGGGCCCTAGGCTCTTGTGACAGAGCGTTCCACCAAGTCGGGGCCACTACTGAAAAGGCCCTGGGCCTAGTTGAGACCAATTTGACAGCAAATCCCCTCTCCCCAGCCTTCTAGCCTGCATTGATGCTGCACTAAATACCCAGGCAAGCATTGCTGGGAGAGACTTACGGTACCTGCCCAGGTCTCAGTGATACATACCAAGTTAGCTCCCAGGTGGGTGAGTCTTGCAAGTTTGGGAGGTATAGACTGCAGGGTTCCAAGGAAAAGAATGGAAAATATTAGAGTCTTCTCCTAAAGCTGCGGACTGGCTACACAGGAAGTCACCTCAGCATGTTGTAATTATTAGAATAAAAGTATTGTCTCAAACACAGTTCTGTTTGGGCAGCAATAGGAACTTAACAGGTATTTTGCTTAAGTATGGAATGTGGGATTCCACCATCTTCCATTCCTCAAAGTCATTTAGATAATAGGAAAGCACGTACAGGATGTACTTCAGTAATCGTATGATCGTTTGTGCTGTCATTCTGAAGTTTAACAAAGCTGCCCCTGTGTTGCCTTTCCCATAGCTTTATGGTCTTTAAACTGGGAGGAAAAAAGCAGTCTCTTAGCACACAGTGTCAATATAGCCGATCCTTATGAAGATTTATGTCCCCTGTGACACACCTCCAGGCCCCTCAATGAACCAAATCAGGAAACACAGATTGATTTTTAAAAGCACATTCTTCTGCTTATCGTAAGTTTACTTTTCAAAGAGTTTTGGAAGGTGGAGGAGAGATCAAAGGAAATGAATGTCCAAGTGAGCAGTTTGTGGCTGTAGTTTCCCAGGCAAGCACAAATAAGCAAACAGGATGATTTGTCATTGAACAGTTCGTTCTTCGGTTACAATAATCACCCACAGTTTGCCTGTCAATCCAGATTGCCAAATGGCTCCTTACATAATTGGAAAGGGATCCAAATATATAATCCTCTTCTAATATGCCGCAGAAGCTTTTTGCACACAGCTAAAACATTTGATTTTCAATAAGGAGTGTTCTGAGAATGCATGCACATCTCAAAGTTGGGTGAATCCATCCCCTTATGGATTTTCTGCACCTTAAGGAAAATTGTGGTTTCGGGGTTTGAAGACTGTGGGAAAAGAGGTTGGTTTATGGAAAACAGATGAGTTGAATGTTATTATGAAGTAAGAGTTGGACGTTTTCTCCTTTTCTCTTTCATTTTCTTTTAATTTTTATGTTTTAAAAATGCTTGATATTTGAAGTTTATTTATGTCTTCTTCTTCTTCTTCTTCTTCTTCTTCTTCTTCTTCTTCTTCTTCTTCTTCTTCTTTGTTTTAAGCGTTAATAAAAATTCAAACAAAAAAAAGAGTTTGGTGGATTCACCCAGTTCTACCTGTAACACCAGGGTGGGCTTGCTAGGGTTTTAATCTGGACATTGTAAATTGTTAAATTACCACATTATGATGCAATTACAAGTAGGTGATGTTTTATAAAGGTTCATACACTAAAATCCCTCCATGTTCTGGTTGTTTTACGTGCATGGAAAAGCACACCAGTCTGGGAATGCCAACAAGAGGTACGTTTGTCCTCAGCTTGGGGGCATCAAGTGGCAAATCCTCTTTGATATTTATCATCAGAGGAGACCCTGCTGGTTGTGCCATGAATGGCAGATTGCTATGTAGTGGCAAAGCAGAAGTAGGCCATTTTTGCAGTGGAACCTGTCTTTTTGGAGCACCTTCCCCAATATAACAAAAAGGTGTCAACTGTGACTTCTTTTATATGCCTTTTAAATGCTTGTTTGTTTGTTCAGGCATTTTCTGGCTGTTAGTTTTTACACGCTGGATTTTTATTTTTATTTTTTGGTGGTATTCATTCAAGAATGCAGGCAAATTGAAATGAATGGACATATACCCTCCAACATTTCTCCGATGAAAATAGGGACACCCTGTTCTATTATTGGGACGTGGGTGGTGCTGTGGGTTAAACCACAGAGCCTAGGACTTGCCAATCAGAAGGTCGGCGGTTCGAATCCCTGCGATGGGGTGAGCTCCCGTTACTCGGTCCCTGCTCCTGCCAACCTAGCAGTTTGAAAGCATGTCAAAGTGCAAGTAGATAAATAGGTACCACTCGGGCGGTAAACGGGAAGGTAAACGGCAGTTCCGTGCACTGCTCTGGTTCACCTAATGGTCAGGGTTCACCTTACATTTACCTTATTCTATTATTATTATTATTATTATTATTATTATTATTATTATTATTATGCCCTGCCCATCTGACTGGGTTGCCCCAGCCACTTTAGGCGGCTTCCAACATATAAAAAAACATAATAAAACATTAAACATTTTTTAAAAAAATCTTCCCTATGCAGGGCTGCCTTCAGATATCTTCTAAAGGTCGTATAGTTACTCATCTCCCTGGCTCGGGGGTCAGATAACTCCATATCCTCCAACATGTTTCCAATGAAAATAGTGATGTCTTAAGGAAAAGTGAGACATTCTTGGATCAAATCAGAAACTGGGATGGCTTCAGTAATTCTGGGAAACAGGGAAACTTGGAGGGTCTGCGAACCTGACTACGGTAAGTTAGGTTCAATAATTTCAATAATAATTTCAACTGAGTGAAACCTAGTTGACTACCTCCCCATGTATTTTGATTTGATTTGTATTCTAGCCTTGTGAGTTTGTAGTTTTTATTTTGTAAACCTCTTAGAGATTTTTAATATCAAGCGGCCTATAAATTGATTAAATAAATAATAAAAAAGTGGTGCCTACTGCCATTACTACTATGAAGAACCTGAGGGGTGTCCCAAATGTAGGAATGAAATGCATACTGCTTTATAATAAGATGGAGAGATGGCATGGACTTCATTGATAGCTATGAGAATACCTAATTGAACAATGAGAAAAATTGTGGAGAGAAGATATGAAATTCACTATGTGTTATATATTGAAAGAAAATTACCTTAAAATACAGCATAGATGGTATTTAACACCTGAAGGAATACCAAAAATGAATAAAAATTGTAGCGATGTCTGCTGGCGATGCAACACTGAAAAAGGAACTATGATGCATATATGGTGGAATTGTTTAAACATCAAACAATTTTGGGAAACAATATATAATGAAATGAAAAAAATGTTCAGGTTTTCTATTGGGAATAGTACCAGGAAGTCTAAAGGAAGAAGACAAGACATTATATTTATATGCAACAGTAGCCGCAAGGCTATTGATTGCGAAAAATTGGAAAAGTGGTATTATACAGACAAAAACAGAGTGGCTTGCCAAATTATTGGAGTATTACAATATATCCAAAACAATGGGAGAAATTGGAAGTATCTCAAAAGAGAAGATAGAGAAGGACTGGAAGGTGTTTAAAGGATACTTGCAAAATCATATTGAAAAGTCAGAACTCCTATTAGAATAAACAAGTTCCGTTATAAATACTGAAATACTAAATAAGATGGATAACAATGTGTAACAGAAAAAGAAGTAGAAAACTGATTTAAAAGTGTGTGAAAGAAAGTAATAGAAGTGGAAAGAAATTGCAATTGAGTAGATTGGAAGTCTAACACAAGGGTGGGGTGAGGGGTGGTGATGGGGAAAGGAAGTATCTGTGGGACTGAGTGTGGGTATGTATGAATATTTTTAACGGTTGTATGAAATGTATGTTTGTATATTCGTAATATGTATGTATTAATGTTGAATTATTTTAATAATAAAATATTTTATTTTTATTTTTTAAAAGAGAATACCTAATTGTACTCCAACCTCTGCATTGCAAGATTGCAACCAAGATCTGCAGCTATCCTTCCGAGCTTAAGCCATGTTCAGAGAGAGTGAAATGTCATAAATGAGGTCAATGAAAGATGCAAGAGGGAGTTAAAAATATGTGAGCCTGAACAGACTGTAGAGCTGTACAGAAAATGTGTATGTTTCCATAGTTATTTACTTTAAAACTCTTCTCACTCATCATTCTTGTTTGTAAGGTGGTTTACAAGCTCAGTATGACACAAACGCGAGAAAAAGTCACAAATAAGAACATTAAAATAATATGCACAGAGCTAATAACAATGTGTTTATCATCACATCCAGGAATGTAAACCTTCAGCGGCCTTTCCTTCCATTATGTTTTGTGTTAATCACTAGAGATTAAAACTTCCCCCTTCTTTTTGTTGCCTTCAAAGGGTTTTCTTTGCAGAATTACTGATTGTTCTGTCAGATGCTGAGAGTACATTGTGTCAAGATTAGAAATCGCGGCAGTGATGTCATTGATTCCTAAATTTACTTTTCCGAAAAGTCTAAAACAAATGACAGGAGTCTTGCATCACTGCAATGTTTTTCAGCCTGTCGTACAAATCTGTCTCCTGAACACTACAACTGAATGAAGGTCTTCTACTAGCCAGATCAAGGAGGGTATTTGCAGGCAAAGTTTTCAGGCAGTTCTCCATGCAATATCAATTGTGTGAAGATGTCCCAGCTATGGATCTTCTAACAGAGATCTCTAGCATATGTATGGTCATAGCAGAAGCTGAGCTGGGATCGTTCAGACAGCAGAGCACAAAAACCAGTCAGATGGGTGGCATATAAAATCACCATCACCATTATCTTATGTTTGTTTGTTTTTAGAATGCTTTTTATTAAGTTTTCCATAACATAAACGAACAAAATAAATACTCTACAGTTCAACAATCGTATGTCTACTTATTTACCACGTGCACTATCACGCCCGGACTTCCCTCCCTCCCTTCATCCGCCTTTCATATTAAATTTTCACTCTCACAGATTCTTAATTACAATCCATCCACATCACAAGATTCATTTTATCCCTGCTACAGTCTTTAAACTTCTACAGTTGTTACCTATGTACTCAACAAATTTACTCCATTCCTTTTTGAACTTTGTTTCTTCTTAGTTCCGGATCCTGTGGGTCAGATTCGCCAATTCTGCATATTCGACCATTTTTGTCTGCCACTCCATTAATGTTGGTATTTCCTGGGTTTTCCATTTTTGGGCTACTAAGATCCTGGTGGCAGTCGTAGCATAAATAAATAATTAATGGTCTGCTTTTTTTAATTCATCACCTATCATCCCCAGCAAAAATGCCTCTGGTTTTTTTGGGAAAGTATATTTACATATTTTTTTAAATTCGTTATAAATCATATCCCAATTTTTTTTTCTTTTTTTCACATGTCCACCACATGTGAAAAAATTCACCATCTTTGGTTTTGCATTTCCAACATGCTTTGTTACTCATTCTGTACATTTTTGCTAGTTTGACAGGGGTGATATACCAGTGGTACATCATTTTCATTATATTTTCTTTTAGGATGGTACACGCCGTGAATTTCAGGCCTTCGTTCCATAGTTTTGCCCAAATGTCATAATCGATTTTATACCCAAATTGAATTGCCCATTTTATCATTACTTCTTTTGTCAATTCATCTTTTGTGTTCCATTCCAATAAATAATCGTACATTTTTTATAAATGTTTTGACCGGCCTTCTAGTATTTCAATTTGATATCACCATCATCTTATGGCATATGATGGCACAGCCCCCCAGTGACTGATGCCAGCAGCTTCATATAAACCCACCCTGGAGCTATCATAAGACCATGCCTCTGACTCCCAACCCAGAGAGCCATTCCAGAAGGGCAACAAAGCCATAGGTCTCAAAAAGCTGTCAGGAAATCTTAAAGAGGTTTCTTTCCCTATCTTCCAGAAATCTGAAACATGTACGTACATGTACTACAAATACTTCTAGAAGGCTGTGTTGATCAGCATGATACAGAGAAGAACCTCTGGGAATGTGATAATTAAGCCACGTATAAAAGTAGCCTGAGGTCTGGTTTGGTGAGCTTTGGTCTCAGAGGAAATAATAATCCCCACCAGCCATGGTCAGATGAGTATTTCTACCAAGTAGTAAGTTTTGGGGCAATTATAAACAGCGGAACAGTACCAGCATAACATCCTTCATTGCTGTTTGTCTAGGAATATACTTTTTGTATCCATTTGCACATACCAAGCAATAATTAGACACGGCTAGAACTGGCCAGAAATATTTAGGATTTTAAGAATCTGTCTCGTTTATACCTGTGTCTTTATGTCTGGTTTTTTTTTATTATTATTTCTTTTTGGCTGTCACCCATGGCACTTTTATGAAGATATGAGTACCATCACCTCATTTTATTTTACCAAAAAAACCCCACTATATACCACATTTAGCATGGTTTTAACTATGGAAAGGCAGCGTACATACAAATAAAATGTCAGGTATATGCAGTTTCTAGTTTTTACTGTTTTTAGTTTACTGTTATTTCCAAAATGCTAGAAATAAAAGCAAAAACTCTTTTTAAGCAGGTAAAATTTCTCTCCACCTTTTAACAGAGTCTCAGGGACCCCCTAAACTTTCTGAGTTTTTTAGGAAGCAAATGAAAGACTGAGGAACCAAATGTATAATGAGAATTATTTCACCAACTCTTTGAAGAACGCTGTTATTGCTAATGAGGAACTGCAGTGCAGGATGCGCCTCCTTGACTTGTTTATCCTTTTTTCATAGCGCAAAATATCCCTTATCCCCATATCAACATGTCACCTGAGACTCCTTCTTCCTCTACAAACATTTCCACTGTCTGCTATCATGCAATCTAGTTAAGGTCAGAGCAGATCTGGTCAGAATGCTTTCCCCCCAGATGTTGCTGGTGAGTTAAATCAACAACCCGTTCATAATTCCAGCAGATGTTTCTGTTTCTTAAAGCTAAAGGAACCTTCCCATTTCTCTCTATTTGTTTCTCCAACAAATGTGAGTTGGGTACTCTGAGCTTAGGCCCTTCAGCCGGTCCCAGAATCGTTCCCTCTCCCTTCTTCCTTATTTTTAGTTTCTGGGAAATACTTCTATGACGTTTTGACCTTTCTCACTCTTTGTTTGTATAGGCATTTCAGAAAGAGTTTGATTCAGTGAAGAACACATGCGCTACCCTAACATGTGCTTCAAATCTAATTAAAGCTGGTAAAAGATTAGAAAGCATTCAAGTGTTTTCCCAAATGAGAGTCGTGCAATTTTGATTCAGTAGCAGCATTTAGTGATCACAAATTAAAGTCACGGTTCCGAAGGCCACTTTTGTCTGAGCAACACCAGCAAGCAGCGTGACTATTTGTTCCTGAAAATTTTACAGAATCTTCATCATTTATGTCCACCATAGTTAGAATTAAACACATTCCACGTCCCCATTTCTTTCAAGTAACTTCAGTCAAAGGTAGGCGGTTATAAGGGGGGGGGGGCTACTTCTTTTCCCCTATGGGGTATTCCAGAACTTGTATTGAGTCCTTCTAAGGTTCCCTATATGGGAAGTAGATATATAAAGTGCAAGTAGATATATAGGTACCACTCCGGCGGGAAGGTAAACGGCGTTTCTGTGTGCTGCTCTGGTTCGCCAAAAGTGGCTTAGTCATGCTGGCCACATGACCCGGAAGCTGTACGCTGGCTCCCTTGGCCAATAAAGCGAGATGAGCGCCACAATTCCAGAGTCGGTCACAACTGGACCTAATGGTCAGGGGTTCCTTTACCTTTACCTAGAAGGCTCGGGTATCCATAGAAAGGCCATAGAAAGTTACACCAACTCTATATTCAACTGGCTCTAATTACAGAATGAAAACTTATGCAAATGGCAACAGCTGAAGAGGCAGCCTAAGACACTCCACATTAAAATATAATTCTGCTACTGAAACCATACTCAAGTTTCTGGTATACAATGCAATCTCTGCTCAGAATATCACTGACTTCCATGGGATCGGCTCACAGGTGAGCGTGCCGAGAACTGCAAACTTAACAAAAGTTTCAAAAAAATATGGAGGACCAGTGGTGCCGTCGTGGCAGGAATCAGAGCTCCACAAGGCAGAAGCAGGAGAGCCCACAAATGCAGCTAAGTAGTGTCTGGAGCCTCAGCACGCCTCAAAGTTGGAGGGTATTCCTGTTATAAGAATTTTAAGGTCTCAAATACAGAATAAATATTCATAAACACATATCTAAATATATGAACCATGTGTCTGAAATAGTACGGGAGGGCAATCCTGGAGCCATTTTGACTCTTCCAATGACCTCAAATATTCCTCTGCAGCAAGGGAGGCAAATGGGGAAAGCCTTCCCATTGTCTTTTTGCTTGCAAATCCTGTCTTAAGGGCATGTTTGTGTATGAATAGGGTGAGCCTGTGACCTGGATTCAGGAACTAAAATATTAACCATCACCAAAGAATGGGCAGGCTGCCCAGATAATGCAATCGGTAACCATTATCAGGTATCCTGGCAGACAGGATTTCTGCTGTAGGCCACCTCCTTCTGTAATGTATGTATGATGTTTCAAGGGGGTGGTCTTGGGCTACAGGGTGGGCAATTTCAAAAGTCTATACAAGGGCTTGTGCACCATTGTTCAGGGTTCTCCTCCCTCCTGCATGTGGTGAGTGGGGACTCTGTTGCAACAGTCCCTTTAATAAAGATCAGGCTTACTAGCCTCTTTGCTTCTCAATATACTCTGGTTGACCTCTGTTACTTTACCAATAGGGAACCTTAAGGTAAAGGGGACCCCTGACCACTAGGTCCAGTCGTGGCCGACTCTGGGGTTGTGGCGCTCATCTCGCTTTATTGGCCGGGGAGCCGGCGTACAGTTTCCGGGTCATGTGGCCAGCATGACTAAGCCGCTTCTGGTGAACCAGAGCAGCGCAAGGAAACGCCGTTTACCTTCCCGCTGGAGTGGTACCCATTTATCTACTCGCACTTTGACGTGCTTTCGAACTGCTAGGTTGGCAGGAGCAGGGACTGAGCAACGGGAGCTCACCCCATCGTGGGGATTCGAACCGCCGACCTTCTGATCGGCAAGTCCTAGGCTCTGTGGTTTAACCCACAGCGCCACCCATGTCCCTATCCCAGCCTTCTAGAGTGAGCCAAATGGCTCTCAGGGACAGGGGCTTTTCCATTGTGTCCCCTTATCTGTGAAACAGCCTCCATGGGAGGCAACTTCATTTGTGACCAGTTAAAATGTTGTCTTTGATAATAATGTTTTATTCGTTTTCAATTGCAAGAATCCAATAAAAGCCTCATTATAACACTGCCAAATTATAATACAATTACTAATACCAAACATTCAGATGACAAATTATGTAATTTAGGTGGCCCCAAGTGCTAAAATTGATGGTTTTATGATTTACTTTATTTCTGCGTTCGAAAATCTTATTCATTTCAATTACGCTCCAGTCAAAAATACCCATCCCTTATGCAACAACTGCAGTATTAATGACTTCCATTTGTATTGACACATTAAATGATTTATAAATCAACAGGTGAAGCATTCAAACTATATCCTTGTTCTTCCTGTGTGTAGCAATTATTCTGTCCCTGATGTTTCTTTCTGTCCTTGTAAAATATTATGTCGATCTTTTCCCAGTAGTTGCTTTTCTCCATCATGCTTTGGGCGGAGCTAATATCCCACTGTTAGTTCAAATGTTGTCTTTGGAGTATTTAAAGTTATAACTCTGCTATGTTTTTGTTGAAGCAATTTTACTACCAGCTGTTATATTAACTGTTGTTGCTACCTTTTTATTGTTGAAATGTTTATTGCCATCTTAATTGTTTTTATTGCTGTATGCCTCTTGGGGTATTTTTTTGTTGTAAAGCAACTAATAAAGAATACTTGAAATGTCATTCTTAAATGATGCAATTACTTTTTTTTTACTTTGGACTATAATATATGCACTTAACAGCTACTGCCAGGAATACATAACTATATTTTCTAGATTAAACCCTAGATTAACCCTATATTTTCTAGATTAAACATTAAAATTTCTATTGTGCCTCTAGCCACTTTTCCACAGAAATGATGATTGTTGGACTCAGATATGGGAAACTCAGATTCACATAACTGCTTTTCTGAAGATAGCCTTGAGCTAGTCATGATTTCTCAGGCTTGCTGGATTCACGGGGTCATTGTAATGCTAGCATGCCACTCCCAGCTACCCAGAAAGGGCAAGACGGTATTGAAAGAAACAGATAAAAGCTGTGAAGTCAGTGGCCTTTTAAACATCATATACCATATATTGATGGACATTTAAATCATTAAGAGGCAAACAGGCTTTGAATATGGTTCCCCCCCCCCGAGAATTACATGGGTTTTTAAAAAATAATGTTTATATACTGTCCCTCATCACAAGTAAGCCCAGGGCAGATCAGAACAATATAAAAGACAATGGGTGACTTCTGTAGGCTAAAGTATTGTTATGAGCTTGCCAGCAAGTGTTTTGTTAGCCCTAAAATGGAAAACGAGTGAGGTCCCAACTAAAGAAGAATGGCAACTTAAGTTGACAGAATATGCGCAGCTTGCAGACTTAACATATAGAATAAGAGAACAAGAAGAACATACATTTAGAGAAGATTGGAAAACGTTTATTGAATATATGGGAAATAAATTCAACAGTGTAAATAAGTTTTGACGGATGTAATAATGGAATACTGAATGGTATAGTTTTGTAAAATATGCAGGGATTTATGATATGTAAAATGAACTGGGAAAGAGAAGATGGGAAATCATTTAAGGATGTAATAATGAGTACTTTAAATTGTAAAACAGAAAATTAAATAAAAATTATATACCAAAAAAAGAAAAAAAGACAAGGCACACCAGTAAATACATCTACTGTACCATGTTAACATTGCTGTCTGGCTAGTTGCATAACATATTCCGATGACATATTGTTCAAATTCCTAGAGTGTCCTAAAGTGACCCTTGGAAAAAACAATAGTCTTTCAAGTTTAAACTATGGAGAATTATTATTCTTCTAACCACATACAGTATGTGCTTAGTGGCCCCAAAGCATTCCAAGGGTGAACAAAGATAGCCTCCGAAAAATGTCCACTGAATTTGCAAGTTGCAAAATGGGAGGAAAATTTCACTGAATATTCTATGTGGGGAGGGAATTATTCAGCAGTTGTGTGGAGGGAGGGAAGAAAGTTCTCCAAATATTCTCTTCTGTAAAAAATAATAATGGTTTGAGTTGATACTGAATCTCCAACCTTAACCACAATCCTTTGCTCCTGGACTGCAAGCTTTTTGTGTGCATTGTGCTGCTGTTGTTTTAATTCACAGTCTGCAGAGCAGAAATAAAGTTGGTGAAACTTTACCATTTTATCTACAGCCTAGCAAAGAACTTCCCTAGTGACATTTATTCATGTCAGGCTTTTGTTAAAGGCAGAGACATGAGATGATAATCTTCAAATAGGAAAGTAGCTCAATCAGGACAACTTAGTGGGTTTGTGGCAGGGGTAAGAGTTGAGCATTGCTCGCCCAGATCTGGGTCAACACTTGTCTAGTAAGCTCCTGGCTCTTCTTGTGGGTCTACATTGTAGTGCAAAGAACAGTGGTACCTCAGATTAAGTACTTAATTCGTTCCAGAGGTCCGTACTTAATCTGAAACTGTTCTTAACCTGAAGCACCACTTTAGCTAATGGGGCCTCCAGCTGCCGCCACACCACTGGAGCACGATTTCTGTT
This sequence comes from Podarcis muralis, assembly GCF_964188315.1. NCBI lineage: Eukaryota > Metazoa > Chordata > Lepidosauria > Squamata > Lacertidae > Podarcis > Podarcis muralis. The sequence goes on from NC_135665.1 coordinate 17,705,965, forward strand.
CTTATCCTGCAGCAAAGTTCTTAACCTGAAGCACTATTTCTAGGTTAGCAGAGTGTGTAACCTGAAGTGTATGCAACCTGAAGTGTATGTAACCCGAGGTACCACTGAACACTTAAAAATGCCATCTCCAACTCCTAGAAAGATTCCATCAAGGGGAAGAAGGCAAACTAATGCCAGTGTACTGGAAGAAGCAAAGATCACCAGTGCTGAAGCAACGATTCTTCAGCATCAACTTCGTTGGTCTGGTCATGTTGTGCGGATGCCTGATTATCATATTCCAAAGCAAATACTATATTCCGAACTTAAAAATGGAAAGCATAATGCTGGTGGTCAGCAAAAGATGTTTAAAGACTCTCTCAAGGCAAATCTTAAAAAATGTAGTATAAACGCCAACAACTGGGAAACACTGGTCTGCAAGCTCTCCAATTGGAGAACATTCTTTACCAAAGGTATCATGGACTTTGAAGATGCTCGAACTCAGGACAAAAGGGAGAAACGTGCTAAGAGGAAGGCATGTTTGGCAAACCCTCACTGTGATCAACTTCCACCTGGAAACCCATGTCCCCACTGTGGAAGGACATGTGGATCCAAAATTGGCCTCCACAATCTCTTATGGACTCACTGTTAAGACTGTGTTTATAGAAGACAGTCTTACTTGGCTATGAGTGATCACCGAAGAAGAGTGCAAGGTAAATTCTGCTTTAGAAGAAGAAGAAGAGTAGAAGAGTTTGGATTTGATATCCCGCTTTATCACTACCCGAAGGAGTCTCAAAGCGGCTAACATTCTCCTTTCCCTTCCTCCCCCGCAACAAACACTCTGTGAGGTGAGTGGGGCTGAGAGACTTCAGAGAAGTGTGACTGGCCCAAGGTCACCCAGCAGCTGCGTGTGGAGGAGTGGAGACTCAAACCCGGTTCCCCAGATTACGAATCTACCACTCTTAACCACTACACCACACTGGCTCCTTAGATACACCACACTGGCTCTTTAGATAAGAGTGTCTCACACAGCTCAACGCGAGCTCAAGAACATGACAATCCCTCATCTGCTCCAGCTGCCACAAAACATGTCTCTCCCATATCTGTCTCTACAACCACAGCAGATGCTATAATTCTCCAATGGGTTGGCTTCACCCTCAAAGGTGCCTTCTTCCATTGTCTCCCGAAACAGATGCCTGCCAACCATATCTGATAAAATTCTGTATTTTCTTCCAGGGAGAGAGGAAGTTTTCAATATCTTCTTCTTAGTTTAAGTCTCCGAAATAAACTTAGCTTATGTTCATTTTCTCGAAGCTACAAACATGAGCCTGACCAAACTGCGGGAGGCGGTGGAAGACAGGAGTGCCCGGCGTGCTCTGGTCCATGGGGTCACGAAGAGTCGGACACGACTAAATGACTAAACAACAACAAATGTTCATTTTTCCTTGGGTCTGTCCCACAGAGTTTACATAGTGGCAGCACCTTTTCTTCCTGATATTTACACACAGAAAAAACTGACAGATAAAACCTGATGCTGTCAGCCAAGTTTCCTGTTTTGCTAGTTTTCCTCTTAAGATGTTTGCTTTTCAACTGAATGTTTCACTTACAAGTTCCAGGCAGTTATTTACTCTGAAGAAAGCTGATTGCATAGCAAATAAAAATGCATGGGTAAAAAAAAAAAAAAAAAAAAAACAGCTTGGGATCAATCCACAGTCCAATTAGCTAAATAGGCAGTACGTCTCAGGGGCAAACTGTACATTCTGTGGAAGAATGACTGGATATCCTCATTTTTTAATTTTATTTTAGCTTTTTGGATTGCCAAATTGTTTGCAGCTATTCGCTACATGGTATTTGATCTACGTCCCACCCTACAATTGCTGGGGGAGCATTGCAGCTATCTTTTAATAGAAGGCTATTGTTTTTTTCAGCAATGCTCCCCCAGCCCAGCACTTTCAGGGGAAAAGCTTCTTATCAGTGCGGTTAACAACAGCAGTTGGAGGGTGGGGCTTAGATCAAATACCATGTAGCACTGAGGTTAATCACTTCTTCATCCAGTGCTGCTACAAGCAGTTTGGCAGCCCTCTACAGCTGCATTTTATGGAGTTTTATTTTTTTTTAAGTAACAATTTTTTTAAGGGCATTCAGTTTAATGTGACTCTTATTCTAAGGATATGGCCCTATGCACACCATGAACACAATGAGGCTCATGTTTCAGAAAACAAGCATAGGTTTACTCTGTGTGCTTATTTCCTGTGTTTTGGTATATATGTATAACTCCAAAGCAATATGTGGCATTAACAGCAACAACAACAACAGCAACATCATCAACAACAATTTATTTATGTCCCACCTTTTTCTGGCTGGGTTTGCCCAGCCACTCTAGGCGGCTCCCAACAGAACATTAAAAACACGATAAAGCATCAGACATTAAAAACTTCCCTAAACAGGGCTGCCTTCAGATGTCTTCCAAAAGTCAGATAGTTGTTTATTTCCTTGATGGGAGGGAGTTCCACAGGGCGGGTGCCACTACTGAGAACGCCCTCTGCCTGGATCACTGAAACCTCACTTCTCATAGGGAGGGGACGGCTAGAAGGCCCTTGGAGCTGGACCTCAGTGTCCGGACTGAACGATGAGGGTGGAGCCACTCTTTCAGGTATAAATGAGACCCCCTGTTCATTATGGATGCTACCAATTTTAGATTTGGGGGAGCCTTTGGGAAATATGCACGTAGTGGGCCCTCTCCTCCTCAATACCATTGCCACTGCCTATTTGTTTGCCCTTGACTGGGTAGCACAATTGGTTAGAGCATGGTGCTGATAACACCAAGGTTGCAGGTTTGATCCCCATAAAGGACAGCTGCATTTCAGGGGGTTGAACCCTTCCATCTCTATGATTCTATGACTCTGTATTCAGTCCAAACCCCCTCCAAGAAGAAGAAGAAGAAGAAGAAGAAGAAGAAGAAGAAGAAGAAGAAGAAGAGGAAGAGGAGGAGTTTGGACTTGATATCCATCTTTCACTGCCCTTAAGGAGTCTCAAAGCGGCTAACAATCTCCTTTCCCTTCCTCCCCCACAACAAACACTCTGTGAGGTGAGTGAGGCTGAAAGACTTCAGAGAAGGGTGACTAGCCCAAGGTCACCCAGCAGCTGCATGTGGAGGAGCGGAGAAGCGAACCCAGTTCACCAGATTACGAGTCCACCACTCTTAACCACTACACCATACTGGTTCTTGAGACAGAGAACAAAGTATGCATAAGTTACTGCTCTTATAAAATGGACAAGTGGTATAAAGAGGTGTGGGATATAGCTATTAATGATGAATTAGCATGTGCCATTAAGGTAAGATGGGGAATATGCAGGAGAAATGGTTTTGAGGAGATATGGAGGGTGTTTGTAGAATTTATACTGTCCAAATGGAACGGGGCCAAACCATCGCAAGAGCGGTTGAAATTTTGGGAGGTTGAATAGTTACAATGGAATGGTCTCGGTGGTGGGGTGCACATTTTTATTCTTACTTATTTATGATTATTATTTTGTCAAAATAAAATAAAATAAAATAAAATAAAAATAAGTTACTGCTCTTTCTTCTCCATCATGTACTAAGGAGAGTGTATTAACTTATGGTCTGTGTGTGTGGTTTGGGAGCTGCATGGCCAGGGGAAAAACAATGCTATCCAAGGTTGTAAAGACTGCAGAGAGAATAATTGGGTGCACTCTTCCCACCTTAGATCAAATCTATGCTGTCAGGTGCCATAAGAAACTTGCAGAGATAGCGCAGGATAGTACACACCCCGGAAATGATCTCTTTCAGCTTCTGCCTTCTGGAAGAAGGTATAAGGTTATAAAGACCAGGACTAGCCGCCTGAGAAACAGTTTCTACCCAAATGCAATTCTGGTTTTAAACGCAGCATAAGGAGTCTCTATAGTATATTGAATTTTAAAATGGGGTTCCAGAGTTCTTAGGGGTTTTTGAATGTCTTATGTAGATTTTTCAATTTCATTGTTCGGTATGGGACAATGACAATAAAGATATTGTATTGTGTTGTATTGTATTGTATTGTATTGTATTGTATTGTATTGTATTGTATTGTATTGTATTGTATTGTATCGATCATCTCACTTCATTGCTTGCAGGTAAACAGGTAGCATCAGCAAGGAGAAGCAGCAATAGAACCAGGAGGCTCCAGGGATTGAGAGTGCACCCCCTAATGTGGCCTGGGCCATGCCAACCCCTGACGCCAGCCCTGATCAAAGAAGAAGAATATCAAAAGGGTTTTAGTTAACTGCTTTGATGAAGAAATACGCTCCCTTTCTTGATCTCAGTTGGGTACAGAAGACAGGACACTGAATTACAATTAAGGAATTATATTTCTGTATATTTGTGGAGACCAGATAAATATTTTCTAAAGGGTTCCTGTCTTGGAAAGTTTCCATTAGGAAACAGAAATGAAACTAATAGGACTGCATGTGTTTATTGATCAGTACATTCCCCTAAATTCAGTGAAACTTACTCGCAAGTAAATTGTGCGTGGGATTACACTGTCAGCAATTAATGAAAATGCAGTAGCCCTTGCCATTCTTCTGAATTACACATACCCCATTTGTTTCCAGATCAATGTCATCCATCAGCAGGGGAAAAAACCTAGCTCAGCGTATTTGCGGGTAACATGGGAATCCTTGAAATAGACTCTTCAAGACTTTTTTTTACCTGATTGCCCTCAAAGCCTGGGTAATGGAAACCAACACTTTCTTTCTTTAAAGCAAGATTTCATTAGAAAAAAAGTGAGGCTGTTTTGAAAAGAGAACCATTAATAAAAGAATTAAGCAGGCTTGCCATTAAAAACAACAACAGATTATTTATTTTCCGTTCAGAACAAATACACTCTCTTGACTTCAAGTACTCTAAGAATAGCCTGCCCTGGACAAATAATGCTTCAACTATTGCACTAGATTTCCTATTGTGAAACCATTATTCTCACTCTTCGGCTTGTGCAACAGCCCTTGTAGCATCATAGAATTATAGAGTTGGAAGGGACCACAAGGTTCATGTGGTCCAAACCTCTGCAATGCAGGAATCTTTTGCCCAACGTGAGACTCAAACCCACGACCCTGAGATTAAGAGTCTTGTGCTCTACTGACTGAGCTATCCCAGTGGTTGTGTTGGCACACTCGGAGGATGACCTCCAAACTATCGTAAATATCTTCGCAGAAACTTGTGAAAAGCTCGGCCTATTGCTCAACATCCAAAAAACCAAAGCGCTGCACCAACAAGCACAAAACAACCCATCTGCAACACCACAAATCCAACTCAATGGTGTAACGTTGGAGTGTTTGGAGTGCAGAGTGTTTGAGGACCAGGACATTTGCAGGGAAACCAAAATGCTTATAACACTATTGTACTACCAATCTTGCTGTATGCTTGTGAAACATGGACCACTTATAAATGGCATCTCCAACTCCTCAAAAGATTCCATCAACGGTGTCTCCGAAAATGTTTACACATCACTTTGGAAGGCTGGCGAACTAATGCCAGTGTACTGGAAGAAGCACGTGTGGATCCAGAATTGACCTCCACAGTCACTTACGGACTCACTGTTAAACTGTGTTTGTGGAAGACAATCTTACTTGGCTAAGAGTGATCCCAGAACAGTGGCGTAGCGTGGGTTGTCAGCACCCGGGGCAAGGCAAGTAATTTGCGCCCCCTAACCTGTGGATTTGCGCCCCCTAACCCGTGGATTTGCGCCCCCTAACCTGTGGATTTGCCCTAACCCCAGATGTTGCGCCCGGTGCAGCCGGCCCCCCCTGCACCCCCCACGCTACGCCACTGTCCCAGAAGAAGGAGGAGGAGGAGGAGGAGGTTGTGTTTGCAGTCAGAGAATGCTGAATCTGGGCCTTAGTCGGGGGCCAGGAGCTGATGAGTTTCAGCAACCAGATACCATAGATATCATAACCAAATGCCATAAGAGCTCCATCACCCTGCATCCTAGAGCCAGAAGCATCCAAGAAGGAACTTGGTGGCAGGCCACTTAGAACAAAGGCAGCACTTTGTACAACCGACCACTGGACTAGGGGAATAAGGAAAAATGTTCCCAGCTTCAGAGAAGCAGTGTCGTGTTCTAGTTTGCTAGTCTCTCCTCCCCAACCTGAATGATCTTTTGCCTCCTCCAGTGTACTGTTTCAGATTACTATGTGAGTGGTGAAGCTTTTTTTGGGAAAGAAAGAAAAATTGATTATCCCAAAAGTTAGGACAGATGCCAAGTCCTCTCTTTCCAAGTCTTTGTTTTCTTCAAACAAGAAGAATATCATATCACTTTCTCTGTTTGTTTTGCTCTTTTCTTGAGTCACCTCGAACACCATAGTGGTTGTTAACAAAAGATTCACTGTTTTTAAGAAACCTTCAGCTGACCAGATGCCCGTCAACTAAGTAGGAAACAGAGGAAGATTTCTGGAGTCTCTAAGCAGTAGACAGTGATTAAGGAAACCGTGTTTGCTTTTTTTACTCCTTGCCCTTTTATAACACAAAAGAGCACTGGACCTTAGATAAATATACTATATGCTTCTCCAGCTAAAATTTTGAAACCCTCATTCAAAATGCAAAACTGTGGGGTCTGGGACTGCGGCCACAGAAAACACTATCGGAACAAAAGAGTGCTGCTGGTGTAACATTACTTATAATTGGAAGAGGATAATAAATAGGGCAGATTTGGGGACATAACCTTCCTCAGAGTTATAATCTAAAAATAATTATCTAAAAGTCATGCACTTAAAACTTCAGATTGGTTTTCCTTAAAATCATAAACTTTACAACAATTTCTAGATTAAAGACTACATTTTATTTCAATGTATGTGGAGAGATCGGCTAATTTTATATTAGCTGCAGTCTGTAGAGTCAGTGGTTTTTAAATGGTTTTAGATGCTTTTGCTTGTCTGTGAGCATTACGTAGATGCTTAAAATTGTTTTTAAATGTTAAAAATACGTTTTTATTTTATTTTAAATGGTAGTGTTTTAACTTTTTGTGTTTGGCACTCTGGGCTCATTTGGGAGGGAAAGTGGGACATAAATTTAAGAAACAGCAAATACTAATTAAATAAATTATAAGGTTAAGGGATGATGGGAATTGTATGCCAACAAGATTGGGAGGGTCACAGATTCCCCACCCTGTTTTACGTAATACATTTCTAAGTGCAATATTGCATCTATTGAAAGCTTAAAAGATGTCAAATTCCTGTAAAAATCAGAGGCCTACATGCTACACAAATAAATGGCTCTAACTGATTCCCTCCAGTTTTTATTATTACGTATTAAATTTTTATTCCGTCCTTCATCTGAACATCACAGGCTGGTTCACAACATAAAATACAGAATGAGAACGCCAAAAAAATTGTAAAAAACAAACAAACCAGCCACCACCCACAAGAAACTTTTAAAAGGCCATAATTCACCACAGTGCTGAATTAGCTCCCTTTTTAAGAGCACAGTTCCTTAAAATGTACTTACTAGCTATATTATTCCAGCTGCATATGAAAAGTACATGAAATGATTTGGGTTGGGTCCAAATAGTTCTGACTGCACTCTTAGTAAAAAAATAAATAAAAATTCTTAATATCCAGAAACGACCTGACCAATTGTGACATTTGGCAACAGGGTTATTTGGACTAGGATTGACGAATCCGGTCCTTGAGGGGGCTTCTCTACATCTAAGGGTTTTACGGAAAGGGTCATTTAATAGGGATTGGAATGGAGCAATTCTCTGCAGAGCTGATCTGGTTCAGGGTAATCTGTATCCCAGGGGCATCAAAACCCCCGGGGTTAGAGTTACTTCAAGAATCAAAATAGGAAAATATCCCATCGCTCTAGTGACACCTCTTTTCATCCATATGTTAAGCCAAAGTATCATGGGCTTCTATGGGAAGATTTCAGTACATAGTTTTTAAGAAGAGAGTGAAACCATACACCAAATTTAATATTGCATGTACAAACTTTATCTTGTCTGTGATTATAGTCCAATCATCACTAAAGCAGCATGGAGTCTGTAAACATCCTTTGCAAAACAACTCCAGTTGTGGAGGTCAAGAGTTTGTACTGACCTCCCATATTGACTACTCGTGACAATTCATTGTAAACGGTATGTAAATACAACTCATCGTAGATTACGTAAGTGATCTGAATTTTCGCAGGTAGTTTCACAACGGTACTCTGGGATTCATTTGTTGACTGTCACAACAGTGTGATGGCAGGAGGCCGCTTTATTTAATGTTTATACTAAAGTTGTTTGCACTGTTTTGCTTAATTAGATTGCATCACCAGACCAATGGCTCAGTCAGTAGAGCACAAGACTCTTGTTTCCTGCTTGGCAAGGGGTTGGACTCGATGGCCCTTGTGGTCTATTCCAACTCTATGATTCTATGATTCTTAATCTCAAGGGTGTGGGTTCAAGCCCCATGTTGGGCAAGAGATTCCTGCATTGCAGGGGGTTGGACTAGATAACCGTCATGGTCCCGTCCAATTCTATGATTCTAAGTTCATCCATTGTGTGCAATTAATTAAACTGATTTTAGTTTTGATTGTTATTTACTGCAGAACCTCCAAGTGTCCTTATTTTCCAGGGATGTCCCCTGATTTAAAAATGCTGTCTCAAGTTCTGGTTTGATCCTCGAATGCCCCACTTTTCCTTAGGATGTCCCTATTTCATTGGAGAAATGTTGGAGGGTATGGAGTTATCCAATCCCCCCAGCCATCTGAAGGCAATCCTGTATAGGGAAGTTTTTTTTAAAAAAACGTTTTCTTCTGTTTTTATATATGTTGGAAGCTGTCCAGAGTGGGCTACCCAGTAAGATGTGAGGGGTATCAATAGCAAAAATATCCTTATGGAATGGGATATCACTATTTTCATCGGAGAAATTTTGCATGGTATGGAGACCATGTAGCAGAAAAATGGCAATCTTGTACAGTGGTACCTCAGGTTACATACGCTTCAGGTTACAGACTCCGCTAACCCAGAAATATTACCTCGGGTTGAGTATTTTGCTTTGGGATGAGAACAGAAATCGTGCTCCGGCAGCACGGCAGCAGCGGGAAGCCCCATTAGCTAAAGTGGTGCTTCAGGTTAAGAATAGTTTCAGGTTAAGAACGGACCTCTGGAACAAATTAAGTACTTAGCCTGAGGTACCACTGTATAGGGAAGTTTTAAAAAAATGTTTTATTGTTTTTATATGTGAGTGTGTGCTATTATGCTTTTATATATGTTGGAAGCTGCCCAGAGGGTATCAGTAGCAAAATTATCCTTATGAAATGGGACATCCTTATTTTCATTGGAGAAATGTTGGAGGGTATGTCACTGTACAGTGGTACCTAGGGTTACAGACGCTTCAGGTTACAGATGCTTCAGGTTACAGACTCTGCTAACCCAGAAATAGTACCTCAGGTTAAAAATTTTACCTCAGGAAGAGAACAGAAACTGTGCGCCGGTGACAGCGAGAGGCCCCATTAGCTAAAGTGGTACCTCAGGTTGAGAACAGTTTCAGGTTAAGAACGGACCTCCAGAACCTCTTAACCCGAGGTACCACTGTCCTTTATTCCTTTCAATTTTGGGTGTTCTGCGCAGAGGACATTGTAAATGGGTGGTTTATATAGAAGGGGTGGTGTCTAACAGGTAGTTCAATAAATAAGGTGTGTGTGTCCCATTTTTCCTCCCAGGAGCTCAAGGCTCTTCTCCCCCCACTGTGGCGGACTTGGGTCCTATGGCACCCTGGGTGAGCCCAAAATTTGGCATCCCCCTCAGTCCTTGTGCTTCCTTCTCAAAGGCAGGTTAGGAGGCACCTGGCTTTAGGAAGAAAGTGTGAGGGCTCTGGCAGGATCCTAGAACCCTCCCATCTCCTTCCCCAAGCAGAGCAAAAAAGGCCTGCTGTTATCCTCTCACCTTTTTTTTTTTTTTGCCAGAGAGAATCAGTGTCCCATTTTCCCTCCTGGGCATTAGCTGCTATTGCCTGCAAGCGGGAGGCCAAAGTGCAAGAATAAACAACTCTGGCCAGAAGAGAAAAGAAAACAGGAAAGTTGCTGGGCTGGTGAAGTCTTTGTTCCCTCCTTACAATGAAAGGTGGGCACTGCTGTGAGCTGAAAGCAGTGGACCTGTCTCTCTTTGGTAGCTGCGTCTCTCTTTCTGCATGCCATTGGCACCTGCCAGTCAATTCTGCTTCCCTGTTAATAATGGTTTTCTGTTTTCTCTTCTGCAGACCTGCTGTACAACGTAGCCTTTGTCTCTATTGTTCATTCTGAGATGCCCTTAGGCTTACCTCCCATTCAAGGTCATTCACTTGCTCTTCCCAGGGTCACAATAACCCCAGAGGCTTCATTTTTCACCTCGGCAACCTCTCAGAGATGTTGCTGGTATGTGTCAGAAATCAGGGAGAGCTGGTCTGCGGCCCGTGTTTTGTTATCCCCAAAATGGAAAACGAGCGAGGTCCCAACTAATGATGAATGGCAACTTAAGCTGACAGAATATGCGTAGCTTGCAGACTTAACATATAGAATAAGAGAACAAGAAGAACATACGTTTAGAGAAGAAAAGATTGGGAAATGTTTATTGAATAGATGGGAAATAGCTGTGTAACACACACACACACAAGAAATCAGCAAGAGCTTTGCCCATCGAAGAAGCAGGCACAACTTCAAGAGCTCTTTGGGAAAGGTTTTGCATTTGTTAGCTGCAGCTGATTTCTCGAGCCCCATAGTGGAATGCCATAGGTTAATTTTACTATAGTTGTACTGACCCCTAGGGGCTTATCTGGTTAGTGTGTGTCTCCAAAGTACTTTAAGCCATCATGTCTTCCCCCAGAGAATTATGGGAGTTGTGGAGAGTGCGGAGAGCTGTTAGGAGACCCCCTCTTCGTAGCTGTCAACTTTTCCCTTTTCTTGCGAGGAATCCTATTCGGA